>NC_092338.1:346015000-347215000 GCF_046630445.1 Rutidosis leptorrhynchoides
GCTTTAGTACTTCGAATTTATCATGTCCGAAGGTTGTCCCGGAATGATGGGGATATTCTATATGCATCTAGTTAAGGTCGGTTACCAGGTGTTCACCATATCAATGATTTTTTTATCTCTATTTCATGCGAAATGCCTGATATGAGATTGATGTTTATAAGAAATGGAAATATGAAATCTTGTGGTCTATTAAAATTATGGAAATGAATATTGATGATAAACTAATGAACTCACCAACTTTTTGGTTGACACTTTAAAGCATGTTTACTCTCAGGATTGAAAGATATCTTCCGCTGCGCATTTGGTCATTTTAAAGATATTACTTGTTAGGACCCCGAAGTTGTATAGTGTTAATGTGAATTAAGCTTAAATGAAGGTTCCTTAGAAGAGGGCTATATAAGGAACCTAAGTAGTCCTAATTAGATAGCCATTGCATTGTAACTGAGTTCTAGAAGCTGTGGAATGTAATTTTACCGATTCTCTCTCGTACCGAGTCTCTTTCTTACATACCGAATCTCATTCTATCTTATCATTTCTCTCAATCTCAACATGATCTGACCTATCATTTGGTATCAGAGCTTCCAGGAAGTGATTCTACATTACTATATCGATCCAGAGATTGTAGATTACAGAATCTGAATACTCTCGGTAAAATGAATCAGATTCGGTATTATCGAATTTGATAATCTGACGTTCAGATTCTTGTGATAAGTTCAGCGAAGGTGTATTAGGTCTATTAGAAAGAGTTTCGATCATCATTACAGCTTTTTAACTTCAATTATGGAGAATCAAGTTGATTTTTAGAGTTTGTGGCTAAAACTCTCGGTATTGCTTAATTCAAGCTTGATTCTGGATTTTTGTGAAGATTTAAAGATTCAGTTGTGTTCGTGAGGTGTTAAATCACATTTCTGTCGGTTCAATTTCTTCAATTCTTTAAGTTTTAAAGATTTGATCAACACTCGGTATCGTAACCGTCATACCGAGTCTGCTTCATTATTGAAAATTCATCTTAAGTGTTGCAGATTGTGGTGTGTTTGTGATTCTATCACATTCGGTTTGATTATACGTAGCTAATTGGTGTGGTTTGAGAAAGGATTCTGTTACATTTCTAAGTTTTAGACTTAGACTCGGTATTGTCAACTGCTACAGTTGACATTCGGTATCCTGAATCTTCGGTATCATTGATATTCTGTTTGTTACTAACTTGTTTTCTTGTGCAGCAAGGTTACCGAATCTAATTCAAGGGAATTGGATTGTGTTTACACATAATATTTTACAGAATTTGACTACCGAGTCATTTACCGAATCAGAATCTCGGTTTCACGTAATTCTTTGGTTTTAAGTATTCTGAGGCTTCAAGTTGTGTGGTTACCGTATCCATACCGAATCTGGGTGTGTTACTTGTGATTCTTATCAGTTTCTGATACAGAATCTGGTTTACCGAATTGTTACCGAATCCGCTACAGTACCGAACCACTTACCGAATCTGCTACTGTACCGAATCTTTACCGAATCTGACATTCTTGTTAGATTTTATACTAAACCCTGATCATAGATTGTGTTTAATACCGAATCTATACCGAATCTACCTCAATTTAAGATGTCTACTCAAGATACTCTTATCATTGGATCAGATTCCCGACCTCCAGTGTTGTTTGATGTCAAGTACACTCAGTGGCTTCATCGTATCACTCAGTACATAGACTATAAGGGTGAGAAAGCTAAACATATATGGGCTTCTCAGAGAGATGGTCCAGTTGTTGATTTTCATCCAGATACTGGTATACCAATTCCAGTCTATGAACTTTCTGGTGATAAACGTGAAAGAGCTCAGGGTGACATAGAGGCTAAGAATATTGTCATGCAAGCTATCCCATATGAGCTATTTTAAAATGTTGATAGCAACACTACTGCAAAAGATATATGGGATGAGATCAAACGACAACAAGAAGGTTATGACATGTCAGACGTTACAAAATTGAATAAGGCTCTGGGATTGTATGAAGATTTCAAGCAGGAACCAGAAGAACAACTCAAGGATACCTACCGTCGTTTCAATGGTGTTCTCAATGAGTTGAAAAGGTGTAAGATTGTAAAAGTACATGCTGAAGTCAACATGAAATTCCTCAAAAAGCTCAATGCTGATTGGCTTCCTTATGGAACCATTGTTCGATCTACCAAAGAGATTGACAAGTTTACTATTCATGAGCTTGTTGGAGTTCTTATGCATTACCAACCTGAGGTGTCTAAACTTCAAGAAGGAAGAAAAGAGTCTTCTCTAGGCGATCCTCTTGCCCTAATTGCCAAAAAGAAGAGCAAATCATTTACGACTTCCAAAAGCTTGTCCAAGAAAGTGCTTGTTGAAGAATCAACTGATTCTGAAGAGTTGAATCTTTCTGATGTTGATGATTCTCACCTTGAATTTGTCAAGATGGCAGCCATGTTCACAAATGCCTTGAACAAACACAAGTTTAAAGGCAAATCAAGCAATCAACTCAAAAACTCATCATCTTCCTCGTACTACAAGAAAGCTGATCAATTCAAACAACAACGTGCTGATGATTCCAAGAAGGAAGATTCAATCTGTTTCAATTGTGGCAAAGCTGGTCATTACTCTCGTGAGTGCAAGATGCCTAAGAAGAAGGACGCAGCTTACTACAAGAAGAAAATGTTTATGGCTAAGATTGTGGAAACTGGGGGAGAGCTAAAACCGGTTGATGATACTTGGTTTAACTGGACTGATGATTCAGACTCAGAGGTGGAACATGCAAATGTTTGCAAGGTGACTAAGCTCATCAAAGCTAAGGAAGTATTGGAGAATTCTGACTCAACATCTGACGATGATGAGGTACAATCAACTGAAATCTCACCTGATTTTATAAAAATGCAAAATGACTTGATGAAGAATCTGGTCTCAATGTCAAAAGAAGTCAAAGGCTTAAAATCTGAAAACAAGATTTTAAAAGATAAAATCAAACTAAATGAGACCAGACCTTCCTCATCCAAATTGCAAACGGATGTGCAACGATTGACTCTCCAACTCAGCTCTACGAAAACTGAGTTGGAAGATCTTAAGAAGACAATTCATCCGATTAAAGTCGAACGAACTGATTATCGTTTAAAATCTGAACGACTTGCAGAAAAAGTTCAATTCTTAGAAAAAGATCTCTCTGATTTAAAAAACCAACATGAACCCACACTTTCAAAGCTAAACAAGAAAATTATTCATTTGGAAAACGCCATAATTGAAAAAGACACTGAAATTTCTTCGTTGTCAAAAGAGTCTGTTCTAATGAAAGCTCAACTTGCTCGATATGATGAAAAACTCTATCGTACAGAGCAATCTAAAGCTATCATTGATTTAGAACTTTCAAAACAAACAATTTTCATGAACAGACCAAAAACGATTCATGGTGAAAAGTGGGGGTTGGGTTATGAAGATCCTAAGATCTTAGATGGAGCTTCCAAAAAGATTCCAGGATTATATCATTCTGATTACTTTCACGCTGGTTTACCACCGCATTTTGTGCATGCTTCTGATGCTGATTTTGATGATATTATTGTTAATCGCAAATCTAAAAAATACCATCAAATTAGCTTAATGTATGAGAAAAATAATGCAAAAATGGGTAAATCAAATCCTGATTTCTTGAAGGAACTTGTTGAAACTGAAAAGAATGTGCAATGTGTTAATTATATGCCAACACGTAGATTGGTTTACATTCCTACACTCATGCTAGAGAAATACATTTTAATGCTTGAGAATGAAGTGTTTAACAAACCTAGTTCTAGCATTGTTAACATAGATGAGGTGTTTGATGAATCAACTTTTGATGTGAAACCAATTCTACCTGCTTTACCTGCATGTTCTGATAATGTTTTCCATGAAGACCTAGCACATGAACTAACTGTTTTCTTTGAGACAGAATCTCTAGGTCAAAATTCTTTAGATGAAAAAGTAGAATCTCATAATGAACCGATCATTAAACCTTTGATAGATTTTGAAAGTCAACTTGATCCTTTACACGATTATTATTTACATTTACCTGTTGTACGTAATTTAAATCGTATAGTAGCTCAACTAGAACAGGAGAATATTGACTTGTAAATTAAGTGCCAATCATTAGAACAAATGCTTGCTTTGTGTGATAAATTGCCTTCACTGCCTAAGAAAGAATGTTCCTATGCTTTTAAGGAGGGTGAAGTGATAGTTTCTGCTGAAGAATTATGTCTTGAGATTAAAAACTAAAACAAAAGATAATTCAACTGAAACAGGCTAACACACTTAAGCAATCGTGTAATGTTGAAACCAATGTGTTTGAATGTATTGGTGGGATTACTAAGAAGGGGAAGGGAACAACAACATCTAAGGATGTAAAACCCATTACTATTGTTAAAAATCCTCTACGTTCTCAATTTGGCAATCGTGGTTCAAAAGTTATTTCTACAACTCAATTTGTTGTCAAAAAGGTTCATTCTCTCTATGGTTCTGTGTCAACTGAAAAGATTCCTATGATTCCAATGACAAAAACTTCAAAAGCGAGTCTTTTAACGACATCAGTTAAGCCCACACAACACACAAGTCCTAAACCTGATTTAAGTGAGTATGATGCAAATGAACGTAAAATCAAATTGGAGATTTTGTAAAATCAATCATGTCATGTGTCAACTGAAAAGTTTGGATGTCTAACTAACAAAGGTGTTTTTTGTGTCACAGGTCATAATCCAAACTTGAATTACAAATCTGTATGGGTTCTTAAGTCCACGACTAAGAAAGTAGCAACTAAACCAATGCAATCTACTAGTCGGCCTTGGAAATCATCTCATGTTTTTCAATTTTCGTCTGTGAACAAAACATCTACTTGGAATAAGTTGTGTGTTAAGACTTCTGATAATGATGTAAAACTTGATATTGCGTATGATGCTTCATGTAATGTGGTTTTAAATGATGCTTTATTGTCTAAACTGCATGATGCTTTACGTGATTATCTTGTTGTTAATCCAAAGTTTATTGTTAGTACTAACCGTAGAGGACACAAGATACTTTGGGTACCTAAACTCTAGGAAATTCACGTTTACAAGGTTTTGACATCTGTGTTTGGTATATCGATTCCAGTTGTTCTCGACACATGACGGGCGATAAATCCTTGTTTGTCAACTTCATTGACAAATTCCTAGGAACGGTTACATTTGGAAATGATGAAATTGCAGCGATAACGGGTTACGGAGATTATGTGCAAAATGGCATAACAATCAAACGGGTTTCATATGTTGAAGGTTTGGGGTGCAGTTTATTTAGTGTGAGTCAATTCTGCGATGGAGATCTTAAAGTTCTGTTTGAACGTTGACAATGCTCGGTGCAATCCACCGAATGAAATGATCTTCTTGTTGGTAAACGTTGTGCTTCACTATATATTATTGACCTCAATGATGTACCTTCACATGCAACCATGTGTTTGGCTACTCGTTCTACTAAAGAAAATTCATGGTTATGGCATCATCGGATGTCACACCTGAATTACAAGGGTATTAATCGACTAGTCTCTGAAGACTTAGTTGATGGTATTCCCACCTTTCAATATGATAAGCATCATGTATGTCCATCATGTGCGATGGGTAAGCTGAAACGGACTAATCATCCGCTTAAGCAAAACCCCAGTACTTCATCGTCTTTGCAATTATTACATATGGACTTATGTGGACCCATGCGTATTTCTAGCCTCGGTGGCAAGAAACATGTGCTTGTCATTGTCGATGACTATACCCGGTTTACATGGATTTTTCTTTTGCGAACTAAGTCAGAAACCCCCACCATTATCATTGAGTTCATTAAAAAGACTCAACGCTCTTTTAACAAACATGTTAAGAGCATTAGAACTGATAATGGGACGGAATTTAAGAATGACCCGCTTGATAGTTATTTGAAAGACCAAGGCATTGAACATCAGTTCTCTGCTGCTCGGACCCCCCAACAGAATGGAGTAGTCGAACGACGTAATTGTACATTGTGCGAAGCAGCTCGAACGATGCTTGCTTACTCCAAACTACCTCCAAAAATGTGGGGGGAGGCCATTTCAACTGCATGCTATACCCAAAATCGTTGTATTGTTAATAAACGTTTTGATAAAACTCCATATGAGTTATTATATGGTAGACGCCCGAATGTCAAATATTTCCGTGTCTTTGGTTGTATATGCTATGTGCTTAATGATTTTGACAGCCTCGGAAAGTTTGATCCAAATGGCGATCAAGCCATATTTCTCGGTTATTCTTCGAACAAAGTTGCCTATCGGGTTTATCACAAACAGACAAAAACGATCAAAGAGAGCATAAATGTCAAGTTCGATGAATTTTCGGGAATGGCTTTTGAACAACTCAGTTCAAAACCCAATCCTAACCTGGCTACTACTTCTTCTGTGCAAAACTCAATTTTTTTGACGAAGGGTGTTCCTACGGTTACTTCAGAGGAACTGGATATCTTATTTGATAGTCTTTATGCTCCTCAACGGAATTCAAATGTTCAAGCCGTACCGGTTACACCGTCACAGTCAACTACTGTGGAGACTCAACAAAGTCTTTTTGATGAAGATACAACACCAACTGATTCACCTGTTGCTTCTTCATCCTCCCTACCACCTCCTGTTATTGATAATCTTGAACCAATTCAAGATTCATCAGTTGACACAACTCCAGCTGTTTCTCCAAATACTCAATTGAATCCATTAGATAATGTTACATCAGATCAAGCGGATCAAGGCTCAACGTCAACAACGGTGATGTTTCAATGGATGCCACTGATGTACAACCTCTTCCACACAACCGATGGACTAAAAGTCATCTAATAGATCTTATTATTGGTGATGCATCTGCTCCAGTCTCAACTCGAAGGGCTACTTAGAATATGTGTCTATACACTATCTTTCTTAGTAAGATTGAACCAACAACGGTTGCTCAAGCTTTACTAGATCCGAACTGGGTGGTTGCAATGCAAGAAGAGATCAATCAATTTGAACGATTAAAGGTATGGCGATTAGTTCCAAGACCAACGGGTCAACGACCAATAGGGGTTAAGTGGATTTTTAAGAACAAGAAGGATTCTGATGGAATTATGGTTCGGAATAAGGCACGTCTTGTGGCCAAGGGATATCGACAATAAAAGGGTATTGATTATGACGAAACATTTGCTCCGGTTGCTAGGATTGAGGCTATTCGTCTTTTCCTTGCCTTTGCTTCTTTTATGAAGTTTACTGTGTTTCAAATGGACGTCAAAACGGCTTTTCTAAACGGTCATCTTCAAGAGGAAGTCTATGTCGATCAACCAGAAGGCTTTGTCGATCCCATTCATCCAAATCACGTATACTACTTGGAAAAGGCTTTGTATGGTCGGAAGCAAGCACCGCGTGCATGGTACGAGACCTTAACAAAGTATTTACTGGACAATGGCTTTTCTCGTGGAACGATTGATACAACGCTATTCATTCGTAAAAACCACGGTCACATTCTCTTGGTTCAAATTTACATTGATGACATTATTTTTGGTTCCATATCCCCGGCCTTATGCAAAGAATTTGGTGACCTTATGGCCAACAAATTTGAAATGAGCATGGTTGACCAGTTAAATTTCTTTTTGGGGTTACAAGTAAAACAATTACCAAACAGGATTTTTCTCAGTCAAACAAAGTATATCAATGATATGCTAAAACATTTTAAAATGACTGCTTTAAAACCAATGACAACCTCAATGAGGACTTTACTGGATGCTGATACTAATGGGGAACCCTTTGATATTACGCTTTATCGAAGCATGGTTGGTTCTTTAATGTATCTGACTGCAAGTCGACCTGACATTACACTTGCTGTAACTGTCTGTGCTCGCTTTCAATCAAACCGTAAGAAATCTCGTTCCAAAGCGGTTGTTAGGATTTTTCAGTACCTTAAAGGTACACCTAACCTTGGGATCTGGTATCCTCATGGATCCGATTTCAATCTCACTGCTTACACTGATACGGATCATGGCAGTTGCCATGTTGAGAGAAAAAGCACTTCTGGATCAATTCAGATGTTGGGGAATAGGCTAGTTGGTTGGTCATCCAAAAAGCAGAACTGTGTGTCTTTATCAACAGCTGAGTCTGAGTACATTGCTGCAGCTTATTGTTGTTCACAAGTTTTGTGGATGCAAATTCAACTTTTAGACTATGGCTTTAAGTTTTCTAAGACCCTGATTTACTGTGATTCACAAAGTGCTATTACAATTACAAGCAACCCGGTCCAACATTCTAAGACTAAGCACATAGATATTCGCTATCATTTCATTAAGGACCATGTAGAGAAAGGGGATGTAGAGTTATACTTTGTGCCTACCAAAGTGCAATTAGCTGACATGTTCACTAAGCCCTTAGATGAACTTAGGCTAAAGTTCTTGATCAAAGAGATTGGCATGGTAGAGTATAGTGCTTGATATTCCTTAGATCTGTTGGGACTTATTCTTGGGATCTTGTGTTTAGGGGGAGTAGATACTTTCTAGGGGGATCAACTACTTTCATATGCTTTGGATATCATCTTTTAAGGGGGAGCCTTTAGATTTATGATAACTTCCTGGATATAATTGTTCAATGGTTACGTAAGGGGGAGGTAACTCATTGATATCATATTTCAAGGGGGAGTTAATTCATTTTCTTATGAAATTTATCAAAATGCTGATTTACCTTTTTGTATATCACATTTTGAGGGAGAGAAAAAGGGAGAAAATGAGAAAATTACTCAAAAATATTGTTTTTCAAAAGTGAATTCATAAATTCTTTGTTTTATATCTGAAATAATTCACTAAGGCTTGTATACATCTCAGTATGCAACCCGTTTTAACAATTGGTATCACTGAAGATTTGTACTTTGTTCACAAATTCAAAGTTCTTTTAAGTACAAATCTTATTTTGAAAAATTCATAAAAATTGGAAAAGAAAAATTCCAAAAATATTTGATTTTTACTGAATAAATGCTATTTTTAGCATTATACCGAATCTGACATCCAACAATACAGATTCTATAAGTTCAAAGTTTTCAAAAATTGTCTCAGAATTGTTTACCATGAAAAGATTGAAATGAATTTTAAGAGGAAAAGTCAATTTGTCAAGATTTTGAAGTTAAATGGATAAAGTTTTGAAAAGTGGACTGTATTCGGTAAAATAGGCCCATTCGGTAAAGCCCATTCGGTATTTTATCTTCGGTATCTATAAAAGGAGGGTCAAAGTCAAACTAACTCTCTTATTGTGCTTAATTACCTACCGAGTCTTACTGAACATACCGAATCTGCCTAATCTACCGAGTCCGTTCTTCTGTTTCTTCAAATCTTTGGTATAATTTCATTTTAATCATTGCTTTAGATACATACGTGTAGATCTGAGATAATTAAATGTTTTTCAACCAGAAAAGATCAAAATAACTGGGTTATGACTCTCAATTTTGAAATTTTGTTGATTATACCGAGTCTGAGTCGTATTCTACTAATCTTTAATTAAACTCAATTGATTTGGTTAATTAACATGAATTCTTGTCTAGTCTGAGTTATATTAATTGATCTATCATTTGACCAAGTTTGATTACATGTTTAATTGATTGTTTGGTGGATTCTGTATCTACCGAATATGTTCTATCTACAGTACCGAGTCTGTTCATACGATTAACATGTTGTTCTGCTTCTAATTGAGTGGTTAATTGATTATCGTTGTGATTTTACATGATAGAATATGCATGTTTGAGTGACTTTATGTTAATTTTGGAGATATCGAATCTGTTCTTCTCTTGATACCGAGTCTGACTTTTGGTACCTTAAAACTTTCTGATTTTTATCTTCAAACACTTAACATGTTTATTCTTTATCTTTCTGATCTGAAAACTCAAGCTTATTTTGTAACGACCCTGGATTTTCCAACGTTTATTTATTAATAATTGTCATTATTAATACGTGTGATTAAACGAATGTATGTCATTACATTTGCATGTTGCCATGATTGTCCGGACTTGACTTTAATTGCCCAAAACGTCTTTGTGACACCCAGAACTTACACGAATAATATTTTCAAGTATTATTTACATTCATGATTAAATTTATTAATCATTTTAATTAACTAAGACTATTAGTTAGTTACTTGGGCTTAAATTGGCTTAAATTGTTAATTAATTGAACTTGGGCTTTGATTAGTTAATGGACTCATGAATTGAGACTTGTAAGCCCACCCTACCTTTAAGTGGGCTTAGATAGCCCACTCTTTCAAAGTGTAAGTATCATTTTAGATGTAACTAGTTAGTCTAAGAACAATTGGAATCTAGTTACACATCTTCCCCATGTATAACCATCTAATAACCACCTTTATGAAGCTTTACATTCTAGTGACCACAAAACTTCTCCCTCCCCCCATTTTCTGCTGTAAAAACCGTAGCCCTAAGCTCCCTTTAGGAGTGTTTTGTTTCATTTTCTTGTTTACTACTTCACTCACATTTCTCTCATTTCTCAAACACACTTCTACTTGCAATTATCTTTCTCTCTTTTTCTCTCAAGGTTTCTTTGCTCTTTGTAAGTAAACTTGAAGACATTTTCTCTTCTTCTTTTCTCCCTAAAACCGTATACATACATTCAAATCATCATCATCATTTGTTGTTCTTTGTTGTTAATGTTACTTGTCTTGTTAATTGTTGTTATTTACTTACATGTTTCAAGAATCTAACTTTCTAGTTTGATTCATCTTTTATCTTGTTTTAACAAGAACAATCAAGAACTAAACTCTCTAGTTTAGGTTCTACATATAATGTTTCAAAGATTATAAAGTTCTTGTGTTGATTAAAGACATACTTGAAGCTCATGAAGTAAACTTTAAAGTTTACTTTCTAAAGATCAAACCTTGGTTTGAATCTTTAAAGTATGAACAACCATGAACAAATTACATGTTTACTTAGTTACTTCTTCATTTTATGCACTTTAATTTCATGTAGTTAGATTATATGGTCAAGTACTACAAGTTAGTCTTGATCTCATATCTCTTGGAACTAAAAGTTAACTTAAAAGTTCAAGAACATGTAAATAAGTTTCTTTAAATATAACTTTGTATACTTATGCTTGATCTAGACTTTTGAGTCTTGAATCTTCAAGATCTAACTAAGAACTATATTCTACATCTTAAGATCTTGATTAGTTAGTTAACTTTCAAGTTTATAGTTCAATATTTCTTTTAAAGTTCATGTATGTGTTAGATCTAAGACTTTGATGTAACTTTGGTTCATCAAACTACATGCAACTCTTAAGTGAGTTGTGCTTCATGTCTTAGACTTGCAGTAGTGTTATGATGGTCAAGACTTGGTTAATATGATGTAACCACATCCATGAGTTGTACACTTGAAGCTATATGCATCAAGGATGAGAACCATGATGAACATCAAGCACCAAGACCACCGGAACCCTTTTAAACTTACTGTTTCTGTCTAGAAGCTACTGATCTGATGTTTCTGTAACAGACCAGTAGACCTGGGCTGTTCTAACCTTGATTTTTAGATAGAACTTTTCGAGTAGATAACTTTTCATATAGGACTCGTCTTAATCCGAGTTACGGTTTAGGATTTATGGCCCTCCGATCGTCACTATGTCCTTTAACGTTGTGCAGAAATTTCTGACCTACTCGCACTTAGACTGTCGCCACGGTCAAACCAAGACGAGTTTGCTTCTGTAAATTTTACCACACTTAAGGGACTCATAGACGGAGCCATGGACACTGGCCTCACCTTAATTCAGTAAGGGTAGAGGCCGTGGTGACTGACTGAAGTCAGACTTTGTTTTAAACTACTTTCATAAACGAAACCTACCTTACGCCTTTTGTTTAATGATGAATGATGATGACCCTTAAGACCTTAAATACATACTTTTAAACCTATTAAGACGATTTACTGACTTAGTACTATTTGACTTAGGTTGAGGACCTCGGACCGTTTACTTGCACACCTTTCCCGACTACTACTTTACCGCTACATATCATTGTGAGTTATAGCATTCCCTTTTTACTTTAACTTATTTTGGGAACTGAGAATACTTGCGGATTTTATGTTTTACATACTAGGCACGAGTACTTAAACTTATATATGTGTGGGTTATACAACGGCATAAACATTCCCTTTAGCTCGGTAACGTTTAATCATTGGTTTTTGAACCGTGAACGCGAATCTTAGATATGGATCCATAGGGTTTGACATCCCCACTCGGGCTAGTCGCGCTAGCATTTAACGAGTGTTTAATACTTCTTAAACATACGCACTTGCCAAGTGTACTTTCAGGGGGTATAAACGTTAAGTTAGTTACCAAGTGCCCACGGTTAACATATACTTTATCATACTGTTTTGAAACGCTCTTTATAGCAGTGAAATCTCGTGGCCTACCTTACATACTGTTATACTTAAACTATAGCTCACCAACCTTTGTGTTGACGTTTTTAAGCATGTTTTTCTCAGGTGCTTGAGGTTAGCTTCCGCTGTGTACTAGTCGTGCTGTAGAACCCGATGCTTAGAGTTGTTATCGCATGAACTACTTTATTTTGCATTCAAACATTCGTACTTTTGAACTATGACTTGTAACGACCATTGTGGTCACATACACTTATTATTTGCTTCTACTTAGTGAAGCATGCTTTTGAAATGTAAAACATTTGATGTCGGTTATGACGTCACCTTTTTATCGTGAATGCAACTTCTTTAATTACAGCATATAGTACTTAACCTTGTAATGATCCTGTTGTTGATGATTCGTACACGATGGTTTTGTACGGGGCATCACATTTGGTATCAGAGCATTGGTTGTAGGGAATTAGGTTGCATTAGTGAGTCTAAGACCGACCCGAGTAGGATTCACTAATAGGACTAATCTACAACTTGCTAGTTTACTTGTTTCCGCTGAATTTACTGCATGCTACTGCTTACTTTTTCTGCTATATGCCGTATGCTACTACATGATATCACTACTGCATGATGCTACTTGCTTTCGATTGCATGCTACTTTCATACGAATTACTGTTATTGCCATGCTAGTTACCGTTATACATGATTTAAACTGTTGGCCTATTATTTGCTTGCTTTATGACATACTGACATGGAAAATTTATTTTTCCTTGTTCAGATGTCGGATGTTCCACCTGCTGGCATTTCGGGCAGTACAGACTCAGACCCCGTCGCCCTACCTACTGCTACACCTGCTGCTACTGCCGATACACCGGCCCCGACACCTACTAGTGATCCCGGCGCTCCTACTTCCGGAGCTGGTACTAGTGCACCTGCCCCAGTGTCTGCTCCCGGACCCTCGAGGTCACAGCCCCGTATTGGTGGTATTGAGATCCCCGCGGAGTTCGGGGAAGGGCCGTTTCGTAACCACATGCGCACGCCTTGCCGATGCACTCCCGACGGATGTTTAGTCGTGATTCCGCCAGGCAGACACAGACAGATGTTGGCCGCCTTCGGACGCTTCGGATTACCAGCTAAGCCACCAGTGTCACCACCACACGATTCGGATGACTCATCATCCGCCGATTCTTCATCATCAGACGAATCCAGCGATGATGAGGATCCTGCTGATAGACCTATTCAGGCACCCTCCACCCCGCCGAAGAAGCGGTACCGTTTCGACGGCACCGTCATTCCAGGGGTGAATGGAGGTCGTGTTTTTACTGACGCATTTGGCCATCGTCGTAGGGTTACTGCTCGTAAACGAGTTGTGCCATACCCTGCCGACCCACAGATACGTAAGGTTCCCCGTTACGTATTGACTATTCCTGGAACCGTAACACCTAGATTTAGATACGGACCACTTATATCTAGGGACGTACTGTCTACATCCGGAGCCGGACCATCTACATCAGCACCACCGGCACCACCCGCCCCACCTGCACCGCCTGCCCCACCAGCTCCCTCTAACGAGGAACTGATGAGGGAGATTGAGACTCTCCGAGCTCGAGTCACTGAGCTCGAGGAGCAGTTGGCTCGAGGAGCAGTTCACCCACCTTCACCGTAGGACCTTGTATTTAGATTTCATGATGTAATCTAGTTGTAGCTTCTTGTATCATTTATGTATTGTACGGACTTATCCAGATGTATGAAACTTATTATTATTAATGAATGGAACTTTGCGTTATTTAAATTCTTGCACGATGTTCTATTTACATTACTGTACGATGACTCTGTGGTAATTGTACCTAGATGCGTTATTTAATAACATGTGATGTTTTGATTCCATGTTGGTTAATATATACTATATTATTACATATTGAATGCTGGATTTTGACTTAAGTCAAAACTTTTGTTTAGAATACCATGGCCAACGGAAGAACCACACCTACCGCAGCTCAGATTGAGGACATGATCAGTGAACGGGTCGCTGCAGCCCTAGCAGAAAGAAATCTCGAAGCTCCACCGCCACCACCACCGGTTATTCCACCCGTTTAAAATGGGTGTACATACAAGGAATTCGAGAGCTGCAAACCGCATAACTTCAGCGGCACCGAGGGACCAGTTGGTCTCACCAGATGGTTCGAGAAACTTGAATCAGTATTCCGAGTTAGCAACTGTTCGAAGGACAATAAGACCAAGTTTGCATCTTGCACGCTATCTGACGGCGCGCTAACGTGGTGGAACACGTTAGCTCAAGCGAAAGGTATCGATGAGGCGTAAGCTACGCCATGGGAGGAATTCAAGGCGGCTATGATTGATGAGTATTGTCCGAGAACCGAAATTCAGAAGATGGAAATTGAATTCATGCAGTTGAAGGCCGTAGGGAACAACCTTAACAGTTACAATCGTAGGTTTTTGGAGTTAGCACTGATGTGTCCGACCATGGTCACCCCCGAATTCAAGCGCATGGAGAAATACTTCTCGGGACTCCCTAAATCCATCAAAGGAAATGTCACCTCATCCAAACCACCGAATGTTTCCGAAGCAATGCGCATGGCACATACTCTCATGAATCAGATTCTAATTGATGAGCCGGAGAAGGCTAAGTTTGAAGCTGGTAGTAGCGAAAAGAGGAAATGGGATAACAACCACAACAACCACAACAACAATAACAACAACAACAACAATAACAGGGGAAGAAACTACGATCAAACCCCCGCCAAGAGGCACAACAATGGTGGAAACCCTAATCCCAACAACAACAGCAACACCAACCCGAACTACAAAGGAACCTTACCACAATGCAAGAGGTGTTACAAGCACCACACTGGGTATTGCAATGTTGTCTGTGAGAAGTGCCAATGGGCTGGGCATATTGGGAAAGACTGCAAGGTCACCACTTTGAATGGGAAGCCGAACACCAATGGGCCAAAGAAGTGCTACGAATGTAGACAGACGGGCCATTTCAGAAATGCGTGCCCAAACAAGCGAAAAGATGGCGGGCCACCCCGTGGTAGAGCTTTTAATGTTAATGCAAGGGACGCACGCGATAACCCCGACTTGGTGACAGGTATATTCACAATCAACAATCTTTTAGCTTCCGTCTTGTTTGATACTGGTGCGGATAGAAGTTATGTATGTAGACATTTTTACGATAAGATTAATTGGTCATTAGTCCCGTTAAAAGAAAGTATGCTTGTCGAGGTCGCCAACGGTAAACTTGAAAAAGTTAACCACATTAGTCGAGGAGCTGTTATCAACATAGCTGGTGCAGATTTCGAAATTGACTTGATACCTATCAAACTGGGAAGTTTTGACGTGATCGTCGGTATGGATTGGTTGAGCAAGATAAAGGCCGATATTATCTGTGGAGATAAAACACTTCGCATACCATAAGGAGATGGCGAACCACTGGTTATCTGTGGAGAGAGATGTACCTCGAAGTTGAACCTCATTAGTTGAATGAAAGCGCAAAAGATTATGAAGAAGGGACGTTTTGCTATCCTAGCACATGTGAAAGCGGTAGAAACTGAGATGAAGAGCGTGAATGATAATAATAAAGCCATCCATATACTAATATAGGTTCGTGAATCCGAGGCCAACCCTGCACTTGTTCAGTGCCGTCATATACATAATTGCTACGAAATACAGTATTGTGAGTTTCATTACTCCCTTTTTAAATGCTTTTGCAATATATATTTTTGGGACTGAGAATACATGCGCTTTTATAAATGTTTGACGAAATAGACACAAGTAATCAAAAACTACATTATATGGTTGGATTATCGAAATCGAATATCGCCCTTCAAGTCTGGTAACCTAAGAATTAGGGAAATGGCCCCTAACTGATGCGAATCCTAAAGATAGATCTATTGAGCCTAACAACCCCCATTCATGTCTATGGATGGCTTTATGATAGTGCTCCAAATGAACATATATTTAGTAGCAATATCCTCCCAATATGTAAATTATTTAGTTGTAATTGTCCTATTTTAAGTTGTAATCGTTTATATTAAATAAGTGCAAAGACAAAAGGCGAAAACGACGATTTGAAGATGCAAATGACCAAAAAGCTCAAATGTACAAGATACCATCCAAGTGGTTCAAATTATTGATGAGAAACGTCTAAAAATGACAAGAGTACAAGTTGCGGAACACAAAGTACAAGATATTAAATTATACGAAAGGAGGTTCGAAAATCCGGAACCGGTACCCGAGCCAACTATCAACGCCCGACTCAACGGACCTAAAATTACAAGTCTACTATGCACAAGAATATAATATAATATTTAAATAATTATATAAATTATTTATATATTATATTATTAAATAAAAACATCGGCAAATAAGAAAACAAAAAAATGTGAGCTGTCCCAGGCGGCCATGCGATCGCATGGCCAGAAGGCACATATCCCATGCGATCGCATGGCCCGAAAAAGTTGGTCAGGTCCTATAAATAGCCAGCTTATTCGACGAAACATAATAATAATAATACTCCCTATGTAATATAATATATATATATATATATATATATATATATATATATATATATTATATAATATATATTAGTTTAGTTTTTTATTAGATTAGATTAGTTTGGGTTATGTAAAAGTTATTTTACGGGTTCTAAAGTCGAAATTCTGTCAGTGTAAAGATACGAGATAAATACTCAATGTAAGTTATGTTCTCATTTTTAAATTAATGTCTTGCAACTAAGTTATTATTATGCTTATTTAAACCGAAGTAATCATGATGTTGGACTATAATATTTAAAATTGGGTAATTGGGCTTTGTACCATAATTGGGGTTTGGACAAAAGAACGACACTTGTGGAAATTAGACTATGGGCTATTAATGGGCTTTATATTTGTTTAACTAAATGATAGTTTATTAATTTTAATATAAAGATTTACAATTGGACGTCCCTATAAATAACCATATACACTCGATCGGACACGATGGGCGGGATATTTATATGTACGAATAATCGTTCATTTAACCGGACACGGGAATGGATTAATAGTCTATGGAATTATTAATACAGAGGTGAAATTATGTACAAGGACACTTGGCGTAATTGTTAACAAAGTATTAAAACCTTGGGTTACACGCAGTCGATATCCTGGTGTAATTATTAAACAAAGTATTAAGACCTTGTTACAGTTTAAGTCCCGAATTAGTTGGAATATTTGACTTCGGGTATAAGGATAATTTGACGAGGACACTCGCACTTTATATTTATGACTGATGGACTGTTATGGACAAAAATCAGACGGACATATTGAATAATCCAGGACAAAGGACAATTAACCCATGGTAATAAACTAAAATCAACACGTCAAACATCATGATTACAGAAGTTTAAATAAGCATAATTGTTTTATTGTATTTTTCATCGTACTTTTATTTACTCGCTATTTTATTCAACGTCATTTATTTATTGTCATTTATTTTTCGCTACTTTAATTATTGTCATTTATATTTTGCATTAGGTTTTAATTGTAAATTAAAATATAAAATCGACAAACCAGTCATTAAACGGTAAACCCCCTTTTATATATTCTTAATATAATATATTTTGTACAAATATAATTGTTTAAAAATATAGTGTAAAATAAGCCAGCTCCCTGTGAAACGAACCGGACTTACTAAAAACTATACTACTCTACGATTAGGTACACTGTCTATAGTGTTGTAGCAAGGTTTAGGTATATCCCATCTGTAAATAAATAATTAAAACTTGTGTAGTTTGTATCGCTTTTCGTACTAAAAATATATAGTATTTCACGTACACCTCGCACGACATCAAGTTTTTGGCGCCGCTGCCGGGGATCCGACGAAACACTATATTTTATAAATATATTTGTATATCATTTTTAGAAAAACAATATAAAAAAAAACCAAAAATATAAAAAGAAAAACAAAAATTTATATATTTTTAAGAGTTTGTTAAAATTTTTATAAAGTTTCTTTATTTTTATTTTAGTTTATAAAAATATAAGTTTTATTTAAAAACAGAAAATTAGAAAACAGAAAAAAAAAATTTAAATAAAAACTCTCGGGCCCGAACACTGTAGCAGCCCAACTCCTGGCCCGAAACCCTACCTCATGCGATCGCATGAGATTTTAACTACCAAACCATGCGATCGCATGGCTTGAGTTGACAGGCCTGGTAGCCTCAGCCGACAGTTTAGGGTTTTAATTAATTTATAATTATTATTATTATAACCCTAATTAGGTTAGTTTATTTAATTATTAGTTTTAGTTTTATTTAAATAATTTGTATTTTTAGTTTAATTAGTTTTAATAAATTATAAAACTAATAGTTTTATAAAATAAATAATATAAAAATAATATTTTTATAAAAATTATACTTTTTACAACTTTAAGTTTATTTTTATATTTTGTATCTTTTTATTTGTTTTAGTGTAATATTTGTATTTTTTTTGCTCGTATTTAGTTTTAATATAGTTTTTACCATAGTTATTTTTATTTCTAGATTTTTAGGCTTTGCCGTAAAATCCCTTAAGTGCTTTTTCTTTAGACAAAGATTTAGGTGCTTTAGAATTTTGCGACGCCGTTCTAAGTTTTTAGTACCTTTTTAAGTTATTGCCATTTGGAATATAGTATTTCTTTTAAGCTTTAATATTTTTAGACTCAACTTTTAATTCTTAGTTTTTAGACTTTTAAGTTTCGATGCACTACGTTCTTTTTATTATTTTTTGACCTTTTATTTTTTCGACGTTTTCCGACGCGCTCTTTTTCTTTCTTATTTCTCGCCACTCTAGTTTTTAGGACTTAGAATTTTCTCTATTTCTTCTCTAATAATTCAAAACAAAAAATTATTTTAAGCGGTTAAATTGATAGACATCCAAATTTTCTGCTTCGTAGTAATAGTTGGATTTGTTAGTGGCTGTGTTATGAGCTTCCGATTTAAAGGGTTCTGGCTCCCTGCTGCATCTATTGGCTATTCGAAACGTGGGCAAAAGCAGAAAAGTCTATTAATTTGATAACTTATATAATTTTTATCTTTTATAACTAATAGGATAATTAATAAATGCACCACATTGTAGCTAAAATTTGGTAATAAGCGCATTATGGAAAATCTCGAGAATATTTTGGAAACTCTTTATGACATCCGAAATCAATTTAATTAATACTCTCAAACGGATGTTGATGACAATTCGTTCGGTCAATCTTGGATCACGAATGACGAAACAATAACTAGTTGTGAAATCTGTGGAGATTATCACTCAACATGGGAATGTTTTTATTACGTTCCTATGGAAAATTACGCACCCATAGAACCTGAATGGAATGATTATGAGGAATACAATTCAAATTGGGATTATTCCCAAGAATATATCCAAATTCAACAACCAGAAAGCGAGAAAAATTATGTGTCTGAAAATCTTTTAGACAATATGAAAATCAAACTCGAAGAACTCGATGCTCAAAATGAACAAATGAGAGAGTTTGTAAATCGGCAAGCTAAAACTCTATCAGATTACACACCTGTTGATCTGAGGAGTATTGTGCAAGAAAATCTCATATCATCGAATTTTGATGAATTCGAGAGCTCCGAAATCACCAACTATCCCGATGATACTTTTTATTCAGCTTTACCAATTTCACAACATATCGACACATTAGCCTCTACCGACGAAATCATCGATCCATCAATGGATGAAGAAGAAGTAAGGGTGACAAATTGGTACTCTTGGGAAAATGATAACGTTGAAAATTTTACCCCCAAGACCAAAGTGGTGGGACCGATGAGTACCGTTAATGAAGAAGAATCTACTTCGATCCCGAAATTCCCCATTCCACAACCTTCCAACCCAATATTCTCAATAGACGAGTCATCTACCGAAGATGAACTACGAGCTGTAATAGATAATGACACCTCGGATTTCACCCAATTAGGTAATAGAGGTGAAAACTTTGATCCCGAGAATAAAAGGAAGGAAATGTTAGGAATTGTCCACCCTATAATATGTATGTCGGTGTATATCGATCCATTTAACCAAGAACCAGAAAAGAGACATATCCATTTACTAAAAGCTACACTTAAAAAAGAATTAAGTAGTGACGATCGGGTGAGTCTAAACTTTAAACCCATTGATATATCATACACCACCCGAGATGTAAATAACTGGCTCACTATTTTAATTCGTGGAACTTATTCTACCGACTTCACATATCGTCAGCTAAGTATGGGGAAGTCTAACCCCACTTAACGTTAAATTAGGGGTTCGGGTTAGTGCATTACTCGTTAATAAAAATGCACGATTAGGGTAAAAGACGCATTTTCAAAAATTAGCAAACAGTTCAGAAAAGCAACCATTTTTGAAGAAAAACATGTGTGATAAAACAAGAAGGAATGAACGATGAGGCGCGCCATCTATCATTCGACGAGCTTTGTAATTACAAACTGGATATTTTTAATCACTTTTCTACACTTATCACCCTCGTGAATTTATAATTATAGTCTGATTTCTTGCAAATGAGGGCATTGCATGATCTCAAGTGTGGGGAAGGGTTATAAATTCTCTCGGGTTTATACTTGGCTTATTTTCTAAATTTTATGAAAATTTTAAAAATTTTCAAATAAATGAATTCAAAATCATGTTTATAGATATTTATCAACGATGAAAATTCGGTGTTAATACCGAAATTATCGTTACCTCGGAAAGGACATAAATTGAGAAACAACTAAAACGCTTGAATTTATTTATTAAGATATAAAAAGACGCATGAAAAAAAGCCAAGTGTGGGGAGAAAGTACCAAGTTATTCAATTAAAAACTATCTATCACATGATTCTGTAAAGTTATTGCAGGTGCTTTTGTTTTGGACTAAATTAACTGTTTTACCCGATTTATTGTAATACTTTTGAAAGAATAGATGGATCTACACGATGAATCAATTCCATCATTAAAAGGAAGTAAAGTCTTCTGGAAAAAGACACGCGCTTCTTGATTTAGGTCAAGAAGTTGTCGTCCAGACCAGCTGTAGGTTGACGAAAAATCTAGAAAAGTCATCTCTAAAATCAGCAGGAAATCCACGGACCTCAACATCAAACAGGGTCGCCAAGTGGTCAGACTTATCCTAACCATGAGAGGATCTGTCTTGTAAAATGGGGAGGACGCCGTGCAAATTAGCTTGATAAGACTAATGAATTAGACCTCCAGAAAGGATAATCTCCTTAAAGATTAAAAATCAGCTTTTAAGCCTGATATTACTCAATCCTTGAGATTGACCTTAAACATTGAGAATTACAAACTCGTGGAATTCGATGATATCTAAACTCGAGCTTGAACGAGAAAATATTTTGATCAAAATTACAAACCGATTTGTTTTCTGAAAACCTATTTTCAATGCGTTCATTACCATTGAACGTAAAATCCTAGGAATTCACCTGGAATTCATTAGGTCACCTGAACCAATTCGGGTGTCAACCGTATGAACAGTGGTTGCATAGCATGGTCGAAGACAGGACCTTGTGCCAGACTGAAAAAAAATTATAGGGTGATCTTTACTATTGCTCCTACAAAGGATAGTAATTGCATCCGACACATTGTACACCATGAACATCTGCATGTCATTAGACATTGCCTTAACAGTTGCTTGTTCAACGCTTTCCTTTACAACCGGACGGTAGTTTACCGAAAGGTAATATACGGAGCAAGTATACTGGACGTGTTGCTTTCCCAATACAAGGTTAGCAAGTGGGTGACACAAAACCATAAGTTTTGAGCTAAAATTTTCAAATCTGAAACCCACCAAAACCACAAAAACAATTTGCAAACACCGGTGAAGGGTTATTCTGAAAAACTTGTCTAGGGTAAAATCTAGAATGAAATTTTCAAAAGATCAAATGTTTTCATAAAGATCCAATTTCCTTAAAGGATATAAATTTTCATAGTCATGTGGGACTGTAAACCACATCGTTACTATCATTTTTATACCACTGTATCAAAATCACTGATGTATAAAGTCTGAGAATAAAGAAGTGATTCGTGTGATGTATTATATTATTTCAAGTTCTGTATTGCTTGAGGACAAGCAACGTTCAAGTGTGGGGATATTTGATAGTGCTCCAAATGAACATATATTTAGTAGTAATATCCTCCCAATATGTAAATTATTTAGTTGTAATTGTCCTATTTTAAATTGTAATCGTTTATATTAAATAAGTGCAAAGACAAAAGGCGAAAATGACGATTTGAAGACGCAAATTACCAAAAAGCTCAAATGTACAAGATACCATCCAAGTGGTTCAAATTATTGATGAGAAACGTCTAAAAATGATAAGAGTACAAGTTGCGGAACGCAAAGTACAAGATATTAAATTATACGAAAGGAGGTTCGAAAATCCGGAACCGGTACCCGAGCCAACTATCAACGCCCGACTTAACGGACCAAAAACAACAAGTCTACTATGCACAAGAATATAATATAATATTTAAATAATTATAAAAATTATTTATATATTATATTATTAAATAAAAACGTCGGCAAATAAGAAAACAAAAAAATGTGAGCTGTCCCAGGCGGCCATGCGATCGCATGGCCAGAAGGCACATATCCCATGCGATCGCATGGCCCGAAAAAGTTGGTCAGGTCCTATAAATAGCCAGCTTATTCGACGAAACATAATAATAATAATACTCCCTATGTAATATAAATATATATATATATATATATTATATATAATATATATTAGTTTAGTTTTTTATTAGATTAGATTAGTTTGGGTTATGTAAAAGTTATTTTACGGGTTCTAAAGTCGAAATTCTGTCCGTGTAAAGCTACGCGATAAATACTCAATGTAAGTTATGTTCTCCTTTTTAAATTAATGTCTTGCAACTAAGTTATTATTATGCTTATTTAAACCGAAGTAATCATGATGTTGGGCTAAAATATTTAAAATTGGGTAATTGGGCTTTGTACCATAATTGGGGTTTGGACAAAAGAACGACACTTGTGGAAATTAGACTATGGGCTATTAATGGGCTTTATATTTGTTTAACTAAATGATATTTTGTTAATTTTAATATAAAGATTTACAATTGGACGTCCCTATAAATAACCATATACACTCGATCGGACACGATGGGCGGGATATTTATATGTACGAATAATCGTTCATTTAACCGGACACGGGAATGGATTAATAGTCTATGGAATTATTAATACAGGGGTGAAATTATGTACAAGGACACTTGGCGTAATTATTAACAAAGTATTAAAACCTTGGGTTACACACAGTCGATATCCTGGTGTAATTATTAAACAAAGTATTAAGACCTTGTTACAGTTTAAGTCCCCAATTAGTTGGAATATTTGACTTTGGGTATAAGGATAATTTGACGAGGACACTCGTACTTTATATTTATGACTGATGGACTGTTATGGACAAAAACCAGACGGACATATTGAATAATCCAGGACAAAGGACAATTAACCCATGGTAATAAACTAAAATCAACACGTCAAACATCATGATTACGGAAGTTTAAATAAGCATAATTGTTTTATTGTATTTTTCATCGTACTTTTATTTACTCGCTATTTTATTTAACGTCATTTATTTATTGTCATTTATTTTTCGCTACTTTAATTATTGTCATTTATATTTTGCATTAGGTTTTAATTGTAAATTAAAATATAAAATCGACAAACCAGTCATTAAACGGTAAACCCCCTTTTATATATTATTAATATAATATATTTTGTACAAATATAATTGTTTAAAAATATAGTGTAAAATAAGCCAGCTCCCTGTGGAACGAACCGGACTTACTAAAAACTATACTACTCTACGATTAGGTACACTGCCTATAGTGTTGTAGCAAGGTTTAGGTATATCCCATCTGTAAATAAATAATTAAAACTTGTGTAGTTTGTATCGCTTTTCGTACTAAAAATATATAGTATTTCACGAACACCTCGCACGACATCAAGTTTTTGGCACCGCTGCCGGGGATCCGGCGAAACACTATATTTTATAAATATATTTGTATATCATTTTTAGAAAAACAATATAAAAAAAACCAAAAATATAAAAAGAAAAACAAAAATTTATATATTTTTAAGAGTTTGTTAAAAGTTTATAAAGTTTCTTTATTTTTATTTTAGTTTATAAAAATATAAGTTTTATTTAAAAACAGAAAATTAAAAAACAGAAAAAAAAATTAAATAAAAACTCTCGGGCCCGAACACTGTAGCAGCCCAACTCCTGGCCCGAAACCCTACCTCATGCGATCGCATGAGATTTTAACTACCAAACCATGTGATCGCATGGCTTGAGTTGACAGGCCTGGTAACCTCAGCTGACAGTTTAGGGTTTCAATTAATTCATAATTATTATTATTATAACCCTAATTAGGTTAGTTTATTTAATTATTAGTTTTAGTTTTATTTAATTAATTTGTATTTTTAGTTTAATTAGTTTTAATAAATTATAAAACTAATAGTTTTATAAAATAAATAAAATAAAAATAATATTTTTATAAAAATTGTACTTTTTACAACTTTAAGTTTATTTTTATATTTTGTATCTTTTTATTTGTTTTAGTGTAATATTTGTATTTTTTTTTGCTCGTATTTAGTTTTAATATAGTTTTTACCATAGTTATTTTTATTTCTAGATTTTTAGGCTTTGTCGTAAAATCCCTTAAGTGCTTTTTCTTTAGACAAAGATTTAGGTGCTTTAGAATTTTGCGACGCCGTTCTAAGTTTTTAGTACCTTTTTAAGTTATTGCCATTTGGGATATAGTATTTCTTTTAAGCTTTAATATTTTTAGACTCAACTTTTAATTCTTAGTTTTTAGACTTTTAAGTTTCGACGCGCTACGTTCTTTTTATTATTTTTTGACCTTTTATTTTTTCGACGTTTTCCGACGCGCTCTTTTTCTTTCTTATTTCTCGCCACTCTAGTTTTTAGGACTTAGAATTTTCTCTATTTCTTCTCTAATAATTCAAAACAAAAAATTATTTTAAGCGGTTAAATTGATAGACATCCAAATTTTCTGCTTCATAGTAATAGTTGGATTTGTTAGTGGCTGAGTTATGAGCTTCCGATTTAAAGGGTTCTGACTCCCTGCTGCATCTATTGGCTATTCGAAACGTGGGCAAAAGCAGAAAAGTCTATTAATTTGATAACTTATATAATTTTTATCTTTTATAACTAATAGGATAATTAATAAATGCACCACATTGTAGCTAAAATTTGGTAATAAGCGCATTATGGAAAATCTAGAGAATATTTTGGAAACTCTTTATGACATCCGAAATCAATTTAATCAATACTCTCAAACGGATGTTGATGACAATTCGTTCGGTCAATCTTGGATCACGAATGACGAAACAATAACTAGTTGTGAAATCTGTGGAGATTATCACTCAATATGGGAATGTTTTTATTACGTTCCTATGGAAAATTACGCACCCATAGAACCTGAATGGAATGATTATGAGGAATACAATTCAAATTGGGATTATTCCCAAGAATATATCCAAACTCAACAACTAGAAAGCGCGAAAAATTATGTGTCTGAAAATCTTTTAGACAATATGAAAATCAAACTCGAAGAACTCGATGCTCAAAATGAACAAATGAGAGAGTTTGTAAATCGGCAAGCTGAAACTCTATCAGATTACACACCTGTTGATCTGAGGAGTATTGTGCAAGAAAATCTCATATCATCGAATTTTGATGAATTCGAGAGCTCCGAAATCACCAACTATCCCGATGATACTTTTTATTCAGCTTTACCAATTTCACAACATATCGACACATTAGCCTCTACCGACGAAATCATCGATCCATCAATGGATGAAGAAGAAGTAAGGGTGACAAATTGGTACTCTTAGGAAAATGATAACGTTGAAAATTTTACCCCCAAGACCAAAGTGGTGGGACCGATGAGTACCGTTAATGAAGAAGAATCTACTTCGATCCCGAAATTCACCATTCCACAACCTTCCAACCCAATATTCTCAATAGACGAGTCATCTACCGAAGATGAACTACGAGCTGTAATAGATAATGACACCTCAGATTTCACCCAATTGGGTAATAGAGGTGAAAACTTTGATCCCGAGAATAAAAGGAAGGAAATGTTAGGAATTGTCCACCCTATAATATGTATGTCGGTGTATATCGATCCATTTGACCAAGAACCAGAAAAGAGACATATCCATTTACTAAAAGCTACACTTAAAAAAGAATTAAGTAGTGACGATCGGGTGAGTCTAAACTTTAAACCCATTGATATATCATACACCACCCGAGATGTAAATAACTGGCTCACTATTTTAATTCGTGGAACTTATTCTACCGACTTCACATGTCGTCAGCTAAGTATGGGGAAGTCTAACCCCACTTAACGTTAAATTAAAGGTTCGGGTTAGTGCATTACTCGTTAATAAAAATGCACGATTAGGGTAAAAGACGCATTTTCAAAAATTAGCAAACAGTTCAGAAAAGCAACCGTTTTTGAAGAAAAACATGTGTGATAAAACAAGAAGGAATGAACGATGAGGCGCGCCATCTATCATTCGACGAGCTTTGTAATTACAAACTGGGTATTTTTAATCACTTTGCTACACTTATCACCCTCGTGAATTTATAATTATAGTCTGATTTCTTGCAAATGAGGGCATTGCATGATCTCAAGTGTGGGGAAGGGTTATAAATTCTCTCGGGTTTATACTTGGCTTATTTTCTAAATTTTATGAAAATTTTAAAAATTTTCAACTAAATGAATTCAAAATCATGTTTATACATATTTATGAACGATGAAAATTAGGTGTTAATACCGAAATTATCGTTACCTCGGAAAGGACATAAATTGAGAAACAACTAAAACGCTTCAATTTATTTATTAAGATATAAAAAGACGCATGAAAAAAGCCAAGTGTGGGGAGAAAGTACCAAGTTATTCAATTAAAAACTATCTATCACATGTTTCTGTAAAGTTATTGCAGGTACTTTTGTTTTGGACTAAATTAACTGTTTTAGCCGATTTATTTTAATACTTTTGAAAGAATAGATGGATCTACACGATGAATCAATTCCATCATTAAAAGGAAGTAAAGTCTTCTGGAAAAAGACACGCGCTTCTTGATTTAGGTCAAGAAGTTGTCGTCCAGACCAACTGTAGGTTGACGAAAAATCTAGAAAAGTCATCTCTAAAATCAGCAGGAAATCCACAGACCTCAGCATCAAACAGGGTCGCTAATTGGTCAGACTTATCCTAACCATGAGAAGATCTGTCTTGTAAAATGGGGAGGACGCCGTGCAAATTAGCTTGATAAGACTAATGAATCAGACCCCCAGAAAGGATAATCTCCTTAAAGATTAAAAATCAGCTTTTAAGCCTGATATTACTCAATCCTTGAGATTGACCTTAAAGATTGAGAATTACAAACTCATGGAATTCGATGATATCTAAACTCGAGCTTGAACGAGAAAATATTTTGATCAAAATTACAAACCAATTTATTTTCTAAAAACCTATTTTCAATGCGTTCATTACCATTGAACGTAAAATCCTAGGAATTCACCTGGAATTCATTAGGTCACATGAACCAATTCGGGTGTCAACCGTATAAACGATGGTTGCATAGCATGGTCGAAGACAGGACCTTGTGCCAGACTGAAAAAAAAATTATAGGGTGATCTTTACTATTGCTCCTACAAAGGATAGTAATTGCATCCGACACGTTGTACACCATGAACATCTGCATGTAATTAGACATTGCCTTAACAGTTGCTTGTTCAACGCTTTCCTTTACAACCGGACGGTAGTTTACCGAAAGGTAATATACGGAGCAAGTATACTGGACGTGTTGCTTTCCCAATACAAGGTTAGCAAGTGGGTGACACAAAACCATAAGTTTTGAGCTAAAATTTTCAAATCTGAAACCCACCAAACCCACAAAAACAATTTGCAAACACCGGTGAAGGGTTATTCCGAAAAACTTGTCTAGGGTAAAATCTAGAATGAAATTTTCAAAAGATCAAATTTTTTCATAAAGATCCAATTTCCTTAAAGGATCTAAATTTTCATAGTCATGTGGGACTGTAAACCACATCGTTACTATCATTTTTATACCACTGTATCAAAATCACTGATGTATAAAGTCTGAGAATAAAGAAGTGATTCGTGTGACGTATTATATTATTTCAAGTTCTGTATTGCTTGAGGACAAGCAACGTTCAAGTGTGGGGATATTTGATAGTGCTCCAAATGAACATATATTTAGTAGCAATATCCTCCCAATATGTAAATTATTTAGTTGTAATTGTCCTATTTTAAGTTGTAATCGTTTATATTAAATCAGTGCAAAGACAAAAGGCGAAAATGACGATTTGAAGACGCAAATGACCAAAAAGCTCAAATGTACAAGATACCATCCAAGTGGTTCAAATTATTGATGAGAAACGTCTAAAAATGACAAGAGTACAAGTTGCGGAACGCAAAGTACGAGATATTAAATTATACGAAAGGAGGTTCGAAAATCCGGAACCGGTACCCGAGCCAACTATCAACGCCCGACTCAACGGAGCAAAAATTACAAGTCTACTATGCACAAGAATATAATATAATATTTAAAAAATTATATAAATTATTTATATATTATATTATTAAATAAAAACATCGGCAAATAAGAAAACAAAAAAATGTGAGCTGTCCCAGGCGGCCATGCGATCGCATGGCCAGAAGGCACATATCCCATTTGGGTAATTGGGCTGTGTACCATAATTGGGGTTTGGACAAAAGAACGACACTTGTGGAAATTAGACTATGGGCTATTAATGGGCTTTATATTTGTTTAACTAAATGATATTTTGTTAATTTTAATATAAAGATTTACAATTGGACGTCCCTATAAATAACCATATACACTCGATCGGACACGATGGGTGGGATATTTATATGTACGAATAATCGTTCATTTAACCGGACACGGGAATGGATTAATAGTCTATGGAATTATTAATACAGGGGTGAAATTATGTACAAGGACACTTGGCGTAATTATTAACAAAGTATTAAAACCTTGGGTTACACACAGTCGATATCCTGGTGTAATTATTAAACAAAGTATTAAGACCTTGTTACAGTTTAAGTCCCCAATTAGTTGGAATATTTGACTTCGGGTATAAGGATAATTTGACGAGGACACTCGCACTTTATATTTATGACTGATGGACTGTTATGGACAAAAACCAGACGGACATTTTGAATAATCCAGGACAAAGGACAATTAACCCATGGTAATAAACTAAAATCAACACGTCAAACATCATGATTACGGAAGTTTAAATAAGCATAATTGTTTTATTGTATTTTTCATCGTACTTTTATTTACTCGCTATTTTATTTAACGTCATTTATTTATTGTCATTTATTTTTTGCTACTTTAATTATTGTCATTTATATTTTGCATTAGGTTTTAATTGTAACTTAAAATATAAAATCGACAAACCGGTCATTAAACGGTAAACCCCCTTTTATATATTATTAATATAATATATTTTGTACAAATATAATTGTTTAAAAATATAGTGTAAAATAAGCCAGCTCCCTGTGGAACGAACCGGACTTACTAAAAACTATACTACTCTACGATTAGGTACACTGCCTATAGTGTTGTAGCAAGGTTTAGGTATATTCCATCTGTAAATAAATAATTAAAACATGTGTAGTTTGTATCGCTTTTTGTACTAAAAATATATAGTATTTCACGTACACCTCGCACGACATCACTTTAGTACTTCGAGATTATTATTATACAGACGAGATGTCTGTGGGGATATTCTATGCATTATGGTTAATGACGGTTACCAGGTGTTCAATCCATATGAATGATTTTTATGTAGATGGCTATATGCATGCATGATGTTTTATGAGAAATTGAAATATGAAATCTTGTGGTCTATTAAAATGATGAAAATGATTGATTACGATAAACTAATGAACTCACCAACCTTTTGGTTGACACTTGTAAGCATGTTTATTCTCAGGTATTAAAGAAATCTTTCGCTGTACATTTGCTCATTTAAAATATATTACTTGGAGTCATTCATGGTATATTTCAAAAGACGTTTCATTCGAGTCGTTGAGTTCAACAAGATTATTATTAAGTAGATACAGATTAAGTCATTTATAGTTTGGATATATTATGAAATGGTATGCATGTCTGTCAACTTTTGATGTAAATGAAAGTTTATCTTTTAAAAACGAAGGCAATGTTGTAAAATGTATCATTTAGAGGTCAAATACCTCGCAATAAAATCAATTATTATGTAACGTTTATAATCGATATGAACGGGGCATTTCAGTTGGTATTGAAATGTCCCGTTCATATTGATTATAAACGTTCCATATTAATTGATTTCGTCGCTAGGTTTTGACATCTATATGAGACGTTTTTCAAAGACTGCATTCATTTTTAAAACAACCATAACCTTTTTTTTATCTATAAAGGTTTAAAAAGCATTACGTAGATTATCAAATAATGATAATCTAAAATATACCGTTTACACATGATCATTACATAATGGTTTACAATAAGAATATATTACATCAAAAATAAGTTTCTTGAATGCAGTTTTTACATAATATCATAAAAGCATGGACTCCAAATCTTGTCCTTATTTTAGTATGCAACAGCAGAAGCTCTTAATAATCACCTGAGAATAAACATGCTTAAAACGTCAACAAAAATGTTGGTGAGTTATAGGTTTAACCTATATATTATCAAATCATAATAATAGACCCCAAGATTTCATATTTCAATATACATCCCATACATAGAGATAAAAATCATTCATATGGTGAACACCTGGTAACCGACATTAACAAGATGCATATAAGAATATCCCCTATCATTCCGGGAAATCCTTCGGACATGATAAAAACAACATCGAAGTACTAAAGCATCCGGTACTTTGGATGGGGTTCGTTAGGCCCAATAGATCTATCTTTAGCAAAACATTTCTTCAAATTTGAGACGTGAAAAGTGTTATGTACAGCCGCGAGTTGTTGTGGTAATTCAAGTCAGTAAGCTACTGGTCCGACACGATCAATAATCTTGAATGGTCTTGTATACCTTGGATTTAATTTCCCTCGTTTACCAAATCGAACAACCCCTTTCCAAGGTGCAACCTTAAGCATGACCATCTCTCCAATTTCAAATTCTATATCTTGACTTTTAATGTCGGCGTAGCTCTTTTGTCAAGTTTGGGCGGTTTTCAACCGTTGTTGAATTTAGATGATCTTCTCGGTAGTTTCTTGTATTATCTCCGGACCCGTAATCTGTCTATCCCCCACTTCACTCCAACAAATCGGAGACCTGCACTTTCTACCATAAAGTGATTCAAACGGCGCCATCTCAATGCTTGAATGGTAGCTGTTTTTGTAGGAAAATTCTGCTAACGGTAGATGTCGATCCTAACTGTTTCCGAAATCAATAACACATGCTCGTAGCATGTCTTCAAGCGTTTGTATCGTCCTTTCGCTCTGCCCATCAGTTTGTGAATGATAGGCAGTACTCATGTCTAGACGAGTTCCTATTGCTTGCTGTAATGTCTGCCAGAATCTTGAAATAAATCTGCCATCCCTATCAGAGATAATAGAGATTGGTATTCCATGTCTGGAGATGACTTCCTTCAAATACAGTCGTGCTAACTTCTCCATCTTGTCATCTTCTCTTATTGGCAGGAAGTGTGCTGATTTGGTGAGACGATCAACTATTACCCAAATAGTATCAAAACCACTTGCAGTCCTTGGCAATTTAGTGATGAAATCCATGGTAATGTTTTCCCATTTCCATTCCGGGATTTCGGATTGTTGAAGTAGACCTGATGGTTTCTGATGCTCCGCTTTGACCTTAGAACACGTCAAACATTTCCCTACATATTTAGCAACATCGGCTTTCATACCTGGCCACCAAAAATGTTTCTTGAGATCCTTGTACATCTTCCCCGTTTCAGGATGTATTGAGTATCTGGTTTTATGAGCTTCTCTAAGTACCATTTTTCTCATATCTCCAAATTTTGGTACCTAAATTCTTTCAGCCTTATACCGGGTCCCGTCTTCCCAAATATTAAGATGCTTCTCCAATCCTTTAGGTATTTCATCCTTTAAGTTTCTCTCTTTTAAAACTCCTTGTTGCGCCTCCTTTATTTGAGTAGTAAGGTTAGTGTGAATCATTATATGCATAGATTTTACACGAATGAGTTCTCTGTCCTTCCTTCTCAAGGCGTCGGCTACCACATTTGCCTTCCCTGGGTGGTAACGAATCTCAAAGTCGTAATCATTCAACAATTCAATCCATCTGTGCTGCCTCATGTTCAGTTGTTTCTGATAAAATATGTGTTGAAGACTTTTGTGGTTGGTATATATAATACTTTTGACCCCATATAAGTAGTGCCTCCAAGTCTTTAATGCAAAAATAACCGCGCCTAATTCCAAATCATGCGTCGTATAATTCTGCTCGTGAATCTTCAATTGTCTTGACGCATAAGCAATTACTTTTGTTCGTTGCATTAATACACAACCGAGACCTTGCTTTGAGGCATCACAATATATCACAAAATCATCATTTCCTTCAGGTAATTACAATATAAGTGCTGTAGTTAACTTTGTAATTCTTTCATTTCGCTGGGTGTGAGTCTGTATAGATTACGAGCTATTGGTGTAGCTCTTGGTACAAGGTCTATTTGAAATTCAACGAATCGATGTGGGGGTAATCCCGGTAATTCTTTCAGAAATACATCGGGAAATTCTTTTGCGACGGGAACATCACTGATGTTCTTTTCTTCAGGTTTAACTTCTTCGATGTGTGCTAGAATGACGTAATAACCTTTTCTTATTAGTTTTTGCGCCCTTAAACTACTAATAAGATTTAATTTCGCGTTGTTCTTTTCTCCGTACACCATTAAAGGTTTTCCTTTTTCACGCATAATGCGAATCGCATTTTTGTAACAAACGACCTCCGATCTTACCTTCTTCAACCAGTCCATGCCAATTATTACATCAAAACTCCCTAACTCGACTGGTATTAAATCAATCTTAAATGTTTCATCACCCATTTTAATTTCTCTATCCCGACATATATTATCTGCTGAAATTAATTTACCATTTGCTAATTCGAGTAAAAATTTATTATCCAAAGGCGTCAATGGGCAACTTAAATTAGCACAAAATTCTCTACTCATATAGCTTCTATCCGCACCCGAATCAAATAAAACATAAGAAGATTTATCGTCAATAAGAAACGTACCCGTAACAAGCTCCGGGTCTTCCTGTGCTTCTGCCGCATTAATATTGAAAGCTCTTCCACGGCCCTGCCCATTAGTATTCCCCTGATTCGGGCAATTTCTAATAATGTGGCCCGGTTTTCCACATTTATAACAAACAGCGTTGGTATTACTTGCTCTGACACTATTCGTTTCGGCATTACTTGTTTCGACATTATTTGTTCCTTTAGTTCTGTTAAACTTTGGTCCGTAGACCTCACACTTTATTGCGCTATGACCATTTCTTTTACACCTGTTGCAAAATGTCGTGCAAAACCCCTGATGATTTTCTTCACACCTATGACATGGCTGTTTTTGGTTTTTGTTGTCGTTGTTGTTATTGAGGTTGTTGTTGGGGTTGTTATTGTTGTTGAAACGATTGTTATAGTTGTTGTTGTTGTTGGGAAGTTTGTTGTAGTTATTGTTAGGATTGCGATTATTGTTGCGATTGTTGTTGCGGTTGTTGGGATTGTTGTTGCGATTTTGGTTGTAATTGTTGTTGTTGTTGTTGTACTAGTGACTCTTATCACCGTTTTCCTCCTACTTCCTCTTGAGTTGTTTCGTGTTGGCTTCTTCAGCCGCCTGCTCTTTAATTCTTCCCTTAATCTGATTTATGAGTTTATGAGCCATTCGACTTGCCTTCTGTATAGAAGAGGGCTCGTGTGAACTCACATCTTCTTGAATCCTTACAGGTAACCCTTTTACAAATGCGTCGATCTTCTCTTCTTCATCTTCGAATGCTCCCGGACACAATAGGCACAACTATGTGAATCGTCATTCATATGTGGTAACGTGTAAGACCCAAATATTTATTGTACATAATGTATTTATGGTGTACGATGCGTGTATGAAGTGTACGTGTTGCTTGCTCGTACGCCGAAGGAAACTGGACGTTGTCTGAAGTGACAAGGTGTGTACGTATCTTTTCAACCCCAAATAAATTTTGTGTTGATGTTTCAAAGCCTTACCATTGGAAAGGAAATCTTATTACGTTTCCAACCATATTTGATTCATCAAAAACGGAGCTACGGTCAAAAAGTTATGGCCAAAACAAGTTTCTGAAAACTGACCTGTAGGTTGGAGCGGCGCTCCACCTTTTGACATGGCGCGCCGAACCCGTCTGATGCAATTTTCAGCCTTTTTAAAAGGTCTAAATGAGGGGTACTTTGGTCTTTTCATTTAGGGTCGGTTTAGGGTCACCAAAACTGATCTAGAACTCCATTGGAGCTCATTTCTCACCCACACAAACACTCTCATCCATATCTAGAAAGAGAGGAAGGGTTCTAGAGTGAGAGAGCTTGATTTGGAGAAGAAGGAGTAGAATTCTAGCCAAAGCTCGGGTTTTAAAGTTGTTCATCTCGCTCCTAGCTACGTTTTGGTAGTATTGGTAGGTCCTAACTCCGAATTTCATTTGTTAGATTTGATATTCAAATTAGGGTTTGAGATTGTTAGTTGTAAAACCCATTTGGTTGATGAAGAGTGTTTATGGAAACTTGCTACTTTGATATTTGGTGGGTTTTGAGTTGGTTAATGATTTAACCATGTTTAAGAGTTGTAAATGGTGTATAATCACTAGTGTTAGTGTTTATTGGTGTTTTGGAAACCATTAGGGTTCTTATGGTTAACTAAATTTGACTAGAGTCAAAATTAGGGTTTGTTGATGATTATGACTCAATTGCCGATTTAATAAGGTTTATAAACTTAAAATGGATTAAGTTGAAGCATAGAACCGAGTTAAATATGTTTTGGTGTCAAAACTTGCTAATGGCGTGATATTGACTTCTTATGGGTCAAATTAGGGTTTAAGTGTCATTTTGGGCAAGATAGGTGTTTAACACCTATTTTTAGGTTTGATTGGCATATTAGGACCATTCTCACTTGTGTAAGTGATTATTGGTTAGTTTGGGCGCGATTTTGTGCTTGGAAGTGCATTTGGGTCGAAATTGCACTAGTAGTCAATTTGGGTTGATTTGTATATCCCCCCTAATTGTGTTACTTGTTATGTGATAAATGGAATAGGTACATTCCATCGGCGATTGCGGATTATTTCGGTGGCATCCATCAAGACTTCAAGGTGAGTGTTAATATCCTATATGCATATGTATGTGTAGGATGGGTGCGGGTCGGGTGAAGTGGTTCTCGGTTATAGAGCTCACTTCACATATAGGTGCAATTGATGGACTTGTGTACATGTCCAATTGGCACGGTTGTGCGTTTTGGTTGACCACCTATGGCGAGGTGCACACTTCGTGTGTACATTATCACATGGGCTTGTGAGTGGAATAATTATATACGTATGTATATGAGTTATTTATTTGTGGGGTATGGGTTGAAGTTCGATGTTGACGATACCATACCCTAGAGTATATTTGTGATGTTGATGAGGGCTTAAAGTTTGGTGTTGACGATGCCTCATATGTATGGATTTAAAGTTCGATGTTGACGATGCCATATTACTATTATTTGTTGGATGGGGGTTTAAAGTTCGGTGTTGACGATATCTCATATGTATAGAGTTAAAGTTCGATGTTGACGATGTCATACCACTATTGTAGTGATTTGATGAGGGATTAAAGTTCGATGTTGACGATACCTCATATGTGGGTTTTAAGTTCGATGTTGACGATACCACATTAAATGGGGCGGATGGGGTTTAAGTTCGATGTTGACGATACCATTCGCGGTGCTAGCCTTGAGATCTTGAATACTAATGGATGTTGTGAACATCAATGTTTGTCGCATTGTTGTATATATATATATATATATATATATATATATATATATATATATATATATATATATATATATATTAATGTATTGTTGTGGTGTAGCTAAACCTACGGGTGTAGCTTATTGGCGTTGTTCACATCATCGTTGGTGAACTTACTTTATTGTTGATGGTATTAGCTCGTTGCTTAGTGATTACGGTATGCTTAGACTAGCTTGCCTTTATGTTTGGATGCTCCGGTATGCGGTAATTGATTATTTATGCGGCGTATCCATTTTATGCATATATATGTATGTAGTATATTATCACTCACTAAGCGTTAGCTTACCCTCTCGTTGTTGACTTTTTATAGATTGCATGGATGCGGAGGCTCGAGTAAGGGGGGACTAGTGGACTTGCGTAGTTGCTTTAGAAGGCTTACTTTTGGATCGATTAGGATTGGGCAGCGTATCCCCAATCGTCATGCTCGGCCTTTATTTTGTATTACACATCATGTGGTTGAAAACTTGTATTCTCGTACGAAAGTTGTAAAACGGCTGATGTGGGCCCGGTCTTCGTAAAACTAATTTTATTAATGGAACGTGTTAGTTCTACATATATTAATGTATGGTTAAAAGCGTTTTGTCTAAATACGTCGGGAAGTGGTCAAACATTTTCGCATTTCATGACTTTTTGGACAGGCCAGTTTGGCGCGCCGCGCGGCCATATGGCGCGCCGCGCCATATGCTGTTCCAGCAAAAAAAAAAAATATCCGCGTTATTGGTTGGTTAACGGGTTGGGTTGTTACAAGTGGTATCAGAGCATGGTCTAAGGGATTTAGGTGACTTAAGATAGGTGCCTAGACTTAGACTTTTGTGTGTGCTTAATTGTTGCGGGACTTGTAGGATTACGGGTCGGAATGGGTTATAGTTAGTGCCTTGTTTGTAAGTCGACTAATGTTTATATTAGTAATGCGGATATTATTAATATATTATTGTGTTGCGATAATAATTCTCGCGTGTGTTTTTATCGCGTAGAATTTTGTTTGTGTTTGCTTATATCATCGAGCGAGGCGGTCGTTGTACTAACAAGTTGATACGGCGTGTATGCGTAATAAGGACTTGAAAACCTTATTACGGGTGCAAATCGTGTCTAACAAGTGATGTACGATGAGTGTTTAGCAAGATGGGGCGGTGTTGTGCGTGTGGTTTATACGTTCGTGATCTAATCGTTTGCATTCCTTAGAATGAAAATGAAAAATGGATGCGGAATGAGTGAGCCTATTCACGAAGAGAAGGATGAGTTAACGTTAAAGATTGAGGCCGTGTTTGAGCAATATGTCTCGGTTTTCACCGGCAAAGTTAGAGAAGTAACCAAGGAGTTGGTCGAAGGACAAATGACGGAAATGGTCCGAGACCAAGTGACTAAAGTTGTAAAGGAAGAGTTTGAAAAGAGGTTTCCCAAACCTCGAGGTAGTGATGATGAAGATGTACTTGCAAGGTTAGGATTACATGGTGCTCATGGTAAGAGGGCACGAAGTACGCCTGAAGGTGTCGGGAAGGTGAAGAAGAAGAGTAAGAAGAGTTACAAGCTCACGTGCTTTAAGTGTGGGGAACGGGGTCATTTGGCACAAGATTGTACGGTGGTGCCTTTAGGCTCAATCAGGTGTTTCATTTGCCGGATGGAGGGACACCAGAAGTCAGAGTGTTCCGAATAGCATGACGATCGAGTCAGGAGGTTAGAGCGCGAATACATGATGGGTAGTGGAGCGCGGAAGCCCAACAGCGCTACATCAGGTACTTTTAGTACGAAATTATATGTTGTTCGCTTGTAATAACATGCGGTATGTGCGTAAGTCTTAGCTAAACTTTATTCTTCGTTGGAGATAATTCGTAGCGAGCGGACGGTTTACGTTTATGGTTCCGGTTTGCTCTCAGTAGAGCGTATAAGTGGTGTGTTGTGCCTTGACTCTATGGTGCGAATCCTTGGGCGCTTAGGCATTTTGGTTGGTATCGGGTCGTTAAGCTCGTTCGAGTGAGACCCTTAAGGTCTCAATTGTGTTCTGCATATTATTGGTATGGGTGACGTTCCTAATGGAAGTACCCTATAGTGACGTTGGATTGTCGAGCAAAGGTCGTAAGACTTGGTGCAACCGAGCATCCCTTAGTATTTGGGAAATGTTTCTACCAAACCATGGAAATGGGTTTTGGTGTTCTGTCATTAAGCGCGTGTTCGCTTTTGCGTTGAAGTTGATGAACCATGAGGTTTGTCGGGGGGGATTGAAATTCTTGAAATCGAGTGATTGATCTCGATGTGTTTTGGTAAAAGAGTCTACGTGACGCGACATTAGGTGCCTTTTTATACCTACTAGCGTGGTGTTCGACTCCGATTGTGTTGCGGTTACATTGTACTTAGGGTACCGAAGTGAAACCCTTAGGTATATGAGTGATCGGGTGAAATTCGACAAGCTAAAGCAATTGGATGATTGCGAGTGTATAGTTCGTGTAATTTGTGGTACACTTTTTGTTCGAAGTGTTTAAGGATAGGTTAGGATCCTTGGTATGCTCAAAGTTGAAGCAAGACATGGTGATGGGCCGTGTGAACCCAATTATTGGTAAAGTCTACCTTTGGTAGCATTGTGCGGGTGTGCGAGATGCGGTTATGGAACGTAGTTCCAAGTGGGGGAGTTACACTCCCGCACACGGAGGTTTTAGTGTGAGATTTCGGACAATGCTTTTAGTAGATCCGAAATTTGTGTCGGGACCTAGATTTGGTCGATTTGTGGTAGAGTACAATTTCGGTTAAATTGTACCTATGATTTTGGATTTGAATTATCACCAAGGTGGTAATGTGGTAAATCTCGTTGAGAAATAATGGAAGGGTATGGCGAGCAAGGTGAAATCCCTCGGTTAAGGGATGTGCGTATCGGATCCTCTTTTAGAGAATTAGTGTTTTGTGCCTATGTTTGATATAGGTGGTTCTTGCTCAATTGTGTGGATGGTTAGTGGTATCCGTTAGGAATCACTTTTCGTGGACCACAATTGAGTTGGGAAAATATAGTGAGTGATATCCGTGTGGATAGCTCTTCGTTGGCTATATTCGTTTGTGTATGTGGCGAGTGATAAACGCTTGACCTATCGCTCTTTGTCGGCCACGTGTGTATGTGCGTGTTTGGAATGTGGTGAGTGATATCCGAAAGGAATGACTCTTTGTCGACCACGATTGAAGGTGAGCATGTGACGAGTGATTAACGTTTGACCTATCGCTCTTCGTCGGTCACATGTGAGAATTTGGTTATGTGGCGAGTGATTAATGTTTGACCTATCGCTCTTCGTCGGCCACATGTGTGTTTGGGTAAATGGTGAGCGTTATCCGTTTAAGGATTCGCTCTTCGTTGTCCACTTATCGTAGGATGGTAAGCGGTTTCGTTTTCGTCAGCTATCCTTGTGATTGAGGTAAGTGTTAATGTTTCGGTGGCACTTTTCGTCGACCTCACTGTGCGTAGTGATTGAGTGGTTAATGATATTGACCTACCGCTCTTCGTCGGCCAACATCGAGTCGAATGTCGACATTGCGTATTGTTGTTGTTGTGTGATCTATTGGTTGTTTTATACACCAATGGTGGGGTCGTGAGAACCATGTTGTATGAGTAGTGATACGATAGCCGTGTTTCATTCACATGTTGTTACGGATGTGACAATAGTCGATTTTGTACGCCTTAGGATTAGCGTTGCCATAGTCGTTTTGGGCGCTTTTGGTTTTAGCCGTTGCTTATGATGTTAGGATAGTGGCGTATTGGTTATATTGCGTACTACAAGGGATGTTTAGTGGTAAGTGTAATCCGTAAGGATTCATGTGGTTCAATCTTCAACGTTCGGATTGTTGACTTTAGGTTGAAACTAGGTCGCTTTTAGCGTTGTCCTTGGTAACGGTGCGCTAAGGAATTGATATCTCGGCACGAGATTGGTTGAGTTTTTCCCGATATGGGGAATTGAGCAGGTTTTAGTGCTCGGATTGTGGTTTTGATAAATCGCGGGTGACGATTTTAGTTGTTAAAGGTGATTCATTGGGAAGAATTGTCTATGAAAGTTCGGATGGAACTTATGATTGAGGGCTGTTGAGTAGTTCCGAATTGGTTAAGTGGAGAAGATCACGAGGACGTGATCGAGTTTAAGTGGGGAAGAGTTGTAAGACCCAAATATTTATTGTACATAATGTATTTATGGTGTACGATGGTGCATGAAGTGTACGTGTTGCTTGCTCGAACGCCGAAGGAAACTGGACGTTGTCTGAAGTGACAAGGTGTGTACGTATCTTTTCAACCCCAAATAAAGTTTGTGTTGATGTTTCAAAGCCTTACCATTGGAAAAGAAATCTTATTACGTTTCCAACGATATTGAATTCATCGAAAACGGAGCTACGGTCAAAAAGTTATGGCCAAAATAAGTTTCTGAAAACTGACCTGTAGGTTGGAGCGGCGCTCCACCTTTTGGCGCGGCGCGCCGAACCCGTCTGATGCAATTTTCAGCCTTTTTAAAAGGTCTAAATGAGGGGTACTTTGGTCTTTTCATTTAGGGTCGGTTTAGGGTCACCAAAACTGATCTAGAACTCCATTGGAGCTCATTTGTCACCCACACAAACACTCTCATCCATATCTAGAGAGAGAGGAAGGGTTCTAGAGTGAGAGAGCTTGATTTGGAGAAGAAGGAGTCAAATTCTAGCCAAATTTCGGGTTTTAAAGTTGTTCATCTCGCTCCTAGCTACGTTTTGGTAGTATTGGTAAGTCCTAACTCCGAATTTCATTTGTTAGATTTGATATTCAAGTTAGGGTTTGAGATTGTTAGTTGTAAAACCCATTTGGTTGATGAAGAGGGTTTATGGAAACTTGCTACTTTGATATTCAGCGGGTTTTGGGTTGGTTAATGATTTAACCATGTTTAAGACTTGTAAATGGTGTATAATCACTAATGTTAGTGATTATTGGTGTTTTGGAAACCATTAGGGTTCTTATGGTTGACTAATTTTGACTAGAGTTAAAATTAGGGTTTGTTGATGATTATGACTCAATTGCCGATTTAATAAGGTTTATAAACTTAAAATGGATTAAGTTAAAGCATAGAACCGAGTTAAATATGTTTTGGTGTCAAAACTTGCTAATGGCGTGATATTGACTTCTTACGGGTCAAATTAGGGTTTAAGTGTCATTTTGGGCAAGATAGGTGTTTAACACCTATGTTTGGGTTTGATTGGCAAATTAGGACCATTCTCACTTGTGTAAGTGATTATTGGTTAGTTTGGGCGCGATTTTGTGCTTGGAAGTGCATTTGGGTCGAAATTGCACTAGTAGTCAATTTGGGTTGATTTGTATATCCACCAAAATTGTGTTACTTGTTATGTGATAAATGGAATAGCTACATTCCATCAGCGATTGCGGATTATTTCGGTGGCATCCATCAAGACTTCAAGGTGAGTGTTAATATCCTATATGCATATGTATGTGTAGGATGGGTGCAGGTCGGGTGAAGTGGTTCTCAGTTATAGAGCTCACTTCACATATAGGTGGAATTGATGGACTTGTGTACATGTCCAATTGGCATGGTTGTGCATTTTGGTTGACCACCTTTGGCGAGGTACACACTTCGTGTGTACATTATCACATGGGCTTGTGAGTGGAATAATTATATACGTATGTATATGAGTTATTTATTTGTGGGGTATGGGTTGAAGTTCGATGTTGACGATACCATACCCTAGAGTATATTTGTGATGTTGATGAGGGCTTAAAGTTCAGTGTTGACGATGCCTCATATGTATGGATTTAAAGTTCGATGTTGACGATGCCATATTACTATTGTTTGTTGGATGGGGGTTTAAAGTTCGGTGTTGACGATACCTCATATGTATGTAGTTAAAGTTCGATGTTGACGATGCCATACCACTATTGTAGTGATTTGATGAGGGATTAAAGTTCGATGTTGACGATACCTCATATGTGGGTTTTAAGTTCGATGTTGACGATACCACATTAAATGGGGCGGATGGGGTTTAAGTTCGATGTTGACGATACCATTCGCGGTGCTAGCCTTGAGATCTTGAATACTAATGGATGTTGTGAACATCAATGTTTGTCGTATTGTTATATATATATATATATATATATATATATATATATTAATGTATCGTTGTGGTGTAGCTAAACCTACGGGTGTAGCTTATTGGCGTTGTTCACATCGTCGTTGGTGAACTTACTTTATTGTTGATGGTATTAGCTCGTTGCTTAGTGATTACGGTATGCTTAGACTAGCTTGCCTTTATGTTTGGATGCTCCGGTATGCGGTAATTGATTATTTGTTCGGCTTATCCGTTTTATGCATATATATATATGTAGTATATTATCACTCACTAAGCGTTAGCTTACCCTCTCGTTGTTGACTTTTTATAGATTGCATGGATGCGGAGGCTCGGGTAAGCGGGGACTAGTGGACTTGCGTAATTGCTTTAGAAGGCTTGCTTTTGGATTGATTAGGATTGGGTAGCGTATCCCCAATCGTCATGCTCAGCCTTTATTTTGTATTACAAATCATGTGGTTGAAAACTTGTATTTTCGTACGAAAGTCGTAAAACGGCCGATGTGGGCCCGGTCTTCGTAAAACTAATTTTATTAATGGAACGTGTTAGTTCTACATATATTAATGTATGGTTAAAAGCATTTTGTCTAAATACGTCGGGAAGTGGTCAAACATTTTCGCATTTCATGACTTTTTGGACAGGCCAGTTTGGCGCGCCGCGCGGCCATATGGCGCGCCGCGCCATATGCTGTTCCAGCAAAAAAAAAATTATCCGCGTTATTGGTGGTTAATGGGTTGGGTTGTTACGTAACGTCGAACCCTTGTGTTCGTAACTCTCTAAGTTCTGCCTTGAGTTAATTGACTTCATTTCTAGGACGGTACTGCTCGTTCATCAATTGCTTGAATGCCGACCACGGTAGTGCGTAAGCAGCATTTTGTCCTACCTGTTCAAGATAGGTGTTCCACCACGTTAACGCAGTACCTATGAAGGTGTGCGTAGCGTACTTAACTTTGTCCTCTTCAGTAAACTTACTTATGGCAAACACTGATTCGACTTTCTCGGTCCACCGTTTCAATCCAATTGGTCCTTCAGTTCCATCAAATTTCAAAGGTTTGCAGGCAGTGAATTCTTTGTAGGAGCATCCTACATGATTTCTTGCACCGTTGGCTGCATTGCTAGATTCAGAGTTATTGTTGGTATGTAGCGCAGCCTGTACTGCGGCTATGTTTGCAGCAAGAAAGGTACGAAATTCCTCTTCGCTCATATTCATGGTGTGTCGAGTAGTCGGTGCCATTTCTTTCAAAATAGCCAACTGAATCGAGTTAATCATACAGAATATTAAGAGTAGTCACTAGTATTTCGTAGCATAATATGAACTCATTTATAAAAGCTTTTTCTTCATATTAGCGTTTTATAAGTTTAAATTCGGGTACTACTTACCCGTTAAGTTCATACTTAGTAGCTAATATACAATTCAACAACTACAATTCCACATGAAAAACTGATTATAATAATATATCACATACAAATATTCTTCAAACTTACAACTTCGCTATATTAATATAACATGAAATATAGTACACTTTGATACAGGACAGTTTTTGAAGATAAACCAAGTTAATACGCAAGTTGTTCAGCAAAGGAAATAAAGACACGTAGTTCATAAGTCGAGAAACAAGTCATGCATTCTGGTTTTACTAAGACGACTTCCCATCCTTGGTCTTGTGAAAAATAACCGTTATGACCATTGGCTAGGCAGCATGTTGTAATGTCATCAAAAGGACGAGGGTTTCGTAATGTCTAACAGCCCCGTAATAATCTAAAAACCTTGTTTCTCACCCCAACTACTGAATCCGTCACTTGTGGGAAGGTTTTATTTAAAAGTTGCAATCCGATGTTCTTTTTCTCACTTTGGTAAGAAGCGAACATCACTAACCCGTAAGCATAATATGCTTCTTTATGTTGCATGTTAGAAGCTCTTTCTAATTTACGAAATCCTATGTTGGGATATGTTGAGTCAAAATAGGTTCTAAACCCGTAGCGTAAAATTGCATTTGGGTTCCCCGCATTTAATGCTTTAAAAAAACACAGCATAACTTACGGTCTCCCCAATGTGATATACCCCACCTATCAAAGGAAAGCCTTTTATAAACTAAGGCATTTCTGGAAAGTCTTTAAAATATTTGACAAGTTAATTTTGCCATAATTAATTGTGCTGATGAATTCTGACCGACTCTAGACAAGATTTTCTCAATCATATCCTCTGGTAGATCTTCTAAAATATTCGGTTGTCTACCCTTAACGTCCATTTTGTTTTTATACTGTAAAATAGACAAGGAGTAGATTCGTAAAAGATAATTAACAAACAATACAAGCAATTTTTACATAGAACATAAAAGTACAAGCACACTACATTACATATAATATACAACATGATTACAACCCTCTAATCTGAATCACTGGTTTCTTCTTCTTCGGACTTGGTTCGTTTTCCTAATTTTCTAGGAATATATGGTGTTCCTCTAATACGAGCCGTCGTTTTCCACAATGGTTTAGAAAAACCTGGTGGTTTAGAGGTTCCCAGGTCATTGTTACATTTTAGGAAATACAGATGTTGCCGATACATATAAAGTTCATCGGGTTGAAATAGGGTTTCTCTATTTTTATACCTTTTCCCTTATTATTTTTTTTCGCTTTATTAAATTGGGTCGAAGTAATTTCTATAACATCATCGGAATCCTCATCCGGATCCGATTCATCAGAAAATTGGTAATCTTCCCAATATTTTGCTTCCTCGGCGGAAACACCATTGACCATTATTAACTTTGGTCCGTTGGTTGAGGATTTTCTTTTATTTAATCGATTTACTATAGGTATCAATATTTCTTCCTCCAGTACCTCTTCTTCTTCCGATTCCTCCTCTTCCGGTTCCTCCTCTTCTGGTTCCTCTTCTTCCGGTTCCTCTTCGGGAATTTGTGAATCTTCCCAAAATATATTCGACTCTTCATTATTATTAGGTGAGTCGATGGAATTTGTACTAGTGGTAGACATCTATCACACAATATCAAACACATTAAGAGGTTAATATATCACATAATATTTACATGTTAATAACATATAGTTTCCAACAAAAGTGTTAAGCAATCGTTTTTAAAGAAAACGCGGTCAAAGTCCAGACTCACTAATGTATCCTAACAAACTCGATAACACACACTAATGCAAATTTCTGGTTCTCTAAGACCAACACTCGGATACCAACTGAAATGTCCCGTTCATATTGATTATAAACGTTCCATATTAATTGATTTTGTCGCGAGGTTTTGACCTCTATATGAGACGTTTTTCAAAGACTGCATTCATTTTTAAAACAACCATAACCTTTATTTTATCTATATAGGTTTAAAAAGCATTACGTATATTATCAAATAATGATAATCTAAAATATACCGTTTACACACGACCATTACATAATGGTTTACAATAAGAATATATTATATCAAAAATAAGTTTCTTGAATGCAGTTTTTACATAATATCATACAAGCATGGACTCCAAATCTTGTCTTTATTTTAGTATGCAACAGCGGAAGCTCTTAATAATCACCTGAGAATAAACATGCTTAAAACGTCAACAAAAATGTTGGTGAGTTATAGGTTTAACCTATATATTATCAAATCATAATAATAGACCACAAGATTTCATATTTCAATACACATCCCATACATAGAGATAAAAATCATTCATATGGTGAACACCTGGTAACCGACATTAACAAGATGCATATAAGAATATCCCCTATCATTCCGGGAAATCCTTCGGACATGATAAAAACAACATCGAAGTACTAAAGCATTCGGTACTTTGGATGGGGTTCGTTAGGCCCAATAGATCTATCTTTAGGATTCGCATCAATTAGTAGATCGGTTTACTAATTTTTAGGTTACCAAGCAAAAGGGGCATATTCGGCTTCGATCATTCACCCATATAATGTAGTTTCATTTACTTGTGTCTATTTCATAAAACATTTATAAAACTGCATGTATTCTCATCCCAAAATATTAGATTTTAAAAGTGGGACTATAACTCACTTTCACAGATTTTTACTTCGTCGGGAAGTAAGACTTGGCCACTGGTCGATTCACGAACCTATAACAAATATGTACATATATATCAAAGTATGTTCAAAATATATTTACAACACTTTTAATACATTTTGATGTTTTAAGTTTATTAAGTCAGATGTCCTCGTTAGTAACCTACAACTAGTTGTCCATAGAATTGATATACCTATTAAATACGATACAATTTTACACAAGATACAATTTTACTAGGAAAAACTATTAAATACGATACAATTTTACACAAGATATTTATTTATTTATAGAATGGATATACCTAAACCTTGCTACAACACTTATAGGCAGTGTACCTAATCGTACAGTAGTGTAGTTTTTAGTAAGTCCGGTTCGTTCCACAGGGAAATCTTTAAACAAAGCTTAACGCTATATTAGTTTTAATTTATAAAAATACAAATATATATATAAGTAATATTATTATTATAAAGGGGGGTTTTTACCGTTTAATGACCGGTTTGTCAATTTTTAAAACTTTAGTCGCAGTTAAAACCTAATGTAAAATATTAAATAAATAAAAGACTTAATTTAAAGCGTAAAGTAAATAACGATAATGAAATTGCGAATAATAAAAGTGCGATAAAATAAAATTAAAATAATTAAAAAGTGCAATTAAATACAATGACAATAAATAAAAATGTGATAATTAGAAGTGCAATTAAATATGAAAATAAAGGAATTATGCTTATTTAAACTTCCGTAATCATGATGTTTGACGTGTTGATTTTAGTTTATTCCCATGGGTTAATTGTTCTTTGTCCTGGATTATTCAATTTGTCCGTCTGGTTTTTGTCCATAACAGTCCATCGGTCATAAATATAAAGTGCGAGTATCCTCGTCAAATTATCCTTATACCCGAAGTCAAATATTCCAACTAATTGGGGACTTAAACTGTAACAAGGTTTTAATACTTTGTTTAATAATTACACCAGGATATCAACTACGTGTAACTTAAGGTTTTAATACTTTGTTAACAATTACACCAAGTGTCCTTGTATATAATTTGGCCCCTGTTTTAATAATTCTAGTGACTATTAATCCATTCCCGTGTCCGGTTAAATGAACGATTATTCGTACATATAAATACCCCGCCCATCGTGTCCGATTGAGTGTATATGGTTATTTATAGGTACGTCCAATTGTAAATCATTATATTAAAATTAACAAACTATCATTTAGTTAAACAAATATAAAGCCCATTAATAGCCCATAGTCTAATTTCCACAAGTGTCGTTCTTTTGTCCAAACCCCAATTATGGTACAAAGCCCAATTACCCAATTTTAATATTTTTAGCCCAACATCATGATTACTTCGGTATTAAATAAGCATAATAATAACTTAGCTACGAGACATTAAATTAAAAAGGTTGAACATAACTTACAATGAAAAAATAGCGTAGCGTTACACGGACAGAATTTCGGCTTATACCCTTACAACATTCGCTAACATACCCTTATTATTAGGATTAAAATTAACATTAAAATTATAATATATATATATATATATATATATATATATATATATATATATATATATATATATATATATATATATATATATTTTTACGTATGATGGAAGAAGAAAAAGATGTAAATAATCCGTCGAATTGCATGGCCTTTTATAGGTGGATTTCTGATTTTGTGGGCTCCGCGAGTGCGGCCTTTTTGGGCTTTATAAGCTCCGCGAGTGCGGAGCTGTGGAATCCAGCTCACACAAGTTTGGCTCCTAGCTTGCCGACGGATTTTATTATATAAATATAATATAAATATATAATTTATATAATTAATTATATATTATATTATATTTATATACATAATTAATTTGTAACTTTTGGTTCGTTGCGTCGTACGTTGAAAGTTGGTTCATGTCTCGATTCCGGATTTTCGAACGTCCTTTCGTATAATTTAATATCTTGTACTTTGCGTTTTGCGTCTTGTACTCTTGTAATTTTGAGACGTTTCTCATCAATAATTTGAACCTCTTTGCTTATACTTTGTACTTTTGAGCTTTTTGGTTGTTTGCGTCTTCAATTCGTCGAATCTGTCTTTTGTCTTCACCTTTTAATATTTAAACAAATATTCCTTGTAAATAGGACAACTGCAACTAAAAGCTTGTCTTTCTTGAGGGATAATGCGATGAAATATATGTTCGTTTTTAGCATTATCAAATATTCCCACACTTGAGCGTTGCTTGTCCTCAAGCAATATAGTCTTGAAATATACTAGAATCACTTCTTTATTCTTCACACTTTGTACATCAGTGATTTCATTACGGCGGTATGAACAATGGTAGTAACGTTATGGTTTACAGTCCCACATGACTATAAAAATTTAGATCCTTTAAGGAAATTGGATCTTTATGAAAACATTTGATCTTTTTGAAAATTCAATCTAGTTTTTACCCTAGATAAGTTTTCGGGAATAATCCTTCACCGGTGTTTGCAAATTGTTTTTGTGGGTTTGGTGGGTTTCAGATTTGAAAATTTTAGTTCAAAACTTGCGGTTTTGAGTCACCCACTTGCTAACCTTGTATTGGGAAAGCAACACGTCCAGTATACGTGTTCCCTATATTACCTTTCAGAAAACTACCGTCCGGTTGTAAAGGAAAGCGTTGAACAAGCAACTGTTAAGGCAATGTCCCCTGACATGCTTTTAATTATGGTCTATAACGTGTCAGATGCAATTACTATCCTTGGTAGGAGCAATAGTAAAGCTCACCCTTATAATTTTTTAGTCTGGCACAAGGTCCTATCTTTGACCATGCTATGCAACCACCGTTCTTACGGTTGACACCCGATTTGGTTCAGGTGACCTAATGAATTCCAGGTGAATTCCTAGGATTTTACGTTCAATGGTAATGAACGCATTGAAAATGGGTTTTCAGAAAACAAATCGGTTTGTAATTTTGATCAAAATATTTTCTCGTTCAAGCTCGAGTTTAGATATCATCGAATTCCATGAGTTTGTAATTCTTAATCTTTAAGGTCAATCTCTAGGATTGAGTAATATCAGGCTTAAAAGCTGATTTTTGATCTTTAAGGAAATTATCCTTTATAGGGCTCTGATTCATTAGTCTTATCCAGCTAATTTGCACGGCGTCCTCCCCATTTTACGAGACAGATCCTCTCTTGGTTAGGATAAGTATGACCACTTGGCGACCCTGTTTGTTGCTGAGGTCCGTGGATTTCCTGCTGATTTTAGAGATGACTTTTCTAGATTTTTCGTCAACCTACAGCTGGTCTGGATGACAACTTCATGACCTAAATCAAGAAGCGCGTTTCTTTTTGGGAAGACTTTACTTCCTTTTAATGATGGAATTGATTCATCGTGTAGATCCATCTTTCTTACAGTAAATCGGGTAAAACTGTTTAGTTTAGTCCAAAGCAAAAGTATCTTCATTTTTTTTGTTACAAAAATATGTGACTTATGTTTTAAATAACTTGGTAAATTTTCCCACACATGGCTTTTATTTTCTTTTATTTGCCTTTTTATTGTCCTCTATTCCATTTTAAATGAATTCTAACATTTTGGTTTGTTTCTCAATTTATGTCCTTTCCGAGGTAACAATAATTTCGGTGTTAACACCTAATTTTATAGTTCATAAATATGTATAAACATGATTTTGAATTCATTTAATTGAAAATTTTGAAAAATTTTACTAGAATTGGGTAGTCAGTATATAAGACTAGGGCTGTTCTTTATTATCAGAGAGCATTAGATTTTAATACAACTATTACGTTACTAGTATTTTTAATGGTAACCAAGTGTTTAAGTTAAAAATTTTAAAAATCCGAAAGAATTTAACCCCTTCCCACACTTAAGATCTTGCAATGCCCTCATTTGCAAGAAATCAGTAACAATTTAAATTATTGAGGGTGATTAGCGTAGAAAAATAATTAAATTTTACCAAAGTTTCCAAACATGTTGGCGTTATTTTAAAAGCAAAGATTTTTGGGTTTTTTAACGTTTTTGGCATACTTTAAATCAATAAGATTAAAAATAATGATAATAAAATTTCTCGTCCCTCCATTGGGTAGAGCAATTTCGGTTCAACGACCTAGTCCTCAACTCACGACGAATTTTAAAAATCATATTTTTAACTTAGCGAAATAAAGTAATTTTTTGTTTTTAAATTCACACCAAACTTAAATTTAAAATGCATAAAATTAAAAATTCATATTAAAAATTTACACCAAACTTAAATTATATTTTTGTTTTAAAAATATTAATTTTTTAAATATTTACAATTTTAAATATATATTAATTTTAACAAGTTTACAATATTATTTTAATATTAATTTTAAAAACAAAGTAAAAATAAAATTAAAAATCTTTTTGGTCTTTTATCCCACTTTAATCAATCAAATATTATCAAAAATGTACGCCCCTCTTTTCGGTAAAGTAATTTTGGTTCCATAACCTAGTTTAACTCATGACGAATTTTTGAAATATTTTGGGTTGATTGATTAAAGATATTTATACATTAAGAATAAACGGTAAATTTCGCAGTGACGTAATAAATTATTGTATGATATCAATAATTTCGGTCGCAAGACCTAATTTTATCGAATACCAATTTAATACTTTATAGCGAACAAATTAGCGTTTATTATCAAAAGGATAAAAATAAAAATAAAAATAAAAACTGTACAAACTTACCTGTGAGATAGTATTCTTAGTGATATGCTCTAGCCCACTCATAAGATAGTCAGACTAATTGGTTTTTCATAGCTACATAGGCGTAACCTCAAGCATTCAACGTTTTTTCTTCTAAACATATGAACGATCCGTCTCTGCATAGAGTAACAAATTCGGTATTGGAATATGTTTGATTCGTCGAGCATTTTCCTTCGTGTGACCATTTTCCGTATTTTTGACATCTTTCAAGGTGTCGTGCTCTTCTTTTCGCTGCGGATTTTGATTTTCCTTTACCAAATTGTAACTTATTATTTTCGCATCTGGATTCTTTTCTTACTCCGTCTAATTTACTTCTGATTAATGATACTATTTCACTTGGAAGGGTGTCATTATTACGTTTAGTGATCAAAGGGTGTAGCATTAGACCATGGTTTAATTCACAGGAAGTCTTCATCTCGTAAAACCTAAAAATAAAAATAAAAATTCAGAATGGGGGGAGAAGACTAGTTCTTTAGGGTCTGCTAGGGAAAGACCATTCGGGTTCCATTTTCGAGAACTACACGAAAACAGAAAATCTAACTCTAACAGAAATACATATTATCCTTTAAAAACTTGATTCTCCCCACACTTAGTTAGCTGTGGTGTCGAAATTGTGATTAACTTCGTTGTCAACTTCCATTGGACTATCTATGTAATATTTAACTCTGTGACCATTAACCTTAAATTCAATCCCATTTGAATTTATCAATTCTACTATTCCGTATGGGAAAACTCTTTTGACTATGAATGGTCCAGACCATCTTGATTTCAATTTTCCAGGAAATAGCTTGAATCGTGAATTGAAAAGAAGAACTCTATCTCCTTCTTTAAATTCTTTTGAACTTCTGATTCTTTTATCATGCCATTTTTTCGTTCTTTCCTTATAGATTAACGAATTTTCGTATGCTTCTTGTCTTAATACTTCTAATTCGTTTAGTTGACTTAATCGTAGACGTCCAGCTTCATGTAAATCAAGATTACATGTCTTCAAAGCCCAAAATGCTTTGTGTTCAATTTCTACTGGAAGATGACATGCTTTTTCGTAAACGAGTATAAAAGGTGTGGTTCCAATTGGAGTTTTGTAGGCTGTTCTAAAAGCCCAGAGTGCATCCTCCAATTTTATGGACCATTCCTTCGGATTTGATCCTACGGTTTTCTCTAGAATACGTTTTAAAGCTCGGTTGGTATTTTCAACTTGTCCACTTGTCTGTGGATGATAAGCAGTGGAGATTTTATGAGTTACTCCATATCTTTTAAGAACTTTCTCAAGTTGATTATTACAAAAATGAGTTCCCCGATCACTTATTAAAGCTTTCGGTGTTCCAAACCTTGCAAAAAGACGTTTTAAAAAATTGACTACAACTCGTGCATCGTTAGTTGGGAGAGCTTGTGCTTCCGCCCATTTAGATACATAATCAATGGCTACGAGAATGTATAGATTATTATGAGATTTTGAAAATGGACTCATAAATTCAATACCCCAAATGTCAAATACTTCACATACTTGAATGACATTTTGTGGTATTTCATCACGTTGACTTATTTTTCCGGTCCTTTGACATGCATCACAGGATTTGCAAAGAAGGTGTGCGTCTTTGTAAATTGTAGGCCAATAGAATCCAGCATCATAAACTTTTCTTGCTGTGAGTTGAGGCCCATAATGCCCTCCTGTTGGTCCTGTGTGACAATGGTTCTGTGTGACAAATGTGGATCTTCCCAGAAATAGTGTTTTATATCACTAAAGAATCTCTTTCGTTTTTGGTACGACAATCCTTTTTCAAGGAATCCACATACTAAATAGTTTGCATAGTCTGCAAACCATGGAATTTCATTATAATCTATCTTCAATAGATATTCATCAAGAAAGTTGTCTTGTATGGCCGATTCATTTAGAACTTCTAATTCAGGATTTTCAAGACGAGAAAGATGATCAGCGGCAAGATTTTCTGCTCCTCTTTTATCTCGGATTTCAATATCAAACTCTTGTAAGAGTAAGATCCAATGGATTAATCTTGGTTTAGCATCTTGTTTTGAAAATAGGTATCTAAGAGCAGAATGATCAGTATAGATCACTGTTTTAGCTAGAACGAGATATGAACGAAATTTGTCATAAGCAAAGACAATAGCAAGGAGTTCTTTTTCAGTAGTTGTGTAATTTGTTTGTGCTCCTTGTAATATCTTACTAGCATAATATATAGGTTGAAATCGTTTTTCAATCATTTGTCCTAAAACGGCTCCCATTGCAAAATCACTTGCATCGCAAATTAGTTCAAATGGTAGATTCCAATTTGGAGTTATCATGATTGGCGCATTAGTGAGTTTTTCTTTAAGTATATTAAAAGATTTGATGCATTCATCTGAAAAGATGAATGGAGCATCCTTTTTTAGGAGTTTATTCATAGGAGTGGCAATTTTAGAAAAATCTTTTATGAAACGTCGATAAAAATTGGCATGCCCTAGAAAACTCCTAACTCCTCTAACATTGGTAGGATGTGGAAGTTTAGCAATTACATCTACTTTAGCTCTATCCACTTCAATTCCTTCCTTTGAAATTTTATGACCAAGAACGATGCCTTCTTTAACCATGAAATGGCATTTCTCCCAATTAAGTACTAGATTTGATTGTTCGCATCTAATAAGCATTCGTTCAAGATTAACTAGACATGATTCAAAAGTATCACCGAAGACTGAAAAGTCATCCATGAAAACTTCCATGCATTCTTCTATCATGTCATGAAAAATCACCATCATGCACCTTTGAAAGGTTGCAGGGGCGTTGAAAAGTCCAAATGGCATGCGTTTATAAGCAAAAGTACCATAAGGGCACGTGAATGTGGTTTTCTCTTGGTCCTCGGATGCTATTGGAATTTGAAAATATCCGGAAAAACCATCAAGAAAATAATAGTAACTATTTTCGGCTAATCTTTCCAACATTTGATCAATGAAAGGTAAGGGAAAGTGATCTTTTCTGGTGGCGTCATTTAATTTTCTATAATCAATACATACACGCCATCCTGTTACAGTCCTAGTAGGAATAAGCTCATTTTTCTCATTTGTAATGACAGTCATGCCACCCTTCTTAGGCACGCATTGAACTGGGCTTACCCATGGACTATCAAAAATTGGATAAATTAAACCTGCATCAAGTAGTTTAATAATTTATTTCTTAACAACATCTTGCATATTAGGATTTAGTCTTCATTGGCGTTGCACATACGTTTTATGACCTTCTTCCATAAGGATTTTATGTGTGCAATACGAACGACTTATTCCTTTAATATCATGAATCTTCCATGCAATAGCTGGTTTATGAGCTTTCAACACAGAAATGAGTTGAGATTTTTCATTTTCAGTAAGAGAAGACTATTATTACAGGTAATTCAGATTCACCATGTAAATAAGCGTATTCCAAATGGTTTGGAAGTGGCTTTAACTCTAATGTCGGAGGTTCTTCTATCGATGATTTATATCGATATCTGTCTTCTTCTTTTAGCATTTGAATTTCTTCTGTTGTTGGTTTATATCCATTAGCCATAAGTGTAGCTAACATTTCAATTTCATCAATTGGTTCAGTTCCTTCTCCTAAAGAACATTCTCCTGTTCCTTGTAATTCTGGAAATTCTTCTAATAATTCTGCATGTGAATCTATAGTTTGAATATAATAGCATGTATCATCTGCAGATTGCGGTTGTTGCATTGCTCTATCAACAGAAAAGGTAACACTCTCGTCCTCTATACTTAGGGTAAGTTTCTTACCGAACACGTCTATCATTGATTTAGTCGTGTTTAAGAATGGTCTTTCTAATATGAGAGGAACTTGAGAATCTTCTTCCATGTCCAGAACAACAAAATCTACTGGAAATACTAAAGTACTAACTTTAACTAGCATGTTCTCCATTATCCCTCTAGGATATTTTACTGATCTATCGGCTAGTTGTATGCTTATTCTTGTTGGTTTCAATTCTCCAAGGTCTAGTTTAGTGTATAGTGAATACGGCATTAAATTTATACTAGCACCTAAATCTGCTAATGCTTCTATTGAACTAAGACTTCCCAGAAAACATGGAATTGTGAAACTTTCTGGATCAGATAGTTTTTCTGGTATTTTATTCAACAGCACTGCAGAACAATTAGCATTCATAGTAACAGCCGAGAGTTCTTCCATTTTCTTTCTATTCGAGATTAGATCTTTCAGAAATTTAGCATATCTAGGCATTCCTGAAATCACATCAATGAAAGGAAGATTTACATTTATCTGTTTAAACATATCCAAGAATTTGGATTGCTCGGCTTCAAGTCTCTCTTTTTTCATTTTACTCGGGTAAGGAAGTGGTGGTTGGTATGGTTTAACATAAGGTTTAGCTTTAACTGTGTTATCTTCATTAACCTTTTCAACTACCGGTTCTTTTTCCTTATCTTGATCAGGTTGTGGTTCTTGTGGAGTAGGAATAGCTTCATCAGAAATTACAGGTATTTCAGGTGGTTTAAGTGTAATACCACTTCTTGTGGTAATGGCTTTAGCTGTTTCATTCCGGGGATTAGCATTTGTATCACTAGGTAGACCTCCCGGTTTCCTTTCACCTATTAACCTTGCTAGGTTACTTACTTCTTGTTCCAGATTTTGAATAGAAGCTTGTTGATTTCTAAATGCTTGAGCATTTTGTTCATTGGTTTGTTTCTGAGATGTGAAAAACTGTGTTTGAGATTCAACTAGCTTCGTCATCATATCTTCTAAATTCGGCTTTTTATCATCGATTTGTGGTGGTTTGTTTTGAAAATTAGGTCTTTGCTGATTGTAAGTATTATTAGATACTAGTTGATTGCTAGGACCTTGTTGGTTGTTGTATGGAACATTTCGATTATAATTATAGTTTTGATTGTAAATTGGTCTTGGCGGTTGATAATTATTCTGATAATTATTTCCAGGCCTTTGGTTTATGTATGAAACATTCTCTCTTTGTTCCATTGTTAGTTCAATACTGAGATAATCTTTTGTTCAATGTGGTCCTCCACACTGCTCACAACTAATTCGTATTGAGTGGATATCTTTAGTCATCTTTTCCATTCGTCTCTCGACAGCATCTATCTTTGCGGAAATGGAATCTAAGTCATGGCTAGAATCGGCTCTAGCTGCTTTAGATGATCTAACGATATCTTTTTCTTGGTGCCACTCATGTGAGTGGGAAGCAGTGTTATCAATAATTTTGTAAACATCAGTTTCTGTTTTCTTCATAATAGAACCACCAGCTGCTATATCTATGTCTTTTCTTGTAGTGATGTCGCATCCTTGGTAGAATATTTGTACTATTTGACAAGTGTCTAAACCATGTTGCGGACATCCTCTCAATAACTTTCCAAATCTTGTCCATGCCTCATATAGAGTTTCATTTGGCTTTTGTGTGAACGTAACAATTTCTCCTTGAAGTCTCACGGCTTTAGATGCCAGAAAGAATTGTTTAAGAAATTTTTCAACTAAAACGTCCCATGTATCAATCGCCCCTTCAGGTAACGATTCTAACCAATCTTTGGCTTCTCCCTTTAAAGTCCAGGGAAGTAACATGAGATATGTCTGTTCATCCTCCACTTCTCTTATTTTAAATATAGTGCAGATCCTATTAAAGGTACGAAGATGTTCATTTGGATCTTCCTTCGGCGCCCCACTAAATTGGCATTGATTAGTTACCATGTGTAGAATTTGTCCTTTGATTTCATAATCTGGCGCATTAATGTCTGGATGAGTAATTGTGTGACCTTGGCCAGTGCGTTTAGCTCTCATTCGGTCTTCCATACTTAGAGGTTCCAGATTTTCCATGATTGAATTTGTTGAATCTGAATCACTAGAGGATTCTGATTTAATGGATCGTTCCTCAACAATCTCTGTTTGAATGATTGGTGGTTCCGGAGGAAAAATTAATGGTTCAGGATCTATGAATTGTCCCTGAATATTCTCCGGATTCTCAATTGTGAGGTCGGGTTCAAAAAATGGATTATCGAAAATTTGAATTGGAGTACTTGGTCGACTGGATGACGATTCTAAAGAAAAATCAACGGCGACAATATTTGCTAGATGTCTTGCTCGAGTTACAGGTGGTGAACGTACAAAAGGTGGTGAACGTTTTGCTCGGTGCATTCACTGAATATCCTATCCTATTAGTTATAAAAATAAGAAAAATTATATAAGTTATCAAATTAATAGACTTTTTTGATTTTCCCACGTTTCGAATAGCCAATAGATGCAGCAGAGGGGCAGGATTCGTTTGGTCTCAATATAATTGAGTACTGTTTGGCTCCAATAACCCGGTCCACGTACAAATCCAACTATTACTACGAACCAGAAAATTTTGATGTCTATCAATTTAACCACTTAAAACAATTTTTCGTTTGAAATTTAAAGAAATATTAGATAAGAAATTGAGAAAATTCTAAGTCCTAAAAACTAGAATGGCGAGAAATAAGAGAGAAAAAGAGCGCGTCGAAAAATTTCGGTGAATAAAAAATAAGAAAGTAGCGCGTCGAAACTTAAAAAGAAACTAAAATTTGTAGCGTCGTAAAATTCTAAAGCACATAAATCTTAGTCTAAGAAAAAGCACTTAAGGGATTTTACGGCAAATCTTAAAAATCTAGAAATAAGATAACTACGGCAAAAAACTATGTCTTAAATTAAATACGAGCGAAAAAAATTTAAAAATATTACAAGAAACGATTAAAAAGGTACGAAATATAAAAAATAAAACTAAAGTTTATGAAAATATAATTTTTATAAAAATATTATTTTTATATTATTTATTTTATAAAACTATTAATTTTATAATTTATTAAAACTTAATATAACTTAAAAATACAAATTAAAATAAAACTAAAACTAATTTTATTTAATTAAAACCCTAATTATTAATAATAATAAAATTTTAAACCCTAATTTCGTATTAATTGCAGTCCTAGGTTTGACCTGTCAGAAGACCTCCGCGAGTGCGGTATGGTCCAGTTCAAATGCTCCGCGAGTCGCGGAGGGTTCAATTTCAGCTCAAAATGGGTCGATTTTTACAGGTTCAGTTTTTATTTTTTTTATTTTTTTACTTTTTATATTATACATAAAATATAAATATAACTTAAATAAAAATTTAATTTTAAAACTAAAATAAAAATACTTATAAATATTATAAACTCTTAAAAATATAAATGTATTTTTCTTTCTTTTTGAATTTTTATATTTTTATTATTTTTAAAACTTATATTTATAAAAAGAACTTAACAAAAACTTTTATAAAAACTTTTTATTTTTTTTTTATTTTTAGCGTTGCGCTTTCGGCGTTTAAGTTCCCCGGCAGCGGCGCCAAAAATACTTGGTGTTATGCGAGGCGTATATGAAATAGTGTATATTTTACTAGGAAAAACTATTAAATACGATACAATTTTACACAAGATATTTATTTATAGAATGGATATACCTAAACCTTGCTACAACACTTATAGGTAGTGTACCTAATCGTACAGTAGTGTAGTTTTTAGTAAGTCCGGTTCGTTCCACAGGGAAATCTTTAAACAAAGCTTAACGCTATATTAGTTTTAATTTATAAAAATACAAATATATATATAAGTAATATTATTATTATAAAAGGGTTTTTGCCGTTTAATAACCGGTTTGTCGATTTTTAAAACTTTAGTCGCAGTTAAAACCTAATGTAAAATATTAAATAAATAAAAGACTTAATTTAAAGCGTAAAGTAAATAACGATAATGAAATTGCGAATAATAAAAGTGCGATAAAATAAAATTACGATAATTAAAAAGTGCGATAATTAAAAGTGCAATTAAATACAATGATAATAAATAAAAATGTGATAATTAGAAGTGCAATTAAATATGAAAATAAAGGAATTATGCTTATTTAAACTTCCGTAATCATGATGTTTGACGTGTTGATTTTAGTTTATTCCCATTGGTTAATTGTTCTTTATCCTGGATTATTCAATTTGTCCGTCTGGTTTTTATCCATAACAGTCCATCAGTCATAAATATAAAGTGCGAGTATCCTCGTCAAATTATCCTTATACCCGAAGTCAAATATTCCAACTAATTGGAGACTTCAACTGTAACAAGGTTTTAATACTTTGTTTAAAAATTACACCAGGATATCAACTGCGTGTAACTCAAGGTTTTAATACTTTGTTAACAATTACACCAAGTGTCCTTGTATATAATTTGGCCCCTGTTTTAATAATTCTAGTGACTATTAATCCATTCCCGTGTCCGGTTAAATGAACGATTATTCGTACATATAAATACCCCGCCCATCGTGTCCGATTGAGTGTATATGGTTATTTATAGGTACGTCCAATTGTAAATCTTTATATTAAAATTAACAAACTATCATTTAGTTAAACAAATATAAAGCCCATTAATAGCCCATAGTCTAATTTCCACAAGTGTCGTTCTTTTGTCCAAACCCCAATTATGGTACAAAGCCCAATTACCAAATTTTAATATTTTTAGCCCAACATCATGATTACTTCGGTATTAAATAAGCATAATAATAACTTAGCTACGAGACATTAAATTAAAAAGGTTGAACATAACTTACAATGAAAAAATAGCGTAGCGTTACACGGACAGAATTTCGACTTATACCCTTACAACATTCGCTAACATACCCTTATTATTAGGATTAAAATTAAAATTAAAATTAAAATTATAATATATATATATATATATATATATATATATATATATATATATATATATATATATTTACGTATGATGGAAGAAGAAAAAGATGTAAATAATCTGTCGAATTGCATGGCCTTTTATAGGTGGATTTCTGATTTTGTGGGCTCCGCGAGTGCGGTGCTGTGGAATCCAGCTCACACAAGTTTGGCTCCTAGCTTGCCGACGGATTTTATTATATAAACATAATATAAATATATAATTTATATAATTAATTATATATTATATAATATTTATATACATAATTAATTTGTAACTTTCGGTCCGTTGCGTCGTACGTTGAAAGTTGGTTCATGTCTCGGTTCCGAATTTTCGAACGTCCTTTCGTATAATTTAATATCTTGTACTTTGCGTTTTGCGTCTTGTACTCTTGTAATTTTGAGACGTTTCTCATCAATAATTAGAACCTCTTTGCTTGTACTTTGTACTTTTTAGCTTTTTGGTCGTTTGCGTCTTCAATTCGTCGAATCTGTCTTTTGTCTTCACCTTTTAATATTTAAACAAATATTCCTTGTAAATAGGACAACTGCAACTAAAAGCTTGTCTTTCTTGAGGGATAATGCGATGAAATATATGTTCTTTTTTAGCATTATCAATGGGTTCTTTGCCTACTTAATCATTGGAGACAAGAAGAAGGTGATCCCTTTCATCCACCACATTTCCCTCTTGGCGAAGAACCTGACGCACTTACCGGCGAACCTGTTCAAGACACCATTTTTTCTCTCATCTCCAGAGTATCTCGTCACGATTATATACTATCTCAAATTCTAGATCTTATTCACCCGCTCGTCCGAACCAGCGATCATCCCGGTGTAATAGAAGAAGTCAACGAGCTTCGCGCTCGGGTAGTGGCTTTGGAGAATATGGTGCAAAGGTTACAAGCACCAGCAGCATCACCGGCATCAGCAGTACCGCCATCATCAATACCAACAGTACCATTACTACCACCAACAACAACCTCTGCATCCCACACCTCAACGTCACAATCTGTACCTCGGGCATCAACGTCATATGCACCATAGATACCAAAGAGTACCAACAACAATAACCGGTGAAGTATTGATTCATAACTTTATTGGAGAAACATTCTGCGGCGATTATGTAATCTCTAAAGTCTTAGAGATTATCTATTTCAGCCTTAACCATAAATCAGATGAGTGGACCAAAATGATAGAAGGAAGAGTAGAAACCCTGACAAGAATGGTGCGTGGTTTACAAGCTAGACTTGTTATACAAGCGCCACCGGTAGTACCACCAGCATCACCATCAGTATCACCAACACCAGCAACACTTGTAGCACCACAAGCTACACCAGCTCCATAACCATCAAAGATATCGACACCACAATCATCAACGAATATATTGTATCAACGAGTTATGAAGTATTAACTCATTTCCTCTGAAGAATTTATATGTATATATATATATATATATATATATATATATATATATATATATATATATATATATATATGAGTTTTGGAACCATGATAGATCTTTTCGTACTAAGTTATTAAGTATGGATTTTAACTAGTAATTACTACTTGGTTAATTCATATTACTAGTATGCTATGATGTACATCCTTCGTTAACGACTTAACCATCGTTAACTACAACCTCTGTTTCAACTTAATGAATTCCATTTCATAATAAACTAAGTGTATTATTCAATTATATGTTTGATTTTACACTTTCATCTTCGATGTACTTGAAACCTCCTAGAAAATATCATTCATATCTTGCGAAGTTCACAAGAATTCCACGAGCACCAACATTATTCACCGAAGAAATATCAATAAAAATGAATAATGAAGTATTGATTCATGATTTCATTTACGTTGAAGAAATAATCCGCGAAGATTACGTAAATTCTTAATTTTTAGAGATTATTCATTTCTAGTTCAGTCAAAAATCAAATGAGCTTAATTTAATATTAACTCATTAAATCTGTATTATATCTGAAGAAAATATACGTATATTTTCATAAAGACTGTAATAAAATTCTCTTGTACAAAATATTACTTGTGAAACTTTTAACGGGTAGGTAATACCCGAGAGATATATAAATTCACAATTAATATGTTACATTCTTCGATTCTGATGCAACAATCATCAACTATACCCACTACTTACTCAACAATATACCTTCTTTCATAAAAATCAAAACAACCATTCTCATCCAGATTCAGTTACATATTCTAATTTTTAACAGATCAGAATCCAAATCGAGATATAACCGATATCATCAATTTTAGATTCCTACATCTTTCAAATCTATACTTTGACTTCAAAATTGTGCTAGAACGTTACTACTATTCATTAAACCCATAAAACAATTTTTGTATCATTCAAAATTTATTACAATCTACATTCAAACCCCTCATGATTCTTGAAAACACCTCAATTAAGAAACAATCGAGATGATGATCCAACCACATGTTATCCACAATCATGCATCTGGAAAACTCCCGGAACCTAAGAAGAAGTTTAACATAAATCCGTGAGCCATTAGCATTGTTATTACCGAAAATAACTTTGCAATTCCTCTTCAAAGTAGCCAGTTTTGTCACAGCTCCAGCAAGTCAACTTCAACTTCTCAGTCGAAACAGTCTTATTATAACTTCGATATCTACGTTGCCCTTTTTCCATCGTTACCGGGGAACCTTTTACATTCCACCATATTAACAGTAAACGTATCAACAACTTCATTACCCTTTGACTTAAGCCTCTCCGAAAAAAATCACTATACTTATTCATTGAAACCCTATCATGTACTCATCTGTGTGATGCCCCGTATAAAACCATCGTGTACGAATCATCAACAACATGATCATTACAAGGTTAAGTACTACATGCTGTAATAAAAGAAGTTGCATTCACGATATAAAGATGACGTCATAACTAACGTCAATTGTTTTACACCAACAGTATGCTTCTACGAATAGCAAGCATGAATAAATGTATGTGACCCTTAGGTCGTTACAAAACATAGTTTCAAATGTATTAAAGTTTGAATGAAAGATAAATAGTTCATGCGGTGATAACACTAGAGCAGCGGGTGTCTACGGCAAGACTAGCACGACAGCGGAAGTAAATAACCTTAAGCACCTGAGAAAAACATGCTTAAAAATGTCAACACAAAGGTTGGTGAGCTATAGTTTAAGTATGACAGTAATGTAAGGTAGGCCACGAGATTTCAGTGCTACAAAGAGCGTTTCAAAACAGTATGATAAAGTATATGTTAACCGTGGGCACTTGGTAACTAACTTAACGTTTATACCCCCTGAAAGTACACATGGCAAGTGCGTATGTTTACGAAGTATTAAACACTCGTTAAATGCTAGCGCTACTAGCCAAAGTGGGGATGTCAAACCCTATGGATCCATATCTAAGATTCGCGTTCACCGGTTCAAAAACCAATGACTAAACGTTACCGAGCTAAAGAGAATGTTTATGCCGTTGTATAACCCACACATATATAAAGTTTAAGTACTTATGCCTAGTATGTAAAATATAAAATCCGCATATATTCTCAGTTCCCAAAATAAGTTAAAGTAAAAAGGGAATGCTATAACTCACAATGATAAAGTAGCGGAAAGTATGACTCGGAAAGTAAGCAAGTAATGAAGGTTGTCCAAACGGGTCCTCAACCTAAGTCAAATACTACTAAGTCATTAAATCATCCCAAAAGGTTTAAAAGTATGTAAATAAGGTCTTAAAGGTTATCATCATTCATCATCAAACTAAAGGTGTAAAGTAAGTTTCGTTTATGAAAGTAGTTTAAAACAAAGGCTGATTTTGATCAGTCACCACGGCCTCTAACCCTACTAAAATAAGGTGAGACCAGTGGCCATGGATCCGTATATGAGTCCTTTAAGTGTGGTAAAATTTACAGAAGCAAACTCGTCTTCGTTTGACCGTGGCGATGGTCTAAGTGCGAGTAGGTCAGAAATTTCTGCACAACGTTAAAAGGACATAGTGACGATCGGAGGGCCATAAATCCTAAACCGTAACTCGGATTAAGACGAGTCCTATATGAAAAGTTATCTAATCGAATAGAGATATCTGAAAATCAACATTAAAACAGCCCAAGTCTTAATGATCAGACCCAGGAACAGAAAAACAGTAGGGTCAGTAGGTTCCGGTGGTTCTTGGTGCTCGATGCTTATCATGGTTCTCATCCTTGATGCATATAGCTTCAAGTGTACAACTCGTTGATGTGTTTGCATCATTTTCACCAAGGTTTGACCATCATAACCCAAGTGTAAGTCTAAGACATGAAGCACAACTCACTTAAGTGTTGCAAGTGTTTTGATGAACCAAAGTTACATCAAAGTCTTAGATTCAACACATACATGAAATGTAAAAGTAATATTAACCAAGCTTTGACTATTAGGACACAAGTGTAGGTCTAAGACATGTAGCATAACTCACTTAAGAGTTGTATGAAGTTTGATGAACCAAAGTTACATCAAAGTCTTAGATCTAACACATACATGAACTTTAAAACTAATAATAAGTTACAAACTTGAAAGTAAACTTATGAAATCAAGATCTTAGGTTGTAGAACATAGTTCTTAGTTAGATCTTGAAGATCCAAGACTCAAAAGTCTAGATCTAACATAAGTGTACAAAGTTACAATTAAAGAAACTTACTTACATGTTCTTGAACTTTTAAAGTTAATTTTAGTTCAAGATTAATGAGATCAAAGTTAACTAGTAACATTTGACCAATAACAACCAACAAACATGAAATTAAAGTGCATAAGATGAAGACATAAACTAAGTAAACAAGTAATTAGTTCATAGTTTATTCATACTTTAAAGATTCAAGCCTAAGTCTTGATCTTTAGAAAGTAAACTTTAAATTTTACTTCATGAACTTCAAGTATGATTTACAACCATGAACTTACAACTCTTGAAACAACATATGTAGAACATAAACTAGTAAGTTTAGTTCTTGTGTGTTCTTGAAATACAAGATAAAAGAAGAATGAAACTAGTAAGTTTGATTCTTGAAACTAGTAAGTAATTAACTAACAAATACATGTAACTAAACAACAACCAAGATCAAGTGATTAAAACAAACAATGATGATGATGATGAGAGAGTGGTGTTAGGCCACGGTTTTGGCTAAAGAAAAGGAAGAGGAAGAAGTTCATAATACTTACAAGAAAGGAGAGAATATGAGAGAAAAGTTGAGAGGATTTTTGCAAGTAAAGTGTGTGTTGTAAATGAGAGAGTAAACAAATGAGAAGTAATGAGAAAAAAAAGATTTGAATCCTCTTGTGCACCATTCTAGGCCACGGCTGCAGCAGAAAAAAAGAGGGAGGCAATTGTCTACTAGTTCTTCATGTGTTAAAGCTTAAAAGGTGGTTACAAGAGGTGCATGCATGGGGATTATGTGTAAACTAGATTCCAAGGTGACTTAACTAACTAGTTACACTTACAAGTAATACTTACAAGTGGAAGACATGGGCTAAATAATCCAACTAAGAGGTAGGGTGGGCTCTTTAAGTCCATGTACAAATATAAAGCCCAAGTTCCAATAATTAACAAATAAGTCCAATTAAAGCCCAAGTAATTAAATAGTCACCATAGTTAATGAAAATGATTAATAAAATCAATCATGAATGTAAATAATACTTAAAAATATTATTCGTGTAAGTTTCGTGTGTCACAAAGACGTTTCGGGCATTTAAAGTCAAGTACGGGCAATCATGGCAACATGTAAATGTAGTAACATACATTTGTTTAATCACACTTATTAATAATAATAATTATTAATAAATAACGTTGGAAAAACCAGGGTCGTTACACTACCCAACTGTTAAAGAAAATTTTGTCCCGAAATTTTAAGCTGAGGTAGATGGAGGAGTCGGGAAAAGGTGAGGATACTTCCGCATCATTTGATCCTCTCGTTCCCAAGTAAACTCAGGTCCTCGTTTGGCATTCCATCGTACTCGAACGATCGGAATCTTGTTGTGTTTCAAAGTTTTGATCTCACGATCCATAATCTCAACTGGTTCTTCCACAAAGTGGAGTTTGTCATCAATTGTAAGTTCTTCCAATGGTATGATAAGTTCAAGTGCAGCAAGACACTTCTTCAAGTTTGACACGTGGAAGGTAGGATGAACTGAGCTCAATTGTGCTGGTAGATCCAAACGGTAAGCAACGGGTCCAACACGTTCCAAGATTTCAAAAGGACCAATGTATCGCGGGTTTAACTTCCCACGCTTTCCAAAACGAATCACACCTTTCCAAGGTGCAACCTTTAACATTACACGATCGCCCACATTGAATTCAAAGTCTTTACGTTTGAGGTCTGCATAACTCTTTTGGCGATCACGGGCAGTCTTAAGTCTAGCTTGAATCTGAGCAATCTTCTCCGTGGTTTCATGGACTACCTCGGGTCCGGTGATTTTGCTTTTTGCCTACTTCGGCCCAACAAATAGGAGATCGGCACTTACGGCCATACAATGCTTCAAAAGGTGCGGCATTAATGCTCGAGTGATAACTGTTGTTGTACAAAAATTCGGCTAACGACAAATGCCTTTCCCAGGCCTTTCCGAAATCGATGACACATGCACGCAACATGTCTTCCAAGGTCTGAATCGTTCGTTCACTTTGCCCGTCGGTCTGTGGATGATAAGCAGTACTCATGTCGAGACGGGTTCCCATGGCTTCTTGTAAAGAACGCCAAAATCTAGAAGCAAAACGGGGATCGCGATCTGAGATGATCGATAAAGGTACACCATGACGAGATACAACCTCTTTGATGTATAATTGAGCAAGTCTCTCCATTGTATCCGTTTCCTTCATCGCTAGAAAGTGTGCAGATTTGGTAAGGCGGTCAACAATAACCCAAATAGTATCGTATCCGCCCACCGTCTTTGGTAGCTTGGTGATGAAATCCATTGTGATCCTTTCCCACTTCCATTGTGGGATTTCTGGTTGCTGAAGTAACCCAGAAGGTCTCTGATGCTCGGCTTTAACCTTCGAGCAAGTCAAACACTTACCATCATAAGTCGCAACGTCCTTCTTAAGATTCGGCCACCAATACTGTTCTTTAAGGTCGTGGTACATTTTGCCCGCACCTGGGTGAATCGAATATCTCGATTTGTGTGCTTCATCAAGTATAAGGTTCCGTAGATCTCCATAGCAAGGTACCCAAATTATTCCGGCATAACATCGGAGTCCAGACTCCCTAACCTCGAATCGAGAGACAAGTATGTTCAAATGTTCATGAGTTATATTCTCCTTCTTGAGAGCCTCAACTTGGGCTACTCTGATCTGGTTATTGAGGTTCGAATGGATGGTTATGTTCAGAGCCCTAACACGAAGAGGTGCCGTCCTCTCCTTTTGGCTTAAAGCGTCAGCTGCAACGTTGGCCTTGCCAGGATGATAGCGAAGTTCACAATCGTAGTCGTTGAGCGTCTCGATCCATCAGCGCTGTCTCATATTCAGTTGCTTCTGATCGAATATGTGTTGGAGACTCTTGTGATCGGTGAAGATAGTGCTCTTAGTTCCATACAAATAATGTCTCCACAATTTGAGCGCAAAGACAACGGCTCCAAGTTCGAGATCGTGAGTAGTGATAATGCTAAAAACGAACATATATTTCATAGCATTATTCCTCAAGAAAGACAAGCTTTTAGTTGCAATTGTTCTATTTACAAGTGATATTCGTTTAAATAATAAAAGGTGAAGACAAAAGATAGATTCGACGAATTAAAGATGCAAACGACCAAAAAGCTTAAAAGTACAAAATACAATCAAAGTGGTTCCAATTATTGATAAGAAACGACTCAAAATTACAAGAATACAAGATTCAAAACGCAAAGTACAAGATATTAAATTGTACGCAAGGACGTTCGAAAATCTGGAACCGGGACCAGAGTCAACTTTCAACGCTCGACGCAACGGACTAAAAATTACAAGTTAACTATGTATATAAATATAATATAATATATAATTAATTATATAAATTATATATATATATTATATTTATATATTAAAACCGTCGGCAAAGAAGATCCAAAATGGGATGAGCTGTAAAAGCAAACTCCGTGACTTGCGAAGTTTGTAGTGCAAAGGGACCGCGACTCGCGGAGATACCCTGGACAAAAATGCCTATAAAAGCTAACGCATTTTGATCGTTTTATATATCCTAATTCTATCTATCTCTCTATATACGTAAATATATATATATATATATATATATAATTTATATTTTAATTTTAATTTTAATTTTAATTTCCAATAATAAGGGTATGTTAGCGAATATTGTAAGGGTGTAAGTCGAAATTCTGTCCGTGTAACGCTACACTATTTTTAATCATTGTAAGTTATGTTCAACCTTTTTACATTAATGTCTCGTAGCTAAATTATTATTATGCTTATTTAGTAATCATGATGTTGGGCTAAAAATATTAAAATTGGGTAATTGGGCTTTGTACCATAATTGGGGTTTGGACAAAAGAACGACACTTGTGGAAATTAGACTATGGGCTATTAATGGGCTTTATATTTGTTTAACTAAATGATAGTTTGTTAATTTTAATATAAAGATTTACAATTGGATGTCCCTATAAATAACCATATACACTCGATCGGACACGATGGGCGGGGTATTTATATGTACGAATAATCGTTCATTTAACCGGACACGGGAATGGATTAATAGTCTATGGAATTATTAAAACAGGGGTGAAATTATGTACAAGGACACTTGGCATAATTGATAACAAAGTATTAAAACCTTGGGTTACACGCAGTCGATATCCTGGTGTAATTATTAAACAAAGTATTAAAACCTTGTTACAGTTTAAGTCCCCAATTAGTTGGAATATTTGACTTCGGGTATAAGGATAATTTGACGAGGATACTCGCACTTTATATTTATGACTGATGGACTGTTATGGACAAAAACCAGACGGACATATTAAATAATCCAGGACAAAGGACAATTAACCCATTGGCATAAAACTAAAATCAACACGTCAATCATCATGATTACGGAAGTTTAAATAAGCATAATTATTTTATTTCATATTTAATTTCCTTTATTTTACATTTAATTGCACTTCTAATTATCGCACTTTTATTTATTGTCATTATATTTAATTGCACTTTTAATTATCGTACTTTTTAATTATCGCAATTTTATTTTATCGCACTTTTATTTATCGCAATTTCCTTATCGTTATTTACTTTACGCTTTAAATTAAGTTATATTTATTTTTATTATTTTACATTAGGTTTTAACTGCGACTAAAGTTTTAAAAATCGACAAACCGGTCATTAAACGGTAAAAACCCCCCTTTATAATAATAATATTACTTATTTATATATTTGTATTTTTATAAATTAAAACTAATATAGCGTTAAGCTTTGTTTAAAAGATTTTCCCTGTGGAACGAACCGGACTTACTAAAAACTACACTACTATACGATTAGGTACACTGCCTATAAGTGTTGTAGCAAGGTTTAAGTATATCCATTCTATAAATAAATAAATATCTTGTGTAAAATTGTATCGTATTTAATAGTTTTTCCTAGTAAAATATAAGCGATTTCATATACACCTCGCATAACATCAAGTATTTTTGGCGCCGCTGCCGGGGAACGACGAAACGAAACGCCACACACATAAAAAAAGAGAATTTTTATTAAGTTTTATTTAGTTTTTGTAAAAATACATTTTAAATATTAAAAAAATATAAAATTTTAAAAACCGAAAAAGAAAAAAAAATATATAAATCTATTTTTAAGATTTTTATTTATAAAATTATAAAGTATTTCTATTTTTTTTATTTTAGTTTTTAAAATATAAGTTTTTATTTATTATATTTTATATAATTATTAAAAACAGAAAAATATATAAAATATAATTTAAAAAAAAAAACTACAGAACCTGTCGAACGATATTTGTGCATTTAAAATTTTAACCTCCGCGACTCGCGGGGTTTTCTGGTACGTGGCACCGCAACTCGCGGAGCCACCCTGACACGAGCAGAAGCCCTAATTCTGCATTAATTACGTGTAATTATTATTATTATTTATTTAAAAACCCTAATTAGGTTTTGTTAATTAATTAATTTAGTTTAGTTTTAATTATTTTATATATTTAGTTTAATTAGTTTAATTAATTGTAAAATTAATAGTTTTAATAAATAAATAATATAAAAATAATATTTTTATAAAAATTGTACTTTTTACAACTTTTAGTATATTTTTATATTTTGTCCCTTTTTAATTGTTTTAGCGTAATTTTTTGTATTTTTCGCTCATATTTAGTTTTAATCCATAGTTTTTGCCATAGTTATTTTTACTTCTAGATTTTTAAGCTTTGCCGTAAAATCCCTTAAGTGCTTTCTCTTTAGACTAAGATTTAGGTGCTTTAGAATTTTGCGACGCCTTTTTAAGTTTTAGTACCTTTTTAAGATATTGCCATTTGGGATATAGTTTTTCTTGTAAGCTTTAATATTTTTAGACGCAACTTTTAATTTTTAGTTTTTAGTTCCTTTTTAAGTTTTGACGCACTACTTTCTTATTTTTATTTTTCGACGCCTTTTACCTATGTATCAATTATCACTCCAATTAGTAATCTCAATTTGCAATTTTAATTTTAAGTTAGTGATAGTAATAAGGTTGGGTTATTCGAGTGTTTTAAAGTTTTATAAGTCACTCTTTTTCTTTCTTATTTTTCGACGCCTTTTATTTTTCAACCCTTTTCTTTTTCGATCTTTTTCGACGCACTCTTTTTCTTTCTTATTTCTCGACATTCTAGTTTTAGGACTTAGAATTTATTCTATTTCTTCTCTAAATTTCTTTAAATTACGAAAATTTATTTTAAGTGGTTAAATTGATAGACATCAAAATTTTCTGGTTCGTAGTAATAGTTGGATTTGTACGTGGACCGGGTTATTAGAGCCAAACAGTACTCAATTATATTGAGACCAAACGAATCCTGCCCCTCTGCTGCATCTTTTGGCTATTCGAAACGTGGGCAAAATCAGAAAAGTCTATTAATTGGATAACTTATATAATTTTTCTTTCCTTTTAAAAACTAATAGGATATTCAGTGAATGCACCGAGCAAGACGTTTACCACCTTTTGTACGTTCACCACCTGTAACCAGATCAAGACATCTAGCAAATATTATCGCCGTTGATTTTCCTTTAGAATCGTCATCCAGTCGACCAAGTACTCCAATTCAAATTTCCGATAATCCATTTTTTGAACCCGACCTCACAATTGAGAATCCGGAGAATATTCAGGGACGATTCATAGATCCTGAACCATTAATTTTTCCTCCGAAACCACCAATCATTCAAACAGAGATTGTTGAGGAACGAACCATTAAATCAGAATCCTCTAGTGATTCAGATTCAACAGATTCAATCATGGAGAATCTGGAACCTTTAAGTATGGAAGACCGAATGCGAGCTAAACGCACTGGCCAAGGTCACGTAATTACTCATCCAGACATTAATGCACCAGATTATGAAATCAAAGGACAAATTCTACATATGGTGACTAATCAATGCCAATTTAGTAGTGCGCCGAAGGAAGATCCAAATGAACATCTTCGTACCTTTAATAGGATCTGCACACTATTTAAAATAAGAGAAGTTGAGGATGAACAGATATATCTCATATTATATCCCGGGACTTTAAAGGGAGAAGCCAAAGATTGGTTGGAATCTTTACCTGAAGGGGCGATTGATACATGGGACGTTTTAGTTGAAAAATTTCTTAAACAATTCTTTCCGGCATCTAAAGCCGTAAGACTTCAAGGAGAAATTGTTACGTTCACACAGAAACCGAATGAAACTCTATATGAGGCGTGGACTAGATTTGGAAAGTTATTAAGAGGATGTCCGCAACATGGTTTAGACACTTGTCAAATAGTACAAATATTCTACCAAGGATGCGACATCACTACAAGAAAAGACATAGATATAGCAGCTGGTGGTTCTATTATGAAGAAAACAGAAACTGATGCTTATAAAATTATTGATAACACTGCTTCCCACTCACATGAGTGGCACCAAGAAAAAGATATCGTTAGATCATCTAAAGCAGATAGAGCCGATTCTAGCCATGACTTAGATTCCATTTCCGCAAAGATAGGTGCTGTCGAGAGACGAATGGAAAAGATGACTAAAGATATTCACTCAATACGAATTAGTTGTGAGCAGTGTGGAGGACCACATTTGACAAAAGATTGTCTCAGTATTGAACTAACAATGGAACAAAGAGAGAATATTTCATACATAAACCAAAGGCCTGGAAATAATTATCAGAATAATTATCAACCGCCAAGACCGGTTTACAACCAAAACCAGAATTATAATCGAAATGTTCATTACAACAACCAACAAGGTTATAGTAATCAACAAGTATCCAATAATACTTACAATCAGCAAACACCTAATTTTCAAAACAAACCACCACAAACCGATGATAAAAAGCCGAATTTAGAAGATATGATGACGAAGCTAGCTGAATCTCAAACACAGTTTTTAACATCTCAGAAACAAACTAATGAATAAAATGCTCAAGCATTTAGAAATCAACAAGCTTCTATTCAAAATCTGGAACAAGAAGTAAGTAACCTAGCAAGGTTAATAGGTGAAAGAAAACCAGGAAGTTTACCTAGTGATACAAATACTAACCCCGGAATGAAACAGCCAAAGCCATTACCACAAGAAGTGGTACAACACTTAAACCACTGAAATACCTGTAATTTCTGATGAAGCTATTCCTACTCCACAAGAACCACAACCTGAACAAGATAAGGAAAAAGAACCGGTAGTTGAAAAGGTTAATGAAGATAACACAGTTAAAGCTAAACCTTATGTTAAACCATACCAACCACCACTTCCTTATCCGAGTAAAATGAAAAAAGAGAGACTTGAAGCCGAGCAATCCAAATTCTTGGATATGTTTAAATAGATAAATGTAAATCTTCCTTTCATTGATGTGATTTCAGGAATGCCTAGATATGCTAAATTTCTGAAAGATCTAATCTCGAATAGAAAGAAAATGGAAGAACTCTCGGCTGTTACTATGAATGCTAATTGTTCAGCAGTGCTGTTGAATAAGATACCAGAAAAATTATCAGATCCAGGAAGTTTCACAATTCCATATTTTCTGGGTAGTCTTAGTTCAATAGAAGCATTGGCAGACTTAGGTGCTAGTATAAATCTAATGCCGTATTCACTATACGCTAAACTAGACCTTGGAGAATTGAAACTAACAAGAATAAGCATACAACTAGCCGATAGATCAATAAAATATCCTAGAGGGATAATGGAGAACATGCTAGTTAAAGTTGGTACTTTAGTATTTCCAGTAGATTTTGTTGTTCTGGACATGGAAGAAGATTCTCAAGTTCCTCTCATATTAGGAAGACCATTCTTAAACACGGCTAAAGCAATGATAGACGTGTTTGGTAAGAAACTGACCCTAAGTATAGAGGACGAGAGTGTTACCTTTTCAGTTGATAGAGCAATGCAACAACTACAATCTGCAGATGATACATGTTATTATATTCAAACTATAGATTCACATGCAGAATTGTTAGAAGAATTTTTAGAATTACAAGGAACAGGAGAATGTTCTTTAGGAGAAGGAACTGAACCAATTGATGAAACTGAAATGTTAGCTACACTAATGGCTAATGGATATGAACCAACAACAGAAGAAATTCAAATGCTAAAAGAAGAAGACAGATATCGATATAAATCATCGATAGAAGAACCTCCGACATTAGAGTTAAAGCCACTTCCAAATCATTTGGAATACGCTTATTTACATGGTGAATCTGAATTACCTGTAATAATATCGTCTTCTCTTACTGAAAATGAAAAATCTCAACTCATTTCTGTATTAAAAGCTCATAAACCAGCCATTGCATGGAAGATTCATGATATTAAAGGAATAAGTCCTTCGTATTGCACACATAAAATCCTTATGGAAGAAGGTCATAAAACGTATGTGCAACGCCAACGAAGACTAAATCCGAATATGCAAGATGTTGTTAAGAAAGAAATTATTAAACTGCTAGATGCAGGTTTAATTTATCCAATCTCTGATAGTCCATGGGTAAGCCCAGTTCAATGCGTGCCTAAGAAGGGTGGCATGACTGTCATTACAAATGAGAAAAATGAGCTTATTCCTACTAGGACTGTAACAGGATGGCGTGTTTGTATTGATTATAGAAAATTAAATGACGCCACCAGAAAAGATCACTTTCCCTTACCTTTCATTGATCAAATGTTGGAAAGATTAGCCGGAAATAGTTACTATTGTTTTCTTGATGGATTTTCTGGATATTTTCAAATTCCAATAGCACCCGAGGACCAAGAGAAAACCACATTCACATGCCCTTATGGTACTTTTGCTTACAAACGCATGGCATTTGGACTTTGCAACGCCCCTGCAACCTTTCAAAGGTGCATGATGGCGATTTTTCACGACATGATAGAAGAATGCGTGGAAGTTTTCATGGATGACTTTTTAGTCTTCGGTGATACATTTGAAACATGTCTAGTTAATCTTGAACGAATGCTTATTAGATGCGAACAATCAAATCTAGTACTTAATTGGGAGAAATGTCATTTCATGGTTAAAGAAGGCATCGTTCTTGGACATAAAATTTCAAAGGAAGGAATTGAAGTGGATAGAGCTAAAGTAGATGTAATTGCTAAACTTTCACATCCCACCAATGTTAGAGGAGTTAAGAGTTTTCTAGGGCATGCCGGTTTTTACCGAAGTTTCATAAAAGATTTTTCTAAAATTGCCACTCCTATGAATAAACTCCTAGAAAAGGATGCTACATTCATCTTTTCAGAGGAATGTATCAAATCTTTTAATATTCTTAAAGAGAAACTCACTAATGCGCCGATCAAGATAACACCAAATTGGAATCTACCGTTTGAACTAATGTGCGATGCAAGTGATTTTGCAATGGGAGCCGTTTTAGGACAAAGGATTGAAAAACGATTTCAACCTATATATTATGCTAGTAAGACGTTACAAGGAGCACAAACGAACTACATAACTACTAAAAAAGAACTCCTTGCTATTGTCTTTGCTTTTGACAAATTTCGTTCATATCTCGTTCTAGCAAAAACGGTGGTCTATACCGACCATTCTGCTCTTAGATACCTATTTTCGAAACAAGATGCCAAACCAAGATTAATCCGTTGGATTTTACTCTTACAAGAATTCGATATTGAAATCCGAGATAAAAGAGGAGCAGAAAATCTCGCCGCTGATCATCTTTCTCGTCTTGAAAATCCCGAATTAGAAGTTCTAAATGAATCGGCCATACAAGACAACTTTCCTGATGAATATCTATTGAAGATAGATTATAATGAAATACCATGGTTTGCAGACTATGCAAACTACTTAGTTTGTGGATTCCTTGAGAAAGGATTGTCGTTCCAAAAACGAAAGAAATTCTTCAGTGATATTAAACACTATTTCTGGGAAGATCCACATTTGTTTAAAAGTTGTCCCGATGGAATAATACGCCGATGTGTATTCGGAGATGAAGCTAGTAAAATCTTAAACCATTGTCACACAGGACCAACAGGAGGGCATTATGGGCCTCAACTAACAGCAAGAAAAGTTTATGATGCTGGATTTTATTGGCCTACAATTTACAAAGACGCACACCTTCTTTGCAAATCCTGTGATGCTTGTCAAAGGGCCAGAAAAATAAGTCAACGTGATGAAATGCCACAAAATGTCATTCAAGTATGTGAAGTATTTGACATTTGTGGTATTGACTTTATGGGTCCATTTCCAAAATCTCATAATAATCTCAATATTCTTGTTGCCATTGATTATGTATCTAAATGGGCGGAAGCACAAGCTCTCCCAACTAACGATGCACGAGTTGTAGTCAACTTTTTAAAACGTCTTTTTGCAAGGTTTGGAACACCGAAAGCTTTAATAAGTGATCGGGGAACTCATTTTTGTAATAATCAACTTGAGAAAGTTCTTAAAAGATATGGAGTAACTCATAAAATCTCCACTGCATATCATCCACAAACAAGTGGACAAGTTAAAAATACCAACCGAGCTTTAAAACGTATTCTAAAGAAAACTGTAGGATCAAATCCGAAGGAATGGTCCATTAAGTTAGAGGATGCACTCTGGGCTTTTAGAACAGCCTACAAAACTCCAATTGGAACCACACCTTTTAAACTCGTTTACGGAAAAGCATGTCATCTTCCAGTAGAAATTGAACATAAAGCATTTTGGGCTTTGAAGACATGTAATCTTGATTTACATGAAGCCGGACGTCTACGGTTAAGTCAATTAAACGAATTAGAAGAATTAAGACATGAAGCATACGAAAATTCGTTAATCTATAAGGAAAGAACGAAGAAATTGCATGATAAAAGAATCAGAAGTTCAAAAGAATTTAAAGAAGGAAACAGAGTTCTTCTTTTCAATTCACGATTCAAGCTATTTCCGGGAAAATTGAAATCAAGATGGTCTGGACCATTCATAGGCAAAAGAGTTTTCCCATATGGAACGATAGAATTAATAAATTCAAATGAGATTGAATTTAAAGTTAATGGTCACAGAGTTAAACACTACATAGATAGTCCGATGGAAGTCGACAACGAAGTTAATCACAATTTCGATACCACAGCTAACTAAGTGTGGGGAGAATCAAGTCATTTTAAGGATAATATGTATTTCTGTTAGAGTTAGATTTTCTGTTTTCGTGTAGTTCTCGAAAATGGAACCCGAATGGTCTTTCCCTAGCAGACCCTAAAGAGCTAGTCTTCTCCCCCCATTCTGAATTTTTTATTTTTTTAGGATTTACGAGATGAAGACTTCCTGTGAACTAAACCATGGTCTAATGCTACACACTTTGATTACTAAACGTAATAATGACACACTTCCGAGTGAACTGGTATCAGTAATCAGAGAAAAATTGGACGGAGTAAGAAAAGAATCCAGATGCGAAGATAATAAGTTACAATTTGGTAAAGGAAAATCAAAATCCGCAGCGAAAAGAAGAGCAAGACACCTTGAAAGATGTCACAAATGCGGAAAATGGTCACACGAAGGTAAATGTTCAAATAATCAAACCTATTCAAACACCGAATTTGTTACTTTATGCAGAGATGGACCGTTCATATGTTTAGAAGAAAAAACATTAAATGCTCGAGGTTACGCCTATGTAGCCATGGAAAACCAATTAGTCCGACTATCTTATGAATGGGCTAGAGCATATCACTAAGAAATCTATTTCACAGGTAAGTTTGTACAGTTTTTATTTTTTAATTTTTTTTAACCTTTTGATAATAAACGCTAATTTGTTCGCTATAAAGTATTAAATTGGTATTCGATGAAATTAGGTCTTGCGACCGAAATTATTGATATCATACAAAAATTTATTACATCACTGCGAAATTTAACGTTTATTCTTAAGGTATAAATATCTTTAATCAATCAACCCAAAATATTTCAAAAATTCGTCATGAGTTAAATTAGGTCATGGAACCGTAATTACTTTATCGAAAAGAGGGGCGCATATTTTTGATAATATTTGATTGATTAAAGTGAGATAAAAGCCAAAAAGATTTTTAATTTTATTTTTACCATGTTTTTAAAAAATTAATAAATTAATATTAAATAAATATTGTAAACTTTTAAAATTGTAAATATTTGGAAAATTAATATTTTTAATATAAGTTTATATGTATAAAAACAAAAATATAATTTAAGTTTGGTGTGAATTTATAATATGAATTTTTAATTAAGTTTGGTGTGAATTTTTTTAATTTTATGCATTTTAAATTTAAGTTTGGTGTGAATTTAAAAAAAAAATTTACTTTATTTCGCTAAGTTAAAAATATGATTTTTAAAATTCATCGTGAGTTGAAGACTAGGTCGTTGAACCGAAATTGCTTTACCCGAGGGCGGGACGAGAATTTTTATTATCATTATTTTTAATCTTATTGATTTAAAGTATGCCAAAAAAAAAAACCCAAAAAACTTAGCTTTTAAAACTATCGCTACAAAAAGACAAATTTTAAAATTTTGTAGAGGGACGGACTAGGACATCGATCCGAAACGACCTCGTTCTAAATAACAAGGGAAACAAAATTTTAAAATTAATTAAATATTTGTTTTATAAGTTAAAGATTTAGAAAAAAAAAGAAAAAAAAAATCCAATATGTTTGAAAACTTTGGTAAAATTTAATCATTTTTCTACGCTAATCACCCTCAATAATTTAAATTGTTACTGATTTCTTGCAAATGAGGGCATTGCAAGATCTTAAGTGTGGGAAGGGGTTAAATTCTTTCGGATTTTAAAATTTTTACTTTATACACTTGGTTACCATTAGAAATACTAGTAAAGCAGTAGTTGTATTAGAATCTAGTACTCTCTGATAATAAAGAACAGCCCTAGTCTTATATACTGACTACCCAATTCTAGTAAAATTTTTCAAAATTTTCAATTAAATGAACTCAAAATCATGTTTATACATATTTATGAACGATAAAACTAGGTGTTAACACCGAAATTATTGTTACCTTGGAAAGGACATAAATTGAGAAACAAACCAAAATGTTAGAATTCATTTAAAATGGAATAGAGGAGAATAAAAAGGCAAAGAAAGGAAAATAAAAGCCAAGTGTGGGAAATTTTTATCAAGTTATTCAAAACATATATCACATATTTTTGTACAATTAATTGAAAATACTTTTGTTTTGGACGAAAATAAACAGTTTTACCCGATTTATTATAATATATTTGAAAGAAAGATGGATCTACACGATGAATCAATTCCATCATTAAAAGGAAGTAAAGTCTTCCGAAAAAGACACGCGCTTCTTGATTTAGGTCAAGAAGTTGTCGTCCAGACCAGCTGTAGGTTGACGAAAAATCTAGAAAAGTCATCACTAAAATCAGCAGGAAATCCACGGACCTCAGCATCAAACAGGGTTGCCAAGTGGTCAGACTTATCCTAACCATGAGAGGATCAGTCTCGTACAATGGGGGCACCGTGTAAATTAGCTTGATAAGACTAATGAATCAGATCCCTAGAAAGGATAATCTCCTTAAAGATCAAAAATTAGCTTTTAAGAGTGATATTACTCAATCCTAGAGATTGACCTTAAAGATTGAGAATTACAAACTCATGGAATTCAATGATATCTAAACTCGAGCTTGAACGAGAAAATATTTTGACCAAAATTTTAAACCGATTTGTTTTCTGAAAACCTATTTTCAATGCGTTCATTACCATTGAACGTAAAATCCTAGGAACTCACCTGGAATTCATTAGGTCACCTGAACCAAATCGGGTGTCAACCGTAAGAACGGTGGTTGCATAGCATGGTCAAAGACAGGACCTTGTGCCAGCTCGGAAAATTATATGGGTGAGCTTTACTATTTCTCCTACAAAGGATAGTAATTGCGTCCGACACATTATAGACCATAATTAAAAGCATGTCAGGGGATATTGCCTTAACAGTTGCTTGTTCAACGCTTTCCTTTACAACCGGACGGTAGTTTACCGAAAGGTAATATACGGGGCAAGTATACTGGACGTGTTGCTTTCCCAATACAAGGTTAGCAAGTGGATAACACAAAACCATAAGTTTTGAGCTAAAATTTTCAAATCTGAAACCCACCAAACCCACAAAAACAATTTGCAAACATCGGTGAAGGGTTATTCCGGAAAACTTAGCTAGGGTAAAAGCTAGAATGAATTTTCAAAAGATCAAATGTTTTAATAAAGATCCAATTTCCTTAATGGATCTAAATTTTTATAGTCATGTGAGACTGTAAACCACATCGTTACTACCATTGTTTATACCGCCGTATAGAAATCACTGATGTACAAAGTGTGAAGAATAAAGAAGTGATTCTAGTATTTCAAGACTATATTGCTTGAGGACAAGCAACGCTCAAGTGTGGGAATATTTGATAATGCTAAAAACGAACATATATTTCATAGCATTATTCCTCAAGAAAGACAAGCTTTTAGTTGCAATTGTTCTATTTACAAGTGATATTCGTTTAAATAATAAAAGGTGAAGACAAAAGATAGATTCGACGAATTGAAGACGCAAATGACCAAAAAGCTCAAAAGTACAAAATACAATCAAAGTGGTTCCAATTATTGATAAGAAACGTCTCAAAATTACAAGAATACAAGATTCAAAACGCAAAGTACAAGATATTAAATTATACACAAGGACGTTCGAAAATCCGGAACCGGGACCAGAGTCAACTCTCAACGCTCAACGCAACGGACTAAAAATTACAAGTTAACTATCTATATAAATATAATATAATATATAATTAATTATATAAATTATATATATATTATATTTATATATTAAAACCGGCAAAGAAGATCCAAAAAGGGATGAGCTGTAAAAGCAAACTCTGCGACTTGTGGAGTTTGTAGTGCAAAGGGACCGCGACTCGCGGAGATACCCTGGACAAAAATGCCTATAAAAGCTAACGCATTTTGATCGTTTTATATATCCTAATTCTATATATCTCTCTATATACGTAAATATATATATATATATATATATATATATATATATATATATATATATATATATATATATATATATATATATATATATATATATATATAATTTATATTTTAATTTTAATTTTAATTTTAATTTCCAATAATAAGGGTATGTTAGCGAATATTGTAAGGGTGTAAGTCGAAATTCTGTCCGTGTAACGCTACGCTATTTTTAATCATTGTAAGTTATGTTCAACCTTTTTACATTAATGTCTCGTAGCTAAATTATTATTATGCTCATTTAATCCGAAGTAATCATGATGTTGGGCTAAAAATATTAAAATTGGGTAATTGGGCTTTGTACCATAACTGGGGTTTGGACAAAAGAACGACACTTGTGGAAATTAGACTATGGGCTATTAATGGGCTTTATATTTGTTTAACTAAATGATAGTTTGTTAATTTTAATATAAAGATTTACAATTGGACGTCCCTATAAATAACCATATACACTCGATCGGACACGATGGGCGGGGTATTTATATGTACGAATAATCGCTCATTTAACCGGACACGGGAATGGATTAATAATCTATGGAATTATTAAAACAGGGGTGAAATTATGTACAAGGACACTTGGCATAATTGATAACAAAGTATTAAAACCTTGGGTTACACGCAGTCGATATCCTGGTGTAATTATTAAACAAAGTATTAAAACCTTGTTACATTTTAAGTCCCCAATTAGTTGGAATATTTGACTTCGGGTATAAGGATAATTTGACGAGGATACTCGCACTTTATATTTATGACTGATGGACTATTATGGACAAAAACCAGACGGACATATTAAATAATCCAGGACAAAGGACAATTAACCCATGGGCATAAAACTAAAATTAACACGTCAAACATCATGATTACAGAAGTTTAAATAAGCATAATTATTTTATTTCATATTTAATTTCCTTTATTTTACATTTAATTGCACTTCTAATTATCGCACTTTTATTTATTGTCATTGTATTTAATTGCACTTTTAATTATCGTACTTTTTAATTATCGCAATTTTATTTTATCGCACTTTTATTTATCGCAATTTCCTTATCGTTATTTACTTTACGTTTTAAATTAAGTTATATTTATTTTTATTATTTTACATTAGGTTTTAACTGCGACTAAAGTTTTAAAAATTGACAAACCGGTCATTAAACGGTAAAAACCCCCCTTTATAATAATAATATTACTTATTTATATATTTGTATTTTTATAAATTAAAACTAATATAGCGTTAAGCTTTGTTTAAAAGATTTTCCCTGTGGAACGAACCGGACTTACTAAAAACTACACTACTGTACGATTAGGTACACTGCCTATAAGTGTTGTAGCAAGGTTTAAGTATATCCATTCTATAAATAAATAAATATCTTGTGTAAAATTGTATCGTATTTAATAGTTTTTCCTAGTAAAATATAAGCTATTTCATATACACCTCGCATAACATCAAGTAGTGTAGTTTCGCTCGTGAATCTTCAATTGGCGGGAGGCATAGGCAATAACTTTTGATCATTGCATCAGTACACAACCAAAACCACTCTTCGATGCATCACAATAAACAAAAAAGTCGTCACTGCCCTCAGGAAGTGATAGGATGGGTGCGGTGGTTAACTTCTTCTTCAAAGTTTGAAATGCTGATTCGTGTGCGGGTTCCCAAATGAACTTCTTGCCCTTGTGAGTCAGCGCGGTCAAAGAACGCGCAATCAGAGAGAAACCTTCGATAAACCTTCGGTAGTAACCGGCGAGACCTAAAAATTGGCGAATATGCGTCAGAGTAGTGGGGGTCTCCCACTTGCTGATAGCTTCAATCTTGGCGGGGTCAACTTTGATACCCTGGTCGCTCACAACATGACCCAGAAACTGGACTTCCTTCAACCAAAATTCACACTTGGAGAATTTGGCGTAAAGTTGCTCTTGTCTCAAGAGTTCAAGCACTAATCGGAGGTGTTGCTCATGCTCTTCTTCACTCTTTGAGTAGATGAGGATATCATCTATGAAGACGATAACAAACTTATCTAAGTACGGCTTGCAGACACGATTCATGAGGTCCATGAACACGGCAGGTGCATTTGTCAAATCGAATGGCATCACGAGAAACTCATAATGACCATAACGGGTCCTGAATGCAGTTTTCATCACGTCACTTTCCTTCACCCTCAACTGGTGATAACCAGATCGTAAATAGATCTTTGAGTAAACGCTCGATCCTTGTAGTTGATCAAAAAGATCGTCATTGCGGGGAAGAGGATACCGATTCTTGATTGTCAACTTGTTGAGTTCACGGTAGTTGATACACATACGAAAGGATCCATCCTTCTTCTTCACAAACAACACAGGTGCGCCCCAAGGCGAGAAACTTGGTTGGATAAATCCACGGTCAAGTAGTTCTTGTAGTTGACTCTGTAATTCTTGCATCTCGGAAGGTGCGAGTCTATAAGGTGCGCGAGCTACAGGTGCAGCTCCTGGCACTAAATCAATCTGAAACTCTACTGTTCTTGGTGGTGGTAATCCAGGCAATTCTTCAGGGAAGACATCGAAAAATTCGTTCACAATTCGAATGTCGTTCACGCTCTTCACCTCAGTTTCTACTGTTTTCACATGCGCTAGGATAGCAAGACGTCCCTTCTTCATAATCTTTTGCGCTTTCATGCAACTAATGATGTAGAGACCCGTCCTAATCCATCCGGACGAAGTCTTCAACAGTTGCTCCCATTGCGAGGTTCTGACCTCTATATGTCATGAACGACTCCATGTAATATGAGCAAATGCACAGCGGAAGATTTCTTTCATACCTGAGAATAAACATGCTTTAAAATGTCAACCAAAAGGTTGGTGAGTTCATTAGTTTAACATAAATAATCATTTCATAATTTTTAATAGACCACAAGATTTCATATTTCCATTTCTCATAAACATACGTCCCATACATAGAGACAAAATATCATTCATATGGATTGAACACCTGGTAACCGACATTCACAATATGCATATAAGAATATCCCCATCATTCCGGGATCCTCCTTCGGACATGATATAAATTTCAAAGTACTAAAGCATCTGGTACTTTGGATGGGGCTTGTTGGGCTCGATAGATCTATCTTTAGAGTTCGCGTCAATTAGGGTGTCTGTTCCCTAATTCTTATATTACCAGACTATATAAAAAGGGGCATATTCAATTTCGATAATTCAACCATAGAATGTAGTTTCGATTACTTGTGTCTATTTCGTAAAACATTTATAAAAAATAGCGCATGTATTTCTCAGTCCAAAAATATATAATGCAAAAGCAATTAAAAAGGGAGTAATGAAACTCACGCATATAAATATTGTAAAAATAGTTAATAAAGCATTTGCATGTATTCTCAGCCCAAAAATGTAATGAGTAAAAAGGGAATCAAATGAAACTCACCATACTGTATTTTGTAGTAAAAACACATATTACTATATTGAACCATGCAGGGTTGGCCTTTGGATTCACGAACCTATTATTCAATCATGTATATTAATGCATGTAATGGTAATCGAACAATTATATATATTATTAATGATTTTATTTGTTATTTTATATCATATGATTTATTAATAACTTAATTAGATATATTTAATCTTTACATAGATAATTAACATTTATTACAAAAGTATTAATATGATTAGATTTTATGTCATAAGTATATTTTTATATAGAAAATCTTCATTTGATATATTAATAGTACTAATAATAATAATGATAAAAATAATACTAATTATGATAAAAAAAATTATGATAATTCTAATAATAATAATAATTATAATTTTAATATTAATGATAAAGATAATACTAATAATAAAAATTGTTTGTAATGATAATACTAATAACGTTTAATGATAATACTAATATTTATGATGTAATTTTGTTAATAATAATAAATAATCTAACAATACTAACAACAACAACAACAATAATAATAATAATAATAATAATAATAATAATAATAATAATAATAATAATAATAATAATAATAATAATAATAATAATAATAATAATAATAATAATAATAATAATAATAATAATAATAATAATAATAATAATAAAAATAATAATAAATAAATAAATAAAAGAAGACTACCTTAAAGAGCTTAAAAAGAAATAAATGTCATAGCCCAGGCTCGAACTCACGACCCTTCGTATAACACCAACCCTCCTCACCATCCAACCATTTATGTTTTTCTGATGTCATATCAGATATTAATCTAAATAACCGATATTCGATTCTATTTCATCTTCGTTAACTTCAAATTATCATCATTCCTCCGATTCGATCATCTAACTAACTGTACCATTTCAGCCCAATTACATAAGCCGAATTTTTGGCCAAATAACACGGCCCACCACACACACAAAAAAAATGATACGGTTTTTAATATAAAAAGAAATGAGGCGGCCCATTAAACCATATACAAACGATTTCTTTTTTTTTCTTTTTTTTCTAAAACAAGTGGGATTACTTGTTCTAATTTTCCAGCTATCAACAAAGAAAACACCCAACTACTTTGCCTTTATTACGCTTTTAAAATCAACTTAATATCTAATTGGCATCATCATTATTAGTTATCAATCAATCAAAATCATTCTCTAATTCTTACGGTTCCTCATCATCTCTATATAACTTATAACACTCATCATCATGATCATCTTAAACGTATCCGTTTCATTTTCTATTCGTCACCTTAAAAGGAAAATAGCAGCCTATTTAAATGAGTTGATTGTTGAAGGTGATAAGTATTATATGGGTTGCGATGGTGTAAACAAAATGGTTGTAGCAACAATGAATCGCGACAAGTAATTGTTTGCAAACAGAAGATAAATGATGAAGCAGCAGGTTTTTGTAAAGAGAGGAAATGAGAGAGAGGATGAGAGAGAGTGAGTGATTTCGGGTCGTGATGGTTTGATCAAAAGATAGTGAGGGTGATGGGTGTTATTACTTGACAGGAAACAAAAATAAACGAGATGAGTGGCGATTAGTGGTTGTGGTTGATGAATGTGGTTGATCAAATGTGAGTTTCATGTGGTGATTTGGTTTGAACATCGAAAAGAAACAGAAATATGTACAGCATGATTAAGGTTTCGTGTTGGTGGTGATATGAGCTTCGATGGTTTTATGGTTGTTATGGTTGTTTGGTTTTAACCGGTCCAGAAGTAAAAGTGAGTAGTAAATGGGTTTTGGTTTTTGAGTGGTGATCGGGCAAGAAACAACACAGCGGCAACAGTAACAAATAGGTTCGTGATGGTTGTTATGATGATCGATGAATTGCACAGGGTAAAGATGATAATGGTTATGGTAATAAGGGTGGTGATCTTGGTTGCACAACAACAACCGCAGGTGGTCTCCAATGGTGGTTGTTGAGTGGCAGTTGGTGCGACAACCGAATATAGTAGCATCTTGTGATGGTCTCTTGGGTTGGTGAGGATCGAACATAGTAGGCAGCGAATAATCAAAACCAAAATGGTATAGTAATGGTTCGATGATCTTATAAAGTTGTAAACTATATTTGTATGTTCTTGATAGCATCAATAAATGAAGTAGTATTTGTAATGAAGATAATATCTATTATCAACAAAAGACAAATGGAAAAAAAATTGTGGTGTGGTGGTGGATGACAAAGCCACGTGAATGCATCTATATTTCATTTTAGTTCATGCAAGCTAACAAGAAAACTAGCCCCACATATTTTAATTTTATATACATATGATAATAATAATAGCAAGAATGATTGTTTTCAGACTTGCTTTTTCTTTAGGATAAATCATGTGATGTATGTATATATGCATTTGTCAAAAGTTAAAGTAAGTGGGGGTTAGTGACAAATTGATGATGATTTGGTATTGGTAATCGAATGAAAGAAAAACACATTAGTGAACAAGATGGTTGGTAGTGACGATATACTTGTATATATATATGATTGATAGAATGAGAAGAAATATCCATAAAACAGTAACATAGGATTCTTTTCAAAGTATTTGTAACAACACGGGATGGTGTTTGTTCTTGGACAAAAGAAAGTAAGGAAATATATACAGAGGAGGGGCATATCGGAGGGGCATATCATTCTGTATGTCTTCATATGTAAAGTTGATATTCTAAAAAAAAAATAGTATCCATGTGGGGAATCATCGAGTAATATAATTCAAAAGGGAATTGTGAATATAATAAGTTGGGTTGATAAAAGAATAGAACTAGAATGCAGAAATTGAGGTAGGGACGTATATATATATATATATATATATATATATATATATATATATATATATATATATATATATATATATATATATACATTTATATATTTATTGTAATCATTTTAATTATTTTGTATATTACTCTACATATTTATTTACTTATTTATTTACACACAATTGTTCGTGAATCATCGGAAATGGTCAAAGGTCAATGCATTCATGATTAATGGTTTAAACATTTTGGGAACTCGATTTAATAGACTTTGCTCATCGTGTCGAAATAATATAAAGATCAAGTTTAAATTTGGTTGGAAATTTCCGGGTCGTCACAGTACCTACCCGTTAAAGAAATTTCGTCCCGAAATTTGAGTGAGGTGGTCATGGCTAACAATAAAAATGTTTTCATGACGAATATAAGTTGATAAATAGAGTTTTATAATTATTTGAATAATACAGATAAAATAATACGAGAATGTATAGATTATTATGAGATTTTGAAAATGGACCCATAAAGTCAATACCCCAAATGTCAAATACTTCACATACTTGAATGACATTTTGTGGTATTTCATCACGTTGACTTATTTTTTCGGCCCTTTGACATGCATCACAGGATTTGCAAAGAAGGTGTGCGTCTTTGTAAATTGTAGGCCAATAGAATCCAGCATCATAAACTTTTCTTGCTGTGAGTTGGGGCCCATAATGCCCTCCTGTTGGTCCTGTGTGACAATGGTTCAGTGTGACAAATATGGATCTTCCCAGAAATAGTGTTTTATATCACAAAAGAATTTCTTTCGTTTTTGGTACGACAATCCTTTTTCAAGGAATCCACATACTAAATAGTTTGCATAGTCTGCAAACCATGGAATTTCATTATAATCTATCTTCAATAGATATTCATCAGGAAAGTTGTCTTGTATGGCCGATTCATTTAGAACTTCTAATTCAGGATTTTCAAGACGAGAAAGATGATCAGCGGCGAGATTTTCTGCTCCTCTTTTATCTCGGATTTCAATATCAAACTCTTGTAAGAGTAAGATCCAATGGATTAATCTTGGTTTAGCATCTTGTTTTGAAAATAGGTATCTAAGAGCAGAATGATCAGTATAGATCACTGTTTTAGCTAGAACGAGATATGAACGAAATTTGTCAAAAGCAAAGACAATAGCAAGGAGTTCTTTTTCAGTAGTTGTGTAATTTGTTTGTGCTCCTTGTAACATCTTACTAGCATAATATATAGGTTGAAATCGTTTTTCAATCATTTGTCCTAAAACGGCTCCCATTGCAAAATCACTTGCATCGCAAATTAGTTCAAATGGTAGATTCCAATTTGGAGTTATCATGATTGGCGCATTAGTGAGTTTTTATTTAAGTATATTAAAAGATTTGATGCATTCATCTGAAAAGATGAATGGAGCATCCTTTTCTAGGAGTTTATTCATAGGAGTGGCAATTTTAGAAAAATCTTTTATGAAACGTCGGTAAAAACCGGCATGCCCTAGAAAACTCCTAACTCCTCTAACATTGGTGAGATGTGGAAGTTTAGCAATTACATCTACTTTAGCTCTATCCACTTTAATTCCTTCCTTTGAAATTTTATGACCAAGAACGATGCCTTCTTTAACCATGAAATGGCATTTCTCCCAATTAAGTACTAGATTTGATTGTTCGCATCTAATAAGCATTCGTTCAAGATTAACTAGACATGATTCAAAAGTATCACCGAAGACTGAAAAGTCATCCATGAAAACTTCCATGCATTCTTCTATCATGTCGTGAAAAATCACCATCATGCACCTTTGAAAGGTTGCAGGGGCGTTGAAAAGTCCAAATGGCATGCGTTTGTAAGCAAAAGTACCATAAGGGCACGTGAATGTGGTTTTCTCTTGGTCCTCGGGTGCTATTGGAATTTGAAAATATCCGGAAAAACCATCAAGAAAACAATAGTAACTATTTTCGGCTAATCTTTCCAACATTTGATCAATGAAAGGTAAGGGAAAGTGATCTTTTCTGGTGGCGTCATTTAATTTTCTATAATCAATACATACACGCCATCCTGTTACAGTCCTAGTAGGAATAAGCTCATTTTTCTCATTTGTAATGACAGTCATGCAACCCTTCTTAGGCACGCATTGAACTGGGCTTACCCATGGACTATCAAAAATTGGATAAATTAAACCTACATCAAGTAGTTTAATAATTTATTTCTTAACAACATCTTGCATATTAGGATTTAGTCTTCGTTGGCGTTGCACATACGTTTTATGACCTTCTTCCATAAGGATTTTATGTGTGCAATACGAAGGACTTATTCCTTTAATATCATGAATCTTCCATGCAATAGCTGGTTTATGAGCTTTCAACACAGAAATGAGTTGAGATTTTTCATTTTCAGTAAGAGAAGACTATTATTATAGGTAATTCAGATTCACCATGTAAATAAGCGTATTCCAAATGGTTTGGAAGTGGCTTTAACTCTAATGTCGGAGGTTCTTCTATCGATGATTTATATCGATATATGTCTTATTCTTTTAGCATTTGAATTTCTTCTATTGTTGGTTTATATCCATTAGCCATAAGTGTAGCTAACATTTCAATTTCATCAATTGGTTCAGTTCCTTCTCCTAAAGAACATTCTCCTGTTCCTTGTAATTCTGGAAATTCTTCTAACAATTCTGCATGTGAATCTATAGTTTGAATATAATAGCATGTATCATCTGCAGATTGCGGTTGTTGCATTGCTCTATCAACAGAAAAGGTAACACTCTCGTCCTCTATACTTAGGGTAAGTTTCTTACAGAACACGTCTATCATTGATTTAGCCGTGTTTAAGAATGTTCTTTCTAATATGAGAGGAACTTGAGAATCTTCTTCCATGTCTAGAACAACAAAATCTACTGGAAATACTAAAGTACCAACTTTAACTAGCATGTTCTCCATTATCCCTCTAGGATATTTTACTAATCTATCGGCTAGTTGTATGTTTATTCTTGTTGGTTTCAATTCTCCAAGGTCTAGTTTAGTGTATAGTGAATACGGCATTAAATTTATACTAGCACCTAAATCTGCTAATGCTTATATTGAACTAAGACTTCCCAGAAAATATGGAATTGTGAAACTTCCTGGATCAGATAATTTTTCTGGTATTTTATTCAACAGCACTGCAGAACAATTAGCATTCATAGTAACAGCCGAGAGTTCTTTCATTTTCTTTCTATTCGAGATTAGATCTTTCAGAAATTTAGCATATCTAGGCATTCCTGAAATCACATCAATGAAAGAAAGATTTACATTAATCTGTTTAAACATATCCAAGAATTTGGATTGCTTGGCTTCAAGTCTCTCTTTTTTCATTTTACTCGGGTAAGGAAGTGGTGGTTGGTATGGTTTAACATAAGGTTTAGCTTTAACTGTGTTATCTTCATTAACCTGTTCAACTACCGGTTCTTTTTCCTTATCTTGATCAGGTTGTGGTTCTTGTGGAGTAGGAATAGCTTCATCATAAATTACAGGTATTTCAGGTGGTTTAAGTGTAATACCACTTCTTGTGGTAATGGCTTTAGCTGTTTCATTCCGGGGGTTAGCATTTGTATCACTAGGTAGACTTCCCGGTTTCCTTTCACCTATTAACCTTGCTAGGTTACTTACTTCTTGTTCCAGATTTTGAATAGAAGCTTGTTGATTTCTAAATGCTTGAGCATTTTGTTCATTGGTTTGTTTCTGAGATGTGAAAAACTGTGTTTGAGATTCAACTAGCTTCGTCATCATATCTTCTAAATTCGGCTTTTTATCATCGGTTTGTGGTGGTTTGTTTTGAAAATTAGGTCTTTGCTGATTGTAAGTATTATTAGATACTTGTTGATTGCTAGGACCTTGTTGGTTGTTGTATGGAACATTTCGATTATAATTATGGTTTTGATTGTAAATTGGTCTTGGCGGTTGATAATTATTCTGATAATTATTTTCAGGCCTTTGGTTTATGTATGAAACATTCTCTCTTTATTCCATTGTTAGTTCAATACTGAGATAATCTTTTATTAAATGTGGTCCTCCACACTGCTCACAACTAATTCGTATTGAGTGGATATCTTTAGTCATCTTTTCCATTCGTCTCTCGACAGCATCTATCTTTGCGGAAATGGAATCTAAGTCATGGCTAGAATCGGCTCTAGCTGCTTTACATGATCTAACGATATCTTTTTCTTGGTGCCACTCATGTGAGTGGGAAGCAGTGTTATCAATAATTTTGTAAGCATCAGTTTTTGTTTTCTTCATAATAGAACCACCAGCTGCTATATCTATGTCTTTTCTTGTAGTGATGTCGCATCTTTGGTAGAATATTTGTACTATTTGACAAGTGTCTAAACCATGTTGCGGACATCCTCTCAATAACTTTCCAAATCTTGTCCATGCCTCATATAGAGTTTCATTTGGCTTTTGTGTGATCGTAACAATTTCTCCTTGAAGTCTCACGGATTTAGATGCCAGAAAGAATTGTTTAAGAAATTTTTCAACTAAAACGTCCCATGTATCAATCGCCCCTTCAGGTAACGATTCTAACCAATCTTTGGCTTCTCCCTTTAAAGTCCAGGGAAATAACATGAGATATGTCTGTTCATCCTCCACTTCTCTTATTTTAAATATAGTGCAGATCCTATTAAAGGTACGAAGATGTTCATTTGGATCTTCCTTCGGCGCCCCACTAAATTGGCATTGATTAGTTACCATGTGTAGAATTTGTCGTTTGATTTCATAATCTGGCGCATTAATGTCTGGATGAGTAATTGCGTGACCTTGGCCAGTGCGTTTAGCTCTCATTCGGTCTTCCATACTTAGAGGTTCCAGATTTTCCATGATTGAATTTGTTGAATCTGAATCACTAGAGGATTCTGATTTAATGGATCGTTCCTCAACAATCTCTGTTTGAATGATTGGTGGTTCCGGAGGAAAAATTAATGGTTTAGGATCTATGAATTGTCCCTGAATATTCTCCGGATTCTCAATTGTGAGGTCGGGTTCAAAAAATGGATTATCGGAAATTTGAATTGGAGTACTTGGTCGACTGGATGACGATTCTAAAGAAAAATCAACGGCGACAATATTTGCTAGATGTCTTGCTCGATTTACAGGTGGTGAACGTACAAAAGGTGGTGAACGTTTTGCTCGGTGCATTCACTGAATATCCTATCCTATTAGTTATAAAAATAAGAAAAATTATATAAGTTATCAAATTAATAGACTTTTTTGATTTTTCCCACGTTTCGAATAGCCAATAGATGCAGCAGAGGGGCAGAATTCGTTTGGTCTCAATATAATTGAGTACTGTTTGGCTCCAATAACCCGGTCCACGTACAAATCCAACTATTACTACGAACCAGAAAATTTTGATGTCTATCAATTTAACCACTTAAAACAATTTTTTGTTTGAAATTTAAAGAAATATTAGATAAGAAATTGAGGAAATTCTAAGTCCTAAAAACTAGAATGGCGAGAAATAAGAGAGAAAAAGAGCGCGTCGAAAAATTTCGGTGAATAAAAGATAAGAAAGTAGCGCGTCGAAACTTAAAAAGAAACTAAAATTTGTAGCGTCGTAAAATTCTAAATCACATAAATCTTAGTCTAAGAAAAAGCACTTAAGGAATTTTACGGCAAATCTTAAAAATCTAGAAATAAGATAACTACGGCAAAAAACTATGTCTTAAATTAAATACGAGCGAAAAAAATTTAAAAATATTATAAGAAACGATTAAAAAGGTACGAAATATAAAAAATAAAACTAAAGTTTATGAAAATATAATTTTTATAAAAATATTATTTTTATATTATTTATTTTATAAAACTATTAATTTTATAATTTATTAAAACTTAATATAACTTAAAAATACAAATTAAAATAAAACTAAAACTAATTTTATTTAATTAAAACCCTAATTATTAATAATAATAATATTTTAAACCCTAATTTCGTATTAATTGCAGTCCTAGGTTTGACCTGTCAGAAGACCTCCGCGAGTGCGGTATGGTCCAGTTCAAATGCTCCGCGAGTCGCGGAGGGTTCAATTTCAGCTCAAAATGGGTCGATTTTTACAGGTTCAGTTTTTTTTTTTTTTTTTTTACTTTTTATATTATACATAAAATATAAATATAACTTAAATAAAAATTTAATTTTAAAACTAAAATAAAAATACTTATAAATATTATAAACTCTTAAAAATATAAATGTATTTTTCTTTCTTTTTGAATTTTTATATTTTTATTATTTTTAAAACTTATATTTATAAAAAGAACTTAACAAAAACTTTTATAAAAACTTTTTATTTTTTTTTATTTTTAGCGTTGCGCTTTCGGCGTTTATGTTCCCCGGCAGCGGCGCCAAAAATACTTGGTGTTATGCGAGGCGTATATGAAATAGTGTATATTTTACTAGGAAAAACTATTAAATACGATACAATTTTACACAAGATATTTATTTATTTATAGAATGGATATACCTAAACCTTGCTACAACACTTATAGGCAGTGTACCTAATCGTACAGTAGTGTAGTTTTTAGTAAGTCCAGTTCGTTCCACAGGGAAATCTTTAAACAAAGCTTAACGCTATATTAGTTTTAATTTATAAAAATACAAATATATATATAAGTAATATTATTATTATAAAGGGGGTTTTTACTGTTTAATGACCGGTTTGTCGATTTTTAAAACTTTAGTCGCAGTTAAAACCTAATGTAAAATATTAAATAAATAAAAGACTTAATTTAAAGCGTAAAGTAAATAACGATAATGAAATTGCGAATAATAAAAGTGCGATAAAATAAAATTACGATAATTAAAAAGTGCGATAATTAAAAGTGCAATTAAATACAATGATAATAAATAAAAATGTGATAATTAGAAGTGCAATTAAATATGAAAATAAAGGAATTATGCTTATTTAAACTTCCGTAATCATGATGTTTGACGTGTTGATTTTAGTTTATTCCCATGGGTTAATTGTTCTTTGTCCTGGATTATTCAATTTGTCCGTCTGGTTTTTGTCCATAACAGTCCATCAGTCATAAATATAAAGTGCGAGTATCCTCGTCAAATTATCCTTATACCCGAAGTCAAATATTCCAACTAATTGGGGACTTAAACTGTAATAAGGTTTTAATACTTTGTTTAATAATTACACCAGGATATCAACTGCGTGTAACTCAAGGTTTTAATACTTTGTTAACAATTACACCAAATGTCCTTGTATATAATTTGGCCCCTGTTTTAATAATTCTAGAGACTATTAATCCATTCCCGTGTCCGGTTAAATGAACGATTATTCGTACATATAAATACCCCGCCCATCGTGTCCGATTGAGTGTATATGGTTATTTATAGGTACGTCCAATTGTAAATCTTTATATTAAAATTAATAAACTATCATTTAGTTAAACAAATATAAAGCCCATTAATAGCCCATAGTCTAATTTGCACAAGTGTCGTTCTTTTGTCCAAACCCCAATTATGGTACAAAGCCCAATTACCCAATTTTAATATTTTTAGCCCAACATCATGATTATTTCGGTATTAAATAAGCATAATAATAACTTAGCTACGAGACATTAAATTAAAAAGGTTGAACATAACTTACAATGAAAAAATAGTGTAGCGTTACACGGACATAATTTCGACTTATACCCTTACAACATTCGCTAACATACCCTTATTATTAGGATTAAAATTAAAATTAAAATTAAAGTTATAATATATATATATATATATATATATATATATATATATATATATATATATATATATATATATATATATATATATATATATATATATATATATATATTTACGTATGATGGAAGAAGAAAAAGATGTAAATAATCCGTCGAATTGCATGGCCTTTTATAGGTGGATTTCTGATTTTGTGGGCTCCGCGAGTGCGGAGCTGTGGAATCCAGCTCACACAAGTTTGGCTCCTAGCTTGCCGACGGATTTTATTACATAAACATAATATAAATATATAATTTATATAATTAATTATATATTATATTATATTTATATACATAATTAATTTGTAACTTTCGGTCCGTTGCGTCGTACGTTGAAAGTTGGTTCATGTCTCGGTTCCGGATTTTCGAACGTCCTTTCGTATAATTTAATATCTTGTACTTTGCGTTTTGCGTCTTGTACTCTTGTAATTTTGAGACATTTCTCATCAATAATTTGAACCTCTTTGCTTGTACTTTGTACTTTTTAGCTTTTTGGTCATTTGCGTCTTCAATTCGTCGAATCTGTCTTTTGTCTTCACCTTTTAATATTTAAACAAATATTCCTTGCAAATAGGACAACTGCAACTAAAAGCTTGTCTTTCTTGAGGGATAATGCGATGAAATATATGTTCATTTTTAGCATTATCAATGGGTTCGTTGCCTACTTAATCATTGGAGACAAGAAGAAGGTGATCCCTTTCATCCACCACATTTCCCTCTTGGCGAAGAACCTGACGCACTTACCGGCGAACCTGTTCAAGACACCATTTTTTCTCTCATCTCCAGAGTATCTCGTCACGATTATATACTATCTCAAATTCTAGATCTTATTCACCCGCTCGTCCTAACCAGCGATCATCCCGGTGTAATAGAAGAAGTCAACGAGCTTCGCGCTCGGGTAGTGGCTTTGGAGAATATGGTGCAAAGGTTACAAGCACCAGCAGCATCACCGGCATCAGCAGTACCGCCATCATCAATACCAACAGTACCATTACTACCACCAACAACAACCTCCGCATCCCACACCTCAACGTCACAATCTGTACCTCAGGCATCAACGTCATATGCACCATAGATACCAAAGAGTACCAACAACAATAACCGGTGAAGTATTGATTCATAACTTTATTGGAGAAACATTCTGCGGCGATTATGTAATCTCTAAAGTCTTAGAGATTATCTATTTCAGCCTTAACCATAAATCAGATGAGTGAACCAAAATGATAGAAGGAAGAGTAGAAACCCTGACAAGAATGGTGCGTGGTTTACAAGCTAGACTTGTTATACAAGCGCCACCGGTAGTACCACCAGCATCACCATCAGTATCACCAACACCAGCAACACTTGTAGCACCACAAGCTACACCAGCTCCATAACCATCAACGATATCGACACCACAATCATCAACGAATATATTGTATCAACGAGTTATGAAGTATTAACTCATTTCCTCTGAAGAATTCATATGTATATATATATATATATATATATATATATATATATATATATATATATATATATATATATATATATATATATATATATATATATATGAGTTTTGGAACCATGATAGATCTTTTCGTACTAAGTTATTAAGTATGGATTTTAACTAGTAATTACTACTTGGTTAATTCATATTACTAGTATGCTATGATGTACATCCTTCGTTAACGACTTAACCATCGTTAACTACAACCTCTGTTTCAACTTAATGAATTCCATTTCATAATAAACTAAGTGTATTATTCAATTATATGTTTGATTTTACACTTTCATCTTCGATGTACTTGAAACCTCCTAGAAAATATCATTCATATCTTGCGAAGTTCGCAAGAATTCCACGAGCACCAACATCATTCACCGAAGAAATATCAATAAAAATGAATAATGAAGTATTGATTCATGATTTCATTTACGTTGAAGAAATAATCCGCGAAGATTACGTAAATTCTAAAGTTTTAGAGATTATTCATTTCTAGTTCAATCAAAAATCAAATGGGCTTAATTTAATATTAACTCATTAAATCTGTATTATATCTGAAGAAAATATACGTATATTTTCATAAAGACTGTAATAAAATTCTCTTGTACAAAATATTACTTGTGAAACTTTTAACGGGTAGGTAATACCCGAGAGATATATAAATTCACAATTAATATGTTACATTCTTCGATTCTGATGCAGCAATCATCAACTATACCCACTACTTACTCAACAATATACCTTCTTTCATAAAAATCAAAACAACCATTCTCATCCAGATTCAGTTACATATTCTGATTTTTAACAGATCAGAATCCAAATCGAGATATAACCGATATCATCACTTTTAGATTCCTACATCTTTCAAATCTATACTTTCACTTCAAAATTGTGCTAGAACATTACTACTATTCATTAAACCCATAAAACAATTTTTGTATCATTCAAAATTTATTACAATCTACATTCAAACTCTTCATGATTCTTGAAAACACCTCAATTAAGAAACAATCGAGATGATGATCCAACCACATGTTATCCACAATCATGCATCTGGAAAACTCCCGGAACCTAAGAAGAAGTTTAACATAAATCCGTGAGCCATTAGCATTGTTATTACCGAAAATAACTTTGCAATTCCTCTTCAAAGTAGCCAGTTTTGTCACAGCTCCAGCAAGTCAACTTCAACTTCTCAGTCGAAACAGTCTTATTATAACTTCGATATCTACGTTGCCCTTTTTCCATCGTTACCGGGGAACCTTTTACAATCCACCATATTAACAGTAAACGTATCAACAACTTCATTACCCTTTGACTTAAGCCTCTCCAGAAAAATCACTATACTTATTCATTGAAACCCTATCATGTACTCATCTGTGTGATGCCCCGTACAAAACCATCGTGTACGAATCATCAACAACATGATCATTACAAGGTTAAGTACTACATGCTGTAATAAAAGAAGTTGCATTCACGATATAAAGATGACGTCATAACTGACGTCAATTATTTTACACCAACAGTATGCTTCTACGAATAGCAAGCATGAATAAATGTATGTGACCCTTAGGTCGTTACAAAACATAGTTTCAAATGTATTAAAGTTTGAATGAAAGATAAACAGTTCATGCGGTGATAACACTAGAGCAGCGGGTGTCTACGGCAAGACTAGCACGACAGCGGAAGTAAATAACCTTAAGCACCTGAGAAAAACATGCTTAAAAACGTCAACACAAAGGTTGGTGAGCTATAGTTTAAGTATGACAGTAATGTAAGGTAGGCCACGAGATTTTAGTGCTACAAAGAGCGTTTCAAAACAGTATGATAAAGTATATGTTAAGCGTGGGCACTTGGTAACTAACTTAACGTTTATACCCCCTGAAAGTACACATGGCAAGTGCGTATGTTTACGAAGTATTAAACACTCGTTAAATGCAAGTGCTACTAGCCAAAGTGGGGATGTCAAACCCTATGGATCCATATCTAAGATTCGCGTTCACCGGTTCAAAAACCAATGACTAAACGTTACCGAGCTAAAGGGAATGTTTATGCCGTTGTATAACCCACACATATATAAAGTTTAAGTACTTGTGCCTAGTATGTAAAATATAAAATCCGCATGTATTCTCAGTTCCCAAAATAAGTTAAAGTAAAAAGGGAATGCTATAACTCACAATGATAAAGTAGCGGTAAAGTATGACTCGGAAAGTAAGCAAGTAATGAAGGTTGTCCAAACGGGTCCTCAACCTAAGTCAAATAGTACTAAGTCATTAAATCATCCCAAAAGGTTTAAAAGTATGTAAATAAGGTCTTAAAGGTCATCATCATTCATCATCAAACAAAAGGTGTAAAGTAAGTTTCGTTTATGAAAGTAGTTTAAAACAAAGGCTGATTTTGATCAGTCACCACGGCCTCTAAACCTACTGAAATAAGGTGAGACCAGTGGCCATGGCTCCGTATATGAGTTCTTTAAGTGTGGTAAAATTTATAGAAGCAAACTCGTCTTCATTTGACCGTGGCGATGGTCTAAGTGCGAGTAGGTCAGAAATTTCTGCACAACGTTAAAAGGACATAGTGAAGATCGGAGGGCCATAAATCCTAAACCGTAACTCGGATTAAGACGAGTCCTATATGAAAAGTTATCTAATCGAATAGAGCTATCTGAAAATCAACATTAACACAGCCCAAGTCTTAATGATAAAACCCAGAAACAGCAAAACAGTAGGGTCAGTAGGTTCCGGTGGTTCTTGGTGCTCGATGCTTATCATGGTTCTCATCCTTGATGCATATAGCTTCAAGTGTATAACTCATTGATGTGTTTGCATCATTTTCACCAAGGTTTGACCATCATAACCCAAGTGTAAGTCTAAGACATGAAGCACAACTCACTTAAGTGTTGCAAGTGTTTTGATGAACCAAAGTTACATCAAAGTCTTAGATTCAACACATACATGAAATGTAAAAGTAATATTAACCAAGCTTTGACTATTAGGACACAAGTGTAGGTCTAAGACATGTAGCACAACTCACTTAAGAGTTGTATGAAGTTTTATGAACCAAAGTTACATCAAAGTCTTAGATCTAACACATACATGAACTTTAAAACTAATAATAAGTTATAAACTTGAAAGTAAACTTATGAAATCAAGATCTTAAGTTGTAGAACATAGTTCTTAGTTAGATCTTGAAGATCCAAGACTCAAAAGTCTAGATCTAACATAAGTGTACAAAGTTACAATTAAAGAAACTTACTTACATGTTCTTGAACTTTTAAAGTTAATTTTAGTTCAAGATTAATGAGATCAAAGTTAACTAGTAACATTTGACCAATAACAACCAACAAACATGAAATTAAAGTGCATAAGATGAAGACATAAACTAAGTAAACAAGTAATTAGTTCATAGTTTGTTCATACTTTAAAGATTCAAGCCTAAGTCTTGATCTTTAGAAAGTAAACTTTAAAGTTTACTTCATGAACTTCAAGTATGATTTACAACCATGAACTTACAACTCTTGAAACAACATATGTAGAACATAAACTAGTAAGTTTAGTTCTTGTGTGTTCTTGAAATACAAGATAAAAGAAGAATGAAACTAGTAAGTTTGATTCTTGAAACTAGTAAGTAATTAACTAACAAATACATGTAACTAAACAACAACCAAGATCAAGTGATTAAAACAAACAATGATGATGATGAGAGAGTGGTGTTAGGCCACGGTTTTGGCCAAAGAAAAGGAAGAGGAAAAAGTTCATAATACTTACAAGAAAGGAGAGAATATGAGAGAAAAGTTGAGAGGATTTTTGCAAGTAATTTGTGTGTTGTAAATGAGAGAGTAAACAAATGAGAAGTAATGAGAAAAAAAGATTTGAATCCTCTTGTGCACCATTCTAGGCCACGGCTGCAGCAGAAAAAAAAGAGGGAGGCAATTATCTACTAGTTCTTCATGTGTTAAAGCTTAAAAGGTGGTTACAAGAGGTGCATGCATGGGGATTACGTGTAAACTAGATTCCAAGGTGACTTAACTAACTAGTTACACTTACAAGTAATACTTACAAGTGGAAGACATGGGCTAAATAATCCAACTAAGAGGTAGGGTGGGCTCTTTAAGTCCATGTACAAATATAAAGCCCAAGTTCCAATAATTAACAAATAAGTCCAATTAAAGCCCAAGTAATTAACTAGTCACCATAGTTAATTAAAATGATTAATAAAATCAATCATGAATATAAATAATACTTAAAAAATATTATTCGTGTAAGTTTCGTGTGTCACAAAGACGTTTCGGGCATTTAAAGTCAAGTACGGGCAATCATGGCAACATGTAAATGTAGTAACATACATTCATTTAATCACACTTATTAATAATAATAATTATTAATAAATAACGTTGGAAAAACCAGGGTCGTTACATTACCCACCTGTTAAAGAAAATTTTGTCCCGAAATTTTAAGATGAGGTAGATGGAGGAGTCGGGAAAAGGTGAGGATACTTCCGCATCATTTGATCCTCTCGTTCCCAAGTAAACTCAGGTCCTCGTTTGGCATTCCATCATACTCGGACGATCGGAATCTTGTTGCGTTTCAAAGTTTTGATATCACGATCCATAATCTCAGCTGCTTTTTCCACAAAGTGGAGTTTGTCATCAATTGTAAGTTCTTTCAGTGGTATGATAAGTTCAGGTGCAGCAAGACCCTTCTTCAAGTTTGACACGTGGAAGGTAGGATGAACTGAGCTCAATTGTGCTGGTAGATCCAAACGGTAAGCAACGGGTCCAACACGTTCCAAGATTTCAAAAGGACCAATGTATCGCGGGTTTAACTTCCCACGCTTTCCAAAACGAATCACACCTTTCCAAGGTGCAACCTTTAACATTACACGGTCGCCCACATTGAATTCAAAGTCTTTACGTTTGAGGTCTGCATAACTCTTTTGGCGATCACGGGCAGTCTTAAGTCTAGCTTGAATCTGAGCAATCTTCTCCGTGGTTTCATGGACTACCTCGGGTCCGGTGATTTGCTTTTCGCCTACTTCGGCCCAACAAATAGGAGATCGGCACTTACGGCCATACAATGCTTCAAAAGGCGCGGCATTAATGCTCGAGTGATAACTGTTGTTGTACAAAAATTCGGCTAACGACAAATGCCTTTCCCAGGCCTTTCCGAAATCAATGACACATGCACGCAACATGTCTTCCAAGGTCTGAATCGTTCGTTCACTTTGCCCGTCGGTCTGTGGATGATAAGCAGTACTCATGTCGAGACGGGTTCCCATGGCTTCTTGTAAAGAACGCCAAAATCTAGAAGCAAAATGGGGATCGCGATCTGAGATGATCGATAAAAGTACACCATGACGACATACAACCTCTTTGATGTATAATTGAGCAAGTCTCTCCATTGTATCCGTTTCCTTCATCGCTAGAAAGTGTGCAGATTTGGTAAGGCGGTCAACAATAACCCAAATAGTATCGTATCCGCCCACCGTCTTTGGTAGCTTGGTGATGAAATCCATTGTGATCCTTTCCCACTTCCATTGTGGGATTTCTGGTTGCTGAAGTAACCCAGAAGGTCTCTGATGGTTGGCTTTAACCTTCGAGCAAGTCAAACACTTACCAACATAAGTCGCAACGTCCTTCTTAAGATTCGGCCACCAATACTGTTCTTTAAGGTCGTGGTACATTTTGCCCGCACCGGGGTGAATCGAATATCTCGATTTGTGTGCTTCATCAAGTATAAGGTTCCGTAGATCTCCATAGCAAGGTACCCAAATTCTTCCGGCATAACATCGGAGTCCAGACTCCATAACCTCGAATCGAGAGACAAGTATGTTCAAATATTCATGAGTTATATTCTCCTTCTTGAGAGCCTCAACTTGGGCTACTCTGATCTGGTTATTGAGGTTCGAATGGATGGTGATGTTCAGAGCCCAAACACGAAGAGGTGCCGTCCTCTCCTTTTGGCTTAAAGCGTCAGCTACAACATTGGCCTTACCAGGATGATAGCGAAGTTCACAATCGTAGTCGTTGAGCGTCTTGATCCATCGGCGCTGTCTCATATTCAGTTGCTTCTGATCGAATATGTGTTGGAGACTCTTGTGATCGGTGAAGATAGTGCTCTTAGTTCCATACAAATAATGTCTCCACAATTTGATCGCAAAGACAACGGCTCCAAGTTTGAGATCGTGAGTAGTGATAATGCTAAAAACGAACATATATTTCATAGCATTATTCCTCAAGAAAGACAAGCTTTTAGTTGCAATTGTTCTATTTACAAGTGATATTCGTTTAAATAATAAAAGGTGAAGACAAAAGATAGATTCGACGAATTAAAGACGCAAACGACCAAAAAGCTCAAGAGTACAAAATACAATCAAAGTGGTTCCAATTATTGATAAGAAACGTCTCAAAATTACAAGAATACAAGATTCAAAACCTAAAGTACAAGATATTAAATTGTACGCAAGGACGTTCGAAAATCCGGAACCGGGACCAGAGTCAACTCTCAACGCTCGACGCAACGGACTAAAAATTACAAGTTAACTATGTATATAAATATAATATAATATATAATTAATTATATAAATTATATATATATTATATTTATATATTAAAACCGTCGGCAAAGAAGATCCAAAATGGGATGAGCTGTAAAAGCAAACGCCGTGACTTGCGGAGTTTATAGTGCAAAGGGACCGCGACTCGCGGAGATACCCTGGACAAAAATGCCTATAAAAGCTAACACATTTTGATCGTTTTATATATCCTAATTCTATCTATCTCTCTATATACGTAAATATATATATATATATAATTTATATTTTAATTTTAATTTTAATTTTAATTTCTAATAATAAGGGTATGTTAGCAAATATTGTAAGGGTGTAAGTCAAAATTCTGTCCGTGTAACGCTACGCTATTTTTAATCATTGTAAGTTATGTTCAACCTTTTTACATTAATGTCTCGTAGCTAAATTATTATTATGCTTATTTAATCCGAAGTAATCATGATGTTGGGCTAAAAATATTAAAATTGGGTAATTGGGGTTTGGACAAAAGAACGACACTTGTGGAAATTAGACTATGGGCTATTAATGGGCTTTATATTTGTTTAACTAAATGATAGTTTGTTAATTTTAATATAAAGATTTACAATTGGATGTCCCTATAAATAACCATATACACTCGATAGGACACGATGGGCGGGGTATTTATATGTACGAATAATCGTTCATTTAACCGGACACGGGAATGGATTAATAGTCTATGGAATTATTAAAACAGGGGTGAAATTATGTACAAGGACACTTGGCATAATTGATAACAAAGTATTAAAACCTTGGGTTACACGCAGTCGATATCCTGGTGTAATTATTAAACAAAGTATTAAAACCTTGTTACAGTTTAAGTCCCCAATTAGTTGGAATATTTGACTTCGGGTATAAGGATAATTTGACGAGGATACTCGCACTTTATATTTATGACTGATGGACTGTTATGGACAAAAACCAGACGGACATCTTAAATAATCCAGGACAAAGGACAATTAACCCATTCGCATAAAACTAAAATCAACACGTCAAACATCATGATTACGGAAGTTTAAATAAGCATAATTATTTTATTTCATATTTAATTTCCTTTATTTTACATTTAATTGCACTTCTAATTATCGCACTTTTATTTATTGTCATTATATTTAATTGCACTTTTAATTATCGTACTTTTTAATTATCGCAATTTTATTTTATGGCACTTTTATTTATCGCAATTTCCTTATCGTTATTTACTTTACGCTTTAAATTAAGTTATATTTATTTTTATTATTTTACATTAGGTTTTAACTGCGACTAAAGTTTTAAAAATCGACAAACCGGTCATTAAACGGTAAAAACCCTCCTTTATAATAATAATATTACTTATTTATATATTTGTATTTTTATAAATTAAAACTAATATAGCGTTGAGCTTTGTTTAAAAGATTTTCCCTGTGGAACGAACCGGACTTACTAAAAACTACACTACTATACGATTAGGTACACTGCCTATAAGTGTTGTAGCAAGGTTTAAGTATATCCATTCTATAAATAAATAAATATCTTGTGTAAAATTGTATCGTATTTAATAGTTTTTTCTAGTAAAATATAAGCTATTTCATATACACCTCGCATAACATCAAGTATTTTTGGCGCTGCTGCCGGGGAACGACGAAACGAAACGCCACACACATAAAAATATATAAAATATAAGTTTTTATTTATTATATTTTATATAATTATTAAAAACAAAAAAATATATAAAATATAATTTAAAAAAAACTACAGAACCTGTCGAACGATATTTGTGCATTTAAAATTTTAACCTCCGCGACTCGCGGGGTTTTCTGGTACGTGGCACCGCAACTCGCGTAATTATTATTATTATTTATTTAAAAACCCTAATTAGGTTTTGTTAATTAATTAATTTAGTTTAGTTTTAATTATTTTATATATTTAGTTTAATTAGTTTAATTAATTTGTAAAATTAATAGTTTTAATAAATAAATAATATAAAAATAATATTTTTATAAAAATTGTAATTTTTTATAACTTTTAGTATATTTTTATATTTTGTCCCTTTTTAATTGTTTTAGCGTAATTTTTTGTATTTTTCGCTCATATTTAGTTTTAATCCATAGTTTTTGCCATAGTTATTTTTACTTCTAGATTTTTAAGCTTTGCCGTAAACTCCATTAAGTGCTTTCTCTTTAGACTAAGATTTAGGTGCTTTAGAATTTTGCGACGCCTTTTTAAGTTTTAGTACCTTTTTAAGATATTGCATTTTGGGATATAGTTTTTCTTGTAAGCTTTAATATTTTTAGACGCAACTTTTAATTTTTAGTTTTTAGTTCCTTTTTAAGTTTTGACGCACTACTTTCTTATTTTTATTTTTCGACGCCTTTTACCTATGTATCAATTATCACTCCAATTAGTAATCTCAATTTGCAATTTTAATTTTAAGTTAGTGATAGTAATAAGGTTGGGTTATTCGAGTGTTTTAAAGTATTATAAGTCACTCTTTTTCTTTCTTATTTTTCGACGCCTTTTATTTTTCAACCCTTTTCTTTTTCGACCTTTTTCGACGCGCTCTTTTTCTTTCTTATTTCTCGACATTCTAGTTTTAGGACTTAGAATTTATTCTATTTCTTCTCTAAATTTCTTTAAATTACGAAAATTTATTTTAAGTGGTTAAATTGATAGACATCAAACAGAAAAGTCTATTATATTGGAGCCAAACAGTACTCAATTATGTACGTGGACCGGGTTATTGGAGCCAAACAGTACTCAATTATATTGAGACCAAACGAATCCTGCCCCTCTGCTGCATCTTTTGGCTATTCGAAACGTGGGCAAAATCAGAAAAGTCTATTAATTGGATAACTTATATAATTTTTCTTTCCTTTTAAAAACTAATAGGATATTCAGTGAATGCACCGAGCAAGATGTTCACCACCTTTTGTACGTTCACCACCTGTAACCAGATCAAGACATCTAGCAAATATTGTCGCCGTTGATTTTCCTTTAGAATCGTCATCCAGTCGACCAAGTACTCCAATTCAAATTTCCGATAATCCATTTTTTGAACCCGACCTCACAATTGAGAATCCGGAGAATATTCAGGGACGATTCATAGATCCTGAACCATTAATTTTTCCTCCGGAACCACTAATCATTCAAACAGAGATTGTTTAGGAACGAACCATTAAATCAGAATCCTCTAGTGATTCAGATTCAACAGATTCAATCATGGAGAATCTGGAACCTTTAAGTATGGAAGACTGAATGCGAGCTAAACGCACTGGCCAAGGTCACGCAATTACTCATCCAGACATTAATGCACCAGATTATGAAATCAAAGGACAAATTCTACATATGGTGACTAATCAATGCCTATTTAGTAGTGCGCCGAAGGAAGATCCAAATGAACATCTTCGTACCTTTAATAGGATCTGCACACTATTTAAAATAAGAGAAGTTGAGGATGAACAGATATATCTCATATTATTTCCCTGGACTTTAAAGGGAGAAGCCAAAGATTGGTTGGAATCGTTACCTGAAGGGGCGATTGATACATGGGACGTTTTAGTTGAAAAATTTCTTAAACAATTATTTTCGGCATCTAAAGCCGTAAGACTTCAAGGAGAAATTGTTACGTTCACACAGAAACCGAATGAAACTCTATATGAGGCGTGGACTAGATTTGGAAAGTTATTAAGAGGATGTCCGCAACATGGTTTAGACACTTGTCAAATAGTACAAATATTCTACCAAGGATGCGACATCACTACAAGAAAAGACATAGATATAGCAGCTGGTGGTTCTATTATGAAGAAAACAGAAACTGATGCTTATAAAATTATTGATAACACTGCTTCCCACTCACATGAGTGGCACCAAGAAAAAGATATCGTTAGATCATCTAAAGCAGCTAGAGCCGATTCTAGCCATGACTTAGATTCCATTTCCGCAAAGATAGACGCTGTCGAGAGACGAATGGAAAAGATGACTAAAGATATTCACTCAATACGAATTAGTTGTGAGCAGTGTGGAGGACCACATTTGACAAAAGATTGTCTCAGTATTGAACTAACAATGGAACAAAGAGAGAATATTTCATACATAAACCAAAGGCCTGGAAATAATTATCAGAATAATTATCAACCGCCAAGACCGGTTTACAACCAAAACCAGAATTATAATCGAAATGTTCCATACAACAACCAACAAGGTTCAAGTAATCAACAAGTATCCAATAATACTTACAATCAGCAAACACCTAATTTTCAAAACAAACCACCACAAACCGATGATAAAAAGCCGAATTTAGAAGATATGATGACGAAGCTAGTTGAATCTCAAACACAGTTTTTCACATCTCAGAAACAAACTAATGAATAAAATGCTCAAGCATTTAGAAATCAACAAGCTTCTATTCAAAATCTGGAACAAGAAGTAAGTAACCTAGCAAGGTTAATAGGTGAAAGAAAACTGGGAAGCTTACCTAGTGATACAAATGCTAACCCCGGAATGAAACAGCCAAAGCCATTACCACAAGAAGTGGTACAACACTTAAACCACCTGAAATACCTGTAATTTCTGATGAAGCTATTCCTACTCCACAAGAACCACAACCTGAACAAAATAAGGAAAAAGAACCGGTAGTTGAAAAGGTTAATGAAGATAACACAGTTAAAGCTAAACCTTATGTTAAACCATACCAACCACCACTTCCTTATCCGAGTAAAATGAAAAAAGAGAGACTTGAAGCCGAGCAATCCAAATTCTTGGATATGTTTAAACAGATAAATGTAAATCTTCCTTTCATTGATGTGATTTCAGGAATGCCTAGATATGCTAAATTTCTGAAAGATCTAATCTCGAATAGAAAGAAAATGGAAGAACTCTCGGCTGTTACTATGAATGCTAATTGTTCAGCAGTGCTGTTGAATAAGATACCAAAAAAATTATCAGATCCAGGAAGTTTCACAATTCCATATTTTCTGGGTAGTCTTAGTTCAATAGAAGCATTGGCAGACTTAGGTGCTAGTATAAATCTAATGCCGTATTCACTATACGCTAAACTAGACCTTGGAGAATTGAAACTAACAAGAATAAGCATACAACTAGCCAATAGATCAATAAAATATCCTAGAGGGATAATGGAGAACATGCTAGTTAAAGTTGGTACTTTAGTATTTCCAGTAGATTTTGTTGTTCTGGACATGGAAGAAGATTCTCAAGTTCCTCTCATATTAGGAAGACCATTCTTAAACACGGCTAAAGCAATGATAGACGTGTTTGGTAAGAAACTGACCCTAAGTATAGAGGACGAGAGTGTTACCTTTTCAGTTGATAGAGCAATGCAACAACTACAATCTGCAGATGATACATGTTATTATATTCAAACTATAGATTCACATGCAGAATTGTTAGAAGAATTTCTAGAATTACAAGGAACAGGAGAATGTTCTTTAGGAGAAGGAACTGAACCAATTGATGAAACTGAAATGTTAGCTACACTAATGCTAATGGATATGAACCAACAACAGAAGAAATTCAAATTCTAAAAGAAGAAGACAGATATCGATATAAATCATCGATAGAAGAACCTCCGACATTAGAGTTAAAGCCACTTCCAAATCATTTGGAATACGCTTATTTACATGGTGAATCTGAATTACCTGTAATAATATCGTCTTCTCTTACTGAAAATGAAAAATCTCAACTCATTTCTGTATTAAAAGCTCATAAACCAGCCATTGCATGGAAGATTCATGATATTAAAGGAATAAGTCCTTCGTATTGCACACATAAAATCCTTATGGAAGAAGGTCATAAAACGTATGTGCAACGCCAACGAAGACTAAATCCGAATATGCAAGATGTTGTTAAGAAAGAAATTATTAAACTGCTAGATGCAGGTTTAATTTATCCAATCTCTGATAGTCCATGGGTAAGCCCAGTTCAATGCGTGCCTAAGAAGGGTGGCATGACTGTCATTACAAATGAGAAAAATGAGCTTATTCCTACTAGGACTGTAACAGGATGGCGTGTTTGTATTGATTATAGAAAATTAAATGACGCCACCAGAAAAGATCACTTTCTCTTACCTTTCATTGATCAAATGTTGGAAAGATTAGCCGGAAATAGTTACTATTGTTTTCTTGATGGATTTTCCGGATATTTTCAAATTCCAATAGCACCCGAGGACCAAGAAAAAACTACATTCACATGCACTTATGGTACTTTTGCTTACAAACGCATGCCATTTGGACTTTGCAACGCCCCTGCAACCTTTCAAAGGTGCATGATGGCGATTTTTCACGACATGATAGAAGAATGCATGGAAGTTTTCATGGATGACTTTTCAGTCTTCGGTGATACATTTGAAACATGTCTAGTTAATCTTGAATGAATGCTTATTAGATGCGAACAATCAAATCTAGAACTTAATTGGGAGAAATGTCATTTCATGGTTAAAGAAGGCATCGTTCTTGGACATAAAATTTCAAAGGAAGGAATTGAAGTGGATAGAGCTAAAGTAGATGTAATTGCTAAACTTCCACATCCCACCAATGTTAGAGGAGTTAGGAGTTTTCTAGGGCATGCCGGTTTTTACCGACCTTTCATAAAAGATTTTTCTAAAATTGCCACTCCTATGAATAAACTCCTAGAAAAGAATGCTCCATTCATCTTTTCAGAGGAATGTATCAAATCTTTTAATATTCTTAAAGAGAAACTCACTAATGTGCCGATCATGATAACACCAAATTGGAATCTACCGTTTAAACTAATGTGCGATGCAAGTGATTTTGCAATGGGAGCCGTTTTAGGACAAAGGATTGAAAAACGATTTCAACCTATATATTATGCTAGTAAGACGTTACAAGGAGCACAAATGAACTACACAACTACTAAAAAAGAACTCCTTGCTATTGTCTTTGCTTTTGACAAATTTCGTTCATATCTCGTTCTAGCAAAAACGGTGGTCTATACCGACCATTCTGCTCTTAGATACCTATTTTCGAAACAAGATGCCAAACCAAGATTAATCCGTTGGATCTTACTCTTACAAGAATTCGATATTGAAATCCGAGATAAAAGAGGAGTAAAAAATCTCGCCGCTGATCATCTTTCTCGTCTTGAAAATCCCGAATTAGAAGTTCTAAATGAATCGGCCATACAAGACAACTTTCCTGATGAATATCTATTGAAGATAGATTATAATGAAATACCATGGTTTGCAGACTATGCAAACTACTTAGTTTGTGGATTCCTTGAGAAAGGATTGTCGTTCCAAAAATGAAAGAAATTCTTCAGTGATATTAAACACTATTTCTGGGAAGATCCACATTTGTTTAAAAGTTGTCCCGATGGAATAATACGCCGATGTGTATTCGGAGATGAAGCTAGTAAAATCTTAAACCATTGTCACACAGGACCAAAAGGCGGGCATTATGGGCCTCAACTAACAGCAAGAAAAGTTTATGATGCTGGATTTTATTGGCGTACAATTTACAAAGACGCACACCTTCTTTGCAAATCCTGTGATGCTTGTCAAAGGGCCGGAAAAATAAGTCAACGTGATGAAATGCCACAAAATGTCATTCAAGTATGTGAAGTATTTGACATTTGTGGTATTGACTTTATGGGTCCATTTTCAAAATCTCATAATAATCTCTATATTCTTGTTGCCATTGATTATGTATCTAAATGGGCGGAAGCACAAGCTCTCCCAACTAACGATGCACGAGTTGTAGTCAACTTTTTAAAACGTCTTTTTGCAAGGTTTGGAACACCGAAAGCTTTAATAAGTGATCGGGGAACTCATTTTTGTAATAATCAACTTGAGAAAGTTCTTAAAAGATATGGAGTAACTCATAAAATCTCCACTTCATATCATCTACAAACAAGTGGACAAGTTGAAAATACCAACCGAGCTTTAAAACGTATTCTAGAGAAAACCGTAGGATCAAATCCGAAGGAATGGTCCATTAAGTTAGAGGATGCACTCTGGGCTTTTAGAACAGCCTACAAAACTCCAATTGGAACCACACCTTTTAAACTCGTTTACGGAAAAGCATGTCATCTTCCAGTAGAAATTGAACATAAAGCATTTTGGGCTTTGAAGACATGTAATCTTGATTTACATGAAGCCGGACGTCTACGGTTAAGTCAATTAAACGAATTAGAAGAATTAACACATGAAGCATACGAAAATTCGTTAATCTATAAGGAAAGAACGAAGAAATTGCATGATAAAAGAATCAGAAGTTCAAAAGAATTTAAAGAAGGAACAGAGTTCTTCTTTTCAATTCACGATTCAAGCTATTTCCTGAAAAATTGAAATCAAGATGGTCTGGACCATTCATAGTCAAAAGAGTTTTCCCATATGGAACGATAGAATTAATAAATTCAAATGAGATTGAATTTAAAGTTAATGGTCACAGAGTTAAACACTACATAGATAGTCCGATGGAAGTCGACAACGAAGTTAATCACAATTTCGATACCACAGCTAACTAAGTGTGGGGAGAATCAAGTCTTTTTAAGGATAATATGTATTTCTGTTAGAGTTAGATTTTCTGTTTTCGTGTAGTTCTCGAAAATGGAACCCGAATGGTCTTTCCCTAGCAGACCCTAAAGAACTAGTCTTCTCCCCCCATTCTGAATTTTTTATTTTTTTAGGATTTACGAGATGAAGACTTCCTGTGAACTAAACCATGGTCTAATGCTACACGCTTTGATTACTAAACGTAATAATGACACACTTCCGAGTGAACTGGTATCAGTAATCAGAGAAAAATTGGACGGAGTAAGAAAAGAATCCAGATGCGAAGATAATAAGTTACAATTTGGTAAAGGAAAATCAAAATCCGCAGCGAAAAGAAGAGCACGACACCTTGAAAGATGTCACAAATGCGGAAAATGGTCACACGAAGGTAAATGTTCAAATAATCAAACCTATTCAAACACCGAATTTGTTACTTTATGAAGAGATGGATCGTTCATATGTTTAGAAGAAAAAACATTAAATGCTCGAGGTTACGCCTATGTAGCCATGGAAAACCAATTAGTCCGACTATCTTATGAGTGGGCTAGAGCATATCACTAAGAAATCTATTTCACAGGTAAGTTTGTACAGTTTTAATTTTTTATTTTTTTAACCTTTTGATAATAAACGCTAATTTGTTCGCTATAAAGTATTAAATTGGTATTCGATGAAATTAGGTCTTGCGACCGAAATTATTGATATCATACAAAAATTTATTACATCACTGCGAAATTTAACGTTTATTCTTAAGGTATAAATATCTTTAATCAATCAACCCAAAATATTTCAAAAATTCGTCATGAGTTAAATTAGGTCATGGAACCGAAATTACTTTACCGAAAAGAGGGGCGCATATTTTTGATAATATTTGATTGATTAAAGTGAGATAAAAGCCAAAAAGATTTTTAATTTTATTTTTACCATGTTTTTAAAAAATTAATAAATTAATATTAAATAAATATTGTAAACTTTTAAAATTGTAAATATTTGGAAAATTAATATTTTTAATATAAGTTTGTATGTATAAAAACAAAAATATAATTTAAGTTTGGTGTGAATTTATAATATGAATTTTTAATTAAGTTTGGTGTGAATTTTTTTAATTTTATGCATTTTAAATTTAAGTTTGGTGTGAATTTAAAAAAAATTTACTTTATTTCGCTAAGTTAAAAATATGATTTTTAAAATTCGTCGTGAGTTGAAGACTAGGTCGTTGAACCGAAATTGCTTTACCCGAGGGCGGGACGAGAATTTTTATTATCATTATTTTTAATCTTATTGATTTAAAGTATGCCAAAAAAAAAAACACCCAAAAAACTTAGCTTTTAAAACTATCGCTACAAAAAGACAAATTTTAAAATTTTGTCGAGGGACGGACTAAGACATCGATCCAAAACGACCTCGTTCTAAATAACAAGGGAAACAAAATTTTAAAATTAATTAAATATTTGTTTTATAAGTTAAAGATTTAGAAAAAAAAAAGAAAAAAAAATCCAATATGTTTGAAAACTTTGGTAAAATTTAATCATTTTTCTACGCTAATCACCCTCAATAATTTAAATTGTTACTGATTTCTTGCAAATGAGGGCATTGCACGATCTTAAGTGTGGGAAGGGGTTAAATTCTTTCGGATTTTAAAATTTTTACTTTATACACTTGGTTACCATTAGAAATACTAGTAAAGCAGTAGTTGTATTAGAATCTAGTGCTCTCTGATAATAAAGAACAGCCCTAGTCTTATATACTGACTACCCAATTCTAGTAAAAATTTTCAAAATTTTCAATTAAATGAACTCAAAATCATGTTTATACATATTTATGAACGATAAAACTAGGTGTTAACACCGAAATTATTGTTACCTTGGAAAGGACATAAATTGAGAAACAAACCAAAATGTTAGAATTCATTTAAAATGAAATAGAGGAGAATAAAAAGGCAAAGAAAGGAAAATAAAAGCCAAGTGTGAGAAATTTTTACCAAGTTATTCAAAACATATATCACATATTTTTGTACAATTAATTGAAAATACTTTTGTTTTGGACGAAAATAAACAGTTTTACACGATTTATTATAATATATTTGAAAGAAAGATGGATCTACACGATGAATCAATTCCATCATTAAAAGGAAGTAAAGTCTTCCGAAAAAGACACGCGCTTCTTGATTTAGGTCAAGAAGTTGTCGTCCAGACCAGCTGTAGGTTGACGAAAAATCTAGAAAAGTCATCACTAAAATCAGCAGGAAATCTACGGACCTCAGCATCAAACAGGGTTGCCAAGTGGTCAGACTTATCCTAACCATGAGAGGATCTGTCTCGTACAATGGGGGGCACCGTGCAAATTAGCTTGATAAGACTAATGAATCAGATCCCCAGAAAGGATAATCTCCTTAAAGATCAAAAATCAGCTTTTAAGACTGATATTACTCAATCCTAGAGATTGACCTTAAAGATTGAGAATTACAAACTCATGGAATTCAATGATATCTAAACTTGAGCTTGAACGAGAAAATATTTTGATCAAAATTTCAAACCGATTTGTTTTCTGAAAACCTATTTTCAATGCGTTCATTACCATTGAACGTAAAATCCTAGGAATTCACCTGGAATTCATTAGGTCACCTGAACCAAATCGGGTGTCAACCGTAAGAACGGTGGTTGCATAGCATGGTCAAAGACAGGACCTTGTGCCAGATCGGAAAATTATATGGGTGAGCTTTACTATTGCTCCTACAAAGGATAGTAATTGCGTCCGACACGTTATAGACCATAATTAAAAGCATGTCAGGGGATATTGCCTTAACAGTTGCTTGTTCAACGCTTTCCTTTACAACCGGACGGTAGTTTACCGAAAGGTAATATACGGGGCAAGTATACTGGACGTGTTGCTTTCCCAATACAAGGTTAGCAAGTGGGTAACACAAAACCAAAAGTTTTGAGCTAAAATTTTCAAATCTGAAACCCACCAAACCCACAAAAACAATTTGCAAACACCGGTGAAGGGTTATTCCGGAAAACTTAGCTAGGGTAAAAGCTAGAATGAATTTTCAAAAGATCAAATGCTTTCATAAAGATCCAATTTCCTTAATGGATCTAAATTTTTATAGTCATGTGAGACTGTAAACCACATCGTTACTACCATTGTTTATACCGCCGTATAGAAATCACTGATGTACAAATTGTGAAGAATAAAGAAGTGATTCTAGTATTTCAAGACTATATTGCTTGAGGACAAGCAACGCTCAAGTGTGGGAATATTTGATAATGCTAAAAACGAACATATATTTCATAGCATTATTCCTCAAGAAAGACAAGCTTTTAGTTGCAATTGTTCTATTTACAAGTGATATTCGTTTAAATAATAAAAGGTGAAGACAAAAGATAGATTCGACGAATTGAAGACGCAAACGACCAAAAAGCTCAAAAGTACAAAATACAATCAAAGTGGTTCCAATTATTGATAAGAAACGTCTCAAAATTACAAGAATACAAGATTCAAAACGCAAAGTACAAGATATTAAATTATACGCAAGGACGTTCGAAAATTCGGAACCGGGACCAGAGTCAACTCTCAACGCTCGACGCAACGGACTAAAAATTACAAGTTAACTATGTATATAAATATAATATAATATATAATTAATTATATAAATTATATATATATTATATTTATATATTAAAACCGGCAAAGAAGATCCAAAAAGGGATGTGCTGTAAAAGCAAACTCCGCGACTTGCGGAGTTTGTAGTGCAAAGGGACCGCGACTCGCGGAGATACCCTGGACAAAAATGCCTATAAAAGCTAACGCATTTTGATCGTTTTATATATCCTAATTCTATCTATCTCTCTATATACGTAAATATATATATATATATATATAATTTATATTTTAATTTTAATTTTAATTTCCAATAATAAGGGTATGTTAGCGAATATTGTAAGGGTGTAAGTCGAAATTCTGTCCGTGTAACGCTACGCTATTTTTAATCATTGTAAGTTATGTTCAACCTTTTTACATTAATGTCTCGTAGCTAAATTATTATTATGCTTATTTAATCCGAAGTAATCATGATGTTGGGCTAAAAATATTAAAATTGGGTAATTGGGATTTGTACCATAATTGGGGTTTGGACAAAAGAACGACACTTGTGGAAATTAGACTATGGGCTATTAATGGGCTTTATATTTGTTTAACTAAATGATAGTTTGTTAATTTTAATATAAAGATTTACAATTGGACGTCCCTATAAATAACCATATACACTCGATCAGACACGATGGGCGGGGTATTTATATGTACGAATAATCGTTCATTTAACCGGACACGGGAATGGATTAATAATCTATGGAATTATTAAAACAGGGGTGAAATTATGTACAAGGACACTTGGCATAATTGATAACAAAGTATTAAAACCTTGGGTTACATGCAGTCGATATCCTGGTGTAATTATTAAACAAAGTATTAAAACCTTGTTACAGTTTAAGTCCCCAATTAGTTGGAATATTTGATTTCGGGTATAAGGATAATTTGACGAGGATACTCGCACTTTATATTTATGACTGATGGACTGTTATGGACAAAAACCAGACGGACATATTAAATAATCCAGGACAAAGGACAATTAACCCATGGGCATAAAACTAAAATTAACACGTCAAACATCATGATTACGGAAGTTTAAATAAGCATAATTATTTTATTTCATATTTAATTTCCTTTATTTTACATTTAATTGCACTTCTAATTATCGCACTTTTATTTATTGTCATTGTATTTAATTGCACTTTTAATTATCGTACTTTTTAATTATCGCAATTTTATTTTATCGCACTTTTATTTATCGCAATTTCCTTATCGTTATTTACTTTACGTTTTAAATTAAGTTATATTTATTTTTATTATTTTACATTAGGTTTTAACTGCGACTAAAGTTTTAAAAATCTATAAACCAGTCATTAAACGGTAAAAACCCCCCTTTATAATAATAATATTACTTATTTATATATTTGTATTTTTATAAATTAAAACTAATATAGCGTTAAGCTTTGTTTAAAAGATTTTCCCTGTGGAACGAACCGGACTTACTAAAAACTACACTACTGTACGATTAGGTACACTGCCTATAAGTGTTGTAGCAAGGTTTAAGTATATCCATTCTATAAATAAATAAATATCTTGTGTAAAATTGTATCGTATTTAATAGTTTTTCCTAGTAAAATATAAGCTATTTCATATACACCTCGCATAACATCAAGTAGTGTAGTTTCGCTCGTGAATCTTCAATTGGCGGGAGGCATAGGCAATAACTTTTGATCATTGCATCAGTACACAACCAAAACCACTCTTCGATGCATCACAATAAACAAAAAAGTCGTCACTGCCCTCAGGAAGTGATAGGATGGGTGCGGTGGTTAACTTCTTCTTCAAAGTTTGAAATGAACTTCTTGCCCTTGTGAGTCAGCGCGGTCAAAGAACGCGTAATCAGAGAGAAACCTTCGATAAACCTTCGGTAGTAACCGGCGAGACCTAAAAATTGGCGAATATGCGTCGGAGTAGTGGGGGTCTCCCACTTGCTGATAGCTTCAATCTTAGCGGGGTCAACTTTGATACCCTGGTCGCTCACAACATGACCCAGAAACTGGACTTCCTTCAACCAAAATTCACACTTGGAGAATTTGACGTAAAGTTGCTCTTGTCTCAAGAGTTCAAGCACTAATCGGAGGTGTTGCTCATGCTCTTCTTCGCTCTTTGAGTAGATGAGGATATCATCTATGAAGACGATAACAAACTTATCCAAGTACGGCTTGCAGACACGATTCATGAGGTCCATGAACATGGCAGGTGCATTTGTCAAACCGAATGGCATCACGAGAAACTCATAATGACCATAACGGGTCCTGAATGCAGTTTTCATCATGTCACTTTCCTTCACCCTCAACTGGTGATAACTGGATCGTAAATCGATCTTTGAGTAAACGCTCGATCCTTGTAGTTGATCAAAAAGATCATCAATGCGGGGAAGAGGATACCGATTCTTGATTGTCAACTTGTTGAGTTCACGGTAGTCGATACACATACGAAAGGATTCATCCTTCTTCTTCACAAACAACACAGGTGCGCCCCAAGGCGAGAAACTTGGTTGGATAAATCCACGGTCAAGTAGTTCTTGTAGTTGACTCTGTAATTCTTGCATCTCGGAAGGTGTGAGTCTATAAGGTGCGCGAGCTACAGGTGCAGCTCCTGGCACTAAATCAATCTGAAACTCTACTGCCCTTGGTGGCGGTAATCCAGGCAATTCTTCAGGGAAGACATCGAAAAATTCGTTCACAATTCGAACGTCGTTCACGCTCTTCACCTCAGTTTCTACTGTTTTCACATGCGCTAGGACAGCAAGACGTCCCTTCTTCATAATCTTTTGCGCTTTCACGCAACTAATGATGTAGAGACCCGTCCTAATCCATCCGGACGAAGTCTTCAACAGTTGCTCCCATTGCGAGGTTCTGACCTCTATATGTCATGAACGACTCCATGTAATATGAGCAAATGCACAGCGGAAGATTTCTTTCGTACCTGAGAATAAACATGCTTTACAGTGTCAACCAAAAAGTTGGTGAGTTCATTAGTTTAACATAAATAATCATTTCATAATTTTTAATAGACCACAAGATTTCATATTTCCATTTCTCATAAACATACGTCCCATACATAGAGACAAAATATCATTCATATGGATTGAACACCTGGTAACCGACATTCACAATATGCATATAAGAATATCCCCATCATTCCGGGATCCTCCTTCGGACATGATATAAATTTCAAAGTACTAAAGCATCCGGTACTTTGGATGGGGCTTGTTGGGCCCGATAGATCTATCTTTAGAGTTCGCTTCAATTAAGGTGTATGTTCCCTAATTCTTAGATTACCAGACTATATAAAAAGGGGCATATTCGATTTCGATAATTCAACCATAGAATATAGTTTTGATTACTTGTGTCTATTTCGTAAAACATTTATAAAAAACAGCGCATGTATTTCTCAGCCCAAAAATATATAATGCAAAAGCAATTAAAAAGGGAGTAATGAAACTCACGCATATAAATATTGTAAAAACAGTTAATAAAGCATTTGCATGTATTCTCAGCCCAAAAATGTAATGAGTAAAAAGGGAATCAAATGAAACTCACCATACTGTATTTTGTAGTAAAAACACATATAACTATATTGAACCATGCAGGGTTGGCCTTTGGATTCACGAACCTATTATTCAATCATGTTTATTAATGCATGTAATGGTAATCGAACAATTATATATATTATTAATGATTTTATTTGTTATTTTATATCATATGATTTATTAATAACTTAATTAGATATATTTAATCTTTACATAGATAATTAACATTTATTACAAAAGTATTAATATGATTAGATTTTATGTCATAAGTATATTTTTATATAGAAAATCTTCATTTGATATATTAATAGTACTAATAATAATAATGATAAAAATAATACTAATTATGATAAAAAATTATGATAATTCTAATAATAATAATAATTATAATTTTAATATTAATGATAAAGATAATACTAATAATAAAAATTGTTTGTAATGATAATACTAATAGCGTTTAATGATAATACTAATATTTATGATGTAATTTTGTTAATAATAATAAATAATCTAACAATACTAACAATAATAATAATAATAATAATAATAATAATAATAATAATAATAATAATAATAATAATAATAATAATATTAATATTAATAATAATAATAATAATAATAATAATAATAATAATAATAATAATAATAATAATAATAATAATAAATAAATAAATAAAAGAAGACTACCTTAAAGAGCTTAAAAAGAAATAAATGTCATAGCCCAGGCTCGAACTCACGACCCTTCGTATAACACCAACCCTCCTCACCATCCAACCATTTATGTTTTTCTGATGTCATATCAGATATTAATCTAAATAACTGATATTCGATTCTATTTCATCTTCGTTAACTTCAAATTATCATCATTCCTCCTATTCGATCATCTAACTAACTGTACCATTTCAGCCCAATTACATAAGCCGAATTTTTGGCCAAATAACACGGCCCACCACAAACAAAAAAAAATGATACGGTTTTTAATATAAAAAGAAATGAGGCAGCCCATTAAACCATATACAAACGATTTCTTTTTTTTTTCTTTTTTTTTCTAAAACAAGTGGGATTACTTGTTCTAATTTGCCAGCTATCAACAAAGAAAACACCCAACTACTTTGCCTTTATTAAGCTTTTCAAATCAACTTAATATCTAATTGGCATCATCATTATTAGTTATCAATCAATCAGAATCATTCTCTAATTCTTACGGTTCCTCATCATCTCTATATAACTCATAACACTCATCATCATGATCATCTTAAACGTATCCGTTTCATTTTCTATTCGTCACCTTAAAAGGAAAATAGCAGCCTATTTAAATGAGTTGATTGTTGAAGGTGATAAGTATTATATGGGTTGCGATGGTGTAAACAAAATGGTTGTAGCAACAATGAATCGCGACAAGTAATTGTTTGCAAACAGAAGATAAATGATGAAGCAGCAGGTTTTTGTAAAGAGAGGAAATGAGAGAGAGGATGAGAGAGAGTGAGTGATTTTGGGTCGTGATGGTTTGATCAAAAGATAGTGAGGGTGATGGGTGTTATTACTTGACAGGAAACAAAAATAAACGAGATGAGTGGCGATTAGTGGTTGTGGTTGATGAATGTGGTTGATCAAATGTGAGTTTCATGTGGTGGTTTGGTTTGAACATCGAAAAGAAACAGAAATATGTACAGCATGATTAAGGTTTTGTGTTGGTGGTGATATGAGCTTCGATGGTTTTATGGTTGTTATGGTTGTTTGGTTTTAACCGGTCCAGAAGTAAAAGTGAGTAGTAAATGGGTTTTGGTTTTTGAGTGGTGATCGGGCAAGAAACAACACAGCGGCAACAGTAACAAATAGGTTCGTGATGGTTGTTATGATGATCGATGAATTGCACAGGGTAAAGATGATAATGGTTATGGTAATAAGGGTGGTGATCTTGGTTGCACAACAACAACCGCAGGTGGTCTCCAATGGTGGTTGTTGAGTGGCAGTTGGTGCGACAACCGAATATAGTAGCATCTTGTGATGGTCTCTCGGGTTGGTGAGGATCGAACATAGTAGGCAGCGAATAATCAAAACTAAAATGGTATAGTAATGGTTCGATGATCTTATAAAGTTGTAAACTATATTTGTATGTTCTTGATAGCATCAATAAATGAAGTAGTATTTGTAATGAAGATAATATCTATTATCAACAAAAGACAAATGGAAAAAAAATTGTGGTGTGGTGGTGGATGACAAAGCCACGTGAATGCATCTATATTTCATTTTAGTTCATGCAAGCTAACAAGAAAACTAGCCCCACATATTTTAATTTTATATACATATGATAATAATAATAGCAAGAATGATTGTTTTCAGACTTGCTTTTTCTTTAGGATAAATCATGTGATGTATGTATATATGCATTTGTCAAAAGTTAAAGTAAGTGGGGGTTAGTGACAAATTGATGATGATTTGGTATTGGTAATCGAATGAAAGAAAAACACATTAGTGAACAAGATGGTTGGTAGTGACGATATACTTGTATATATATGATTGATAGAATGAGAAGAAATATCCATAAAAACAGTAACATAGGATTCTTTTCAAAGTATTTGTAACAACACGGGATGGTGTTTGTTCTTGGACAAAAGAAAGTAAGGAAATATATACAGAGGAGGGGCATATCGGAGGGGCATATCATTCTGTATGTCTTCATATGTAAAGTTGATATTCTAAAACAAAAATAGTATCCATGTGGGGAATCATCGAGTAATATAATTCAAAAGGGAATTGTGAATATAATAAGTTGGGTTGATAAAAGAATAGAACTAGAATGCAGAAATTGAGGTAGGGACGTATATATATATATATATATATATATATATATATATATATATATATATATATATATATATATTTATATATTTATTGTAATCATTTTAATTATTTTGTATATTACTCTACATATTTATTTACTTATTTATTTACACACAATTGTTCGTGAATCGTCGAAAATGGTCAAAGGTCAATGCATTCATGATTAATGGTTCAAACATTTTGGGAACTCGATTTAATAGACTTTGCTCATCGTGTCGAAATAATATAAAGATCAAGTTTAAATTTGGTTGGAAATTTCCGGGTCGTCACAGTACCTACCCGTTAAAGAAATTTCGTCCCGAAATTTGAGTGAGGTGGTCATGGCTAACAATAAAAATGTTTTCATGACGAATATAAGTTGATAAATAGAGTTTTATAATTATTTGAATAATACAGATGAAATAATTCGATTATTCGAAGAGTACGAATGAAGATATCACAAAAGAGTGAAATGAATAAATGAAGTTTCGTTTTAACTTGTGACGTAGTCATGGTTGAATTTAGAAGATAAGGTGCGTCTTAAATTTTGACGTTGTCTTGGTTGAATTCCGAAATTCAAGGGATTTAAAGAAAATCTTCGAAATCTAAAAGATTTGATTCTTCGGCGAATAAGGAAATGAAGATCTCTATAAATAAATACGGTGATCTACCTCGATTACTCTGTCTGATATTTCCATTATAAATTAAGCTCTTCCGTTCCATTATTCTCACCATTCCTATACTTTCTTTCTTAGTTCATAGATCCAGGATTGTGAAAATGCTTAGTCCAGTTCTAATCCTTGTCCTTATCCTGACTATCGCCACAATCATTCTCCTTTTCCAACTTTCACCGGAGGAATCTGTTTTCTTCTACTTCGCCCATGGGGTTATAGTGTTTTTAATTCTCCTGTGTCTTTATGTTGCGATAAATATTGACATACACGGTTTGTAATTTACGTGTTGTTATCGGGCTTTATATACTCCTTTATATTTCGGAGCTCCATGCTTTTGTTTTCTCTTCCCGACTTTAAATCAAGCGAATAATGATCCAGAATTCATATATATGAAATTCGAAATGAACATAGTTAATGTTCTAAGAAAGAAATGGTAATAGCACGATCTTGATTCGTCAAATTACCAGAATATTCGGGAAAGATAGAACTATCAAGAAAATATGTTCTTGGTATGTTTATATATCAGATAAAATGTAAGAGTCGTGTAACATGGCACATGATGATGTTATAATCTGTGAATCATCATGTCCCATTTAGAAACTCAGCATGACTTACTGTAATATAATCACGTTGATCAAGTGTCATTATATTATACTAACTCATGCATCAGTTCCCAACATTACTTCAATAACATTCATATTTTAAGCTCGAAAGTTTACAGAATATAGAAACTAACAGTTTCTATATGATGTAACACTGATAGCACGAATAGATTAATGATTTCAGATAAGATTAGTTATGAAAATATCTTCAAAAATATGGAGGATATTTATAATGAAAGATACGATGATATCTTGGAATTTCTAATATCGATGGATGATGAAGAACATTTGTCCGCAAGAGTTTGGTGTCAGAAGCAAGGTATTCGCTAAAGATTTCATCGGAAACAGAATCATCAGGATTCTTAATGTACAAGTTTAGTCCTTGTAATTTGTTCAGAGACTCCTTCGTAGTTTGCTCAATCAGCTTTTCAGTACCAAATTTTCTATCGAGCGTTCCCAACACTCCTTTCTTTATTATCAACTTTTGGCCATTTAGACCATCTACAATTTTGCTGTTTCCTCTGCATTTAATGCTACCATATCTAAATCCTCAGTTATCAATTCGAGGTGGTTTCAAGAGAATTGTGTTTTTAGATGATTAAACGCTGACGGTAATATGGTGGAATATAAAAGGTTCCCCGGTAACAATAAAAGAGCGCATATATATTAAAGTTATAATAAGGTTGTTTTGAATGAAAAGTCGAAGTTGATTTGCTGGAGCTGTGACAAAATTTACTACTTTGAAAGGAATTACCAAGTTATTTTGGGTAATAATAACACTAAAGGAATTAGCACAACTACGTGTTAAACGTTTACTCAGTTTCCGAGAGTTTTTCAGATGCATAACTAAATGCATCAATCTTTTCTCCCGTAGATGAAGTGCGGTTGGTTCATCCTCTCGTTTGAGATGTTTTCAAGAATCATGAAAGGTTTGAACGCAGATTGTAATCGTCAAGATATAAATGAGGTTTAAGATGAAATCAAGTGGCAAACTTGAAGAATTGTTTAGTTTCATATGTTATAATCAATATTTTAATTCATTTTAATTGTCCAATGTTGACAGTCCACAATCGATAGTTCACAGTTAACAGTGCAATCATTCATATATAGTTTAATATATAATATTCGAATTAATTAATACGTATCGTGACCCGTGTACATGTCTCAGACTCGATCACAACTCAAATTATATATATTATTGTAGAATCAACCTCAACCCTGTATAGAGAACTCGTTCATTACTGCATATAGAGTGTCTATGGTTATTCCAAATAATATATATAAATGCGTCGATATGATAGGTCAAAACCTTGTATACGTGTCCCGATATTTAAAGTGCGTAAAATAAATAACAGAAATTAAATAACGATAAATAAAGTGCGTAAAGTAAATAACAGAAATTAAATGCCGTTAAATAAAATTGCGAGAATTAAAATTGCGATAAAATAAATTGCGATAATTAAAATATAATCAGTTAGCTAGGAACAATTAGCTAGGAACAGTTAGCGTGGATTCTTAACAAAATTCCTCATAGTTAATTTGTTTGTTTCTAACAAATTTTATTTTGTCAATTGTTTTCTTCATTATGCCACTTGTTGGATTCTGATATGTCAAAATCTAAATATGAAATTGGATGAAAATGGTTACTCTGTGGTGAATGGATACGTATATCAGTGACTGTAAGTATGATAGTAAGTGACCGTTGAATCAGATTTGAAGAATGTACAGTGTAACCTTTTAATGTGAAATCTAAATATCCCTCGGGTATTACCTACCCGTTAAAATATTTTCACCATTAACAGTTTGTACCAAAGAATTTTTAATTACAACCTTTATGAAAATATATATACATATATATTTTCTTCAGATGTAATCATGGATTTAATGAGTTAATATGATATTAAACTCATTTGATTTACCGTTAGAATAAGAATATATAATCTCTAAAATATTAGAGATTACATAATCACCATGTCGAACGAAGATAAACAATGTAGAACGTCATGTAGAACGAAAATAATCGAGGTAGAACATCATGTAGTATGATAATTAGGCTGGAGGTACAGACTGTGAATTTGAGGCGTGTAGTGTTGAGGCTTGTGCTGCGGATGCTGTTGTTGGTGGTAATGGTGTTGCCGGTGCTGTTGTTGAAGCTGGTACGTTTTGCACCATATTCTCCAAATTGATTACTCGAGCGCGAAGTTCGTTGACTTCATGTATTACTCCGGGATGATTGTCGGTCGGAGCGAGCGGATGAATAAGGTTTAGAATTTTAGATAGAATATAATCGTGGCGAGATACTCTGAAAATGAATGTGAGAATGGTGTTTTGAACAGGTTCGCCGGTAAGTGTTTCAGGTTCTTCGCCAAGAGGGTAATGTGGTGGATGGAAAGGATCGCCTTCTTCTTGTCTCCAATGATTAAGGAGGCTACGAACTCATCAGATAAATTGGGGATGGATGATTGGTTGATTCATTCTGGTGACACTGCTTTCGGAGCTTGAGTGGAAATCTATATCGGAATAGCTGTCGAAATGACTATCAGAATAGCTATCGGAATCTGAGGGACTCGGACTGGTTGAGGGATTCATCTCGTACGATCAGATGAAGGATTTTTGATAAGAAATAGATTATAGGATGTAGATTAGTATCCTACAATACATAATTTACATATGCATATATAATACTAAAATCCCATAAGTTACGGAGGAATCTACGGATGCTGTCAGGAAAAGGTAACAATAACAGTTACGCTAAGATATGAATTTATCTATACACTGTTTATGCAATAGAGGCAGTAAGACGTGTCTAGACTTTAAGGATGATAAGCAAATAATTTTCGACACTAATGATAAGCAAAACTTTTGACATGCAGACACGGTCGAAGTCCAGACTCACTAATGCATCCTAACGACTATCAGTTAGACACACTAATGCAAGACCAGGTTCACTAAGACCACCGCTCTGATGCCACCTGTAGAGACCTGTCCTAATCCATCCGGATGAAGTCTTCAACAGTTGGTCCCATTGCGAGGTTCTGACCTCTATATGTCATGAACGACTCCATGTAATATGAGCAAATGCACAGCGGAAGATTTCTTTCATACCTGAGAATAAACATGCTTTAAAGTGTCAACCAAAAGGTTGGTGAGTTCATTAGTTTAACATAAATAATCATTTCATAATTTTTAATAGACCACAAGATTTCATATTTCCATTTCTCATAAACATACGTCCCATACATAGAGACAAAATATCATTCATATGGATTGAACACCTGGTAACCGACATTCACAATATGCATATAAGAATATCCCCATCATTCCGGGATCCTCCTTCGGACATGATATAAATTTCGAAGTACTAAAGCATCCGGTACTTTGGATGGGGCTTGTTGGGCCCGATAGATCTATCTTTAGAGTTCGCGTCAATTAGGGTGTATGTTCCCTAATTCTTAGATTACCAGACTATATAAAAAGGGGCATATTCGATTTCAATAATTCAACCATAGAATGTAGTTTCGATTACTTGTGTCTATTTCGTAAAACATTTATAAAAAACAGCGCATGTATTTCACAGCCCAAAAATATATAATGCAAAAGCAATTAAAAAGGGAGTAATGAAACTCACGCATATAAATATTGTAAAAACAGTTAATAAAGCATTTGCATATATTCTCAGCCCAAAAATGTAATGAGTAAAAAGGGAATCAAATGAAACTCACCATACTGTATTTTGTAGTAAAAACACATATAACTATATTGAACCATGCAGGGTTGGCCTTTGGATTCACGAACCTATTATTCAATCATGTATATTAATGCATGTAATGGTAATCGAACAATTATATATATTATTAATGATTTTATTTGTTATTTTATATCATATGATTTATTAATAACTTAATTAGATATATTTAATCTTTACATAGATAATTAACATTTATTACAAAAGTATTAATATGATTAGATTTTATGTCATAAGTATATTTTTATATAGAAAATCTTCATTTGATATATTAATAGTACTAATAATAATAATGATAAAAATAATACTAATTATGATAAAAAATTATGATAATTCTAATAATAATAATAATTATAATTTTAATATTAATGATAAAGATAATACTAATAATAAAAATTGTTTGTAATGATAATACTAATAACGTTTAATGATAATACTAATATTTATGATGTAATTTTGTTAATAATAATAAATAATCTAACAATACTAACAATAATAATAATAATAATAATAATAATAATAATAATAATAATGATAATAATAATAATAATAATAATAATAATAATAATAATAATAATAATAATAATAATAATAATAATAATAATAATAATAATAATAAATAAAAGAAGACTACCTTAAAGAGCTTAAAAAGAAATAAATGGCATAGCCCAGGCTCGAACTCACGACCCTTCGTATAACACCAACCCTCCTCACCATCCAACCATTTATGTTTTTCTGATGTCATATCAGATATTAATCTAAATAATCGATATTCGATTCTATTTCATCTTCGTTAACTTCAAATTATCATCATTCCTCCTATTCGATCATCTAACTAACTGTACCATTTCAGCCCAATTACATAAGCCGAATTTTTGGCCAAATAACACGGCCCACCACACAAAAAAAATGGTACGGTTTTTAATATAAAAAGAAATGAGGCGGCCCATTAAACCATATACAAACGATTTTTTTTTTCTTTTTTTTTTCTAAAACAAGTGGGATTACTTGTTCTATTTTACCAGCTATCAACAAAGAAAACACCCAACTACTTTGCCTTTATTATGCTTTTAAAATCAAATTAATATCTAATTGGCATCATCATTATTAGTTATCAATCAATCGAAATCATTCTCTAATTCTTACGGTTCCTCATCATCTCTATATAACTCATAACACTCATCATCATGATCATCTTAAACGTATCCGTTTCATTTTCTATTCGTCACCTTAAAAGGAAAATAGCCGCCTATTTAAACGAGTTGATTGTTGAAGGTGATAAGTATTATATGGGTTGCGATGGTGTAAACAAAATGGTTGTAGCAACAATGAATCGCGATAAGTAATTGTTTGCAAACAGAAGATAAATGATGAAGCAGCAGGTTTTTGTAAAGAGAGGAAATGAGAGAGAGTGAGTGATTTCGGGTCGTGATGGTTTGATCAAAAGATAGTGAGGGTGATGGGTGTTATTACTTGACAGGAAACAAAAATAAACGAGATGAGTGGTGATTAGTGGTTGTGGTTGATGAATGTGGTTGATCAAATGTGTGTTTCATGTGGTGGTTTGGTTTGAACATCAAAAGGAAACAGAAATATGTACAGCATGATTAAGGTTTCGTGTTGGTGGTGATATGAACTTCGATGGTTTTATGGTTGTTTGGTTTTAACCGGTCCAGAAGTAAAAGTGAGTAGTAAATGGGTTTTGGTTTTTGAGTGGTGATCGGGTAAGAAACAACACAGCGACAACAGTAACAAATGGGTTTCGTGATGGTTGTTATGATGATCGATGAATTGCACAGGGTAAAGATGATAATGGTTATGGTAATAAGGGTGGTGATCTTGGTTGCACAACAACAACCGCAGGTGGTCTCCAATGGTGGTTGTTGAGTGGCAGTTGGTGCGACAACCGAATATAGAAGCATCTTGTGATGGTCTCTCGGGTTGGTGAGGATCGAACATAGTAGGCAGCGAATAATCAAAACCAAAATGGTATAGTAATGGTTCGATAATCTTATAAAGTTGTAAACTATATTTGTATGTTCTTGATAGCATCAATAAATGAAGTAATATTTGTAATGAAGATAATATCTATTATCAACAAAAGACAAATGGAAAAAAAATTGTGGTGTGGTGGTGGATGACAAAGCCACGTGAATGCATCTATATTTCATTTTAGTTCATGCAAACTAACAAGAAAACTAGCCCCACATATTTTAATTTTATATACATATGATAATAATAATAGCAAGAATGATAATAATAATAATTTTATCTCCACAAATAATATCAGCCTTTATCTTGCTCAACCAATCCATACCGACTATCACGTCAAAACTTCCCAGTTTGATGGGTATCAAATCGATTTCGAAATCTGCACCAGCTATGTTGATAATAGCTCCTCGACTGATATGGTCAACTTTCTCAAGTTTTCCATTGGCGACCTCGACAAGCATACTCTCTTTTAACGGGACTAATGACCAATTAATCTTATCGCAAAAATGTCTACATACATAACTTCTATCCGCACCAGTATCAAACAAGACAGAAGCTAAAAGATTGTTGATTTTGAATATACCTGTCACCAAGTCGGTGTTTTCGCGTGCGTCCCTTGCATTAACATTGAAAGCTCTAGCGCGCGGTGGTCCGCCATCTTTTCGCTTATTTGGACACGTATTTCTGAAATGGCCTGTCTGCCCGCATTCGTAACACTTCCTTGGCCCTGTGGGGTTCGGTTTCCCATTTAAAGTGGTGACCTTGCAGTCTTTTTCCAACATGCCCAGACCGTTGGCACTTCTCGCAGACAACATTGCAATACCCAGTGTGGTGTTTGTAACACCTCTTGCATTGAGGTAGGGTTCCCTTGTAGTTCGGGTTGGAGTTGGTGTTGTTGTTGGGGTTGGGGTTTCCACCGTTGTTGTTTCCTCTGAAACCCTCATGTCGTTTCGCCGGGTTCTGTTCATAGTTTCTTCCCCTGTTGTTGTTGTTGTTATTGTTGTGGTTATCCCATTTGCGCTTCTCACTAGTACCCGCTTCAGTCTTAGTTTTCTCCGGTTCGTCGATGGTTATTTGATTCATTAAAGTATGCGCCATACGCATCGCTTCGGGAACATTTGGTGGCTTGGACGAGGTGACGTTTCCCTTAATGCTCTTAGGGAGTCCCCAGAAGTACCTTTCCATTCGCTTGAATTCCGGGGTGACCATTGTCGGACACATCAGGGCTATTTCCAAAAATCTCCTGCTGTAACCATCAAGGTCGTTCCCAACGGCCTTTAACTGCATGAATTACATCTCCATCTTTTGTATCCCGGTTCTCGAACAATACTCCTCAATCATGGCACACTTAAATTCTTCCCATGGCGTAGCATACGCCTCATCAATGCCTTGTGCCTGTGCCATTGTGTTCCACCACGTGAGCGCGCCGTCAGATAGCGTGCAAGAAGCAAATTTGGTTTTGTTGTCCTCCGAACAGTTGCTAACTCAGAATACTGATTCAAGTTTCTCGAACCATCTAGTGAGACCAACCGGTCCCTCGGTTCCACTGAAGTTATGTGGTTTACAGCTCTGGAATTCCTTGTAAGTACACCCATTTCGAATGGGCTGAATAACCGGTGGTGGTGGCGGTGGCGGTGGAGCTTGGGGTTGCATTTTCGCAATGGCTGCGGCTACACGTTCTTGGATCATCTCTTCAATTTAAGCAGCAGTAGGTGTGGATCGACCGTTAGCCATGATGTTCTAAACAAAAATTTTGACTCAAGTCAAAATCCAGTATTCAAATAGTAATAATACAGTATACGACAACCAACATGGAATCAACACATCATATGTTATTAAATAACGCATCTAGGTACAAATACCACAGAATCATCGTACAGTAATGTAAATAGAACATCGTGCAAGAATTAAATAACGCAAAGTTCCATTCATTAATAATAATAAGTTTCATACATCTGAATAAGTTCGTATAATACATAAGTGAAACATAAAACTACAACTAGATTACATAACGAAATCTAAATACAAAAGTCCTACGGTGAAGGTGGGTGAAGGATGTCCATAACCTGAGACATCTGCTCCTCAAGCTCAGCTACCCGAGCTCGGAGGATCTCCACCTCCCTTGTCAATTCCTCGACTGTGGGAGATGGTGGGTCAGGCGGTGCCGGCGATGCAGGTGGTGCCGGTGGTGCAGGTGGTGCTGGTGGTGCCGGTGGTGCAGACATTACATAACGGGGTGCAGATGTTCCGGCTCCAGAAATAGTCAGTACGTAACGGGGTGCCTTACGCACTTATGGGTCGGCAGGGTACGGCACAAGCCGCTTACTAGCAGTAACCCTACGACGCCGACCAAATGCGTCAGTGAAGGCTCGTCCTCCGTTGATCCCCGTAATGATGGTACCGTCGAAGCGATACCGCTTCTTCGGCGGGGTGGAGGGTGGTTGAATAGGTGCATCGGGGTCCTCCTCGTCGGAGTCATCTGAGGAGGTGTCGTCGGATGAGGCATCAGTGGATGACAGGTCGCCCAAATCATGTGGTGGATGTACGGGTGGCTAAACTGGCCGTCCTTGAGCGGCCATCATCTATTGGTAACGAGCGGGTCCGATCGGAATGAGACGTCCATCAGGGGCGCGTCGGCACCAATGGCGATACCGGTTACGGAAAGGACCTTCCCCGAACTCTGCGGGAATCACAATCTCACCGGAGCGGGGCTGTGATCCTGAGGGCCCGGGGGCAGATGGAGCTGGAATCTTCGAAGGGTCCTGGGCTCCGCTAGAAGTAACCACTGGGGCAGGCGCCTGGCTGCTAGTCCCGGAAGATGAAGCGCCGGGGTCACTCGTGGGTAGCGGGATCGGTGTGTCGGCAGCAGCAGCAGATGGGGTGGCTGACGAGTCTGAACTGCCCAAAATGATAGCAGGTAGAGTATCCGACATCTGAACAAGGAAAAATAAATTTTTCCATGTCAGTAAGTCATAAAGCAAGCATGTATTAGGCCAACAGTTTAAATCATGTATAACAATAAGTAGCATGGCGATAACGACAAGTATCATGCAATCGAAAGCAGATAATAGCATGCAGTAGTGACATCATGTAATAGCATACGGCATATAGTAGTAAAAGTAAGCAGCAGCATGCAGTAAGTTCAGCGGAAACAAGTAAACTAGCAAGTTGTAGATTAGTCCTATTAGTGAATCTTACTCGGGTCGGTCTTAGACTCACTAATGCATCCTAATTCCCTACAACCAATGCTCTGATACCAAATGTGATGCCCCGTACAAAACCATCGTGTACGAATCATCAACAACATGATCATTACAAGGTTAAGTACTACATGCTGTAATAAAAGAAGTTGCATTCACGATATAAAGATGACGTCATAACCGACGTCAATTGTTTTACACCAACAGTATGCTTCTACGAATAGCAAGCATGAATAAATGTATGTGACCCTTAGGTCGTTACAAAACATAGTTTCAAATGTATTAAAGTTTGAATGCAAGATAAATAGTTCATGCGGTGATAACACTAGAGCAGCGGTGTCTATGGCAAGACTAGCACGACAGCGGAAGTAAATAACCTTAAGCACCTGAGAAAAACATGCTTAAAAATGTCAACACAAAGGTTGGTGAGCTATAGTTTAAGTATGACAGTAATGTAAGGTAGGCCACGAGATTTCAGTGCTACAAAGAGCGTTTCAAAACAGTATGATAAAGTATATGTTAACCGTGGGCACTTAGTAACTAACTTAACATTTATACCCCCTGAAAGTACACTTGGCAAGTGCGTATGTTTACGAAGTATTAAACACTCGTTAAATGCTAGCGCTACTAGCCCGAGTGGGGATGTCAAACCCTATGGATCCATATCTAAGATTCACGTTCACCGGTTCAAAAACCAATGACTAAACGTTACCGAGCTAAAGGGAATGTTTATGCCGTTGTATAACCCATACATATATAAAGTTTAAGTACTCATGCCTAGTATATAAAACATAAAATCCGCATGTATTCTCAGTTCCCAAAATAAGTTAAAGTAAAAAGGGAATGCTATAACTCACAATGATAAAGTAGCGGTAAAGTATGACTCGGAAAGTAAGCAAGTAATGAAGGTTGTCCAAATGGGTCCTCAACCTAAGTCAAATAGTACTAAGTCAGTAAATCGTCCCAAAAGGTTTAAAAGTATGTAAATAAGGTCTTAAAGGTCATCATCATTCATCATCAAACAAAAGGTGTAAAGTAAGTTTCGTTTATGAAAGTAGTTTAAAACAAAGGCTGACTTTGATCAGTCACCACGGCCTCTAACCCTACTGAAATAAGGTGAGACCAGTGGCCATGGCTCCGTATATGAGTCCTTTAAGTGTGGTAAAATTTACAGAAGCAAACTCTTCTTCATTTGACCGTGGCGATGGTCTAAGTGCGAGTAGGTCAGAAATTTCTGCACAACGTTAAAAGGACATAGTGACGATCGGAGGGCCATAAATCCTAAAACGTAACTCGGATTAAGACGAGTCCTATATGAAAAGTTATCTAATAGAATAGAGCTATCTGAAAATCAACATTAAAACAGCCCAGGTCTTACTGATCAGACCCAGAAACAGCAAAACAGTAGGGTCAGTAGGTTTCGGTGGTTCTTGGTGCTCGATGCTTATCATGGTTCTCATCCTTGATGCATATAGCTTCAAGTGTACAACTCGTTGATGTGTTTGCATCATTTTCACCAAGGTTTGACCATCATAACTCAAGTGTAAGTCTAAGACATGAAGCACAACTCACTTAAGTGTTGCAAGTATTTTGATGAACCAAAGTTACATCAAAGTCTTAGATTCAACACATACATGAAATGTAAAAGTAATATTAACCAAGCTTTGACTATTAGGACACAAGTGTAGGTCTAAGACATGTAGCACAACTCACTTAAGAGTTGTATGAAGTTTGATGAACCAAAGTTACATCAAAGTCTTAGATCTAACACATACATGAACTTTAAAACTAATAATAAGTTACAAACTTGAAAGTAAACTTATGAAATCAAGATCTTAAGTTGCAGAACATAGTTCTTAGTTAGATCTTGAAGATCCAAGACTCAAAAGTCTAGATCTAACATAAGTGTACAAAGTTACAATTAAAGAAACTTACTTACATGTTCTTGAACTTTTAAAGTTTATTTTAGTTCAAGATTAATGAGATCAAAGTTAACTAGTAACATTTGACCAATAACAACCAACAAACATGAAATTAAAGTGCATAAGATGAAGACATAAACTAAGTAAACAAGTAATTAGTTCATGGTTTGTTCATACTTTAAAGATTCAAGCCTAAGTCTTGATCTTTAGAAAGTAAACTTTAAAGTTTACTTCATGAACTTCAAGTATGATTTACAACCATGAACTTACAACTCTTGAAACAACATATGTAGAACGTAAACTAGTAAGTTTAGTTCTTGTGTGTTCTTGAAATACAAGATAAAAGAAGAATGAAACTAGTAAGTTTGATTCTTGAAACTAGTAAGTAATTAACTAACAAATACATGTAACTAAACAACAACCAAGATCAAGTGATTAAAACAAACAATGATGATGATGAGAGAGTGGTGTTAGGCCACGGTTTTGGCCAAAGAAAAGGAAGAGGAAAAAGTTCATAATACTTACAAGAAAGGAGAGAATATGAGAGAAAAGTTGAGAGGATTTTTGCAAGTAAAGTGTGTGTTGTAAATGAGAGAGTAAACAAATGAGAAGTAATGAGAAAAAAAGATTTGAATCCTCTTGTGCACCATTCTAGGCCACGGCTGCAGCAGAAAAAAAAAGAGGGAGGCAATTGTCTACTAGTTCTTCATGTGTTAAAGCTTAAAAGGTGGTTACAAGAGGTGCATGCATGGGGATTATGTGTAAACTAGATTCCAAGGTGACTTAACTAACTAGTTACACTTACAAGTAATACTTACAAGTGGAAGACATGGGCTAAATAATCCAACTAAGAGGTAGGGTGGGCTCTTTAAGTCCATGTACAAATATAAAGCCCAAGTTCCAATAATTAACAAATAAGTCCAATTAAAGCCCAAGTAATTAACTAGTCACCATAGTTAATTAAAATGATTAATAAAATCAATCATGAATGTAAATAATACTTGAAAATATTATTCGTGTAAGTTTCGTGTATCACAAAGACGTTTCGGGAATTTAAAGTCAAGTACGGGCAATCATGGCAACATGTAAATGTAGTAACATACATTCGTTTAATCACACGTATTAATAATAATAATTATTAATAAATAACGTTGGAAAAACCAGGGTCGTTACAATCTGCATCTTATAACGGTAGTTGCCATACCAAAAAGCTTGAATCGTTATTCTCGAATTTCGCAGCAACTCTACGCCAACAGTCATATAACGTCTATCTCCAAGACTTACATACTTCGAATGTGAAGTTTCTGAAAAACACCCTAAACTGCGAACTAGTTCTCGAAATTTTAAAAAAAAATGCTGATGAAGCAGCAAAAACTGTAAACGACCTTAACAGTTAAAAGTTTGTTGATAAAGAATAGTGTGTTGGCAAAGCTCGAAAAAAGAGAAGGTTTGGAACTGGAAAACGGATTGAGCAAACCATGAAGGAGGCTGTGGACAAATTACAAAGACTAAACCTGCCTTCAAAGAATTCAAATGATTCAGTGTCTGCTGAAATTATTATCGAATACCTTGCTCCTGACTCTAAACCTTTACGGACAAATCTTCATCATCATCCATCGATGTTAGAAATTCTAAGATATCATCATATCTTTCATTATAAATATCCTCGATATTTTTGAAGATATCTTTATAACTATTCTTATCTGAAATCAATTATCTCTTCGCGTTATCTGTATTACATCAGAAAGAAAACCATTTTAGTTTCTAAATTCTAAAAAATTCGAACTTAAAATGTGAATGTTATTGAAGTGGTGTTGGGAACTGAAGCATGAGTTAGTATAATATAATGACACTTGATCAACGTGATTATATTACAGTAAGTCATGCTGAGTTTCTAAATGGAACGTGATGATTCACAGATCATAACATCATCAAGTGTCATGTTACACGACTCTTTTATTCTACTTAAACTCTAAACATATCAAGAAAATATTTTTCTTGATGATTCGGCATTTTTCGGGATATTCTGGTAATTTGACAAATCAAGATCGTGTCATTACAATTTCCTTCTTAGAACATTAACTAAGTTCATTCCGAAATTCATATCTGCGAATTCTGGACCATTACATGCGGTGCTAAATGACAAGAAGAGAAAACAAAAGAATGAAGATCCGAAATAGAAATTGGAGTATAAATCACAGCAAATAGGAGAGAGCATTAACTGTGGATGACAATGATTATAGAAGACAGAGCAGGGACTCCAAAAAATAAGGAAAGATATAAAGCCCGACGACAGCACATAAATTACAAAACGTGTATATCAATAAGTATTGCAACGTAAAGACATGGGAGAACTAAAAACACTATAAAACCAAACGTATAGTAGAAGTGAACAGATCCCTCCGGTAGCAGATGAAAAAGAAGAACGATAGATATGAAAGTTAGGAGTATAGCAAGAATCAGAACTGGATGAAGCATATTGACGAATGCTTTAAGGTATGAATTGAGGGAGAAAAATAGAAGGTGTGAGTTATGGAAATAAGGAAACGAAGGGGGTGGATATATAGTAAAATATCTGACAAAGCAATCAAAACAGATTATCGCATTTAATCAAAGCGGATCCTAATTTCCTTAATTACCAAAGAAATAAATCTTATTACGAAGATTTTCTCTAAATCCCTTGAATTTCGGAAATCAACCGTGACTACGTCACCGGTTAAGTCAAACCTACATTTATTCATTTCATTTTTTTTTTTTGAGAACTTCACTCGTACTTTTCATAAAAAAAAATATTAAATTGTTTTGTCTATATTACTCAATGATGATAAAACTCTAATTTTCAGCTCGTATGCGTCATGAAAACATACTTATTGTCAGCCATGACCATCCCAATCAAATTTCGGGACGAAATTTCTTTAACGGGTAGGTACTGTGACGACCCGAAAATTTCTGAATAAATTTAAACTTTATCTTTATATGTTTCCGACACGATAAGCAAAGTCTGTAATATTGAGTCTCGAAAACTTTGGAACTATGTTCATATGTTTAATTACCCTTCGACTATTCCCAACGATTCAAGAACAATTATATTTAACTTGATGTGCATATATAACTATATAAATATAGTTATATTAATTGAAAACGTTAACAAAGTATTAGATGTATAATACCTTACATAAACGTATTTGTTTCAATATATGTTTAATATATTTATCGACGGAATTAAAAGATAATATCAAATGATTGAATTATTAGATACATTGTGATATGATTACGGGTCTATGTTATGAGGTCCACTGTGATTTAAGAAATCTATTTTTTTGACAACATTCGGAAAATGGTAAAGTGATTTATAAGTAAGAACAAATGTGTCAATTAACGTGAACTAGACAAGGGTTAGTGGAAATTCCTGTTTAATTTTCAATTCATGTTTTATAATATTTTCCTCGTGACCTTGATAAGATAACTATGTTAACTTTCATTTTATTTAATGTGAAAGTAAGAACGTGGAGTGTAAATAACTTAGATGCTGGATATCGACAAGTTAAGTAACTCGACATTTTCATTAAGATGATTTCATACGTTTATTTAACCTTTGGACTTTATCACATGCTTCACCAACAAACTGTAATTTAAAAATTTGAAACCTATTATGAATATATATAATTCTACTTTTCTAAAACGTTTTATGATATAACGATTTTCATTATTTTAACCTTTTAACAAAATGATTCTTAAATATATTTAGTTTTGGAAAACAAAATTATCATATTTATTTGATTTAGTTTCAAACGTACAAAAACGTTTTCAGTTTAAAAAGAACTTTATTATTAAAACGTATATAACTTTTATAAATATCTAGAATCACTTTTGACAACTCATTTATTAACCAGTATGATAAAGATAACGATATTTATATTTTATTTTATTAAATATATATAACGATAAATTTAATATTATATATATTTATACGCGTATTATACGTACATAGTTTTATACTTTTACTATATTTAACTTTACCTTTACTTTACTTTTACTTTACTTTTACTTTAATAATTCATACTTTAATAATTCACTTTAATAATTTATACTTTAATAATTCATACTTTAATAATTCACTTTAATAATTCATACTTTAATAATTCACTTTAATAATTCAAAAATCTATTATAAATAGAATTCAATAGGTTTCATTATTTCATAGAAACTTGAAAATATATTTTTCTAAACTCTTTCAATCGATTTACATATATATATTTACTTAGTATTATTTCAAGATATTATTAGTATACATAAAATACTACGACGGAGTTATGTTCAGGCGATTTCAAAATAAGTTTTCAAACGGGATAGAGCTAAGGAAATTATGGGTTATAGCTATGGAGGTTTTGGGTATTGTTCAAGGGTATTGCTCGTGAGGTCAACCTAACGTTTTTCATTTTCGTTGCGTCTACGTACTTTTCTGCAATATTGAATCACAATATTGATACGTGAGCATTCATATCTTATCTTTTATACATTAATAGTGTATCCCTGACTAGTGCTCGAGTATATCTGATTATGCATGTTTGTATGCTTAGTTTCGTCGTTAAATAGTTTATGATAAATCATGAATTTAATACATATGCTACTAAGATAAGGTATATGATATGCATGTTCTTGGAAAGCTGGCGAAAAATTAATAACTTTTCATTTAGAAAGCTTATGGTTTCGATGAACGGATTAAAAGATATGGTCAACTGAATTATTATTAATTTTAGTGTTATTATTATTAAAATGATTATTATTATTATTACTGTCGTCGTTATTATTATTATTTAATAATAATAATAATTATTATTATTAATATCGTTTTCATTATTTTTATCATTATTAGTAATATTATTATGACAATAGTATTACTACAAAAGATTATTATTTGTTATCAAAATTATTATTATTATTATTATTATTATTATTATTATTATTAAAATAATTAATATTATTATTATTATAAAATAATACAACTTTTGGTTCATTATTATTATTATTATCAATATTATATTATTTAATCAAATAAATACTTGATACAAATATATATTTATGATGCATATCACTACATTTTTATCATTAAAAGGATATTATGTGAACATTATATAAATTATAATACTTACTATATAAAAATATATTTTTACTATATATTAACATAAATTGGTATCATTAATACATTATAATAAATGATGAAATTAAAATATTGTAAGATACTGATTTAAATAAAAATATCGTTTTCATTATTTTTATCATTATTATTATTATTAAAAGTATCATTAATATTAAAACTATCATTCTATTAAAATTATCATTTTTAATAGAAATTTCATTGTTATTATAAGATATCATTTTTTTTAGTATCATTTTAATATTATTATTATTAAAATTATCATTTTAAATAAAATTATTATTTTTATATAAAATATTATTATTATTATAGTTAATATTAAAAGGTATTGTTATTATTAAAATTATCATGATTAGAATTATCACTTTATTATAATTAATATCATCATTAGTAAATAAATATTGTTATTATTATTATTAGTAGAATAATAATAATAATTATTATTATTATTATTACAAAATAATACAACTTTTACTCATTATTATTATCATCAATATTATTTTATCAAATAAATATGTGATACAATTACATTAATAATACATACCACTATATTTTTATGATATTGAGTGAAGTGTATAAATTTTATTACTTGAGATATATAAAAGTATATTTTTATCATATATAAATTTTAATATAAATTTTTATTTATTAATAAATGACTTGTATTATTTAATTTAATAAAATATAATAAATATATTTAAATATATAAGACGACTATATTTAAGTTATATAATAAAAAAGTATAGATCTAGAAGTCATTTTGGGTCAAGTTGATTTTTGTTGACTTTTGCATATCGGTCTCGAGCATTAGGATTGTGATACACTACGACTTGACTTAAATTGTTAGACAGATATTGACCAACATATAAATACATATACTAATATAGGTTCGTGAATTCGAGGCCAACCCTGCACTTGTTCAGTGCCGTCATATACATAATTGCTACGAAATACAGTATTGTGAGTTTCATTACTCCCTTTTTAAATGTTTTTGCAATATATATTTTTGGGGCTGAGAATACATGCACTTTTATAAATGTTTGACGAAATAGACACAAGTAATCGAAAACTACATTATATGGTTGGATTATCGAAATCGAATATCGCCCTTCAAGTCTGGTAACCTAAGAATTAGGGAAATGACCCCTAATTGACGCGAATCCTAAAGATAGATCTATTGGGCCTAACAACCCCCATTCATGTCTATGGATGGTTTTAGTACTTCGAGATTATTATTATACAGACGAGATGTCTGTGGGGATATTCTATGCATTATGGTTAATGTCGGTTACCAGGTGTTCAATCCATATGAATGATTTTTATGCAGATGGCTATATGCATGCATGATGTTTTATAAGAAATTGAAATATGAAATCTTGTGCTCTATTAAAATTATGAAAATAATTGATTACGATAAACTAATGAACTCACCAACCTTTTGGTTGACACTTGTAAGCATGTTTATTATCAGGTATTAAAGAAATCTTCCGCTGTGCATTTTTTCATTTAAAAGATATTACTTGGTCATTCATGGCATATTTCAAAAGACGTTGCTTTCGAGTCGTTGAGTTCAACAAGATTATTATTAAGTAGATGACAGATTAAGTCATTTATAGTTTGGATATATTATGAAATGGTATGCATGCCTGTCAACTTTTGATGTAAATGAAAGTTTGTCTTTTAAAAACGAATGCAATGTTGTAAAATGTATCATTTAGAGGTCAAATACCTCGCAATGAAATCAATTATTATTTAACGTTTATAATCGATATGAAGGGGCATTTCAGATACTATTAAATTGTATGAAACAGGTTTCGGAAAAACGCCCAGAAAATCGGGCGGGATGCTGTAAATACAGCAGAATTCTTTTAAAACCATCAGGTACCTTTTGCGGCGACAATCGTCGCAAAAAATGGCAGCAAAAGAAGGGACACATCGCCGCAAATACTCGCCGCCAATAATCAGCTGACAGTTGCTTGTCAGATTTTGCCGGGAACGTTTGGCACCATCTCGTCGCCGCAAATAAGTCGCCACAAAAAAGAAAATCTATTTTCTTTTCGTTTTTCTTATTAAATAGTGGGCCCAATTTTTGTACGCCGCAAAAAAATGACGCAAAAGATTTTAGACGGCGAACTTACGGTGACGACCTTATAAGCGGCGAGTGGTCGCCGCCAAAAAGCTTTTGCGGCGAGAAACCCCGTTTAATGCGGCGATTAATACAAGTGCAGTTTAACAGACTTTATGAGTTTATCTTAACAAATAATACAATAATCTAAAACATTATAGACAGCTTAATACATTTTAAACAAATAATAGTCTGTTAGATATGTCAATCATATTTTACATGTTAAAAACGGGTCGTTAGAAATAGAAATGAAATGCTTACTTTTCAAAAGAGAAAGAGTCACAAAGTGGTAAGGTACAATTCCGTAAATGAGTGGGAGTAATATAAAATATAACCACTACTAATTCTAAAGTGAAAAAAAATTACTAAAGAAAGAAAAAGGTAATGATAATAAATAAATGGAAGGTGATTCTCACACACCTCTTTTTGATTCACTTACACTTTTGTTTCATAAATTGACAGTTATACCCTTAGTGAGTTGAACTTATATTATTATTCTAAGTATAATTAAGGGTATAATAATAAAATAGGTGTAGATGGGTAAAAAAGTGGTGTGTGAGGATCACCCCTAAAATAAAAAAGCAAACACATTGTTTTCTTTATTGACATTGTTTTTGTCTCTTCATTCTTTTTTTTTTATTTTTTACTTTTTCATAGTAACCGAAGGTAACGAATTGTTCACATCTTCAAACATAAGCATTTAGCCCTCACAATATAACACGTGTCAAAATTTCTATTTCTATGTATTGTATGATAACCTAATTTAAACTACAAAGTCTTAAACAAACATATCTAATTAAACAAACATATCTAAGAACCCAAATGACGTACAAAATTAACTAGTTTTATATTTTTGATGAAAAAGATGGAATGGACACTTGTAACATGTTAAAAAACTAGAGCATACAACTCCTGTTACATGCATACACGATTGATATAGGTTTAACATCAACAATATTTATCATGCATCCATATTTGTATTTTACTGTATCATGGTTCAAATAAGTCATTAACCCGTTTATTAGGAGTTTTCTTGCTAATCTAAAATACAAATCATTAACCATTATCAATGCATCTAAAATTAACATGTAGAAGACTAGATAAATTTTATACTTTTTTATAAAAAAAACATGCTAATATTTAAGGGAATCCTTATCCAGAAAGCAAGAGCTAGCCAAGAGGGAACCAAGTAATACATCGAAATCCATTTGGGTGTAATTTGTCGGTAGCCACTTTTTAGAAATTAAGAACCACATGTTAAGAGCAAAAGGTTGACTTTTTATAAGAGATACAAAAGTCAACATTTTTATCGGAAGAGACAACTGTTACAGTTCACCATCCCAACTATCGCACCATTACGCATAACCCCTTTTTAACTGTGAAAATTTTCAAATTAACCACCTAAGTTTTTATTTTACACAAAGTTACCACTTTCATTTCATATCATATTATTTCTTTAATGGAAGCCGTTTTTAAGTCATGTTTACTGTACATGACAAATACAAAATACTCAATTAAACATTGGTGATAAGCCTCTAACTAAATTTTTGATATTTCGTTTCAGCTCGAGTTATTCACGATAATTGAACTAAAGAATTGAAAAGGACTGAATCGTACTCTTTCTATTGGACTCAAATAGATGATCACCTCCGGTGAAAATTTGTTTGATCAAACATGAATTGTTCAGTCATACCAAATAAAAGACTAGAAGCATATTACTTCCCTGCGCATTGTTAGTGTATTAAACGATTTGCATTGGAAGCATATATAAGGTCAATCCCGTGAATTTAAGTACATAGAACTAGATGAATAAAAATACTCTTAGGCCCTAACGAATAATATAAACTATTAAAAATAAGACCTTTGCGGTCTTGTTCGAATGCTAGTGGACTTTGATTTTTTCTGATGTTTTTTATTGTTGTTTTTGGACATATTGTGTTTTGTCTTCGCTGCTTCGGTTGTATTTCTCCAGTTCCCTTGCTTCTTAAATTTCCGATTATGTCTGTATATATAAAAAGTTGAGTCCTTGAAAATCTTATACCCTGAGCGGTCGATCACTTTGTTTCCCGTCCGGGTCTCCCGTGAGCATATAGATTGAACACTCTTTTCTTTTAGATTATGAAACAAACAAATTACATAATTTCAAATATAGCCATCTACATATTTATTAAAGTTGAAGGATCCAATGTTAAAATTTTCTTAACCGTATAAGTCTTATCCTTACATATTCACCCCCGCACTTTATCTCCCACGTGCTTTAATAACCTAGTTAAGTTGTTTTTATCTTGAGCCTCACAAAACTAATACTCCGTAGAAAAGTCAAACCTTGTCTTTGACCAAAAAAAAGTTTAATTTTTCTGTATATTGACTTTCAATTTTCATATAGATAAAATATATTATTCCATTTCTCACTCATCTACCCCCCATCACATATATAAACCATACATTACATTATTCCAAATAACGAATATTCACAAACCAAACATCATCAAAAGACCTCAACTCTCATTCATTCAATTCAAACTTCAAAAAATCCTTCAAGTTTCAATTTTTTTTGCAAACTAAATTGTGGGTTGTTCTTATAACTCTCCATTTTATTATGGGTGATCACGAAAACATCGAAGTTCCTCCATTTTTCGTGTGTCCGATTTCATTAGGAATCATGAAAGATCCCGTAACACTTTCAACGGGTATCACCTACGATCGCGAAAGCATCGAAAAATGGCTATATGTTAAGAAGAATAATACTTGTCCCGTTACCAAACAAGTCCTTCTCGACGTCGAATTAACCCCAAATCATACGGTTCGACGTTTGATCCAATCTTGGTGCACTCTCAACCCATCATCCGGAGTCGAACGAGCCCCCACGCCTCGAGTTCCGATCACCAAGTCCGAAATCCTTAAACTACTCAAAGATTTAAAGCATCCAAATTTGAAAATGAAGTCTTTGAAGAAATTGAAAGTTTTAGTTTTGGAAAATGAAACAAATAAAAGGTCAATGGAAGCAGTCGGAGCAATTGATTATCTAAATAACTATGTCTTGAATGATCAAGATGCCACGTCATCTTCACTGACCAGAGAAGATTCCGACGTGGACACTTTAGATTTTGTGACACCCGTTGACGAAGCAATAACCATTCTTTACCACATGCAACTTTCAAAAACTGAACTTCAAGGTTTGTTTGCTAAAAATTGTGATTTTGTTGAAACCCTAACGCGCGTGATGAAACGCGCGATCAACTATGAAACACGTACGTACACCGTCATGTTGTTAAAGTCAATGTTCGAAGCCCAAGAGAACGTACTAATTGCACCGTCGTTGAAACACGAGTTCTTTATTGAATTAGTCAAGATATTGAACGATCAAATATCACAAAAAGCTACAAAAGCAACGTTAAAGTTACTTATTAATGTTTGTGTATCAGGCCGAAACAGAATAAGAGCTGCTGAAGCAGCTCTTGTTCCGGCCTTGATAGATATTTTATTAGATTCTTCTGACAAAAGGTTGTCCGAAATGGTGTTGTTGGCATTAGATCAACTTTGTCAATGTGCCGAAGGGAGATCTGAGTTGTTAAAACATGGTGCGGGTTTAGCAATTGTTTCGAAAAAGATTTTTAGGGTTTCGGCGGTGGCAAGTGATAGGGCGGTGAGGATCGTGCATTCGGTTGCTAAATTTTCCGGTAACGCCAGTGTGGTGACGGAGATGTTGCAAATAGGGGTGGTAGGGAAGTTGTGTTTGGTGTTGCAAGTTGATTGTGGTAGTAAAATGAAAGAAAAAGCTATTGAGATTTTGAAGATGCATGCTAGGGTTTGGAGTAATTCTTCTTGTATACCACATACTTTAATTTCATCATATCCATCATGAAAATTAATTTTTTAAGATTAGGTTAGGTTATTTGATGACATTTTAGATGATTGATAAGTTGTGTAAAGATTGATTGATATATACTCTCTGATGTTAATTAGTCAGTTTTAAAGAAAAACGTGACTAAATTTGCACCGTAATTGTTTTGAGCAAATATTTCGTGCTCTATTGAAGTTCAATTCATTTGTAAATATTCTTGTTAATTTAGTAAGAATGAAAAAAAGAAAAGATACAAAAATATTGTTTACTTCATAAATTCAATTCTTTGTGTTATTTGTCTTTTTATTTATATTTATTTATTTATTCGTTCATATTCATATTTCATATTCATATTAAAAGAAACATTTGATTTATGAGAGTTTCTATCTTAATTTCGTTTATAATTAATCTTAATATCATTTTGTTGAGGTCACCGGCATAGGAACTCCCCGATGATGTGTTTTACATTTTTAGATGTATTATGTAAAACATATATATATATATATATATATATATATATATATATATATATATATATATATATATATATATATATATATATATATATATATAGTATATAGTATTGTATAAATTTAACAACTAAATCTCAAGGATTAGTCTAGTCGTGCTAAGTTCAATATTGTAGACTATACTTAAAGTTTTGCTTTCCAATAAAAAATAATTAAAAAGTAATTTTAACAACTACTATACATAATATACTTTTTAATTAATATCATAAGAAATTTACTAAATATGTGAAATACTCACATATTTATTCTTAGACATTGCTTAGAAAATGTTAGTTAATTAAGGATATATGTCGATCGGTCGTCGACCTTAAAAGACTCGTTAAATATTTTTTTCAAAGACTTGAAAAGGTGTTCGTATATATACTCGTAATTCATAAAATATATAGTTGAATCCTTGCTAATTGACTAATGTTCCTCTAAATTTGGTTTAAACTAATACTCTTTTGTTTTACTCCGTAATTAATACAAAAATACGGAGTTCATAATTTCTTTTAATTCCTAGTGTTTTGGAGAGATATACGAAAAAAATGAGACGATAAACTCGAACTTTTGTGAATTAGTCGACCAGAAATTCTCAATTATAATTATCAAAATACTCTGTAGAAAATTTAATTAGAATGCAAATACGCGTTCATTATGTGTATTATATTATATTATATTTATTATAATAATAATTCTAAGCCTTCTTCAATTAATTATATATAAAATATAATACGGAGTATAAGTTTCATGGGTACAATGTGATTTTATTTATGAGTGGAATAAATGCTTAATACATACATACTGTACATAAATACATACATAAAATAAATAAAATGGATGCTTTAGTCCACCCGCCACCTATATAATTTATTACTATTCTATGTTTTTTAAATTTTTTCAATTAAAGTAAAACAAGTTGTTAGCCGAAATATTGGAACAAGAACTTTCACTTCTTAATAGAATAATAATAATCAAACAATTATATTATATTTTCCTGATTAAAATTCCCTGCGAGACCGCCGAGCTAGACGGCAACTCTATGCTAGAATCAGAATTAAGAATGTTAGCATTCAAATAAAATGAACAAATGATATATTTCTAAAAGTATGGTAACTACCAAATACAATAATAACAAATGGAAATATTCAATCTTTCATATATGAAATGGAAGGTAAAATAAAGACATAGTACTACTTAACTAAGCAATGCAAAAAACCTTCACAGCTGATTCGGTACGTAGTACTACTTAAAGATGGTTATAAACCGGTAGAGTTTAGTCATGAAAGTACGAGGTATTGCGATTTTACGGAACCAACTTGTGAAGGTTTTTGCATTGGTTGGTCTTACTAAAATGGTAGATACAAGAAACCTCAAGAAGAGGTTGAAGTCAATTAGTCTTTCTTTGAAAAGAAAACGAAAGGAGAAGATTATAATGTGTTTTTTTAATCTACACGATATTGTTAATGATACCGAGTTCGGATATATGGTCCAAAATATGTTCGAAGAAGACCGAGTCAAGGTTGTTGGCGGTGGTTTGTCGCATGTGGGCTTGGATCCGGGGCACAAACAGGGAGAGAATAGATTTGTAACGACTCAACCCGTTATCCAATCGCAAACAAATTTTTTTTTTTTTTTATACATCGCGCAGCCCCTTATGTGCGCGGCGCGCACAAGGCCTGGCAGCCCGCTGTCCAAATTTTCCAATTTTGCGTTAAAGATCTCCCACTTCCCGACACTTTTAGACGAAACGCTTTTCACATCACATTATAATAGTTAAAACTAACACATTTCAATAATAAAACAAGTTTTACGAAAACGGGCCCACATATGCCGAATTACGAGTTTCGTACAAAATACAAGTTTCGACCACATTAGTTTAATTTCCAAACGACACTTTGAGCATGGTGTTTGGGGGTTAAACTATCCAAATCTTGGTCGATCTTCCAAAAGCTAAACCCTCGAGAGCCACTACTAATCCAAACGGATACCTTTGCCTTTGTCCACGTCGGAGCCTAAAAAGGTAAACAACGAGAGGGTAAGCTAACGCTTAGTGAATGCAATAGTTATACATATACATATATAACCTACTTACTTGCAATCACTTACACAAATACCTCATACACGCTAGTATTTTAAATTAGCATACCATTTCAACGTACAACGTTAAATCCACGATATCACGAGCTAGCACAAACGATAGCATATAACACGAACAATATAATATGCTATACTACAACACATAACCATGGTTAACCATTCATACAAGGAGATGGTGCTTGCAAAGACCATCGGAGTTCGCAACATCCATTAGTGTACTTAACACCGCGTATCACTAAACCCCGGGTGGTATCTTAACACCGCGACTAACCCACCCTCCATGACATTGTGGTGTCTTAACACCGCGACTAACCCACATGTCATTAAATCCCGGAGTGGCGTCTTAACACCGCGACTAACCCACTCATTACATATTATGTGGTGTCTTAACACCGCGACTACCCCACATTCCATTAATTTTCGGAGTGACGTCACATTCCATTAATTTTCGGAGTGACGTCCTAACACTGCGACTACCCCACATTTCACGCCACACAAATAAATACATTATATACATACATGCATAATTATTTCACTCACCTTAACGATTCGGTGACGGTTTTATACTTCCACAAGCTTCAAAGCAAAGTAGCTAATACAATAAGTACTCAATCAACACACAAACTAGTTGAACTAAACACCAACAATTCACTCATGTGCATTTAATGACTTAAATGCATTAAATGCCCCATTTACACCAAACCGTCCATTTAAGGTCAAGACCATCGTAAATCACTAAAAGCTAGTGATTAAGGTCCAACAACACTAACTAATACAAAATTGGGGTATTTCATACCCATCTTTCCCAACTAGGTCAATCATTATCCATTTGACCATTTTAAAGTCAACACACCCATTTCGGGTCATCCACTAACCCAATTAACAACCGTTCACTCAATAACTAGGTGCGCTAGTAATTAACTAACCAATTATGACTCATAAATTCATTTACCGTTTCAAAACCCTAGGTTAGTCATCTTTGAGTCCTCATGACCCCAATCTTACCCAAGAACACCCAAAATCACCAAATATGGGTTTTATGTTCATCACTAACCCAAAACCCTAACCCCTAAACAAATTGAAATAAGGAAATCAAGATTAGAGCATACCACCACAATCACAACGTAGCTAGTGATTAGATGAACAACTTTAATACACGCGCTTTTTGGCCCGAAATCAACTTCTTCCTCCTTGATTTGAGCTTTCTCTCTCTCAAAGTGTTTCTCACTCTAGAACTTTAATTTGGGAAGAAGATGAGGTTGGTGTAGTGTTGAATGTGTTTTCAACCACCACACAACTGGCTTCTAATGCCCTAAACTCCTCCCCATGTGAAAAGACAAGAATGCCCCTCATTTAACTTTAATTTAAAAAGTAGGAATTTGTGCACAGGAGCAGTGCGCGACGCGCACACTTAACCCTGCGCGGCGCGCACAAGGGTTTGGGCAGACACTAACCTCTGTTTAATTACACAAAGATACCCACACTCTATGTACCATATTTACACTGCTGTACAATAATAATTTGGGTCTTACAACTCTCCCCCACTTGAATCGGAGCGAGTCCTCGCGATCCAAGCCGCATGACAAGAGGGAAGATAAACTAACACAAACTCTTCGGGCTCCCAAGTAAACTCGGAACCTTTACTACGACGCCATTGAACTTTAAAAGTTCTCACCTCTTTATTTCTCAACCTTTTCACCTTTTCATCGAGTATAGCAATCGGCTCCTCAACATACTCTAACTTGTTGTTTAGCTCAATCTCGTCTAATGGAACCCATGAAGAATCATCCGCAAGACACTTACGAAGATGGGAAACATGAAATGTATTATGGATCCCCGCAAGCTCTTCGGGTAATTCTAAACGATACGCGACTTCACCAACACGAGCTAAAATTTTAAGTGGTCCAATAAACCGAGGAGCTAACTTTCTCCGTTTTTGAAATCGAATAATACCCTTCCATGGCGAAACCTTAAGCATCCTCATGTCACCTTCTTGGAACTCAATCGGTCGTCTACGCTTATCGGTACATGACTTTTGTCTATCTTGAGCCGCTTTCAAATGAGTCCGAATCATCTCAATCTTACTATTCGTCTCTAAAATCAAATCGGTACTCCCGATTTCCCTTTGTCCCACTTCACCCCAACAAATCGGAGTTCGACACCTATGCCCATAAAGCATCTCATAAGGTGGCATCCTAATACTAGTATGATAACTATTATTGTACGAGAATTCCACCAAAGGCAAGTGCTCGTCCCAACAACAACCGAAATCGATTATACACGCCCGTAACATATCTTCCAATGTTTGATTCGTACGTTCGGTTTGACCGTCCGTTTGAGGATGGTACGCCGTGCTCATTCTCAATTGTGTACCCATATCTTCATGAAACTTTTCCCAAAATCGAGATGTGAAACGAGTATCCTGATCCGAAACAATAGATATAGGAACCCCGTGTATCGATATCACCTCCTTGATAAACAACCTTGACAAAGCCTCCAACGATATCGTTTCTCGAATGGAAAGAAACAAAGCACTTTTCGTCAATCAATCAACTATCACCCAAATCGTATCAAATTGGGTTCTCGTCGTCTTAGGTAACTTCGTGATGAAATCCATGGTAATGTGCTCCCATTTCCATTTTGGGATTTCTAATGGTTGTAACATACCGTACGGCTTTTGATGCTCGGCCTTAACTTGTGTAACATGTGACGATCCGAAAATTTCCGACCAAATTTAAACTTTATCTTTATATTATTCCGACACGATAAGCAAAGTTTGTTAAGTTAAATCTCAAGAATTTTAAATTGTGTTCATACATTCATTATAACCTCGACCAAATTCTGACGATTCACGAACCGTTATATATAAATAAATATGTATATATATGTGTATATATATATATATATATATATATATATTATAACTTAAAAATATTAATAAAGTATTAAACGTATAATACTTTACATGAACGTATTTGTTTCAATATATTTATCGATGGAATTAGAAGATAATATCAAATGTTTGATTTATCAGATACATTGTGATATGATTACGGGTCTATGTTATAAGGTCCACTGTGATTTAAGAAATCTATTCTTTTTGACGACATTCGGAAAATGGTAAAGTGATTTATAAGTAAGAACGTGGAGTGTAAATAACTTAGATGTTGGATATCGACAAGTTAAGTAACTCGACATTTTACATTAAGATTATTTCATACGTTTATTTAACCTTTGAACTTTATCGCATGCTTCACCAACAGACTGTAATTTAAAAACTTGAAACCTATTATGAAAATATATGATTTTACTTTTCTAAAACGTTTTATGATATAACGATTTCCATTATTTTAACCTTTAAACAAAATGCTTCTTAAATATATTTAGTTTTGGAAAAACAAAATTATCATATTTATTTGATTTAGTTTCAAACGTACAAAAACGTTTTTAGTTTAAAAAGAACTTTATTATTAAAATGTATATAACTTTTATAAATATCTAGAACCACTTTTAACAACTCATTACTTAACCAGTATAATAAAGATAACGATATTTATATTTTATTTTATTAAATATATATAACGATTTAAATTAATATTATATATATTTATACGCGTATTATACGTACATAGTTTTATACTTTTACTATAATTAAACTTTACCTTTACTTTATTTTTACTTTACCTTAACTTTAATAATTCATACTTTAATAATTCATACTTTAATAATTCACTTTAATAATTCATACTTTAATAATTCACTTTAATAATTCATACTTTAATAATTCACTTTAATAATTCATACTTTAATAATTTACTTTAATAATTCAAAAATCTATTATAAATAGAATTCAATAGGTTTCATTATTTGATAGAAACTTAAATATATTTTCTTTAAACTCTCTCAATCGATTTACATATATATATTTACTACGTATTATTTCAAGATATTATCAGTATACATAAAATATTACGACGGAGTGATGTTCGAGTGATTTTGAAATTGTTTTTAGAGCGGGATAGAGCTAAGGAAATTATGGGTTAAAGCTATGGAGGTTATGGGTATGGTTCGGGAGTATTGCTCGTGAGTCAAACTAGTGTTTATCATCTCCGTTGCGTCTACGTACTTTTCCTGCAATATTGAATCTCAATATTGATACGTTCGTGAATCCAAGGCCAACATTGCACTTGTTCAATGACGTCATATGTATTTTTACTACAAAATACAGTATTGTGAGTTTCATTTGCTCCCTTTTATATATATTTTTGGGACTGAGAATACATGCGCTGTTTTTATAAATGTTTTACGAAATAGGCACAAGTACTAAAACTAATTCTACGTGGGTATAAACCAGAAATATACCCTTAGCTTGGTAACATTAAACTACTTGTCTATGTACGGTAGGCGCGAATCCTAAAGATAGATCTATTGGGCCTGACAAACCCCATCCTGACTATGTTATGCTTTAGTACTTTGAGGTTATTTTAAACACATCTGATCTGGTGTACTTCAGAGGGTAAAACATGAACGTTAAGGCTTGTTACCGGGTGCCTACAACTTATAGAATACTTTTATACACTTGCGAGTGTACATATATTTATAAATGGAAATCTTGTGGTCTATTAATATATTGAAATGATTGTTATGATAAACCTATAAACTCACCAACCTTTTGGTTGACACTTTAAAGCATGTTTATTCTCAGGTATTAAAGAAATCTTCCACTGTGTATTAGCTCATTTTAAGGATATTACTTGGAGTCATTCATGGCATATTTTGAAAGACGTTGCATTCAAGTCATTGAGTTCATCAAGATTATTATTAAGTCAATTATAGTTGGATGTATTATGAAATGGTGTGCATACCATCAATTTTCGTTGTAAAGAAAGTTTGTCTTTTAAAAACGAATGCAATGTTTGTAAAATGTATCATATAGAGGTCAAATACCTCGCGATGTAATCAACTATTGTGAATCATTTATAATGTATATGAACGGGTCCTTTCAGTTGGTATCAGAGCGGTGGTCTTAGCGAACCAGGTCTGCATTAGTGTGTCTAACTGATAGTTGTTAGGATGCATTAGTGAGTCTGGACTTCGACCGTGTCTGCATGTCAAAAGTTTCGCTTATCATTTTTGTCGGAAATCATCTGCTTATCATCTTTAGGAAATTACCTGCTCATTATTCTTAGTCTAGACACCTTTTACTGCATTGATTGCATGAATAAGTGTATAGACAAAATTCATATCTTAGCGTATCTGTTACTGTAGACCTTGCCTGATATCTCTCGTAAATTTCTCCTTAATTTAAGGGATCCTGGTACTATATATATCTATGCACATTATGCATTGAGAATACCATCCAACTATCAATTTCTGTCACTAAACTCTTCATACCAAAAATCTTTTCTGTGATCGCTTAAGATGGCCTCTACGAATCGACCAAGTTCCTCTGACTCCGAAGACAGCGTGACAGGAGCACACCAACCAATCAACTACCGTGATTACTGGAGAAAATGGGGGTGGTTTAGCGACATACTCACCCTATGGAGAAGGGAAGAAGGTACTCCATATCATGAACCAAATCTACCACCTAACTTTGGAGTACTTGACCCGCTAACCGGCGAACCCGTTCGCAACACCGTTTATACCCTTTTTGCAAGAATTTTTCGTCTTGAGACTACCATTAACAGAACTAGAGAAGATATTCGACCTTTACCTCACACCGATAACCAACCAGGGTTAGTAGAAGAAGTTAAAGAACTCGGAGTTCGAGTGTTAACTTTAGAGAGCACGGTACACAATTTGCAAGCACCTGCAGTATCACCAACACCAGTAACATCACCAGCCTCAGCACCAACAGCACTAGTACCACCAACAACAACATCCGCATCACCAGCTTCGACATCTCATTCTGTACCTCGAGTATAATCATCGTTCTACATGACGTTCTACATCATTTATTTTCATTCGACATAGCGATTATGTAATCTCTAATGTTTTAGAGATTATATATTCTTGTTCTAACGGTAAATCAAATGAGTTTAATATCATATTGACTCATTAAATCCATGATTACATCCGAAGAAAATATATGGGTATATATATATTTTTTTTCATAAAGATTGTAATTAAAAATTCTTTCGTACAAACTGTTAATGGCGAAAATATTTTAACGGGTAGGTAATACCTGAGGAATATTTAGATTTCACATTAATAAGTTACATTGTACATTCTTCGAATCTGATTCAAGAGTCATTTACTATCCTACTTACAACCACCGATATACGTATCCGTTCACCGCAGAATAATCATTTTCATCCAATTTTATATTTGGATTTTGACCTATCAGAATCCAACAAGTGGAATAATGAAGAAAACATTGGACAAAATAAAATTTGTTAGAAACAAACAAATTAACTATGAGAAATTTTGTTAAGAATCCACGCTAACTGTTCCTAGCTAACTGTTCCTAGCTAACTGATTGCATTTTATTTATCGCAATTTATATTCTTGCAATTTTATTTATCGTCATTTAATTTCTGTTATTTATTTTTACGCACTTTAAATATTGAGACATGTATACAAGGTTTTGACATATCATATCGACGCATATATATATATATATATATATATATATATATATATATATATATATATATATATATATATATATATATATATATATATATATATATATATATATATATATATATATATATATATATTATGTGGAATAACCATAGACATTCTATATGCAGTAATGCTGGAGTTAGCTATACAGGGTTGAGGTTAATTCTACAATAATATATATACTTTGAGTTGTGATCGAGTCTGAGACATGTATACGGGTCACGATACGTATTAATTAATTCGAATATTATATATTAAACTATATATGAATTATTGGACTGTTAATTGTGGACTATCGACTGTGGACTAATAACATTGGACAATTAAAATGAATTAAAATATTGATTATAACATATGAAACTAAACAATTCTTCAAGTTTGCCACTTGATTTCATCCTAAACTTCATTTGTATCTTGAAGATTACAATCTGCATTCAAATCTTTCATGATTCTTGAAAACACCTCAATCGAGAGGATAAACCAACCGCACTTCATCTACGGAAGAAAAGATCGATGCATATAGTTATGCACCTGAAAACACTCGGAACCTGAGTAAACGTTTAACACGTATCTGTGCTAGCTCCCTGGGCATTGTTATTACCGAAAATCACTTTGCAATTCCTTTTCAAAGTAGCAAATTTTGTCACAGCTCCAGCAAATCAACTTCGACTTTTCGTTCGAAACAACCATATCATAATTTTGATATATATGCGTGCTCTTTATTGTTACCGGGGAACCTTTTATATTCCACCATATTACCATCAACGTTTAATCATCTAAAAACACAATTCTCTTGAAACCACCTCGGATTGATAACCGATGACCCAGATATGGTAGCATTAAATGCAGAGGAAACAGCAAAATCGTAGATGGTCTAAACGGCCAAAAGTTTGATAATAAAGAATGGAATGTTGGGAACGCTCGATAGAAAATTTGGTACTGAAAAACAGATTGAGCTAAGCATGAAGGAGACCATGGACAAATACAAGGACCAAAACCTATATTCAAAGAATCCAGGTAATTCTGGATCCGATGAAATCTTTAGAGAATATCCTGCTTCGAAGTCATGTTAAAATCTTGAGGAAAATCTTTCTTCATCAACCTTCGATCTTAGAAATTCCAAAAATATCATCATAAATATCTTCGATATTTCTGAGGATATTTTCATAAGTATTCTTGTCCGAAATCATTTATCTCTTCGCGATATCAGTGTTATATCATAAAGGAAACTGTTTAGTTTCTAAAATCTGAAATCTTCGAGTTTGAAGTATGAATGTTTTCAAAGTAGTGTTGGGAACTGAAGCATGAGTTAGTATAATATAATGACACTTGATCAACGTGATTATATTACAGTAAGTCATGCTGAGTTTCGAATGAAACATGATGATTCACAGACCATAACGTCATAATGTGCCATGTTACGCGACTCTTACATTCTATCTAATCTCTAAACATATCAAGAACATAATTTCTTGATAATTCTATCTTTTCTCTTGAATTCTGGTAATTTAACCAATCAAGATCGTGCTATTACAATTTCTTCCTTAGAACATTAGTCATGTTTATTCGAAACTCCATACTTACGAATTCTGAACCATTATTCGCTGACTTAAAGTCGAGAAAAGAAAACAAAAGGATGGAACTCCAAAATATAAAGGAAATAAAGAGGGTGAATTTATAATGAAATATCCGACAGAGCAATCAAAACAGATTATCGCATTTAACCAAAGAAGATCCTATTCCTTAATCTCCGAAGAATCAAATTTTATTCTGATTCTAAAGATTTCTTTAAATCCCTTGAATTCCAGAAATCTACCGTGACTACGTCAAAAGTTAAATTTCTATCTCAAACTGTTGTGACAGCTACCCTCGTACGCTTCACATAATCGAATCGTTTTATCTACATTACTCAGTAATGATGAAACTCTATTTATCAACTCATATTCGTCATGAAAACAGTTTTATGGTTAACCATGACGACCTTACTCAAATTTCGGGACGAAATTTCTTTAACGGGTAGGTACTGTGACGATCCGAAAATTTCCGACCAAATTTAAACTTTATCTTTATATTATTCCGACACGATAAGCAAAGTTTGTTAAGTTAAATCTCAAGAATTTTAAATTGTGTTCATACATTCATTATAACCTCGACCAAATTCTGACGATTCACGAACCGTTATATATAAATAAATATGTATATATATGTGTATATATATATATATATATATATATATATATATATATATTATAACTTAAAAATATTAATAAAGTATTAAACGTATAATACTTTACATGAACGTATTTGTTTCAATATATTTATCGATGGAATTAGAAGATAATATCAAATGATTGATTTATCAGATACATTGTGATATGATTACGGGTCTATGTTATAAGGTCCACTGTGATTTAAGAAATCTATTCTTTTTGACGACATTCGGAAAATGGTAAAGTGATTTATAAGTAAGAACGTGGAGTGTAAATAACTTAGATGTTGGATATCGACAAGTTAAGTAACTTGACATTTTTCATTAAGATTATTTCATACGTTTATTTAACCTTTGAACTTTATCGCATGCTTCACCAACAGACTGTAATTTAAAAACTTGAAACCTATTATGAAAATATATGATTTTACTTTTCTAAAACGTTTTATGATATAACGATTTCCATTATTTTAACCTTTAAACAAAATGCTTCTTAAATATATTTAGTTTTGGAAAACAAAATTATCATATTTATTTGATTTAGTTTCAAATGTACAAAAACGTTTTCAGTTTAAAAAGAACTTTATTATTAAAACGTATATAACTTTTATAAATATCTAGAACCACTTTTAACAACTCATTACTTAACCAGTATGATAAAGATAACGATATTTATATTTTATTTTATTAAATATATATAACGATTTAAATTAATATTATATATATTTATACGCGTATTATACGTACATAGTTTTATACTTTTACTATAATTAAACTTTACCTTTACTTTATTTTTACTTTACCTTAACTTTAATAATTCACTTTAATAATTCATACTTTAATAATTCACTTTAATAATTCATACTTTAATAATTCACTTTAATAATTCAAAAATCTATTATAAATAGAATTCAATAGGTTTCATTATTTGATAGAAACTTAAAAATATTTTCTCTAAACTCTCTCAATCGATTTACATATATATATTTACTCCGTATTATTTCAAGATATTATCAGTATACATAAAATATTACGACGGAGTGCTGTCCGAGTGATTTCGAAATTGTTTTTCGAGCGGGATAGAGCTAAGGAAATTATGGGTTAAAGCTATGGAGGTTATGGGTATGGTTCGGGAGTATTGCTCGTGAGTCAAACTAGTGTTTATCATCTCCGTTGCGTCTACGTACTTTTCCTGCAATATTGAATCTCAATATTGATACGTTCGTGAATCCAAGGCCAACATTGCACTTGTTCAATGACGTCATATGTATTTTTACTACAAAATATAGTATTGTGAGTTTCATTTGCTCCCTTTTATATATATTTTTGGGACTGAGAATACATGCGTTGTTTTTATAAATGTTTTACGAAATAGGCACAAGTACTAAAACTAATTCTACGTGGGTTTAAACCAGAAATATACCCTTAGCTTGGTAACATTAAACTACTTGTCTATGTACGGTAGGCGCGATTCCTAAAGATAGATCTATTGGGCCTGACAAACCCCATCCTGACTATGGGATAGTTTAGTACTTCGAGGTTATTTTAAACACACCTGATCTGGTGTACCTCAGAGGGTAAAACATGAACGTTAAGGCTTGTTACCGGGTGCCTACAACTTACAGAATACTTTTATACACTTGCGAGTGTACATATATTTATAAACGGAAATCTTGTGGTCTATTAATATATTGAAATGATTGTTATGATAAACCTATGAACTCACCAATGGTTGACACTTTAAAGCATGTTTATTCTCAGGTATTAAAGAAATCTTCCACTATGTATTAGCTCATTTTAAGGATATTACTTGGAGTCATTCATGGCATATTTTGAAAGACGTTGCATTCAAGTCATTGAGTTCATCAAGATTATTATTAAGTCAATTATAGTTGGATGTATTATGAAATGGTGTGCATACCGTCAATTTTCGTTGTAAAGAAAGTTTGTCTTTTAAAAACGAATGCAATGTTTGTAAAATGTATCATATAGAGGTCAAATACCTCGCGATGTAATCAACTATTGTGAATCGTTTATAATGTATATGAACGGGTCCTTTCATAACATCCCGCCTTTTTCTGTTAAATTTATTTTAACGCCCGTTTTTTTTAGATAATATCTTTCGTTATCTAAATTTGTACCTTCCGTTAACTAACGTGCTTAATATTTCCGTTATTTGATTATAAGACGTTTACTCTCGCGTATTTAAATTAATTCGTTTGGTTAATTCACGTACCCGCTTTCAAACACGAGGGATCAAAGTTGCCAAGTGGGCAAACTAGTTGACTAGGTCAACTAGTCAACCCACTTACCACCACTCATTCATTCATCTTCAACCTCCTCACCTCTAGCACTTCCACTTTTACTCGCAAACACCCAAATCATTCATTCATCATCTAAATTCGATCTAGGAGGCTTACAACAAAACAAATTACATATTCGTGATCCTCTCATCATCCTCTACATTTTGGTACCAATTTCATCTCGTTTGAGTAACATTTCTAAAACTCTAGATTTCATGTTCTTAGTGTTTTTGACTTGAAATGGTGTTAGTTAGTGTCTATGGCTCAAGTCTAACATGAATATGTGTTTATTTTGCTCGATTTGTTGTTTTGAGTAACTAGCTTGAATATGAAAAATGGGTGTGCTTAATCTTGAATTTTGGAGGATTAAATGTTGATATTATGTTAAAGTTCATGTATTAAATGTGTTACTAGCATCATTAGCTTCAATTTGATGTGTAGGTTGATTTAGAAAAGCTTCATTTACAAAATGATTGAATTCTTAATTTTGGATAGGGTTTGATGAACTATGAAATACACTTTTGATACATTGAATGCTATGACATGTTGTTAGTAAGTGTTTAGTTGCAATGTATGTTTAATTACCTTTGAAACGGCGTATCGTATGCGTAAATTGGATTCCCGAATCACCGTTTGCATTTTTGAGCTTGAAACGTTAAATAATGATCATTTATTGAGGTTTTCATTGTTGTTAATGATGGATTTGATTGATGAAATATGTTTAGTTGTATTCCTCATTAAATTACCTTTCCAACGATATAAGATACGTGTTTTGAATGTTTACGGTTCATAAGTTATGGTTGTTTGAAGTTGGATTCGTGCTTGAGTGTTCAAAAACTGCCAGACTTGCTGAACAGCCATACTGAGCACCGCTCAGGGTCCTGGAGCGCCGCTCTGGGCCCCTGCTGTCCAAAAATACACATTTTCGATTAATTCAAACTATGCTACTCACCCCTGATCAACATGAAACTTAGCCAACATGCTTATATATGATTAAAAACCCCAGAAAAATAGTTCGGGACCCGACCCGAACGTGTTGACTTTTTCGTTGACTTTGACTTGGACCAAAAGTTGACTTTTATTCAAACATAACCAACACTTTGTTTAAACATTATAACCTTTCGTTTACACGTATATCTTGCATGAAACTTGACAACGTGATTCACATGCTACATAATCGAGTCGTAACGAGCCATAGGACTAATTGAACACATTTCGACCGACCTTGTTTGTGTCTTACCCGGTATTGATATAACTTACTTGTTTAGGTCAAGGCTAAACAACTTTCATGCACACGTTTACTTTGTGAAGTACATTTATACTCGTGCACTCGAGGTGAGATCATAGTCCCATCTCTCAACAACTTTTATACTTTTAAATCATGAGATGAGAAACATATACAGTTTTATACTACATACTTTTATACTTTGAACACAAGTACGGAAAAAAACATTCCACAGCGAGTTAGAATAAAAAGCCTCAATTTGATTATCATTAGTTACACTTGCAGGGTGTAAGCGAGAACTTATATTATGTGATCACATGGGCTTGACGAGCCTCATTCGGACGGTTTGCTACCGTTAGCGGATGAAATATATTTTCGGGTTTAGTGTATGTTCTAACACTACGCAACAGGGTGCAAAACAGTTAAGTCTTGATAATTGGGTGCTCGTGAACATACTTTTGGAATGCAAACGATTTGGATAATCAACGTTATGGAAATACAAAATCTTGTGGTTCAAAAACAACGTTTACAATTACACCTATGATTTCACCAACGTTTTTTGTTGACAGTTTTCTATATGTTTCTCAAGTTCATATTTGACTACTTGAAACATGCTTCCGCATACTTTGATTACTTTCTTGGGGTCAAGCATACATGCATACGCTAGCGATAGCACTTTTGGATTCAAACTTAAAGCATACATACTTACGCTATTTATAGCAACTATGATTTTCAACTTATATTATGTCGCAAGTCATTTCATTTATACTTTATAACTTTTTGTAAACTTAAACTTGTTGTCGATCCGTTTGGTAAACTAGACTTTGTAAGTCTTGTACGTTTCAAATGAATGCGACATAATTTTGGTCAAACGTGTCTCATTTAGGGACTATGACCACGCAATAGGACCTAAGTTAACGGCGCCGTCAATGACGATTTTGTCGGGTCGTTACAACTTGCAAACACGTGACACATTGTTCAACATACTTTACAACATCACGTTTCATGCCCGGCCATCAATACTCTTTCTTCAAATCAAGATACATCTTCGTCGCGCCCGGATGAATGGAATAATTTGACTTATGCGCTTCATCAAGTAGCACTTGTCGGAAATCTCCCATTCTAGGCACCCACACTCGTCCTTGAAAGGACAACAAACCATGTGGGCTAAGATAATGGACTCCGTTTGCCCCACGATTCGTTCTTCATGCTTTTTATTAACAAAAGCTTTAATTTGAATTTCACCAAGCTTTACAAGAAAATCGGTAGTAATAATCATGCATAACAATCCTACTCGTATCGCCGGATGTTGACTCTTTCGACTCAACACATCCGCGACCACATTCGCCTTACCCGGATGGTAAAGTATCTCAAAAGCATAATCCTTTACCACATCCATCCATCTACGTTGACGATAATTCAAATCTCGTTGGTCAAAGAGATGCTTTAGACTTTTATGATCCGAATAAATCGTGCACTTGACACCATACAAGTAGTGGCGCCTGATAATGCTAAAAACGAACATATATTTCATAGCATTATCTCTCAAGAAAGACAAGCTTTTGGTTGCAATTGTTCTATTTACAAGTGATATTCGTTTAAATAATAAAAGGTGAAGACAAAAGACAGATTCGACGATTTGAAGACGCAAACGACCAAAAAGCTAAAAGGTACAAAGTACAATCAAAGTGGTTCAAATTATTGATGAGAAACGTCTCAAAATTACAAGAGTACAAGCCGCAAAACGCAAAATACAAGATATTAAATTGTACAAAAGGACGTTCGAAAATCCGAAACCGGGACCAGAGTCAACTCTCAACGCTCGACGCAACGGACTAAAAATTACAAGTCAACTATGCACATAAATATAATATAATATTTAAATAATTCTTAAAATTATTTATATATTATATATATTTAATAAAACTGTCGGCAAACAAGAAAACAAATGAACCTGAGCTGGAATCCCAGGCCATGCGATCGCATGGCCAGGAAGTAGAAAAACCATGCGGTCGCATGGCCCTGAAATGCTGGCCACATCTATAAAAGGCGACGAGTTTCATCAACAAAAACACATCTTTTTCTTTCCTCTCTTACTCTCAACGTATATATAAATATATATATATATATATATATATATATATATATATATATATATATATATATATTATAATTTTAATTTTAATTTTAATTTTAATAATAAGGGTATGTTAGCGAATGTTGTAAGGGTGTAAGTCGAAATTCTGTCCGTGTAACGCTACGCTATTTTTAATCATTGTAAGTTATGTTCAACCTTTTTAAATTAATATCTCGTAGCTAAGTTATTATTATGCTTATTTAAGCCGAAGTAATCGTGATGTTGGGCTAAATATTAAAATTGGGTAATTTAGCTTTGTACCATAATTGGGGTTTGGACAAAAGAACGACACTTGTGGAAATTAGACTATGGGCTATTAATGGGCTTTATATTTGTTTAATTAAATGATAGTTTGTTAATTTAATATAAAGATTTACAATTAGACATACCTATAAATAACCATATACACTCGATCGTACACGATGGGCGGGATATTTATAAGTACTAATAATCGTTCATTTAACCGGACACGGGAATGGATTAATAGTTAATGGACTTATTAAAACAGGGGTGAATTATGTACAAGGACACTTGGCGTAATTGTTAACAAAGTATTAAAACCTTGGGTTACACGCAGTCGATATCCTGGTGTAATTATTAAACAAAGTATTAAGACCTTGTTACAGTTTAAGTCCCCAATTAGTTGGAATATTTGACTTCGGATATAAGGATAATTTGACGAGGACACTCGCACTTTATATTTATGACTGATGAACTGTTATGGACAAAAACCAGACGGACATATTGAATAATCCAGGACAAAGGACAATTAACCAATGGTAATAAACTAAAATCAACACGTCAAACATCATGATTACGGAAGTTTAAATAAGCATAATTCCTTTATTTCATATTTAATTGCACTTTTAATTATCGCACTTTTATTTATCGTCATTTTATTTATCGCATTTTTTATTTATAGAAATTTCATTATCGTTATTTACTTTATAGTTAAAATTAAGTTATATTTATTTTTAATATTTTACATTAGGTTTTAACTGCGACTTAAGTTTTAAAATCGACAAACCGGTCATTAAACGGTAAAAAAAACCCCTTTTTATAATAAATACTACTTATATATATATATATATATTTATTTATATTTTTACAAATATAGTTTTTAAAAATATAGCGTTAAACTTGGCTAAGATTCCTGTGGAACGAACCGAACTTACTAAAAACTACACTACTGTACGGTTAGGTACACTGCCTATAAGTGTTGTAGCAAGGTTTAGGTATATCCACTCTATAAATAAATAAATATCTTGTGTAAAATTGTATCGTATTTAATAGTAATTCCTAGTATAAATATAACTATTTTGTACCCCTTCGCTTTAACTTCAAGTATTTTTGGCGCCGCTGCCGGGGACACTAAAATGCCGAAAGCGCAACGCTATATAAAAAAAAAGATTCTTAGTTTACTTTTGTAAAAATACGCTTTTGTAAAAATACATTTTAATTATTAAAAATACAAAAACCATAAAAAGAAAAGAAAAACAAAATTTATATATATTTTTAAGAGTTTGTTAAATATATATATAAAATATTAAAGTTTCTTTATTTTAGCTTTTTTTAAATATAAGTTTTTATTTATTTATGTAAATATTTTATTTAATATTAAAAATAGAAAAAAATATATATAAAAGAACTCGGCCCGATCACTGTTGCAGCCCAGATTCTGGTACGAAACCCTACTCCATGCAACCGCATGGATTTATAACGCAAAGACCATGCTATCGCATGGCCTTGTCTAACACGCCAGAGTTGACCTGGTACTGCAATAATTACGGGGTATTAATTATAATTATTATTAATTAAAACCCTAATTAAGTTTTTATTTATTTATTATTTAGTTTTAGTTTTATTATTATTTTGTATTATTTAGTTTAAATTAGTTTTATTAATATATAAAATTAATACTTTTATAAATAAATAATATAAAAATAATATTTTTATAAAAATTGTACTTTTTACAATTTTAAGTTTATTTTGTGTATCTTTTTATTTGTTTTAGCGTAATATTTGTATTTTTCGTTTGTATTTAGTTTTAAGTCATAGTTTTTGCCATAGTTATTTTTATTTCTAGATTTTTAGGCTTTGTCGTAAAATCCCTTAAGTGCTTTTTCTTTGGACTAAGATTTAGGTGCTTTAGAATTTTGTGTCGCCGTTTTATAAATTTTAGTACTTTTTAAGTTTATACCGTTTTGGATATAGAATTTCTTTTAAGCTTTAATATCTTTAGACGTAAGTTTTAATTCTTAGTTTTTAGTTCCTTTTTAAGTTTCGACGCGCTACTTTCTTATTTTTATTTTTCGATGCCTATTATTTTTTGACCTTTTATTTTTCGACGTTTTTCGACGCACTCTTTTTCTTTCTTATTTCTCGGCGCTCTAGTTTTTAGGACTTAGAATTTTCTATTTCTTCTCTAAAATTTCTTTAAATTTCAACGAAAAATTATTTTAAGTGGTTAAATTGATAGACATCCAAAATTTTCTGGTTCGTAGTAATAGTTGGATTTGTTAGTGGCGAGTTGTGGGCTTCCGATTTAAAGGGTCCTGGCTACCTGCTGCATCTATTGGCTATTCGAAACGTGGGCAAAATCATAAAAGTATATTATTTTGATAACTTATATAATTTTTATTTTTATAACTAATAGGATATTCAGTGAATGCACCGAGCAAAACGTTCACCACCTTTTATACGTTCACCACCTGTAAATAGATCAAGACATCTAGCCAATATTGTCGCCGTTGATTTTTCTTTAGAATCGTCATCAAGTCGACCAAGTACTCCAATTCAAATTTCCGATAATCCATTTTTTGAACCCGACCTCACAATTGACAATTCGGAGGATATTCAGGGACAATTCAGAGATCCTGAACCATTAATCTTTCCTCCGGAACCACCAATCATTCAACCAGAAATTGTTGAGGAACAACCCATTAAATCAGAATCCTCTAGTGATTCAGATTCAACAAACTCAATAACGGAAAATCTGGAACCTCTAAGTATGGAAGACCGAATGAGAGCTAGACGCACTGGCCAAGGTCACGCAATTACTCAACCAGACATTAATGTGCCAGATTATGAAATCAAAAGACAAATCCTACACATGGTAACTAATCAATGCCAATTTAGTGGTGCGCCGAAGGAAGATCCAAATGAACATCTTCGTACCTTTAATAGGATATGTACTCTATTTAAAATAAGAGAAGTGGAGGATGAACAGATATATCTCATGTTATTTCCCTGGACTTTAAAGGGAGAAGCCAAAGATTGGTTAGAATCGTTACCTGAAGGGGCGATTGATACATGGGACGTTTTAGTTGAAAAATTTCTTAAACAATTCTTTCCGACATCTAAAGCCGTGAGACTTCAAGGAGAAATTGTTACGTTCACACAAAAGCCAAATGAAACTCTATATGAGGCGTGGACAAGATTTGGAAAATTGTTAAGAGGATGTCCGCAACATGGTTTAGACACTTGTCAAATAGTACAAATATTCTACCAAGGATGTGACATCACTACACGAAAAGACATCGATATAGCAGCTGGTGGTTCCATTATGAAGAAAACCGCAACTGACGCTTACAAAATTATTGATAACACTGCTTCTTACTCACATGAGTGGCATCAAGAAAAAGATATCGTTAGATCATCTAAAGCAGCTAGAGCCGATTCTAGCCATGACTTTGATTCCATTTCTGCAAAGATAGATGTTGTCGAGAGACAAATGGAAAAGATGACTAAAGATATTTACTCAATACGAATTAGTTGTGAGCAGTGTGGAGGACCACATTTGATAAAAGATTGTCTCAGTATTGAACAAACAATGGAACAAAGAGCGAATGTTTCATACATGAACCAAAGGCCTGGAAATAATTATCAGAATAATTATCAACCGCCAAGACCGATTTACAATCAAAACCAAAATTATAACCGAAATGTTCCATACAACAACCAACAAGGTCCTAGCAACCAACAAGTATCCAACAATACTTACAATCAGCAAAGACCTATTTTTCAAAACAAACCACCACAAACCAATGATAAAAAGCCAAATTTAGAAGATATGATGTCGAAGTTAGTTGAATCTCAAACGCAGTTTTTTACATCTCAGAAACAAGCCAATGAATAAAATGCTCAAGCATTTAGAAATCAACAAGCTTCTATTCAAAATTTGGAACAAGAAGTAAGCAACCTAGCAAGGTTGATAGGTGAAAGAAAACCGGGAAGTCTACCTAGCGATACAAATGCTAACCCCGGAATGAAACAGCTAAAGTCATTACCACAAGAAGTGGTATTACACTTAAACCACCTGAAATACGTATAATTTCTGATGACTCTATTCCTACACCACAAGAACCACAATCTGATCAAGATAAGGAAACAGAACCGGTAGTTGAAAAGGTTAATGAAGATAACACAGTTAAGGGTAAACCTTATGTTAAACCATACCAACCACCACTTCCTTACCCGAGTAAAATGAGAAAAGAGAGACTTGAAGCCGAGCAATCTAAATTCTTGGATATGTTTAAACAGATAAATGTAAATCTACCTTTCATTGATGTGATTTCAGGAATGCCAAGATATGCCAAATTCTTGAAAGATCTAATCACAAATAGAAAGAAAATGGAAGAAATCTCAGCTGTTACTATGAATGCTAATTGTTCTGCAGTGTTGTTGAATAAGATACCAGAAAAATTATCTGATCTAGGAAGTTTCACAATTCCATGTTTTCTGGGTAGTCTTAGTTCAATAGAAGCATTGTGTAACACCTTATTTTATTTTTTTATTTTAAATCACAGCGGAAGACTGAGTTTACATAAATACCCTTAGTTAGTTACAAACATGATTATCACAAATCATAAGTTAATTACTTTATTACAAACCACAGGCGTTACGTTATACGACTAGCTACAAATTTACAAAACTTAAAACATCAGAGTTCGTCTTGTCAAACATATCGTCAGCCCGACTCCCGTCCCTACCAGCACTAAGATCCAAAACCTGCAAGGGAGGAGGTGAGGGGTTAGCACAAGGCTAAGTGAATGGAACTATCAAAAGGTCTAGCATACAGTACCAACTTGTACTCCTATATCAACAGCTATATGCAACCACATACAACAAACAACAACCAGCAACTGTGCTCCAACTAGAGGATCGGCGGCTTGTACGGGCACATGACCACTAGCTGATCAGTCTAGCGTCTACCGATAGTCCTTACTACTGAATCCCCAGTATAGTCATCCACACGTAGGTGATGCGTCATTCAGCACTATACTCAACAAACAGTAGCCAACTAGACCCAACCACAACTAGGTTGACCTCTCTGAGCTGAACCTAACAACAATAGGTTCCAACAACAACAACAACTTGTGTACATACAACCAGTCAACTACTACTACTACTACTACTACAGGAAACTAATACTACTAAAAGCATGTCAACCTTAACTGCAATCAACTATACAGCATAACTACTAATCATGGCAACTATCAACAATATAAACATAGTAGCGCAACTTGCTACTCTATACTACACCCAGAGATAATCCCACTCACCGATTACCAGCAGCCAGCTCAGATAAACTATCACTGAGCTTCTTCCTTATCCTTATCACCTGAACATAAGGCAAATCAAGTTAGTTTCTATCCGTTAACACAAAACAACACAGTACATAAATCAGTCACAAAAAGCGCCGCTAAAAGTCCACGTAACACTTATGCACTTTCAAAATTTACATCCTGAACACCAAAATACAAACGGGCAGCATAACAGCTAGAAAAAGGCACTTTGGTAAAACCTTCTGCCCTAGACACACAGTCGGTCGACTGTCTCCTCAATCGGTCAACTGATGTAGACAGTCGGTCGACTGTTGACACAACCGGTCGACTGATTTTCCCAATCGGTTGACTTATTTGGTATATCCACAATCGGCCGAAAGTCAAACTCAGTCGGTCGGTTCACTCGCCAGTCGGTCGACTGTCGACCGACAGTCGGCCGACTGTGTTCATCATCAGCAGATTCTGAACACAACCTACGGACTTCAAGCTAAATTCACCAAAACTCGATCTAGAGCTCGTTTTCGACACCAAAACTTACCACAACTCAATTACTACATGTTATAGACTATAAACCCACAAAGTTTTGACCATAACAACATCAAATCCATGAATTTTGACACAAAATCAAGCTTTTTACAAAACTCACACAAAACCATGAATTTAACAACGAATTGAGCACAAAAACACATGTTACTTACCTTGATAGACTCAGTAAACGATAACAAGCACGATTCTAACACCAATTTGAGCTCAAGATCAATGTTTAAGGATTAGGGTTTGGTAGATGGGAGGGATGAAGGTACGGTGTTAATTAGGAAGCTTCAAGAAAATGAGAGAAGAAGCTGACTTCTTCCTTTTATATTTAGGTTAGATACAATACCCCATCACACACGGGTATTTACCAGTTATCTAATAACTTACGTACCTCGTTAGGCGGCCCTAACGGAGTCCAAATTAAACAAACGAATATGTTCTGTGACCCTTGTCACAAACTGGTCTCAACTAAACAACCAAATAATTATAAACAAATAATTATTAAAATCACTAATTACGACATACCCAAGGGTACACTGGTCATTTCAACTAGGCCCAAAATGCGGATGTTACAAATCTACCCTCCTTAAAAGAGATTCCGTCCTCGGAATCGGGTCAACTATGGTCGACAAACCCAAAATTATTACTCGAACTGCCAAAACACAAGATCAACTTTATCGATCTGATCCCCGATACCGACATTATCCACGGCAATTGCATAGGGAAACGAGATTCTTGACGTCAATACACTCCCTATACAAAATAATTTGTCACAATCCTCATCGATCAACGTTCGTTAATCCACTTAAGCCCACAAATTACACTATCAAGTCTAATAATCAGAGTCAAATTCATGTTTCTTCGCCATTCTGTATCATAAATTTCACGATCTGTCATCAAATTCAACTCTTTATACAGTCCACTTTTCCCAATTATCCAAGGCTTAGTGTAACGACCCGCACTTTTTCGATCATACTATACTTATAAGATTAATATTTACATAAATTAAACCTTGCCAACATGATAAGCAATCCAAATTGTTGAGATTTATGTTTCCGAAAAGAGTTTTACATAACGTTTGACCGTCTAGTTTGACCGATGATATCACGAACTATACAATATATGATAATTATACGTTTGTGTATATATATGTATATATACATATTTAACATGATTAAAGAATGTTTTAATACCTCATTTTATATTAATAACAACAAGTTATATGTGTATTTTGAAACTACTAACTTAAGTTTTCAAAACGATAACAATACGTAACGTTATTTGACATATATACTTAAGACTTATAATGTTATACATATATTGTATAAGTAATGTATTTAATTACTTTTAAAGAACTTAAATACATAAAACCATATAAGTGTATTCACAAAAGATAGCTATATTTGAATCCTCATTTCATTTTTCACAAAATTTCTATACGTATACCTAGAGTATTTGTACTCGTATCATACCTAGCTCCTATACGTATTTACTAATAGTAAATACACATCAAAATCACCACCTAACCAGCCATTATTCATGCCCTTAGAGCTAGGTAATTACTTTTGGATGATTACTTGACTAATTAACAAGATTACAAACTAAAATTTGTCCATGTATGCCCATGAAACACGTTTTTTATGGTGTATATATGTATCATCATTTTAGTTCATTTTTACTTCCATTCTCTAGCTAAAAACACACACACATTCAAGAGTCTTAAACTCCATAAACATTCAGCAACTTACCTTGAAGATCTAGCTTCAAAAACCATACTAAAACACCATAAGAAAACCATACAACAACACTTCAAGAAAACTTTCCAAGAACACCAACTTACTTCCAATCTTTCATCCACTTCTATCACCCTTTTGATTCTAGCTTCTTACTCCTCTTTTACAGCAAACTTATCCAAGGAACTTGAGGTAGAATCTATGTTCATAACCTTATTCAATTCATATATATATAGCTATCTTATTTTGTGGTACAAAAGTTTAACAACAAGAACATAGTTTGAATGTTTTCAAACTTGTTTGCAAACTAAATAGATCCTTCTAACTTAACTTTTAAAATACTTCAAGACATGTAACATAACTTATTTATATGTTAATTTAACAAGGTAAAACTTGGTTTTTCAAAGTATAAGTATTTTTAGAAAAATGGTCATTAAATGATTTTGTTGTAACAAAAATGTTTAACTTCATATGTTTCACTAAAGTTTGACCTATGCCGTGTGATTTTGAATACAAACTAAGGTATTTACAGTTCATAGTCTTAAAGAGGGACTCGATCCAAGAAGATGGCAATTTGAATCAACGAAAACGGATTTGTAACGAAGAAACTATGACCGAAACAAAATTGGTTATCCTAGATCATTTCAACTACGGGATCAATTGGAAAAAAATGATATAAATCACATATTTCTAAGATAACATGATATTTTATATATATGTACTTATAATTCAATTTTATATGGTTCAGGATCACCCGTAAACAATACGAGAAGATTAATCATAAGATCCCATGATTGTACGCAACACGTCATTTGACAACACCGGTACTTTATGTACGCAACACGTCATTTGACAACACCGGTACCATGGGTCAAGATTAATCTCGACCAATACATATACGATGGGTTTTATTTATTTCGCTGGGGGGTTTTATTTATTTCATTGCGGGTATATTAAACATCTAAAAATGAACCATTAAAATTGAATTACTAACATCGGACTGCTAACTACGGACTAAGGAATTATTCAAAGTATTAAAAGTATAACAAGTATATATTTATAACGTTTGTTTAAAAATGAAAACATATTGATATATTATATATGGATAGGTTCGTGATATCAACCGGAAGACCGAGTCAAATTATTTATATCATCAAGACAAGAGTGAGTATATAGTCCCACTTTTAAACTCTAAATATTTCGGGATGAGAATACATGTATTTTATGTTTTACGATATGGACACAAGTAACTGAAAAATATGTTCTACGTTGAGTTGTACCACTGGCATACTTCCCTGTAGCTTGGTAATTAATATTTACAGCGGTATTGTAAACGCGAATCCTGTTGATAGATCTATCGGGCCTGACAACCCCAACCGGACTGGACGACCAGTATTCAACGGTTGCACAGTACTTCGTTTTGTGACTACACTTGGTACGGTGTAGTAAGATTTCATATTAAAGGGAATATGCGACGTGAAAATGTTAAGTATGGTTACCAAGTGCTCAACCACTTAGAATACTTTTATTAAACTGTTTATATACGAAATCTTGTGGTCTATATATATATTGCTGCCGGCATTAAACCTATATCTCACCAACTTTATGTTGACCTCTTTAAAACATGTCTATTCTCAGGTGATTTCTAAAGCTTCCGCTGCATCATGTTGGATCTAACCAGGATCTTGCGTACGCATGTTTGTGTCAAAAATAAAACTGCATATCCGAGATGTTGTATTGTAAAATATGCTAGAAACCGTGTTGTTGTCATCATTTGTAAAGTTTGTAAGTCGAAGATTATCGCTAAACGTTAATCTTCTTTTTATTGTCTTAAGCTTGTAACAAAAATAATGGTTATGGTTTGTAATGTATAATATATGCAGTTTTCTTTCAAAAATGTCTCATATAGAGGTCAATACCTCGCAATGAAATCATACGTTATCTAACGCGTTCTTATGGTTAAGGACGGGTTATGACATGTGGTATCAGAGCGTTGGTCTTAGCGAACCAGGTTTGCATTAGTGTGTCTAACCGAGAAGTCGTTAGGATACATTAGTAAAGTCTGGACTTTGACCGGGTCTGATTTTAAAAACCATTGCTTATCACTGTTGGTTAAAAATTTATATGTAAATATTATGTAAGTACTAATGGGTTAGTTGTTATGTGATAGATGTCGGGCTCGAAACTTATTATCACATTCAGCGACTCTGAATCAGAACCTTCAGATTGTGTTTCAGTCATTAACATATCCGATGACGAAAGTGGTATTTTTGGGGAAGACTCACAATTTCCGGATGAACCAACTATAGAAATATCGGAAAGTGAACCCGAGGAGGAAAGTGAACCTGAGGAGGAAAGTGAACCCGAGGAAGAAATACAGGAAATTACAAAAGACGAGTTCGAACTAGGAAAGAAACGAAAGGCTAATGAATTAGAAAATTCAAATCCCGAGTTTAATGAGAATGATGTGGCACCAACTCCACTAAACACTACCACCCCTATCCCCGCTATTCCTATTAGTGCTATCCCCGCATCTAGTTCTTCGGCACCTCAGCCAAAACGTAGGGAGACAGCTAGGATTCGCGTTGGGGGATTCCCTGGACATAAATGTTTTGGGAAATAGACCAAATGATGCGCTACCGTATTAAACCATGGAATCATATAATGTTTTGTATAATATTATTAGTGTGGTTTGTTTAAAGTTTGATGTAAGCATATGTAAAATAGCGAAGTATGAAATGCAATAATTTTCCATGGTTAAGTATTATTAGATTGTAGTAATTGATTCTGTACTAAGCTATTAAGTATGAACATTAACGGGTAGGTACTACCCAAGATATAATTATAAAACGCTAATAAGAAGAAAAGGCTTTTATAATAATACCTGGTTCATATTATTAACAAGCTATAAATGTACTATAAATACACACTACATCTATAATATTCCATGTGAATAATTATTTTCTTTCAATAGGAAATGGCGCGATTGAATCGAATGACGGAACAAGAACTCGAGGAACTCATCAACCAGCGAGTGAACGACAGAATGTTATGGGTTGAGGCTGCAAGAGCTGCTGCAGTTAATCCAACTCCTCGTGTAGGATGCACCTACAAGACGTTCCAAGCTTGCAAGCCATCATCATTCAGTGGAACGGAAGGACCGATCGGTTTAACCCGATGGATAGAAAAGATGGAGACGGTGTTTAAAATCAGTGGTTGTGATGAAAAAGACATGACCAAGTTTGCATCGTGCACTTTACAAGATAGTGCACTCACATGGTGGAAGAATTATGTGAAGGCGGTAGGAGGAGATGTAGCTTATGATACTCCATGGGAAGAATTCAAAGCGATGATAATCACCGAGTATTGTCCAAGGAATGAGGTTATTAAGTTAGAAGATGAGTTACGAAGTTTGAAGGTGGTTGGTACTGAAATCACCAACTATAATCAGCGATTCATGGAATTGGTTTTACTATGTCCTGAATTGGTTCCAACCGAAGCACGGAAGATTGAAATGTACAAAGGTGGTTTGCCCAAAAAGGTCAAGGCAAACGTTACGGCGTCGAAACCTAAGACAATTCATGAAGCTATAACCATGGCGAACGAGTTAATGGATCAGGTCATTCTGGATAAGAAAGCATTCACTACTGAGGTGAAGGTATCGAGTAACAAAAGGAAGTGGAACGGAAATTATGATCGAGGTTACCAACAGCAATCTTTTAAGAAACCAGAAACCCCGAAAGGTGCGGGTAGCGGTTCAGGCTTTGGTTACAAAGGACAAAGTCCTTTATGCAACCGTTGTCAGAAACATCATTTTGGTTACTGTAGTGTGTTGTGCACTAAATGCAATAGACAGGGACATCTTGCTGAAGATTGTAAGGCTCTCGTTACAAATGCAAATGGTAACAAGACTCCTGCCACCAACGCAAATAGAACTGCTTTGGCTAACATTACTTATTTTGGGTGTGGAAAACAAGGTCACTATAAGAGCCAGTGCCCGAATCAGAATGGCGGACCTGCACGTGGAAGAGCGTTTGTTATTAATGCTAGAGAGGCACGAGAAGACCCGGAGCTTGTTACGGGTACGTTTACCATTAATAACTTATCAGCATCTATTCTATTTGATACTGGCGCCGATAGAAGTTACGTGTGTATAAATTTTTACACTAAATTGAATTGTTCATCATTACCTCTAGATGCTAAGTACTTGATTGAGTTAGCTAATGGTAAACTAATTAAAGCCGATAAAATTTGTCGTGATTGTGAAATAAATCTAGCCGGAGAAACGTTTAAAATCGACTTAATACCCGTAGAATTAGGAGGTTTTGATGTAATAGTCGGCATGGACTGGATGTCCAAAATAGGAGCGGAAGTTGTTTGTGCCAAGAAGGCAATTCGTATTCCTGGTAAGGATAAAATGCCAGTGATGATTTATGGAGAGAAGGGTAATTCAAAGCTAAAACTCATTAGCTGTTTGAAAGCCAAGAAGTGTTTAGAAAAGGGATGTTACGCTATTTTAGCACATGTTAATAAAGTCGAAAAGAAAGAAAAGTGCATCAACGACGTGCCTGTGGCAAGAGATTTTCCTGAAGTTTTTCCGGAAGAATTGCCGGGATTACCTCCATTTAGATCTGTAGAATTTCAAATAGATTTAGTACCAGGAGCTGCACCAGTGGCTCGTGCGCCATATAGACTTGCACCGTCCGAATTAAAAGAACTTCAAAGTCAGTTAAAAGAATTACTAGACCGTGGATTCATACGACCAAGTACTTCACCGTGGGGAGCTCCGATTCTATTTGTTAAAAAGAAAGATGGATCTTTTAGGATGTGTATAGACTATCGTGAATTAAATAAGTTAACTATCAAGAATCGGTATCCACTACCGAGAATTGATGACTTATTTGATCAATTGCAAGGATCATGTGTTTATTCAAAAATCGACTTAAGATCGGGCTATCATCAACTACGTGTCAAAGAAGAGGACATTCCGAAAACTGCTTTTCGAACACGTTATGGTCATTACGAATTTTTGGTTATGCCGTTTGGATTGACGAATGCGCCAGCTGTATTCATGGACCTCATGAATCGAGTTTGTAGTCCGTATTTGGATAAGTTTGTTATCGTTTTCATTGATGATATTCTTATCTATTCCAAAAGTGAGCAAGAGCATGAGCAGCATTTAAGGTTGATATTAGAGTTGTTGAGAAAAGAACAGCTATACGCTAAATTTTCTAAGTGTGCTTTCTGGTTGAAAGAAGTGCAATTTCTTGGTCACGTTGTTAATAGCGAAGGAATTCAGGTTGATCCAGCAAAAACTGAAGCTATTGAAAAATGGGAGACTCCTAAGACACCAACACAGATACGCCAATTTTTGGGTTTAGCCGGTTATTATAGAAGGTTTATTCAAGATTTTTCCCGAATAGCTAAGCCGTTGACAGCGTTAACGCAAAAAGGGAAGAAATATGAATGGACCTCTGAGCAGGAGAACGCATTTCAAATACTGAAGAAGAAGTTAACTACGGCTCCTATATTATCGTTACCAGAAGGGAACGATGATTTTGAAATATATTGTGACGCTTCGCGACAAGGTTTTGGTTGTGTTCTTATGCAACGGAAGAAAGTGATTGCATTTGCATCCCGACAATTGAAAATTCACGAGCGGAATTATACGACGCATGATCTAGAATTGGGAGCAGTTGTGTTTGCATTGAAGATGTGGAGACACTACTTGTATGGGGTTAAATTCACCGTGTTTACTGATCATAAAAGCCTTCAACATATTTTCGATCAAAAACAGCTGAACATGAGGCAACGTAGGTGGGTTGAGTTAATAAATGACTATGATTGTGAAATTCGTTATCATCCCGGGAAAGCGAACGTGGTGGCCGACGCTCTAAGCAGAAAGGAACGAGAACCAATTCGAGTACGAGCGATGAACATAAAAATTCGCATGAATCTCAACTCACAAATCAAAGAAGCTCAACGAGAAGCACTTACTAAAGAAAATAAAGGAAATGAAATAATGAAGAAGTATGAGAAGCAACTCGTTATGCGGGAAGATGGAATTCGATATTTTGCAAATCGTATTTGGGTACCGAAGTTGGGTGGATTAAGGAAGTTGATATTGAACGAGGCACATAAGACAAGATATTCGATACATCCTGGAGTTGGAAAGATGTATCAAGATCTTAAGACACGTTATTGGTGGCCTAATTTAAAGACCGACGTTGCAACATATGTTGGGGAGTGTTTAACTTGTTCTAAGGTCAAAGCAGAACACCAGAAGCCGTCAGGGTTACTTCAACAACCAGAAATCCCAGAATGGAAATGGGATGGTATTACCATGGATTTCATCACAAAGTTACCAAAGACTGCCTGGGGATACGACACCATTTGGGTAATTGTTGATCGTCTTACCAAATCTGCACATTTCTTGCCTATAAAGGAAACAGATAGAATGGAGAAACTATTACGATTGTATATAAAGGAAGTTGTTTCAAGGCATGGAATACCTATTTCCATTATATCCGATCGTGATAGTAGATTTACCTCAAAATTCTGGCAATCACTACAGGAGGCACTAGGAACTCGGTTGGATATGAGTACCGCATATCATCCACAAACCGATGGACAGAGTGAGAGAACGATTCAGACTCTCGAAGACATGCTCAGGGCATGTGTGATCGATTTTGGAAACGGATGGGATAAATATCTACCGTTAGCAGAATTCTCGTATAATAATAGTTATCATGCGAGCATTGGAGCTGCGCCATTCGAAGCATTGTACGAAAGGAAGTGTAGATCTCCTATCTGTTGGAATGAAGTAGGAGATCGACATTTAACTGGTCCCGAGATCATACACGAAACGACCGAGAAGATAGTACAAATCAAGGAGAGATTGAAAACAGCTCGTAGTCGCCAAAAGAGCTACGCCGATGTTCGAAGGAAACCATTAGAGTTTCAGGTCGGGGACATGGTTATGCTAAAGGTGTCACCTTGGAAAGGTGTGATACGTTTTGGAAAAAGGGGTAAACTGAACCCAAGGTACGTAGGCCCGTTTAAGATCATCGAACGCATTGGACCGGTAGCTTATCGACTCGAGTTACCGCAACAACTCGCCGGAGTACATAATACTTTTCACGTCTCGAACCTTAAGAAGTGTCTTGCAAAGGAAGACCTTACCATTCCTCTTGAAGAAATCCATGTCGACGAGAAACTACAATTCGTCGAAGAACCAATCGAAATCATGGACCGTGAAGTTAAACAGCTCAAACAGAGCAATATACCGATTGTTAAGGTTCGTTGGAATGCTAGAAGAGGTCCCGAGTTTACGTGGGAACGAGAGGATCAAATGAAACAAAAGTATCCACACTTGTTTCTCGATAACGCAAAATAGGTACAATTTTAAAATTTCGGGACGAAATTTATTTAACGGGGAGGTAATGTAACGACCCGCACTTTTTCGATCATACTATACTTATAAGATTAATATTTACATAAATTAAACCTTGCCAACATGATAAGCAATCCAAATTGTTGAGATTTATGTTTCCGAAAAGAGTTTTACATAACGTTTGACCGTCTAGTTTGACCGATGATATCACGAACTATACAATATATGATAATTATACGTTTGTGTATATATATGTATATATACATATTTAACATGATTAAAGAATGTTTTAATACCTCATTTTATATTAATAACAACAAGTTATATGTGTATTTTGAAACTACTAACTTAAGTTTTCAAAACGATAACAATACGTAACGTTATTTGACATATATACTTAAGACTTATAATGTTATACATATATTGTATAAGTAATGTATTTAATTACTTTTAAAGAACTTAAATACATAAAACCATATAAGTGTATTCACAAAAGATAGCTATATTTGAATCCTCATTTCATTTTTCACAAAATTTATATACGTATACCTAGAGTATTTGTACTCGTATCATACCTAGCTCCTATACGTATTTACTAATAGTAAATACACATCAAAATCACCACCTAACCAGCCATTATTCATGCCCTTAGAGCTAGGTAATTACTTTTGGATGATTACTTGACTAATTAACAAGATTACAAACTAAAATTTGTCCATGTATGCCCATGAAACACGTTTTTTATGGTGTATATATGTATCATCATTTTAGTTCATTTTTACTTCCATTCTCTAGCTAAAAACACACACACATTCAAGAGTCTTAAATTCCATAAACATTCAGCAACTTACCTTGAAGATCTAGCTTCAAAAACCATACTAAAACACCATAAGAAAACCATACAACAACACTTCAAGAAAACTTTCCAAGAACACCAACTTACTTCCAATCTTTCATCCACTTCTATCACCCTTTTGATTCTAGCTTCTTACTCCTCTTTTACAGCAAACTTATCCAAGGAACTTGAGGTAGAATCTATGTTCATAACCTTATTCAATTCATATATATATAGCTATCTTATTTTGTGGTACAAAAGTTTAACAACAAGAACATAGTTTGAATGTTTTCAAACTTGTTTGCAAACTAAATAGATCCTTCTAACTTAACTTTTAAAATACTTCAAGACATGTAACATAACTTATTTATATGTTAATTTAACAAGGTAAAACTTGGTTTTTCAAAGTATAAGTATTTTTAGAAAAATGGTCATTAAATGATTTTGTTGTAACAAAAATGTTTAACTTCATATGTTTCACTAAAGTTTGACCTATGCCGTGTGATTTTGAATACAAACTAAGGTATTTACAGTTCATAGTCTTAAATAGGGACTCGATCCAAGAAGATGGCAATTTGAATCAACGAAAACGGATTTGTAACGAAGAAACTATGACCGAAACAAAATTGGTTATCCTAGATCATTTCAACTACGGGATCAATTGGAAAAAAATGATATAAATCACATATTTCTAAGATAACATGATATTTTATATATATGTACTTATAATTCAATTTTATATGGTTCAGGATCACCCGTAAACAATACGAGAAGATTAATCATAAGATCCCATGATTGTACGCAACACGTCATTTGACAACACCGGTACTTTATGTACGCAACACGTCATTTGACAACACCGGTACCATGGGTCAAGATTAATCTCGACCAATACATATACGATGGGGTTTTATTTATTTCGCTGGGGGGTTTTATTTATTTCATTGCGGGTATATTAAACATCTAAAAATGAACCATTAAAATTGAATTACTAACATCGGACTGCTAACTACGGACTAAGGAATTATTCAAAGTATTAAAAGTATAACAAGTATATATTTATAACGTTTGTTTAAAAATGAAAACATATTGATATATTATATATGGATAGGTTCGTGATATCAACCGGAAGACCGAGTCAAATTATTTATATCATCAAGACAAGAGTGAGTATATAGTCCCACTTTTAAACTCTAAATATTTCGGGATGAGAATACATGTATTTTATGTTTTACGATATGGACACAAGTAACTGAAAAATATGTTCTACGTTGAGTTGTACCACTGGCATACTTCCCTGTAGCTTGGTAATTAATATTTACAGCGGTATTGTAAACGCGAATCCTGTTGATAGATCTATCGGGCCTGACAACCCCAACCGGACTGGACGACCAGTATTCAACGGTTGCACAGTACTTCGTTTTGTGACTACACTTGGTACGGTGTAGTAAGATTTCATATTAAAGGGAATATGCGACGTGAAAATGTTAAGTATGGTTACCAAGTGCTCAACCACTTAGAATACTTTTATTAAACTGTTTATATACGAAATCTTGTGGTCTATATATATATTGCTGCCGGCATTAAACCTATATCTCACCAACTTTATGTTGACCTCTTTAAAACATGTCTATTCTCAGGTGATTTCTAAAGCTTCCGCTGCATCATGTTGGATCTAACCAGGATCTTGCGTACGCATGTTTGTGTCAAAAATAAAACTGCATATCCGAGATGTTGTATTGTAAAATATGCTAGAAACCGTGTTGTTGTCATCATTTGTAAAGTTTGTAAGTCGAAGATTATCGCTAAACGTTAATCTTCTTTTTATTGTCTTAAGCTTGTAACAAAAATAATGGTTATGGTTTGTAATGTATAATATATGCAGTTTTCTTTCAAAAATGTCTCATATAGAGGTCAATACCTCGCAATGAAATCATACGTTATCTAACGCGTTCTTATGGTTAAGGACGGGTTATGACACTTAGGCAATAGAATTAGTCATCATGCTAAAATATATACCCATATCCACGAAATTGTCTCGTAAGTCAACAGAACTTCTCAGGTTATTCGTCTCATATCCATTCACATCACAACCCAATATAGCACAGGCCACCTAATTCTCCTTCAGCTTCCCAGAAATTCTGTATGATTTATCATAACATACTTCTGTTGGCCGGACACAAGCATATTATCCTAAATCATACCTTCATTCTGAATTGCTCGAAAAGGAAAAATTCTACTTGTCTCATTTACTAACTTATGTCCAATCAATCTCCTCAATAAGCATCGGTAATTAATTTAACTACTTTATAATTAATCAATTGCACCATCTGTCCAATCATGGATATTAAAACACTGTTCATCAAATGTTCAACTATAATCTACCAACATCATACACATCCAACAAGCATAGGAAATATCTGGTCAATAAAGTCCACTATCGGCATATCACTCATACTCGTGTCACTATCTAACAAATTTCTATCATCCAAATGTCCACTCCATAAAGATACCAAACACATCTCTATCAAAGTCACGGTCTTCAATCCCAAAAAGTCAACCTAAGGGTCACCCTTACCCCACATGGCACACAAGGGTCGCAACCAAAATATAAATAACATAATGCAACAAAATAAATCTTACACTACAATCAAGATCTACCAATCTACACACACACATATATATATATACACAATCACATACTTATATACAACTAAACAGTACGAGGATTTTGAAGCATACCTGTATTCACATCATATTCAACATCTGCATCTGCAACCATCTGATAAGCTCTTGCTATTGCCGTAGGTGGATTCTTTCTTTTCTGCCCAACTGAAGAACCAGAAGATCCACCTATTGATCCTGACTGCGCTCCTGGCCCCGCCCCAGAACCTGATCCTCTTACATACGGACACTGAGCTGACCTATGCCCCACTTGATGACATTTCCAACATACATCCTCTTGGAACGAACACATCCGAATCTCGTGTCCCATAATACCACATCTCAAACATCTTTTGGTTGAATCTGAACAAGGACCACTATGAGATGATCTGCAACTATAGCACCAAGAATTCTGACTTGATGCTGACCTACTATGTTCTGACCCACTCTTCTGTTTCAACTTAACAGACCTCTTTGACCTAGAGTCTGAATGACTCATCACCTGATCTTGTTGTGGCATCTCATAACCTACTATTCTATTCCTTGCTGCTCTGACGTCATCCTCTACCATCTTTGCCATAACAAACGCTTGCGATAACGTCGTCGCCATTCTAACCATTGTTCTGTACTCTGGTAAAGTTATATTAACAAAGTGCTGAATTCTGGACTGCTCATCTAGAACTCACTGTTGCACAAGCCTTAATTTATCCATATACTGCTCAATCACCTCATCGATCGTCATCTGAGGTGTCATTTTCATTGCCAAAAATTATGTCTTAATTCGATTGAGGTCGTAGGACGAACAATACTGCTCACAAACTTTACTATAAAATTGTTCCCAAGTAATCATGTTCACTTGCTCTTTCGGTATACTAGAAATAACTGTATCCCACTAAACCATTGCCCTATTTTTTAACATACGACTAGCATAAATAACCTGTAATTCTGGTTTGCACTGACATGCCTTAAAAACTTTTTCTATCTCTCTTAACCAGTTAAGGGTTACCGTTGGGTTAGAACTTCCTACGTACTCTGGTGGATTATAATTCAGAAACTGTTTGAAGGTACATTTCTTCGGTTGGTGAAACGCCGGCATCTGATAAGGACCCTACATCTGATTTGGGAACTGTTGATTAAACTGAGGTGGCACCTGATACTGTTGAGGAAAGTGACACTGAGGTGGTAACCATTGTTGTTGTTGGAAAGCACTTCCCGTTTGCTGGTAAATATTTGACTGCATCGGATACCCACTAAACATCTGATTCGGTACACTACCACCGGGATTCACTGTTAACTGGCGTTGTTCTAATTCCCTTATTCGGTCACGTGCTTCCTTTAACTTACTTTCTAAATCTAGAATTTGTTCCTGCGGATCCTCTTCTGACACATACCCATCTTCATTTGGGGCTCTGAATGTTCTGGGGGCTGACGGACCAGTTGCGTTTCCTGCATTATCTGCCATATCTGCACTACCACAACAACTCACACAAACGCTTAGTGGAAAACATGTTAGTACCTATCAACTAACGCATGTAATCCCTACATTCACTTAACCCGTCCCCTCAGATATATTTGACACAACACAAGGTTTGGGAACATGACATTCAACACAATGTACATGCGGCCAAACCTATGCTCTGATACCAAGTTGTAACACCTTATTTTTTTTTTAAATCACAGCGGAAGACTGAGTTTACATAAATACCCTTAGTTAGTTACAAACATGATTATCACAAATCATAAGTTAATTACTTTATTACAAACCACAGGCGTTACGTTATACAACTAGCTACAAATTTACAAAACTTAAAACATCAGAGTTCGTCTTGTCAAACATATCGTCAGCCCGACTCCCGTCCCTACCAGCACTAAGATTCAAAACCTGCAAAGGAGGAGGTGAGGGGTTAGCACAAGGCTAAGTGAATGGAACTATCAAAAGGTCTAGCATACAGTACCAACTTGTACTCCTATATCAACAGCTATATGCAACCACATACAACAAACAACAACTAGCAACTGTGCTCCAACTAGAGGATCGGCGGCTTGTACGGGCACATGACCACTAGCTGATCAGTCTAGCGTCTACCGATAGTCTTTACTACTGAATCCCCAGTATAGTCATCCACACGCAGGTGATGCGTCATTCAGCACTATACTCAACAAACAGTAGCCAACTAGACCCAACCACAACTAGGTTGACCTCTCTGAGCTGAACCTAACAACAATAGGTTCCAACAACAATAACAACTTGTGCACATACAACCAGTCAACTACTACTACTACAGGAAACTAATACTACTAAAAGCATGTCAACCTTAACTGCAATCAACTATACTGTATAACTACTAATCATGGCAACTATCAACAATATAAACATAGTAGCGCAACTTGCTACTCTATACTACACCCAGAGATAATTCCACTCACCGATTACCAGCAGCCAGCTCAGATAAACTATCACTGAGCTTCTTCCTTATCCTTATCACCTGAACATAAGGCAAATCAAGTTAGTTTCTATCCGTTAACACAAAACAACACAGTACATAAATCAGTCACAAAAAGCGCCGCTAAAAGTCCACGTAACACTTATGCACTTTCAAAATTTACATCCTGAACACCAAAATACAAACGGGCTGCATAACAGCTAGAAAAAGGCACTTTGGTAAAACCTTCTGCCCTGGACACACAGTTGGTCGACTGTCTCCTCAATCGGTTGACTGACCTAGACAGTCGGTCGACTGTTGACACAACCGGTCGACTGACTTTCCCAATCGGTCGACTTATTTGGTATATCACAATCGGCCGAAAGTCAAACTCAGTCAGTCGGTTCACTCGCCATTCGGTCGACTGTCGACTGACAGTCGGCCGACTTTGTTCATCATCTGCAGATTCTGAACACAACCTACGGACTTCAAGCTAAATTCACCAAAACTCGATCTAGAGCTCGTTTTCAACACCAAAACTTACCACAACTCAATTACTACATGTTATAGACTATAAACCCACAAAGTTTTGACCATAAAAACATCAAATCCATGAATTTTGACACAAAATCAAGCTTTTTACAAAACTCACACAAAACCATGAATTTAACAACGAATTGAGCACAAAAACACATGTTACTTACCTTGATAGACTCAGTAAACGATAACAAGCACGATTCTAACACCAATTTGAGCTCAAGATCAATGTTTAAGAATTAGGGTTTGGTAGATGGGAGGGATGAAGGTACGGTGTTAATTAGGAAGCTTCAAGAAAATGAGAGAAGAAGCTGACTTCTTCCTTTTATATTTAGGTTAGATACAATACCCCATCACACATGGGTATTTACCAGTTATCTAATAACTTATGTACCTCGTTAGGCGGCCCTAACGGAGTCCAAATTAAATAAACGAATCTATACTGTGACCCTTGTCACAAACTGGTCTCAACTAAATAACTAAATAATTATAAACAAATAATTATTAAAATCACTAATTACGCCATACCCAAGGGTACACTGGTCATTTCAACTAGGCCCAAAACTCGGATGTTACACATTGGCAGACTTAGGTGCTAGTATAAATTTAATGTTGTATTCACTATACACTAAACTAGACCTTGGAGAATTGAAACCAACACGAATAAGCATACAACTAGCCGATCGATCAGTAAAATATCCTAGAGGGATAATGCTAGTTAAAGTTGGTACTCTAGTATTTCCAGTAGATTTTGTTATTCTGGATATGGAAGAAGATTCTCGAGTTCGTCTCATATTAGGAAGACCATTCTTAAACACGGCTAAAGCAATAATAGACGTGTTTGGTAAGAAACTGACCCTAAGTATAGAGGACGAGAGTGTTACCTTTTCTGTGGATAGAGCAATGCAACAACCGCAATCTGCAGATGATACATGTTATTATATTCAAACTATAGATTCACATGCAGAATTGTTAGAAGAATTTCCAGAATTACAAGGAACAGGAGAATGTTCTTTAGGAAAAGGAACTGAACCAATTGATGAAGCTGAAATGTTAGCTACACTTATGGCTAATGGATATGAACCAACAACAGAAGAAATTCAAATGCTAAAAGAAGAAGACAGATATCGATATAAATCATCGATAGAAGAACCACCGACATTAGAGTTAAAGCCACTTCCAAACCATTTGGAATACGCTTATTTACATGGTGAATCTGAATTACCTATAATAATATCGTCTTCTCTTACGGAAAATGAAAAATCTCAACTCATTTCTGTGCTAAAAGCTCATAAACCAGCTATTGCATGGAAGATTCATGATATTAAAGGAATAAGTCCTTCGTATTGTACACATAAAATCCTTATGGAAGAAGGTCATAAAACGTATGTGCAACGCCAATGAAGACTAAATCCTAATATGCAAGATGTTATTAAGAAAGAAATTATTAAACTGCTTGATGCAGGTTTAATTTATCCAATTTCTGATAGTCCATGGGTAAGCCCAGTTCAATGTGTACCTAAGAAGGGTGGCATGACTGTCATCACAAATGAGAAAAATGAGTTTATTCCTACTAGGACTGTAACAGGATGGCGTGTTTGTATTGATTATAGAAAATTAAATGACGCCACCCGAAAAGATCACTTTCCCTTACCTTTCATTGATCAAATGTTGGAAAGATTAGCCGGGAATAGTTACTATTGTTTTCTTGACGGTTTTTCCGAATATTTTCAAATTCCAATAGCACCCGAGGACCAAGAGAAAACCACGTTCACGTGCTCTTATGGTACTTTTGCTTACAAACGCATGCCATTTGGATTTTGCAACGCCCCCTGCAACCTTTCAAAGGTGCATGATGGCGATTTTTCACGACATGATAGAAGAATGCATGGAAGTTTTCATGGATGACTTTTCAGTCTTCAGTGATACTTTTGAATTATGTCTAGTTAATCTTGAACGAATGCTTATTAGATGCGAACAATCAAATCTAGTACTGAACTAGGAGAAATGCCATTTCATGGTTAAAGAAGGCATCGTTCTTGGTCATAAAATTTCAAAGGAAGGAATTGAAGTGGATAGAGCTAAAGTAGATGTAATTGCTAAACTTCCACATCCCACCAATGTTAGAGGAGTTGGGAGTTTTCTAGGGCATGCCGGTTTTTATCGACGTTTCATAAAAGATTTTTCTAAAATTGTCACTCCTATGAATAAACTCCTAGAAAAGGATGCTCCATTCATCTTTTCAGATGAATGCATCAAATCTTTTAATATTCTTAAAGAAAAACTCACTAATGTGCCGATCATGATAACTCCAAATTAGAATCTACCGTTTGAATTAATGTGCGATGCAAGTGATTTTGCAATGGGAGCCGTTTTAGGACAAAGGATTGAAAAACGATTTCAACCTATATATTATGCTAGTAAGACGTTACAAGAAGCACAAACAAATTACACAACTACTAAAAAAGAACTCCTTGCTATTGTCTTTGCTTTTGACAAATTTCGTTCATATCTCGTTCTAGCTAAAACGGTGGTCTATACCGACCATTCTGCTCTTAGATACCTATTTTTGAAACAAGATGCCAAACCACGATTAATCTGTTGGATCTTACTCTTACAAGAATTCGATATTGAAATTCGAGATAAAAAGGGAGTAGAAAATCTCGCAGCTGATCATCTTTCTCGTCTTGAAAATCCTGAATTAGAAGTTCTAAATGAATCGGCCATACAAGATAACTTTCCTGATGAATATCTATTGAAGATAGATTATAATGAAATTCCATAGTTTGCAGACTATGCAAACTATTTAGTATGTGGATTCCTTGAAAAAGGATTATCGTACCAAAAACGAAAGAAATTCTTTAGTGATATAAAACACTATTTCTGGGAAGATCCACATTTGTTTAAAAGTTGTCCCGATGGAATAATACGCCGATGTGTATTCGGACATGAAGCTAATAAAATCTTAAACCATTGTCACACAGGACCAACAGGAGGGCATTATGGGCCTCAACTCACAGCAAGAAAAGTTTACGATGCTGGATTCTATTGGCCTACAATTTTCAAAGACGCACACCTTCTTTGCAAATCCTGCGATGCTTGTCAAAGGGCCGGAAAAATAAGTCAACGTGATGAAATGCCACAAAATGTCATTCAAGTATGTGAAGTATTTGACATTTGGGGTATTGACTTTATGGGTCCATTTCCAAAATCTCATAATAATCTCTACATTCTCGTTGCCATTGATTATGTATCTAAATGGGCGGAAGCACAAGCTCTCCCAACTAACGATGCACGAGTTGTAGTCAACTTTTTAAAACATCTTTTTGCTAGGTTTGGAACACCGAAAGCTTTAATAAGTGATCGGGGTACTCATTTTTGTAATAATCAACTTGAGAAAGTTCTCAAAAGATATGGAGTAACTCATAAAATCTAAACCGCTTATCATCCACAAACAAGTGGACAAGTTGAAAATACCAACCGAGCATTATAACGTATTCTAGAGAAAACCGTAGGATCAAATCCGAAGGAATGGTCCATGAAATTGGAGGATGCACTCTGGGCTTTTAGAACAGCCTACAAAACTCCAATTGGAACCACACCTTTCAGACTCGTTTATGGAAAAGCATGTCACCTTCCAGTAGAAATTGAACATAAAGCATTTTGGACTTTGAAGACATGTAATCTTGATTTACATGAAGCTGGACGTCTACGGTTAAGACAACTAAACGAATTAGAAGAATTAAGACATAAAGCATACGAAAATTCGTTGATCTATAAAGAAAGAATGAAGAAATGGCATGATAAAAGAATCAGAAGTTCATAAGAATTTAAAAAAGGAGACAGAGTTCTTCTTTTCAATTCATGATTCAAGCTATTTCTTGGAAAATTGAAATCAAGATGGTCTGGACCATTCATAGTCAAAAGAGTTTTCCCATATGGAATAGTAGAGTTAATAAATTCAAATGGGATTGAATTTAAAGTTAATGGTCACAGAGTTAAACATTACATAGATAATCCAATGGAAGTTGAAGATGAAGTTAATCACAATTTCGACACCACAGCTAACTAAGTGTGGCAAGGTTCGAATCTTTTTAGGGTAATATATATTTCTGTTAGAGTTAGTTATTCTGTCTTCGTGTAGTTTTCGAGAATGGCATCCGAATGGTCTTTCCCTAGCAAACCCTAAAGAACTAGTCTTCTTCCCCCATTCTGAATTTTTATTTTCTTTTAGGTTTTACGATATGAAGAATTCCTTTGATCTGAACCATGGTCTAATGCTACACGCGATGTGACGATCGCTCCAAATCCATATGGACGAACACGTCATTCATTGATTTCATTGCGAGGTATTTGACCTCTATATGATACGTTTTGTAAACATTGCATTCTTTTGAAAAGGCACACCATATATGAATATTTAAATCAAAGGTTTTCGACATCTAATGATTTCTACATATAGACAATCACCATAAATAATAGTTTACAACAGTACTTCCGTTGACAATGCAGTCAAAATAAGATACATGGTGATGATTTGGTGAACGCAACGTTTCCTTGAAAAATATGTCATGTAAGACTCCATGCACATAGCTTGTCTAACATCTAAGCAAACAGCGGAAGACTTCTAGGAAACCTGAGAATAAATATGCTAACAAGTGTCAACACAAAGGTTGGTGAGTTCATAGTTTTAATGTTTCGTATAATCTGTATATAAAGATGGATCACAAGATTTCAGTTGTTTCATCCAGAAACGTTTATCAAAATATTCTACAAGATTGAGCACCCTGGTAACTAAGCTTTAATGTTTATCTAATAAGTACCCCTGTGTTTAACATGCAACCAACATGTACGATACACTCAAATAGCATACGTCTGTTTTATAGTTCACGCTAGGGTTTCTATACCTGGAACAGACTGGGATGTCAAGCCCTATGGATCCATATATAACTACTCGCGCCCACCAATTCTTATAACCGGCAGTTACTAGTTACCAAAGCTAAGAGATTTTCGGTTCAAACTCGGTGTAGAATTTAGTGTGTACTTGTATCCATTGCGTTTAAAATAAAGTGCATGTATTCTCAGCCCAAAATATAGATTGCAAAAGCAATTAAAAAGGGAGCAAATGAAACTCACGCATATAAATATTGTAAATCAGTTTATAAAGCATTTGCATGTATTCTCAGCCCAAAAATGTAGAGAGTAAAAGGGATCATATGAAACTCACCTTAGCAGCATATAAAGTCGTTCACCAAAATGTGATCGAAACACGGATTACCAAATAACCGTAGATTTCAACGTATCAATATTGAGATTCAATATTGTAGGAAAGTACGTAGACGCAACGGAGATGATAAACACTAGGTTTGATTCACAAATATACCCCCGAACATTACCCATAATCTCCTTGGCAATAACCCATAATTTCCTTAGCTCTATCCCGCTAGAAAACCATTTTGAAAGTGACACGCTCATGACCTCGTCATAGTATTTTATGTATAATACTAATTAATAATAATACTACTAATAATAATAAGATTAATAATAATATTAATCTTAATAATAATAATAATAATAATAATAATAATAATAATAATAATAATAATAATAATAATAATAATAATAATAATAATATAATTAATAAATGTATACGAGTGTAATATGTATGTGTGTAAATAAAATGAACTGACTTCGGCTGAATTTATAGATCCTGACTTGTCCCAGCCCTCCATGCGATCGCATGGGTCTGAGGCACAATGGCCATGCGATCGCATGGCCTCTTTTTCCAGCTCAGGTTTGTTTAACTTCTTCCTCGTCGACATATTTTTATATTATATATATATATATATATATATATATATATATATATATATATATAATATATTTAATTTATATAATTAATTATATATTATATTTAATTCACATGCATAGTTGACTTGAACTTTTCGTTCCGGTGACTCGTACGTTTACGCTCGACTTATGTCCCGCTTCCGGTTTCTCGAACGCATTTTCGTACGCTTAGAAAACTCGTATTTTATGTTTCGTGACACGTACTTTGTCTAAATATAACCTTAAATTATCTATAAACTATATCACTAGAATTGTAACTTATACACTTGAGTGTTTTGGTCATTTACTTCTATAAATCATCGTCTCGCTATTTGTTAATATATATATATATATATATATATATATATATATATAATACATACATTTTCATTTTGAAATAGTGTTTTACTATAGCAATTCACTGTAGCAAAGTCAATTTCACTGTAGCAAATAGTGATTTTTGAAAACACTATAGCATTTTGGGTACTGTAGCAATTTGAAAATACTGTAGCAAATTAGTGTTTTACTAGTTCATCTTAAACGTTTTAGTTCACTTATCTAAATATCAATCGAATTAACAAACGAATGTTACTATCGTTTACTAAATAACTTGAAATTATATATATGTATATATCTTTCTTTGATATACATAGATCAGTTTTTAAATACACATTGGAATTTATTTATAATTAATTTTAATAATAAATATTTCAACCTATCATATATATTCAATTAGATATTTAAACCAATAAGTTTAATGTACGGTATCAAACAATTAATACATTGTTATTTTTCTTTTCAAGTTATAGTATATATGTATCTATTTACATATAATTGTTCGCAAAAACAACCGAAGGGTATTTAAATATATAAAAGTAGTTCAAAAATTTTGAGATTCAGTTTTACAGAATTTGCTTATCGTGTCGGAAATGTTAATCATACAAAGATTAAGTTTAAATTTGGTCAGAAATTTCCGGGTCATCACACGCGATGATTACTAAACGTAATAATGACACACTTCCGAGTGAACTGGTATCATTCATAAGAGAAAAAATTGATGGAGTAAGAAAAGAACTCAGAAAAGATCATCATAAGATACATTTTGGAAAAGAAAAATCAAAATCCGTAACAAAAAGAAGAGCACGGCACCTTGAAAGATGTTATAAATGCGGAAAATGGTCACACGAAGGTAAATGTTCAAATAATCAAACATATTCAAATACCGAATTTGTTACTCTATGCAGAGAAGGACCGTTCATATGTTTAGAAGAAAAGATATTGAAGATTCGAGGTTATGCTTACGTAGCTATGGAGAACCAAATCACACGACTCTCCTATGAGTCGGCTAAAGCAGGTCTCTGAGAATTCTTTCTCACAGGTAAGTATGTACAGTTTTTATTTTTATTTTTATTTTTATTTTTATTGCTTTTAACCTTTTGATAATAAACGCAAAATCGTTCGCTATAAAGTATTATATTGGTATTCAATAAAATTAGGTATGCGTAACCGAAATTATTGATATCATACAAAAATTTATTACATCACTGCGAAATTTACCGTTTATTCTTAAGGTATAAATATCTTTAATCAATCAACCCAAAATATTTTAGAAATTCGTCAGGAGTAAAACTAGGTAATATAGCCGAAATTACTTTACCGAAAAGAGGGGCGTATATTTTTGATAATATTTGATTGATTAAAGTGGGATAAAAGACCAAAAAGATTTTTAATTTTTAATTTTTACCTTGTTTTTAAAATTAATATATACATATTAAATTAATATTGTAAACTTTTTTAAAATCAATATATATAAGCTTGTAAATATTTGAAAAAATTAATATTTTTTTATAAGTTTGTATGTATAAAAACAAAAATATAATATAAAATTGGTGTGAATTTTTAATTTTAATAATATGAATTTTTAATTTTATGCATTTTAAATTTAAGTTTGGTGTGAATTTAAAAAAAAATTTACTTTATTTCACTAAGTTAAAAATATGATTTTTAAAATTCATCGTGAGTTGAAAACTAGATCGTTGAACCGAAATTGCTCTGCCCAAGGGAGGGACGAGAACTTTTATTATCATTATTTTTAATCTTATTGAATTAAAGTTTGCCAAAAACATTTAAAAAAACCCAAAAATCTTTGCTTTTAAGACGACGCTTAAAAAGTAACAAATTTTAAAACTTTGTTGAGAGACGGACTAGGACAACGATCCGAATCGCCCTCACTCCTAAAAAGAAACAAATTTTTAAAATTTTATTAATTTATGTTTCAAAAATATAAAGTTTTTATAAAAAAATAATAATAAAATAAAAAAAACACACAACAGACCCCATGCGATCGCATGGGGTTTCCCCTTAAAATCCATGCGGTCGCATGGACTCAAAAAACTGGACAGAATCAAATAAGTCAGCGAGCTGCTCTGCTTCTTCATAACCACACACACATACATACGAACTTACTCCCAAATCCTCTCAATTTTCATCAATTTTTCACCAAAATCAACCAAATTTCTAGCTATAATCCGCTTTAATCATGAATTTGATAAGAAGTTTATCAAGAAGGGTAACAATTACACCCCTAAACCTCTTTAAATTTGATTTTTATTGTTCTTGAGCTATATTTTACCTAATTTGATTTTGTTAATTTCTAGTGTAATTAGAGTTAAATTGTTAGTATATTATGCATGTATAACCTATTTGGGTTTGGAGATGTGAGAGAAATGGTACTTAAAGAAGCACATAAAACCAGATATTCAATACATCCCGGAGCGGGAAAGATGTATAAAGATCTCAAGAAACACTTTTGGTGGCCGGGTATGAAAGCCGATATTGCTAAATATGTAGGAGAATGTTTGACGTGTTCTAAGGTCAAAGCTGAACATCAGAAATCATCAGGTCTACTACAACAACCTGAAATCCCGGAATGGAAATGGGAAAACATTACCATGGATTTCATTACTAAATTGCCAAGAACTGCAAGTGGTTATGATACTATTTGGGTAATAGTTGATCGTCTCACCAAGTCATCACACTTCCTGCCAATGAGAGAAGATGACAAAATGGAGAAGTTGGCACGATTGTATTTGAAGGAGGTTGTTTTTAGACATGGAATACCCGTCTCTATTATCTCTGATAGGGATGGTAGATTTGTTTCAAGGTTCTGGCAGACGTTGCAACAAGCATTGAGGACTCGTCTAGACATGAGTACTGCCTATCATCCACAAACTGATGGGCAGAGCGAAAGGACTATACAAACGCTTGAAGATATGCTACGAGCATGTGTTATTGATTTCAGAAACAGTTGGGATCGACACCTACCGTTAGCAAAATTTTCCTACAACGACAGTTATCATTCTAGTATTGAGATGGCGCTGTTTGTGGCACTTTATGGTAGAAAGTGCAGGTCTCCAATTTATTGGAATGAAGTGGGGGATAGACAGATTACGGGTCCGGAGATAATACAAGAAACTACCGAGAAAATCATCCAAATTCAACAACGATTGAAAATCGCCCAGAGTCGACAAAAGAGCTACGCGGACAGTAAAAGAAAAGATATAGAGTTTGAAATTAGAGAAATGGTCATGCTTAAGGTTTCACCTTGGAAAGGCGTTGTTCGATTTGGTAAACGGGGGAAACTAAATCCAAGGTACATTGGACCATTCAAGATTATAGATCGTGTCGGACCACTAGCTTACCAACTGGAGCTACCTCAACAACTCGCGGCTATACATAACACTTTTCACGACTCGAATTTGAAGAAATATTTTGTTAAAGAAGATCTCACTATTCCGTTGGACGAAATCCAAATCATTGAAAAACTTCAATTCATTGAAGAACCCGTCGAAATAATGGATCGTGAGGTTAAGAGACTTAAGCAAAACAAGATACCGATTGTTAAGGTTCGATGGAATGCTCGTAGAGGACTCGAGTTCACCTGGGAGTGCGAAGATTAGATGAAGAAGAAATACCCGCATCTATTTCCAGAAGATTCGTCAACACCTTCAACAGCATAAAATTTCGGGACGAAATTTATTTAACGGGTAGGTACTGTAGTGACCCGAACTTTTCCATGTTTATATATATTAATTGAGATTGATATTTACATGACTAAATGTTTCCAACGTATTAAGCAATCAAACTTGTTAAGACATGATTAAATGAAATAAGTTTCATATAGACAATTGATCACCTAAGTTGACCGGCGATTCACGAACGTTACAAATTTGTAAAAACTACATGTTGTGGTATATATAGACATATATATATGGTTGACATGAGATTATGATGAGTAAGTATCTCACTAAGTATATTAACAATGTGTGATATACATAAGAAATGAGATTACTAAGTTAAGAAACTCGAAATTATATATATAACGATTATCGTTATGATAACGTCTACTAAATACATATGTATCATATTAAGATATTGATACACTATATTTAACATGATAAAATGATATTTAAATATATCATTAAGTGTGTTAACAATGAACTACATATGTAAAAACAAGACTACTAACTCAAGAATTACGAAACGAGACTTATATGTAACGATTATCGTTGTAACGATATTTTAATGTATATATCATATTAAGAGATATTCATACATCATAATATCATGATAATATAATAATTTAACATCTCATTTTATATAATAAATATTGGGTTAACAACATTAATTGAGATCGTTAATTTAAAGGTTTCAAAACAACACTTACATGTAACGACTAACGAAGACTTAACGACTCCATTAGAATGTATATACATGTTGTGTTTTGATATGTATTCTTACACTTTTGAAAGACTTCAAGACACATATCAAAGTACTTCTACTTAACAAAAATGCTTACAATTACATCCTCGTTCAGTTTCATCAACAATTCTACTCGTATGCACCCGTATTCTTACTCGTACAATACACAATTCTACTCGAAATTTATATCATATCCGAAGGGTGTCCCGGAATGATGAGGATATTCTTATATATGCATCTTGTTAATGTCGGTTACCAGGTGTTCACCATATGAATGATTTTTATCTCTATGTATGGGATGTGTATTGAAATATGAAATCTTGTGGTCTATTATTACGATTTGATATATATAGGTTAAACCTATAACTCACCAACATTTTTGTTGACGTTTAAAGCATGTTTATTCTCAGGTGAATACTAAGAGCTTCCGCTGTTGCATACTAAAATAAGGACAAGATTTGGAGTCCATGATTGTATGATATTGTGTAAAAACTGAATTCAAGAAACATATGTCGATATAATATATTTCTATTGTAAACCATTATGTAATGGTCGTGTGTAAACAGAATATTTTAGATTATCATTATTTGATAATCTACGTAATGTTTTTAAAACCTTTATTGATAAAATAAAGGTTATGGTTGTTTTAAAAATGAATGCAGTCTTTGAAAAACGTCTCATATAGAGGTCAAAACCTCGCAACGAAATCAATTAATATGGAACGTTTATAATTAATATGAACGGGACATTTCAGTTGGTATCCGAGCGTTGGTCTTAGAGAACCAGAAAATTTGCATTAGTGTGTCTTATCGAGTTTGTTAGGATGCATTAGTGAGTCTGGACTTCGACCGTGTTTTTCTTTAAAAATGATTGCTTAACATTTTTGTTGGAAACTATATATTATTAACAAGTAAATATTATGTGATATATTAATCTCTTAACATGTTTGATATTGTGTGATAGATGTCTACCTCTAGCTCAAATCCCATTGACTCACCTAATAATAACGAAGAGTCGAATATATATTGGCAAGATTCACAAGTTCCCGAAGAACCGGAAGAAGAGGAAACGGAACCGGAAGAAGAGGAACCGGAAGAAGAGGAACCAGAAGAAGAGGAACCGGAAGAAGAAGAGGTTCCGGAGGGGGGAATAGTAGGAACCACAGAAAACCGGTCAAATAAAAGAAAATCCTCAACCAATGGACCAAAGTTAATAATGGTCAATGGTGTTTCCGCTAAGGAAGCAAAATATTGGGAAAATTACCAATTTTCCGATGAATCGGATCCTGATGAAGATTCCGATGATGTTATAGAAATTATCCCGACACAATTTAATGAGGCAAAAGAAAATAATAAGGGAAAAGGCATCAAAATAGAGAAATCTGATTCTGACCCCGATGAACTTTATATGTACCGTCAACACCCGTATTTTCAATATCGTGACAATAACCCGAGATCCTCTAAACCACCAGGTTTTTCTAAACCAATGTGGAAAAAGATGACTCGTATTAGAGGAACATCATATATCCCTAGAAGATTAGGAAAAAGAACCAAGTCCGAAGAAGAAGAAACCAGTGATTCAGATTAGAGGGGTGTGAGCATGTTGTGTAATAAATGTATTGTAGTGTGCTTGTACTTTTATGTTCTATGTAAAAATTGCTTGTATTGTTTGTTATTACGAATCTAATCCTTGTCTATTTTACAGTATAAAAACAAAATGGACGTTAAGGGTAGACAACCGAATATTTTAGAAGACCTACCAGAGGATATGATTGAGGAAATCTTGTCTAGAGTTGGTCAGAATTCATCAGCACATTTAGTTATGGCGAAATTAACTTGTCAAACATTTGAAAGACTTTCCAGAAATGCCTTAGTTTATAAAAGGCGTTCCTTTGATAGGTGGGGTATATCACATTGGGGAGACTTTAAGTTACGTCGTGTTTTCTTTAAAGCGTTAAATGCGGGGAACCCAAATGCAATTTTACGCTACGGGTTAAGAACCTATTTTGACTCAACATATCCCAACATAGGATCTCGTGAATTAGAAAGAGCTTCTAACATGAAACATAAAGAATCATGTTATGCTTATGGGTTAGTGATGTTCGCTTCTTACCAAAGTGAGAAAAAGAACATCGGATTGCAGCTTTTAAATAAAACTTTCCCACAAGTGACGGATTCAGTAGTTGGGGTGAGAAACAAGGTTTTTAGATTATTACAGGGCTGTTGGACATTACGAAACCCTCGTCCTTTTGACGACATTACAACAAGCTGCCTAGCCAATGGTCATAACGGTTATTTTCCACAAGACCAAGGATGGGAAGTCGTCTTAGTAAAACCAGAATGCATGACTTGTTTCTGGACTTATGAATTACGTGTCTTTATTTCCTTTGCTGAACAACTTGCGTATTAACTAGATTTATCTTCAAAACTGTCCTGTATCATAGTGTACTATATTTCATGTTATATGTAATATAGCGAAGTTGTAAGTTTGAAGAATATTTGTATGTGATATATTATTATAATCAGTTTTTCATGTGGAATTGTAGTAGTTGAATTGTATATTAGCTACTAAGTATGAACTTAACGGGTAGGTAGTACCCGAATTTAAACTTATAAAACGCTAATATGAAGAAAAAGCTTTTATAAATGAGTTCGTATTATGCTACGAGATACTATTGACTACTCTTAATATTCTGTATGATTAACATGTTTTATTTGACTATTTTGAAGGAAATGGCACCGACTACTCGACACACCTTGAATATGAGCGAAGAGGAATTTCGTGCCTTTCTTGCTTCAAACATAGCCGCAGTACAGGCCGCGCTACATACCAACAATAACTCTGAATCTAGCAATACAGCTAACGGCGTAAGAAATCGTGTAGGATGCTCCTACAAGGAATTCACTGCCTGCAAACCTTCAGAATTTGATAGGACCGAAGGACCAATCGGATTGAAACGGTGGACCGAGAAAGTTGAATCGGTGTTTGCCATAAGTAAGTGTGCTGAAGGAGACAAAGTGAAGTACGCTACGCATACCTTCATAGGTATTGCGTTAACATGGTGGAATACCTATCTAGAGCAAGTGGGACAAGATGCTGCTTACGCGCTACCGTGGTCAGCATTCAAGCACTTGATGAACAAGAAGTACTGTCCCAGAACCGAGGTCAATAAGCTCAAGTCATAACTTAGAGGGTTACGAACACAGGGATTCGATATTACTTCGTATGAAAGAAGATTCACAGAATTGTGCCTATTGTGTCCGAGAGCATTCGAAGATGAGGAAGAGAAGATCGACCCGTTTGTGAAAGGGTTACCCGAGAGAATCCAAGAAGATATAAGTTCACACGAACCTGTCTCCATACAAAAGGCATGTAGAATGGCTCACAAACTAGTGAACCAGATTGAGGGAAGAATTAAAGAACAGGCGGCCGAAGAGGCCAACGTGAAGCTAGTCAAAAGAAAGTGGGAGGAAACGGTTATAAGAGTCACTAATACAACAACAACTATCCCAACAATCGCAACATAAATCGTAACTACAACAAACGGCACAACAACAACAACAATAACAACCGCAACAACAACAATCAGAAGCAGCTATGCCAAAGGTGTGAAAAGTATCACTCGGGGTTCTGCACCAAATTTTGCAACAAGTGTAAAAGAAATGATCATAGCGCGGTGAAGTGTGAGGTCTACGGACCAGGGGTTAACAGAATGAAAGGAACAAATGGTGTCAGAATGAGTAATAACGAAGCAAGTAGTGTCGGAGCAAGTTATGCCAATGTAGTTTGTTATAAATGTGGAAAACCGGGCCATATTATTAGAAATTGCCCGAACCAGGAGAACACGAAAGGACAAGGCTGCGGAAGAGTTTTTAATATTAATGCGGGAGAGGCACAGGAAGACCCAGAGCTTGTTACGGGTACGTTTCTTATTGACAATAAATCTGCTTACGTTTTATTTGATTCGTGTGCGGATAGAAGCTATATGAGTAGAGATTTTTGTGCTAAATTAAGTTGTCCATTGACGCTGTTGGATAGTAAATTTTTACTCGAATTAGCAAACGGTAAATTAATTTCAGCAGATTATATATGCCGGAATCGAGAAATTAAACTGGGTAGCGAAATATTTAAGATTGATTTGATACCAGTAGAGTTAGGGAGTTTTGATGTAATAGTTGGCATGGAGTGGCTGAAGGAGATGAAAGCAGAGATTGTATGTTACAAAAATGCAATTTGCATTGTACGAGAAGAAGGAGAACCCTTAATGGTGTACGGAGAAAAGGGCAACACGAAGCTACATCTTATTAGTAATTTGAAGGCACAAAAACTAATAAGAAAAGGTTGCTATGCTGTTCTAGCACACGTCGAGAAAGTACAAACTGAAGAAAAGAGCATCAATGATGTTCCCGTCGCAAAAGAATTTCCTGATGTATTTCCGAAAGAATTACCGGGACTACCTCCACATCGATCTGTTGAATTTCAAATAGATCTTGTACCAGGAGCTGCACCAATAGCTCGTGCTCCTTACAGACTCGCACCCAGCGAGATGAAAGAACTGCAAAGCCAACTGCAAGAACTATTAGAACGTGGTTTCATTCGACCAAGCACATCACCATGGGGAGCTCCTGTTTTGTTTGTCAAGAAGAAGTATGGTACATTTAGGTTGTGTATTGACTACAGAGAGTTGAATAAACTTACCATCAAAAACCGTTATCCACTGCCGAGAATTGACGACTTATTTGATCAACTACAAGGCTCGTCAGTTTATTCGAAAATCGATTTATGTTCTGAATATCATCAAATTTGAGTAAAGGAGGATGATATTCCAAAAACTGCTTTTAGGACGCGTTATGGTCATTACGAGTTTATGGTTATGCCGTTTGGATTGACTAACGCACCAGCTATCTTCATGGACCTTATGAACCGTGTGTGTGGGCCATATCTTAACAAGTTTGTCATTGTTTTCATCGATGACATACTTATTTACTCAAAGAATGATCAAGAGCACGAAGAACATTTGAGAAAAGTGCTAGAAGTATTGAGGAAAGAAAAAATGTACGCTAAGTTTTCAAAGTGTGCATTTTGGTTGGAAGAAGTTCAATTCCTACGTCACATAGTGAACAAAGAAGGTATCCAGATGGACTCGGCAAAGATCGAAATCGTTGAAAAGTGGGAAACCCCAAAAACTCCGAAGCATATACGTCAATTTTTAGGATTGGCTGGTTACTACAGAAGATTCATCCAAGATTTCTCCAAAATAGCAAAACCCTTGACTGCATTAACGCATAAAGGGAAGAAATTTGAATGGAAGGATGAACAAGAGAAGGCGTTTCAGTTATTGAAGAAAAAGCTAACTACGACACCTATATTGTCATTGCCTGAAGGGAATGATGATTTTGTGATTTATTGTGACGCATCAAAGCAAGGTCTCGGTTGTGTATTAATGCAACGAACGAAGGTGATTGCTTATGCGTCTAGACAATTGAAGATTCACGAGTAAAATTATACGACTCACGATTTGGAATTGGGTGCTGTTGTTTTTGCATTAAAGACTTGGAGGCATTATTTATATGGGGTTAAAAGTATTATATATACCAACCACAAAAGTCTCCAACATATATTTAATCAGAAGCAACTGAATATGAGACAATGCAGGTGGATTGAACTGTTGAATGATTATGATTTTGAGATTCGATACCACCCAGGGAAGGCGAATGTGGTAGCCAACGCTTTGAGTAGAAAGGACAGAGAACCTATACGGGTAAAAGCTATGAATATAATTATTCGTACTAACCTTACTACTCAAATAAATGAGGCGCAACAGGGGGTTGTAAAAGAAGAAAAGTTGAAGAATGAGATACCCAAAGGATCAGAGAAACATCTTAATATTCGGGAAGACAAAACCCGATATAGGGCTGATAGAATTTGGGTACCAAGGTTTGGATATGTGAGAGAAATGGTACTTAAAGAAGCACATAAAACTAGATATTCAATACATCCCGGAGCGGGGAAGATGTATAAAGATCTCAAGAAACACTTTTGGTGGCCGAGTATGAAAACCAATATTGCTAAATATGTAGGAGAATGTTTGATGTATTCTAAGGTCAAAGCTGAACATCAGAAATCAACAGGTCTACTACAACAACCTGAAATCCCAGAATGGAAATGGGAAAACATTACCATGGATTTCATTACTAAATTGCCAAGGACTGCAAGTGGTTATGATACTATTTGGGTAATAGTTGATCGTCTCACCAAGTCAGCACACTTCCTGCCAATGAGAGAAGATGACAAAATGGAGAAGTTGGCGCGATTGTATTTGAAGGAGGTTGTCTCCAGACATGGAATACCCGTCTCTATTATCTCTGATAGGGATGGTAGATTTGTTTCAAGGTTCTGGCAGACGTTGCAACAAGCATTGGGGACTCGTCTAGACATGAGTACTGTCTATCATCCACAAACTGATGGGCAGAGCGAAAGGACGATACAAACGCTTGAAGACATGCTACGAACATGTGTTATTGATTTCGGAAACAGTTGGGATCAACACCTACCGTTAGCAGAATTTTCCTACAACAACAGTTATCATTCTAGTATTGAGATGGCGTCGTTTGAGGCACTTTATGGTAGAAAGTGCAGGTCTCTGATTTGTTGGAATGAAGTGGGGGATAGACAGATTACGGGTCCGGAGATAATATAAGAAACTACCGAGAAAATCATCCAAATTCAACAACGATTGAAAACCGCCCAGAGTCGACAAAAGAGCTACGCGGACAGTAAAAGAAAAGATATAGAGTTTGAAATTGGAGAAATGGTCATGCTTAAGGTTTCACCTTGGAAAGGCGTTGTTCGATTTGGTAAACGGGGGAAACTAAATCCAAGGTACATTGGACCATTCAAGATTATAGATCGTGTCGGACCAGTAGCTTACCAACTGGAGCTACCTCAACAACTCGCGGCTGTACATAACACTTTCCACGTCTCGAATTTGAAGAAATGTTTTTCTAAAGAAGATCTCACTATTCCGTTGGACGAAATCCAAATCAATGAAAAACTTCAATTCATTGAAGAACCCGTCGAAATAATGGATCGTGAGGTTAAGAGACTTAAGCAAAACAAGATACCGATTGTTAAGGTTCGATGGAATGCTCGTAGAGGACCCGAGTTCACCTGGGAGCATGAAGATCAGATGAAGAAGAAATACCCGCATCTATTTCCAGAAGATTCGTCAACACCTTCAACAGCTTAAAATTTCGGGACGAAATTTATTTAACGGGTAGGTACTGTAGTGACCCGAACTTTTCCATGTTTATATATATTAACTGAGATTGATATTTACATGACTAAATGTTTCCAACGTGTTAAGCAATCAAACTTGTAAAGACTTGATTAAATGAAATAGGTTTCATATAGGAAATTGATCACCTAAGTTGACCGGCGATTCACGAACGTTACAAATTTGTAAAAACTACATGTTGTGGTATATATAGACATATATATATGGTTGACATGAGATTTTGATGATTAAGTATCTCACTAAGTATATTAATAATGTGTGATATACATAAGAAATGAGATTACTAAGTTAAGAAACTCGAAATGATATATATAACGATTATCGTTATGATAACGTCTACTAAATACATATGTATCATATTAAGATATTGATACACTATATTTAACATGATAAAATGATATGTAAATATATCATTAAGTGTGTTAACAATGAACTACATATGTAAAAACAAGACTACTAACTCAAGAATTACGAAACGGGACTTATATGTAACGATTATCGTTGTAACGATATTTTAATGTATATATCATATTAAGATATATTCATACATCATAATATCATGATAATATAATAATTTAACATCTCATTTGATATAATAAACATTGGGTTAACAACATTAATTGAGATCGTTAACTTAAAGGTTTCAAAACAACACTTACATGTAACGACTAACGAAGACTTAACGACTCCATTAGAATGTATATTCATGTTGTGTTTTGATATGTATTCTTACACTTTTGAAAGACTTAAAGACACATATCAAAGTACTTCTACTTAACAAAAATGCTTACAATTACATCCTCATTCAGTTTCATCAACAATTCTACTCGTATTCACCCGTATTCGTACTCGTACAATACACAGCTTTTAGATGTATGTACTATTGGTATATACACTCCAATAATTAGCTCTTAGCAGCCCATGTGAGTCACCTAACATATTTTTAAACCATCATTTGGAAACTATCATAAAATATCTCATAAAATTACAAAAATATTAGTAATCATTCATGACTTATTTACATGAAAACAAAATTACATATCCTTTATATCTAATCCATATACCAACGACCAAAAATACCTACAAACACTTTCATTCTTCAATTTTCTTCATCTAATTGATCTCTCTCAAGTTCCATCTTTAAGTTCTAAGTGTTCTTCATAAATTCCATAAGTATAGTTTCATAAAAATCAAGAATATTTCCAAGTTTGCAAGTCTACTTCCAAGCTTTCTAATCCATTCTAAGTAATCATCTAAGATCAAGGAACCTTTGTTATTTACAGTAGGTTATCTTTATAATTCAAGGTAATATTCATATTCAAACTTTGATTCAATTTCTACAACTATAACAATCTTATTTCGAGTGAAAATCTTACTTGAACTGTTTTCGTGTCATGATTCTGCTTCAAGAACTTTCAAGCCATCCAAGGATCCTTTGAAGCTAGATCCATTTTTCTCATTTCCAGTAGTTTTATCCAGAAAACTTGAGGTAGTAATGATGTTCATAACATCATTCGATTCATACATATAAAGCTATCTTATTCGAAGGTTTAAACTTGTAATCACTAGAACATAGTTTAGTTAATTCTAAACTTGTTCGCAAACAAAAGTTAATCCTTCTAACTTGACTTTTAAAATCAACTAAACATATGTTCTATATATATATGATATGCTAACTTAATGATTTAAAGCCTGGAAACACGATAAACACCATAAAATCGGATATACGTCGTCGTAGTGAAACCGGGGGCTGTTTTGGTTTGGATAATTAAAAACTATGATAAACTTTGATTTAAAAGTTGTTCTTCTGGGAAAATTATTTTTCATATGAACATGAAACTATATCCAAAAATCTTGGTTAAACTCAAAGTGAAAGTATGTTTTTCAAAATGGTCATCAAGATGTCGTTCTTTCGACAGAAATGACTACCTCTTTAGTAATTGACATGTAACTTAAATTTCCGACTATAAACATATACTTTTTCTGTTTGGATTCTTAAATTAGAGTTCAATATGAAACCATAGCAATTTGATTCACTCAAAACGGATTTAAAATGAAGAAGTTATGGGTAAAACAAGATTGGATATTTTTGATCTTTTTAGCTACGGGAAATGTTTAACAAATCTATACAAATCATATCCTAGCTAACTTATATTGTATTATACATGTATTATAATATATTATGTAATATTGGGATACCATAGACAGTATGCAAATGTTTTGACATATCATATCGACCCATGTATATATATTATTTGGAACAACCATAGACACTCTATATGCAGTAATGTTGGAGTTAGCTATACAGGGTTGAGGTTGATTCCAAAAATATATATACTTTGAGTTGTGATCTAGCCTTAGATGTGTATACACTGGGTCGTGGATTGATTCAAGATAATATATATCAATTTATTTTCTGTACATCTAACTGTGGACAACTAGTTGTAGGTTACTAACGAGGACAGCTAACTTAATACACTCAAATCTTTAAAACATAATAAAAAATGGTTGTAATTATATTTTGATCATACTTTGATATATATGTACATATTTGTATAGGTTCGTGAATTGATCCGTGGCCAAGTCTTATTTCCGAGGAAGGAAATATCTGTGAAAGTGAGTTATAGTCCCACTTTTAAAATCTAATATTTTTGGGATGAGAATACATGCAGGTTTTATAAATGATTTACAAAATAGACACAAGTACGTGAAACTACATTCTATGGTTGAATTATCGAAATCGAATATGCCCCTTTTTATTAAGTCTGGTAATCTAAGAATTAGGGAACAGACACCCTAATTGACGCGAATCCTAAAGATAGATCTATTGGGCCTAACAAACCCCATCCAAAGTACCGGATGCTTTAGTACTTCGAAATTTATATCATATCCGAAGGGTGTCCCAGAATGATGAGGATATTCTTATATATGCATCTTGTTAATGTCGGTTACCAGGTGTTCACCATATGAATGATTTTTATCTCTATGTATGGGATGTGTATTGAAATATGAAATCTTGTGGTCTATTGTTACGATTTGATATATATAGGTTAAACCTATAACTCACCAACATTTTTGTTGACGTTTAAAGCATGTTTATTCTCAGGTGAATACTAAGAGCTTCTGCTGTTGCATACTAAAATAAGGACAAGATTTGGAGTCCATGATTGTATGATATTGTGTAAAAACTGCATTCAAGAAACATATGTCGATGTAATATATTTCTATTGTAAACCATTATGTAATGATCGTGTGTAAACAGTATATTTTAGATTATCATTATTTGATAATCTACGTAATGTTTTTAAAACCTTTATTGATAAAATAAAGGTTATGGTTGTTTTAAAAATGAATGCAGTCTTTGAAAAACGTCTCATATAGAGGTCAAAACCTCGCAACGAAATCAATTAATATAGAACGTTTATAATCAATATGAACGGGACATTTCAAGTTGCATCCCAATTTGAGGTTTGATCGAAGTTGGAGAGATTACCCATCATATCAAAGTAACAAATTCAAACTGGTACCGAAAAATGTAGAAGTACCGAGGGTAATCGATTGGGAGCCTTTGGAAAGGGTCCAACTAGCTAACCGAGTTAGACTCCATCTGATCCAAAGGTATGGCAGCTCTTCTTTTCCCGATTGGGAACGTTTATTCACCATTCATAGGCCTGTATATAAGGAATGGTGTGTTGAGCTTATGAGTACTATAGCGTTAAATGCGGATGTAGATAGGTTAGATGATAGAAGTTTTCTTAGATTTATACTTGGCCGTAGGATGTACAGGATATCCATGTTGGACATGGCCAGGGCTTTACAGATATATACGCCCGCTGAATTGCTATTACCCGATTGTACAAACTTGATTTATCATGGTGAAAGGGTAGATAGGAATTTTGATGCTAATGCCGTCTGGAGGCGTATGTCAGATTTTAATGTTTTTGGGCGGGCAGGAACACATACCTACTTACATATTAACAAAGCCGAGCTTCTTATAATTCATAGATTTCTGGCTAACTCGATTACACAGAGAGGTCACAACAAGGAGAAAATGACCTTACATGATTTAGTCTACGTTAAGTGTATTCGAGACGCAAGAGGCTTTGTTAATATCCCTTACTGTGTTGGTTTTTATTTGTCTAAGATGGTGAAAGGAATACAGGAAGGGGGAGTAACAGGAGGAGGTATTTTTGTTACTCTCATTGGAGGGTATTTGGGTGTAGATAGGGATCAAGGGGGTCCACTTTTGGTATGTAGGGAACAGGTTGAGCCTTTAGGATTGAGGGTCTATCAGGGTGCTAAGGTATTAAAGAGCAGACACAACCAGGCAGTACCCTATGATGGTAATCATCCACAGGTAGAGAGAGGTTCAGATGAGGAAATGGAGGAAGCGGATGACATTAGGGATGTCATTAGGGAGGCTATGACTGACGTCTACCAGCGTATAGATGAGGTAGAAATGACAAATGAGGAGAGACATAGACGGTACGAGCAGTGGCAAGCCTGGAATGAGTACGAGCATTCTAGGCAACGACAGCATGATAGATGGGACTATCATCAGCGTCAGATCATGAGTCGGCTATCACCTCAGGATCACTACGAACCGACCCGACCCGCTTACTATCCTCCACACCAGCCCGAGATGAGACCACCATTTACTCTCTACGACCCTAACCAGGCCTATCAGTACACCTATCACCAACCATGGAACCCGACCGATGACATGAACTGGAACCCCTATCCAGATTGATATAGTTCCGTTGGTGATTTTTATGATTTTTATCTTTTTATTATTTATGTTTAAACATATGATATTGTGATACATTAATGTATTGTTTAATATTTTTATTATTTTGTACTAATATTTCATATTTGATTTGAAAGTGGGATTTTAAGTCCCATTTCAAATTACCATGCATGTTATTATTTGTATATATGTATATTGTTAAATGTACACAACAGGGTAAAACAGCGCATTTTCAAAGACTGGCATTAAGTTCAGCAAAAGCTACTAATTTTGACGACAAAACGAAAAACAAATGTGATGTAACAACAAGACGGAATGAACAAATGATGTGCACCATTTATCATTCAACAAACAAACGCCAATATGTTTGGAAACTTTGATAAAATTTAATCATTTTTCTACGCTAATCACCCTCAATAATTTAAATTGTTACTGATTACTTGCAAATGAGGGCATTGCAAGATCTTAAGTGTGGGAAGGGGTTAAATTCTTTCGGATTTTTAAAATTTTTTGACTTATACACTTGGTTACCATTAAAAATACTAGTAACGCAGTAGTTGTATTAGAATCTAGTGCTCTCTGATAATAAAGAACAGTCCTAGTCTTATATACTGACTACCCAATTCTAGTAAAAATTTTCAAAATTTTCAATTAAATGACAAAATCATGTTTATACATATTTATGAACGATAAAACTAGGTGTTAACACCGAAATTATTGTTACCTCGGAAAGGACAGAAATGGAGAAAACAAATCAAAATGTTAGAATTCATTTAAAATGGAATGGAGGGCAATAAAAAGGAAAATAAAAGTCAAGTGTGGAAAAAATTTACCAAGTTATTTAAAACATATATCACATATTTTTGTACAAATAATTGAAGATACTTTTGTTTTGGACAAAATTAACCGTTTTACCCGGTAAATTGTAAGATATTTGAAAGAAATATGGATCTACAAGATGAATCAATTCCATCATTAAAAGGAAGTAAAGTCTTCCGAAAAAGAAACGCGCTTCTTGATTTAGGTCAGGAAGTTGTCGTCCAAACCAGCTGTAGGTTGACGAAAAATCTAGAAAAGTCATCTCTAAAATCAGCAGAAAATCCACGGACCTCAGCATAAAACAGGGTCGCCAAGTGGTCAGACTTATCCTAACCATAAGAGGATCTGTCTCGTAAAATGGGGAGGGCACCGTGCAAATTAGCTTGATAAGACTAATGAATCAGACCCCCATAAAGAATAATCTCATTAAAGATTAAAAATCAGCTTTTAAGCCTGATATTACACAATCCTTGAAATTGACTTTAAAGATGAGAATTACAAACTCATGGAATTCAATGATATCTAAACTCGAGCTTGAACGAGAAAATATTTTGATCAAATTACAAACTGATTTATTTTCTGAAAACCCATTTTTAATGCGTTCATTACCATTGAACGTAAAATCCTAAGAATTCACCTGGAATTCATTAGGTCACCTGAACCAAATCGGGTGTCAACCGTAAGAACGGTGGTTGCATAGCATGGTCGAAGACAGGACCTTGTGCCAGACCGAAAAATTATAGGGTGAGCTTTACTATTGTTCCTACAAAGGATAGTAATTGCATCCGACACGATATAGACCATAATTAAAAGCATGTCAGGGGACATTGCCTTAACAGTTGCTTGTTCAACGCTTTCCTTTACAACCGGACGGTAGTTTACCAAAAGGTAATATACGGAGCAAGTATACTGGACGTGTTGCTTTCCCAATACAAGGTTAGCAAGTGGGTGACACAAAACCGCAAGTTTTGAGCTAAAATTTTCAAATCTGAAACCCACCAAAAAAAAAAAAAAAAAAACAAAAACATTTTGCAAACACCGGTGAAGGGTTATTCCGGATAACTTATCTAGGGTAAAAGCTAGATTGAATTTTCAAAAGATCAAATGTTTTCATAAAGATTCAATTTCCTTAAGGATCTAAATTTTCATAGTCATGTGGGACTGTAAACCACATCGTTACTACCATTGTTTATACCGCCGTATAAAAATCACTGATGTACAAAGTGTGAAGAATAAAGAAGTGATTCTAGTATTTTTATTTCAAGACTATATTGCTTGAGGACAAGCAACGCTCAAGTGTGGGAATATTTGATAATGCTAAAAATGAACATATATTTCATAGCATTATCTCTCAAGAAAGACAAGCTTTTGGTTGCAATTGTTCTATGATATTCGTTTAAATAATAAAAGGTGAAGACAAAAGACAGATTCGACGATTTGAAGAAGCAAACGACCAAAAAGCTAAAAAATACAAAGTACAATCAAAGTGGTTCAAATTATTGATGAGAAACGTCTCAAAATTACAAGAGTACAAGCCGCAAAACGCAAAATACATGATATTAAATTGTACAAAAGGACGTTCGAAAATCCGGAACCAAGACCAGAGTCAACTCTCAACGCTCGACGCAACGGACTAAAAATTACAAGTCAACTATGTACATAAATATAATATAATATTTAAATAATTCTTAAAATTATTTATATATTATATATATTTAATAAAACTGTCAGCAAACAAGAAAACAAATGAACCTGAGCTGGAATCCCAGGCCATGCGATCGCATGGCCAGGAAGTAGAAAAATCATGCGGTCGCATGGCCCTAAAATGCTGGCCACATCTATAAAAGGCGACGAGTTTCATCAACAAAAACACATCTTTTTCTTTCCTCTCTTACTCTCAACGTATATATATATTATAATTTTATTTTTAATTTTAATTTTAAATTTAATTTTAATAATAAGGGTATGTTAGCGAATGTTGTAAGGGTGTAAGTCGAAATTCTGTCCGTGTAACGCTACGCTATTTTTAATCATTGTAAGTTATGTTCAACCTTTTTAAATTAATATCACGTAGCTAAGTTATTATTATGCTTATTTAAGCCGAAGTAATCGTGATGTTGTGCTAAATATTAAAATTGGGTAATTGGGCTTTGTACCATAATTGGGGTTTGGACAAAAGAACGACACTTGTGGAAATTAGACTATGGGCTATTAATGGGCTTTATATTTGTTTAATTAAATGATAGTTTGTTATTTTAATATAAAGATTTACAATTGGACGTACCTATAAATAACCATATACACTCGATCGGACACGATGGGCGGGATATTTATAAGTACTAATAATCGTTCATTTAACGGGACACGGGAATGGATTAATAGTTAATGGACTTATTAAAATAGGGGTGAATTATGTACAAGGACACTTGGCGTAATTGTTAACAAAGTATTAAAACCTTGGGTTACACGCAGTCGATATCCTGGTGTAATTATTAAACAAAGTATTAAGACCTTGTTACAGTTTAAGTCCCCAATTAGTTGGAATATTTGACTTCGGATATAAGGATAATTTGACGAGGACACTCGCACTTTATATTTATGACTGATGGACTGTTATGGACAAAAATCAGACGGACATATTGAATAATCCAGGACAAAGGACAATTAACCCATGGTAATAAACTAAAATCAACACGTCAAACATCATGATTACGGAAGTTTAAATAAGCATAATTCCTTTATTTCATATTTAATTGCACTTTTAATTATCGCACTTTTATTTATCGTCATTTTATTTATCGCATTTTTTATTTATCGCAATTTCATTATCGTTATTTACTTTACGCTTAAAATTAAGTTATATTTATTTTTAATATTTTACATTAGGTTTTAACTGCGACTTAAGTTTTAAAATCGACAAACCGGTCATTAAACGGTAAAAAAAAACCCCTTTTATAATAAATACTACTTATATATATATTTATATTTTTACAAATATAGTTTTTAAAAATATAGCCTTAAACTTGGCTAAGATCCCTATGGAACGAACCGGACTTACTAAAAACTACACTACTGTACGATTAGGTACACTGCCTATAAGTGTTGTAGCAAGGTTTAGGTATATCCACTCTATAAATAAATAAATATCTTGTGTAAAATTGTATCGTATTTAATAGTAATTCCTAGTAAAAATATAACTATTTTGTACCCCTTCGCTTTAACTTCAGCGCCAAATTTTCAACGCATCAACCACCGCCGCCAATTCAAGATCATGAGTCGGATATCTCTTTTCGTGTTCCTTTAATTGTCGAGAGGCATAAGCGATTACTTTACCTCTTTGCATTAGAACACACCCGATCCCATTTAATGAAGCATCACAATAAACCGTCATGTCTTCTACCCCTTCCGGCAATACTAACACCGAGCTTGACACAACTTTTCTTTTAACAATTGGAAAGCAATCTCTTGCTCATTTTCCCAATTAAATCTCGCATTCTTCCTCGTCAACTTCGTCAATGGAGAAGCGATCTTAGAAAAATCTTGGATAAACCGACGATAATAACCGGCCAATCCGAGAAAACTTCGGATTTCCGTAGGCGTAGTCGGTTGTTCCCAACTCTTCACCGTCCCTATCTTCCCCGGATCCACTTGAATACCTTCTTTGTTCACAATATGGCTGATGTTATTGCGAGGTGTATACGAAATAGTTTATATTTTACTAGGAAAAACTATTAAATACGATACAATTTTACACAAGATATTTATTTATTTATAGAATGGATATACTTAAACCTTGCTACAACACTTATAGGCAGTGTACCTAATCGTACAGTAGTGTAGTTTTTAGTAAGTCCGGTTCGTTCCACAGGGAAATCTTTAAACAAAGCGTAACGCTATATTAGTTTACTTTTATAAAAATACAAACATATATATAAGTAATATTATTATTATAAAGGGGGGTTTTTACCGTTTAATGACCGGTTTGTCGATTTTAAAACTTTAGTCGCAGTTAAAACCTAATGTAAAATATTAAATAAATAAAAGACTTAATTTAAAGCGTAAAGTAAATAACGATAATGAAATTGCGAATAATAAAAGTGCGATAAAATAAACTTGCGATAATTAAAAAGTACGATAATTAAAAATGCAATTAAATATAATAACAATAAAAAAATGCGATAATTAGAAGTGCAATTAAATATAAAATAAAGGAAATTAAATATGAAATAAAAGAATTATGCTTATTTAAACTTCCGTAATCATGATGTTTGACGTGTTGATTTTAGTTTTATGCCCATGGGTTAATTGTCCTTTGTCCTGGATTATTTAATATGTCCGTCTGGTTTTTGTCCATAACAGTCCATCAGTCATAAATATAAAGTGCGAGTGTCCTCATCAAATTATTCTTATACCCGAAGTTAAATATTCCAACTAATTGGGGATTCGAATTGTAACAAGGTTTTAATACTTTGTTTAATGAATACACCAGGTTATCGACTGCGTGTAAACCAAGGTTTTACTACTTTGTTAACAATTACACCAATTACCCTTGAATGTAATTTCACCCCTGTTTTAATTATTCTAGTGGCTATTAATCCATTCCCGTGTCCGGTTAAATGAACGATTATTCGTACATATAAATACCCCGCCCATCGTGTTCGATTGAGTGTATATGGTAATTTATAGGGATGCCCAATTGGAAATCTTTATATTAACATTAACAAACTATCATTTAGTTAAACAAATATAATGCCCATTAATAGCCCATAGTCTAATTTCCACAAGTGTCGTTCTTTTGTCCAAACCCCAATTATGGTACAAAGCCCAATTACCCAATTTTAGTAATTAGCCCAACATCATGATTACTTCGTTTTAAATAAGCATAATAATAACTTAGCTACGAGACATTAATATAAAAAGGTTGAACATAACTTACAATGATTAAAAATAGCGTAGCGTTACACGGACAGAATTTCGACTTACACCCTTACAACATTCGCTAACATACCCTTATTATTAGAATTATAATTAAAATTAAAATTAAAATATAAATTATATATATATATTTTACGTATATATGAGAGAAGAGAGAAAGATTATTAATTGTGATCAGAATTCGGTTGGCTTTATAGGGATTTTCGATTTTTGGGGCTCCGCGACTCGCGGTAAAATCCTTTTCAAACTCCGCGAGTCGCGGAGAATGAATTTACAGCTCAGTCCTTGGAGTCTTTCTCTGCCGACGGTTTTTTATTTATAAATATAATATATATATAATTAATATAATTAATTATATATTATATTATATTTATATACATAGTTAACTTGTAATTTTTAGTCCGTTGCGTCGAGCGTTAAGAGTTGACTCTGGTCCCGGTTCAGGATTTTCGAACGTCCTTGCGTACAATTTAATATCTTGTACTTTGCGTTTTGAATCTTGTACTCCTGTAATTTCGAGACGTTTCTTATCAATAATTGGAACCTTTTTGATTGTCTTTTGTACTTTTGAGCTTTTTGGTCGTTTGCGTCTTCAATTCATCGAATCTGTCTTTTGTCTTCACCTTTTATTATTTAAACGAATATCATTTGTAAATAGAACAATTGCAACTAAAAGCTTGTCTTTCTTGAGGAATAATGCTATGAAATATATGTTCGTTTTTATCATTATCAAATATTCCCACACTTGAGCGTTGCTTGTCCTCAAGCAATATTGTCTTGAAATACTAGAATCACTTCTTTATTCTTCACACTTTGTACATCAGTGATTTCTCTACGGCGGTATAAACAATGGTATTAACGATATGGTTTACAGTCCCACATGACTATAAAAATTTAGATCCATTAAGGAAATTGGATCTTTATGAAAACATTTGATCTTTTGAAAATTAAATCTAGTTTTTACCCTAGATAAGTTTTCCGGAATAACCCTTTACCGGTGTTTGCAAAATATTTTTGTGGGTTTGGTGGGTTTCAGATTTGAAAATTTTAGCTCAAAACTTATGGTTTTGTGTCACCCACTTGCTAACCTTGTATTAGGAAAGCAACACGTCCAGTTTACTTGTTCCGTATATTACCTTTCGGCAAACTACCGTCCGGTTGTAAAGGAAAGCGTTGAACAAGCAACTGTTAAGGCAATGTCCCCTGACATGCTTTTAATTATGGTCTATAACGTGTCGGACGCAATTACTATCCTTGGTAGGAGCAATAGTAAAGCTCACCCTTATAATTTTTCGGTCTGGCACAAGGTCCTGTCTTTGACCACTATGCAACCACCGTTCTTACGGTTGACACCCGATTTAGTTCAGGTGACCTAATGAATTCTAGGTGAATTCCTAGGATTTTACGTTCAATGGTAATGAACGCATTGAAAATGGGTTTTCAGAAAACAAATCGGTTTGTAATTTTGATCAAAATATTTTCTCGTTCAAGCTCGAGTTTAGATATCATTGAATTCCATGAGTTTGTAATTCTCAATCTTTAAGGTCAATCTCTAGGATTGAGTAATATCAGTCTTAAAAGCTGATTTTTAATCTTTAAGGAGATTATCCTTTCTGGGGATCTGATTCATTAGTCTTATCAAGCTAATTTGCACGGTGCCCCCCCATTGTACGAGATAAATCCTTCTCATGGTTAGGATAAATCTGACCACATGGCGACCCTGTTTAATGCTGAGGTCCGTGGATTTCCTGCTGATTTTAGTGATGACTTTTCTAGATTTTTCGTCAACCTACAGCTGGTCTGGACGACAACTTCATGACCTAAATCAAGAAGCGTGTGTCTTTTTCGGAAGACTTTACTTCCTTTTAATGATGGAATTGATTCATCGTGTAGATCCATCTCTTCTTTTCTTTCATCGGGTAAAAACAGTTTAGTTTAGTCCAAAGCAAAAGTATTTTCAGTTATTTGTTACAGATATATGTGACATATGTTTAAGATAACTTGGTAAATTTTCCCACACTTGGCTTTTATTTTCCTTTTTATCGTCCTCTATTCCATCTTAAATGAATTTTAACATTTTGGTTTGTTTCTCAATTTATGTCCTTTCCGAGGTTACAATAATTTCGGTGTTAAAACCTAGTTTTATCGTTCATAAATATGTATAAACATGATTTGAGTTCATTTAATTGAAAATTTTGAAAAATTTTACTAGAATTGGGTAGTCAGTATATAAGACTAGGGCTGTTCTTTTTTATCAGAGAGCACTAGATTCTAATACAACTACTGCTTTACTAGTATTTTTAATGGTAACCAAGTGTTTAAGATAAAAATTTTAAAATCCGAAAGAATTTAACCCCTTCCCACACTTAAGATCTTGCAATGCCCTCATTTGCAAGAAATCAGTAACAATTTAAATTATTGAGAGTGATTTGTGTGAAAATGATTAAATTTTACCAAAGTTTCCAAATATATTGGCGTTTGTTTGCTGAATGATAAATGGTGCACATCATTTATTCATTCCGTCTTGTTGTTATTTCACATATATTTTGCATCTTGTCGTCAAAATTAGTTGCTTTTGCTGAACTTAATGCCAGTCTTTGAAAATGCGTTGTTTTACCCTGTTGTGTACATAAGATAAACTGCAAACATATATACATATTTTTGAAGTTTGGTATATTACCCCACATTCAAAAATTATTAAAATCTAAGAATAAAAGTTAGACAATTATAAAAATGATTACAATATTAACAAAAGTATTAAACGTATCAATAATTACAAATTACAAAATAAAAAAAAAAAAATAAGTAAACTAAGGATGATATTGGTACCAATAGGGGTTCCAGGCATAACCATAGGTGCTATAGAATGCTTCGGCAGGGTCATACGTAGGATACGGTGGCTGCATCTCTATAGACCAAGGAGGGAAGATGGGTTTCGGTGTAGGAATATAGTTTCTACCTATATGTTGGCAATGAGCTATGATTTGGTTCTGATGAACTTGCCAATCTTCAAATGCTCTCTGTCTAGCATTTTCGTATTCCTGAGAAGCTATAAACCTATGCATTTCTTGCATCTCATTCCCCCCTCCTACATTACCTTGCTGCTGGTTTCTCTCCACCTGTGGATGTCTACCATGGTATCGTACTGCGGCGTTATTTCGCCTCTTCAAAACTTTCGCACCATGGTATACATTTAAACCTATAGTATCGCGGGGTTCCGGCTCTTCTAGTAATAATCCCCCCCGACTTATATCCACACCGAGATATTCACCAATCAAAGTAATAAAAATACCACCTCCTATTATGCTATGCGGTCGCATCCCCCGAACCATAGCTGATAAATAATAACCCACACAATATGGTATACTTACAGCACTTTGTGGGTCTCGAATACACATATGGTAAAACAAATCCTGTTCATTTACTTTTTCTTTGTTCTTACCCCTTTGTGTAATCGAATTAGCTAAAAACCTATGTATCACTCTTAATTCGGCTCTATCTATATCCAAATAAGAGTAATTTCCCCCTTTGAAACGGTGATGGCTTGTCATTTGACTCCACACACCGTGTGTATCAAAATTCTCATCTATCTTTCTACCGTTTAGTATCAATCCTCTACAATCGGCAGACGCTAACTCCTCAGGCGTATATATACGTAAAGCCTGAGCCATGTCCAGTAAAGACATGTGGCGCATCGAACCGCCTAACAAAAATCTAATAAAAGAACGATCGGTTAAACTAGCTACCCGATCATTCAACTCTATACTACATAACAATTCTTTACACCATACTTTATATACAGGTCTACGTATGGTGAATAAACATACCCAGTCATTAAAAGAAGAATTACCATACCTCTGTACAAGTAATTCCCTAATTGGCCCGGCCAATTCTACAGCTTCTAAGGGTCCCCATTCTATGACCCTTGGTACCTCAACAACCTTAGAATGAAGAGTATGCAAACCCCTTTGATATTTTGGATAATCTATCCAAAGTCTGTCAAATCTCAGGTTCGGGTGCAACTCTTCCAAGTGCATATCGGAAAAGGTCATGACTGGATGAGGTATATCCTGCTTGTAGTAGTTATCCACCTCCTGTTGTTCCAAATTCTCAGCAGGAGCATTGCGGGCTTGGGATGAAGATTCACCCCTTTCATTCTGCAAAACACATCAAACACAATTTTTGTGCATCCAAATATGCATTAGTGTCAGCAAAATCATCCATCAAAATAATTACAATGACATTATCAATTTATATCAAACTTAAGCTTATTTTCACATTTTTATCAAATCTACACTTTTTCAAATAAGCATATACGAAAATTTTCGCCAAGTTCATAAGCATTCAACTCAAATAACATGTCAAAATAATCATTACTAGCAATCAAACAAGTCTCAAATGGCATTATCTTTCAAAAATCAAGTTCATGAATTTTAGACTTTGAAAAAGTCCACTTTAATTCTCAAAATCATGTTTAGGCTCAAAGTTTGGATCATTTAACTACCTAGACATGTTACACTACTTATTTTAGCAACAATTCATGACAAAAATCGGCCATAACCTGTTTATATCAAAAAGCCCCAAATTTGCTCAAGAACACAAACCCTAGATTATTCAAAATTTGAAGTTTAAGGCTTCTAATCATGTTAAACAGCATCAATCTAGGTTATACAAGCATAATACATAAACAATTTAAGTCTAATTACACTAAAAAGCATCAAAATCAAATTTGGGAAAAAAATGACTCAAGAACACCAAATTTCGGATTAAATGGTGTTTAGGTGTAGAAATTTACCGTTTTTCTTGAGTAATTCTTAGATAGCATCCTTCTCAACATGATTTTAGCAAAAGATTTGGTGATTAACGGTTAAAAATTGTGATTTTGGGGGTGTTTTTGGGTGGTTTTTCGGAGTCTTTTTTCGCTGTGTTTTTCGTTTTTGAGGTTGTGGACTGATCAGTTCGGGTGTTTATTTTTTTTTTTGTGGGTTTTGGTCCCTCCGCGAGTCGCGGAGATTTAAGCTCCAAACTCCGCGAGTCGCGGAGTTTGGTATATTTTTTTTTTTTTTTTTTTATAATCATTAACTTATTAAAACAATTAAGTACTTAATTTTAAAATTTTGTTTCCCTTGTTATTTAGGACGAGGTCATTTCGGATCGATGTCCTAGTCCGTCTCTCGACAAAATTTTTAAAATTTGTCTTTTTGTAGCGATTGTTTTAAAAGCTAAGATTTTTGGGTTTTTTTTTAATGTTTTTGGCATACTTTAAATCAATAAGATTAAAAATAATGATAATAAAAGTTCTCGTCCCTCCCTTGGGTAAAGCAATTTCGGTTCAAAGACCTAGTCTTCAACTTACGACGAATTTTAAAAATCATATTCTTAACTTAATGAGATAAAGTAAATTTTTGTTTTTAAATTCACACAACTTAAATATGAAATTCAAAATTAATATTAAAAATTCACACCAAACTTAAAATTTGAAATGCATAAAATTAAAAATTTATATTTTAAAAATTAAAAATTCACACCAAACTTAAAATTTGAAATGCATAAAATTAAAAATTTATATTTTAAAAATTAAAAATTCACACCAAACTTAATTTAAAAATTTATAAATTCATATCAAACTTATATTAATTTTTCAAATATTTACAATTTTAAATATATTGTTTTTACAAAGTTTACAAAATTAATTTAAGATTTAAATATTAATTTTAAAAACATGGTAAAAATAAAATTAAAAATCTTTTTTTCTTTTTATCCCACTTTAATCAATCAAATATTATCAAAAATATGCGCCCCTCTTTTCGGTAAAGTAATTTCGGTTCCAAGACCTAATTTAACTCATGACGAATTTTTGAAATATTTTGGTTTGATTGATTAAAGATATTTATACCTTAAGAATAAACGTTAAATTTCGCAGTGATGTAATAAATTTTTGAATGATATCAATAATTTCGGTCTCCAAACCTAATTTTATTCAATACCAATTTAATACTTTTTAGCGAACAAATTAGCGTTTATTATCAAAAGGTTAAAAATAAAAATAAAAATAAAAACTGTACAGACATACCTGTGAAATAGATTTCTTAGTTATATGATCTATCCCATTCATAAGATAGTCGGTTTAATTGGTTTTCCATGGCTACATAGGCGTAACCTCGAGCATTCAGTGTCTTTTCTTCTAAACATATGAACGGTCCGTCTCTGCATAAAGTAACAAATTCGGTATTTGAATAGGTTTGATTATTTGAACATTTACCTCCATGTGACCATTTTCCGCATTTGTGACATCTTTCTAGGTGTCGTGCTCTTCTTTTCGCTGCGGATTTTGATTTTCCTTTACCAAATTGTAACTTATTATCTTCACATCTGGATTCTTTTCTAACTCCGTCCATTCTTTCTCTGATTACTGATACTATTTCACTCGGTAGTATGTCATTATTACGTTTAGTGATCAAAGCGTGTAGCATTAGACCATGGTTTAGTTCACAGGCAGTCTTCATTTCGTAAAAACCTAAAAAAAATAAAAATTCAGAATGGGGGGAGAAGACTAGTTCTTTAGGGTCTGCTAGGGAAAGACCATTCGGGCTCCATTTTCGAGATTTACACGAAAACAGACAATCTAACTCTAACAGAAATACATATTATCCTTTAAAGACTTGATTCTCCCCACACTTAGTTAGCTGTGGTGTCGAAATTGTGATTAACTTCGTTGTCGACTTCCATCGGACCATGTATGTAATGTTTAACTCTGTGACCATTAACTTTAAATTCAATCCCATTTGAATTTATTAATTCTATCGTTCCGTATGGGAAAACTCTTTTGACTATGAATGGTCCAGACCATCTTGATTTCAATTTTCCAGGAAATAGCTTGAATCGTGAATTGAAAAGAAGAACTCTGTCTCCTTCTTTAAATTCTTTTGAACTTCTGATTCTTTTATCATGCCATTTCTTCGTTCTTTCTTTATAGATTAACGAATTATCGTATGCTTCATGTCTTAATTCTTCTAATTCGTTTAGTTGACTTAATCGTAGACGTCCAGCTTCATGTAAATCAAGATTACATGTTTTCAAAGCCCAAAATGCTTTGTGTTCAATTTCTACTGGAAGATGACATGCTTTTCCATAAACAAGTCTAAAAGGTGTGGTTCCAATTGGAGTTTTGTAGGCTGTTCTAAAAGCCCAGAGTGCATCCTCCAATTTAATGGACCATTCCTTCGGATTTGATCCTACGGTTTTCTCTAGAATACGTTTTAAAGCTCGGTTGGTATTTTCAACTTGTCCACTTGTTTGTGGATGATATGCGGTGGAGATTTTATGAGTTACTCCATATCTTTTAAGAACTTTCTCAAGTTGATTATTACAGAAATGAGTACCCCGATCACTTATTAAAGCTTTCGGTGTTCCAAACCTTGCAAAAAGACGTTTTAAAAAGTTGACTACAACTCGTGCATCGTTAGTTGGGAGAGCTTGTGCTTCCGCCCATTTAGATACATAATCAATGGCTACGAGTATATATAGATTATTATGAGATTTTGGAAATGGACCCATAAAGTCAATACCCCAAATGTCAAATACTTCACATACTTGGATGACATTTTGTGGCATTTCATCACGTTGACTTATTTTTCCGGCCCTTTGACATGCATCACAGGATTTGCAAAGAAGGTGTGCGTCTTTGTAAATTGTAGGCCAATAGAATCCAGCTTCATAAACTTTTCTTGCTGTTAGTTGAGGCCCATAATGCCCTCCTGTTGGTCCTGTGTGACAATGGTTTAATATTTTACTAGCTTCATCTCCAAATACACATCGGCGTATTATTCCATCGGGACAACTTTTAAACAGATGTGGATCTTTCCAAAAATAGTGTTTTATATCACTGAAGAATTTCTTTCGTCTTTGGTACGATAATCCTTTTTCAAGGAATCCACAAACTAAGTAGTTTGCATAGTCTGCAAACCATGGGATTTCTTTATAATCTATCTTCAATAGATATTCATCAGGAAAGTTGTCTTGTATGGCCGATTCATTCAGAACTTCTAATTCAGGATCTTCAAGACGAGAAAGATGATCAGCGGCGAGATTTTCTGCTCCTCTTTTATCTCGGATTTCAATATCAAACTCTTGTAAGAGTAAGATCCAACGGATTAATCTTGGTTTAGCATCTTGTTTTGAAAATAGGTATCTAAGAGCAGAATGGTCGGTATAGACCACCGTTTTTGCTAGAACGAGATATGATCGAAATTTGTCAAAAGCAAAGACAATAGCAAGGAGTTCTTTTTCAGTAGTTGTATAGTTTGTTTGTGCTCCTTGTAACGTCTTACTAGCATAATATATAGGTTGAAATCGTTTTTCAATCCTTTGTCCTAAAACGGCTCCCATTGCAAAATCACTTGCATCGCACATTAGTTCAAATGGTAGATTCCAATTTGGTGTTATCATGATTGGTGCATTAGTGAGTTTCTCTTTAAGAATATTAAAAGATTTGATACACTCATCTGAAAAAATGAATGGCGCATCCTTTTCTAGGAGTTTATTCATAGGAGTGGCAATTTTAGAAAAATCTTTTATGAAACGTCGGTAAAAACCGGCATGCCCTAGAAAACTCCTAACTCCTCTAACATTTGTGGGATGTGGAAGTTTAGCAATTACATCTACTTTAGCTCTATCCACTTCAATTCCTTCTTTTGAAATTTTATGTCCAAGAACGATGCCTTCTTTAACCATGAAATGGCATTTCTCCCAATTAAGTACTAGATTTGATTTTTCGCATCTAATTAGCATTCGTTCCAGATTAACTAGACATGATTTAAATGTATCACCGAAGACTGAAAAGTCATCCATGAATACTTCCATGCATTCTTCTATCATGTCGTGAAAAATCGCCATCATACACCTTTGAAAGGTTGCAGGGGCGTTGCAAAGTCCAAATGGCATGCGTTTGTAAGCAAAAGTACCATAAGGGCACGTGAATGTGGTTTTCTCTTGGTCTTCGGGTGCTATTGGAATTTGAAAATATCCGGAAAATCCATCTAGAAAACAATAGTAACTATTTCCGGCTAATCTTTCCAACATTTGATCAATGAAAGGTAAGGGAAAGTGATCTTTTCTGGTGGCGTCATTTAATTTTCTATAATCAATACATACACGCCATCCTGTTACAGTCCTAGTAGGAATAAGCTCATTTTTCTCATTTGTAATGACAGTCATGCCACCCTTCTTAGGCACGCATTGAACTGGGCTTACCCATGGACTATCAGAGATTGGATAAATTAAACCTGCATCTAGCAGTTTAATAATCTCTTTCTTAACTACATCTTGCATATTAGGATTTAGTCTTCGTTGGCGTTGCACATACGTTTTATGACCTTCTTCCATAAGGATTTTATGTGTGCAATACGAAGGACTTATTCCTTTAATATCATGAATCTTCCATGCAATGGCTGGTTTATGAGCTTTCAACACAGAAATGAGTTGTGATTTCTCATTTTCAGTAAGAGAAGACGATATTATTATAGGTAATTCAGATTCACCATGTAAATAAGCGTATTCCAAATGGTTTGGAAGTGGCTTTAACTCTAATTTCGGAGGTTCTTCTATCGATGATTTATATCGATATCTGTCTTCTTCTTTTAGCATTTGAATTTCTTCTGTTGTTGGTTCATATCCATTAGCTATAAGTGTAGCTAACATTTCAGCTTCATTAATTGGTTCATTACCTTCTCCTAAAGAACATTCTCCTGTTCCTTGTAATTCTGGAAATTCTTCTAATAATTCTGCATGTACATCTATAGTTTGAATATAATAACATGTATCATCTGCAGATTGTGGTTGTTGCATTGCTCTATCAACTGAAAAGGTAACACTCTCATCCTCTATACTTAGGGTCAGTTTCTTACCGAACACGTCTATCATTGCTTTAGCCGTGTTTAAGAATGGTCTTCCTAATATGAGAGGAACTTGAGAATCTTCTTCCATGTCCAAAACAACAAAATCTACTGGAAATACTAAAGTACCAACTTTAACTAGCATGTTCTCCATTATCCCTCTAGGATATTTTATTGATCGATCGGCTAGTTGTATGCTTATTCTGGTTGGTTTTAATTCTCCAAGGTCTAGTTTAGTGTATAGTGAATACGGCATTAGATTTATACTAGCACCTAAGTCTGCCAATGCTTCTATTGAACTAAGACTACCCAGAAAACATGGAATTGTGAAACTTCCTGGATCAGATAATTTTTCTGGTATCTTATTCAACAGCACTGCTGAACAATTAGCATTCATAGTAACAGCCGAGAGTTCTTCCATTTTCTTTCTATTTGAGATTAGATCTTTCAAGAATTTAGCATATCTTGGCATTCCTGAAATCACATCAATGAAAGGAAGATTTACATTTATCTGTTTAAACATATCCAAGAATTTGAATTGCTCGGCTTCAAGTTTCTCTTTCTTCATTTTACTCGGGTAAGGAAGTGGTGGTTGGTATGGTTTAACATAAGGTTTATCCTTAACTGTGTTATCTTCATTAACTTTTTCAACTACCGGTTCTTTTTCCTTATCTTGATCAGGTTGTGGTTCTTGTGGAGTAGGAATAGTTTCATCAGAAGTTACAAGTATTTCCGGTGGTTTAAGTGTTGTACCACTTCTTGTGGTAATGGCTTTAGCTGTTTCATTCCGGGGGTTAGCGTTTGTATCACTAGGTAGACTTCCCGGTTTTCTTTCACCTATTAACCTTGCTAGGTTACTTACTTCTTGTTCCAGATTTTGAATAGAAGCTTGTTGATTTCTAAATGCTTGAGCATTTTGTTCATTAGTTTGTTTTTGAGATGTGAAAAACTGCGTTTGAGTTTCAACTAGCTTCGTCATCATATCTTCTAAATTCGGCTTTTTATCATCGGTTTGTTGTGGTGGTTTGTTTTGAAAATTCGGTCTTTGCTGATTGTAAGTATTATTGGATACTTGTTGATTGCTAGGACCTTGTTGGTTGTTGTATGGAATATTTCGGTTATAATTCTGGTTTTGATTGTAAATTGGTCTTGGCGGTTGATAATTATTCTGATAATTATTTCCAGGCCTTTGGTTTATGTATGAAATATTCTCTCTTTGTTCCATTGTTAATTCAATACTGAGACAATCTTTTGTCAAATGTGGTCCTCCACACTGCTCACAACTAATTCGTATTGAGTGAATATCCTTAGTCATCTTTTCCATTCGTCTCTCCACAGCATCTATCTTTGCGGAAATGGAATCTAAGTCATGGCTAGAATCGGCTCTAGCTGCTTTAGATGATCTAATGATATCTTTTTCTTGGTGCCACTCATGTGAGTGGGAAGCAGTGTTATCAATAATTTTGTAAGCATCAGTTTCAGTTTTCTTCATAATAGAACCACCAGCTGCTATATCTATGTCTTTTCTTGTAGTGATGTCGCATCCTTGGTAGAATATTTGTACTATTTGACAGGTGTCTAAACCATGTTGCGGACATCCTCTTAACAACTTTCCATATCTTGTCCATGCCTCATATAGAGTTTCATTTGGCTTCTGTGTAAACGTAACAATTTCTGCTTGAAGTCTTACGGCTTTAGATGCAGGAAAGAATTGTTTAAGAAATTTGTCAACTAAAACATCCCATGTATCGATCGCCCCTTCAGGTAACGATTCTAACCAATCTTTGGATTCTCCCTTTAAAGTCCAGGGAAATAACATGAGATATATCTGTTCATCCTCCACTTCTCGGATTTTAAATAGTGTGCAGATCCTATTAAAGGTACGTAGATGTTCATTTGGATCTTCCTTCGGAGCACCACTAAATTGGCATTGATTAGTCACCATGTGTAGAATTTGTCCTTTGATTTCATAATCTGGCGCATTAATGTCTGGATGAGTAATTGTGTGACCTTGGCCAGTGCGTTTAGCTCTCATTCGGTCTTCCATACTTAAAGGTTCCAGATTCTCCATAATTGAATTTGTTGAATCGGTATCACTAGATGATTCTGATTTAATGGTTCGTTCCTCAACAATCTCTGTTTGAATGATTGGTGGTTCCGGAGGAAAGTTTAGTGGTTCAGGATCTACGAACCGTTCCTGAATATTTTCCGGATTCTCAATTGTGAGGTCGGGTTCAAAAAATGGATTATCGGAAATTTGAACTGAAGTACTTGGTCGACTGGATGACGATTCTAAAGAAAAATTAACGGCGGTTATATTTGCTAAATGTCTTGATCTAGTTACAGGTGGTGAACGTACAAAAGGTGGTGAACGTCTTGCTCGGTGCATTCACTGAATATCCTATTAGTTTTTAAAAGGAAAGAAAAATTATAATAAGTTATCCAATTAATAGACTTTTCTGATTTTGCCCACGTTTCGAATAGCCAAAAGATGCAGCAGAGGGGCAGGATTCGTTTGGTCTCAATATAATTGAGGACTGTTTGGCTCCAATAACCCGGTCCACGTACAAATCCAACTATTACTACGAACCAGAAAATTTTGATGTCTATTAATTTAACCACTTAAAATAAATTTTCGTAATTTTAAGAAATTTAGATAAGAAGTAGAATAAAAATCTATGTCCTAAAAACTAGAATAGCGAGAAATAAGAGAGAAAAAGAGTTCGTCGAAAAAGGTCGAAAAACGAAAAAATGGTTGAAAAATAAAAGGTGACGGAAAAATAAAAGAAACTTATAAAAACTTAAAAATACTTTACTAACCTAACCTTATTACTACAACTAACTTAAAATTATAATCGCAAATTGAGATTACTAATTGGAATGATAATTGATACATAGTAAAAGGTCTAAAAATATTAAAGCTTACAGGAAAAACTAAATCCCAAATGGAAATAACTTAAAAAGAAACTAAAACTTAAAAAGGCGTCGCAAAATTCTAAAGCACCTAAATCTTAGTCCAAAGAAAAAGCACTTAAGGAATTCTACGGCAAAGCCTAAAAATCTAGGAGTAAAAATCACTATAGCAAAAACTAAGTTTAAAATTAAATATGAGCTAAAAATACAAAAGTTACGCTAAAACGATTAAAAAGGGACAAAATATAAAAATATATAAAAAGATGTAAAAAGTACAATTTTTATAAAAATATTATTTTTATATTATTTATTTAATAAAACTACTAATTTTACAATTTAATAAAACTAATTTAACTAAAGTATATAAATTAAATAAAACTTAAATAAAGTTAATTATAATAATAATAATAATTAGGGTTAATAATAATAATAATTAATAATAATCCGTAATTAATGCTGAATTAGGGCTTCCTGTTCGCGTGTCAGAAAGTCTCCGCGAGTCGCGGTATTTAATGCTTCAAACCCCGCGAGTCGCGGGGTTCCAGAATTCAGATGACAGCTTTAAATTCGACGCGTTTTTTCTTTATTTATTTTTTTTTTTTATCTGTTTTCTGTTTTTTAAATATATAAAAGATATTAAAATAAAACTTATATTTTTATAAACTAAACTAAAAATAAAGAAACTTATAAAACTTAAATATTTAACAAAATCTTAAAAATACTTATATTTTTGTTTTTCTTTTTATATTTTTGAATAATTAAAACGTATTTTTACAAAAACGAATTTTAATAAAAGTTAACTAAAAATCTTTTTTTTTTTTTATATTAGCGTTGCGCTTCCGGCGTTTAAGAGTGTTCCCCGGCAGCGGCGCCAAAAATACTTGATGTTATTGCGAGGTGTATACGAAATAGTTTATATTTTACTAGGAAAAACTATTAAATACGATACAATTTTACACAAGATATTTATTTATTTATAGAATGGATATACTTAAACCTTGCTACAACACTTATAGGCAGTGTACCTAATCGTACAGTAGTGTAGTTTTTAGTAAGTCCGGTTCGTTCCACAGGGAAATCTTTAAACAAAGCGTAACGCTATATTAGTTTACTTTTATAAAAATACAAACATATATATAAGTAATATTATTATTATAAAGGGGGGTTTTTACCGTTTAATGACCGGTTTGTCGATTTTAAAACTTTAGTCGCAGTTAAAACCTAATGTAAAATATTAAATAAATAAAAGACTTAATTTAAAGCGTAAAGTAAATAACGATAATGAAATTGCGAATAATAAAAGTGCGATAAAATAAACTTGCGATAATTAAAAAGTACGATAATTAAAAATGCAATTAAATATAATAACAATAAAAAAATGCGATAATTAGAAGTGCAATTAAATATAAAATAAAGGAAATTAAATATAAAATAAAAGAATTATGCTTATTTAAACTTCCGTAATCATGATGTTTGACGTGTTGATTTTAGTTTTATGCCCATGGGTTAATTGTCCTTTGTCCTGGATTATTTAATATGTCCGTCTGGTTTTTGTCCATAACAGTCCATCAGTCATAAATATAAAGTGCGAGTGTCCTCATCAAATTATTCTTATACCCGAAGTTAAATATTCCAACTAATTGGGGATTCGAATTGTAACAAGGTTTTAATACTTTGTTTAATGAATACACCAGGTTATCGACTGCGTGTAAACCAAGGTTTTACTACTTTGTTAACAATTACACCAATTACCCTTGAATGTAATTTCACCCCTGTTTTAATTATTCTAGTGGCTATTAATCCATTCCCGTGTCCGGTTAAATGAACGATTATTCGTACATATAAATACCCCGCCCATCGTGTCCGATTGAGTGTATATGGTAATTTATAGGGACGCCCAATTGTAAATCTTTATATTAACATTAACAAACTATCATTTAGTTAAACAAATATAAAGCCCATTAATAGCCCATAGTCTAATTTCCACAAGTGTCGTTCTTTTGTCCAAACCCCAATTATGGTACAAAGCCCAATTACCCAATTTTAGTAATTAGCCCAACATCATGATTACTTCGTTTTAAATAAGCATAATAATAACTTAGCTACGAGACATTAATATAAAAAGGTTGAACATAACTTACAATGATTAAAAATAGCGTAGCGTTACACGGACAGAATTTCGACTTACACCCTTACAACATTCGCTAACATACCCTTATTATTAGAATTATAATTAAAATTAAAATTAAAATATAAATTATATATATATATTTTACGTATATATGAGAGAAGAGAGAAAGATTATTAATTGTGATCAGAATTCGGTTGGCTTTATAGGGATTTTCGATTTTTGGGGCTCCGCGACTCGCGGTAAAATCCTCTTCAAACTCCGCGAGTCGCGGAGAATGAATTTACAGCTCAGTCCTTGGAGTCTTTCTCTGCCGACGGTTTTTTATTTATAAATATAATATATATATAATTAATATAATTAATTATATATTATATTATATTTATATACATAGTTAACTTGTAATTTTTAGTCCGTTGCGTCGAGCGTTAAGAGTTGACTCTGGTCCCGGTTCCGGATTTTCGAACGTCCTTGCGTACAATTTAATATCTTGTACTTTGCGTTTTGAATCTTGTACTCTTGTAATTTCGAGACGTTTCTTATCAATAATTGGAACCTTTTTGATTGTCTTTTGTACTTTTGAGCTTTTTGGTCGTTTGCGTCTTCAATTCGTCGAATCTGTCTTTTGTCTTCACCTTTTATTATTTAAACGAATATCATTTGTAAATAGAACAATTGCAACTAAAAGCTTGTCTTTCTTGAGGAATAATGCTATGAAATATATGTTCGTTTTTAGCATTATCAATGGCCAAGGAGTTGCACTTACCTTAACCAAAATTCACACTTGGAAAGTTTAGCATACAACTTCTCCTTTCGCAACGTCTTCAATACTTCGCGCAAATGACGTTCATGTTCCTTCATACTTTTCGAATAGACAAGTATGTCGTCAATGACCACAATTATCGACTTGTCTAACATAGGTTGGCACACTCGATTCATAAGATCCATGAATGCCGCCGGTGCATTCGTAAGACCAAAAGGCATTACTACAAATTCAAAATGCCCGTACCGCATTCGAAAAACCATTTTCTCGATATCTTACTCACGGACCCGCATTTGGTGATAGCCGGACCGTAAGTCAATTTTAGAAAAATAAGTCGCGCCTTGGAGTTGATCAAACAAATCGTCGATCCGAGGCAATGGATAACGATTCTTGATCGTCACTTTATTCAACTCCCGATAATCAATACACATCCGCATACTACCATCCTTCTTCTTCACGAATAAAACCGGAGATTCTCATGGCGAAGCACTCGGTCGGATAAAACCCTTTTCAAGCAACTCTTGGGTTTGATTTAACAACTCTTGCATTTTCGTTGGTGCTAAACGATAAGGAGTTTTAGCAATGGGAGTAGCCCCCGGAACCAACTCAATGCGAAATTCAACTTGTCTTTCCGCCGGAACACCCGGTAATTCATCCGAAAAAATGTGTTCGAATTCACTAACCACCAGAATTTCACGAATAGATGGTGGCTCTTCACAAGTATCAACTACATGGGCAAGAAAAGCCATGCCACCACTACTAAGGAAACGACGTGCCAGTGCATAAGTGCATAATGGCACAAGTCTTCTTCGTTTTTCGCCATGAATAATTAGTTCTTCCCCACTTGGGGTCTTCACCCGAATAGACTTTTCATGGCATGCAATATCCGCCCTATAATGATCGAGCCAATCCATACTAACAACAATATCGAACTCACCCAAAGTCATCGGGATGAGATCAATTTTAAAGGTTTCGGCACCAAACATGACATTACAATCATTACACACATCAACCCCTAGCACCGTCTTACCATCCGCTATTTCGACTTCTATCGGATGACTTAACTTAGCTAGTGGTTTGTTAAGCTTAGGCACAAATCGTGGAGACACAAACGACAAATTAGCACTGCTATCAAATAGTATCTTTGCCGGATTAGAGTTAACCATGAAAGTACCTGAGACAACTTCATTGGATTGTTTGGCTTCATCATTGGTCATCAAGTAGTTTCGACCCCTAGCCGTACCCGCCACCTTCTCTAACTTTTTCACTTGATCACCATACAAATCGGGACACTCCGACTTCCGGTGTCCTTCTTTATTACAATTAAAAAAAGTGAGTTTGGTTGTCGTCGAGTTCGTGCAATCACGAGCCATATGCCCCTTTCGCCCATAATTGTGGCAAGAATAAGGAAAACCTCCGGGAACACTCTTCTTCACACTATTAACACTTTCGAAACCCTTCTTGTTCTTCTTGCTTGAAAAGTTCGATTGACTCGAACCTTCAAATTTTCTTTTGCCAAAGGTAAAACCACTCTTTCTCAAAATGATAAACCCTTAGCCATGTCGAACAACTCATCAAAAGTTTTCACCGCATTTACACTAATCTTCTCTTGATAGTTGTCGTTCAAGATTCGATAGAAGTCTTCCTTTAACATGTGATCATTACCGACATACTCGGGGCAAAATTGGGTCTTTGATAAGAAAGTGGACTTGAGAGTGTTCAAATCCATCGACCCTTTCCTTAGAGCACGTAACTCGTCCTTAAGCCTCGAAATATTGGCCGAAGTTCGGTACTCTTTGAAAAATTTCGCCTTGAATTCATCCCACGTGAATTCCATACATTGCTCTTCACCATAGAGTTGGATTTTTGCGTCCCACCACAACTTGGCATCGCTTCTTAACATACTACACCCGTACCTTGTCTTCTTATCGAGAGGGTATTCACAAGTATAAAAATCCCCCTCCATATCGGAGATCCAACGGGCACTCTTAAGTGGGTCACGTTCACCTTCAAAGGTGGGAGGTTGAGAATCCTTGAAGTTCTTATAGTAGAAATCTCGCCTTCCAACATTATCTTCGTGAAGAACAACCTTCACTTGTTCCTTAACTAGATTGACTACTTGCTCGTCAATCGAATCTAGAAACATCTTCCTAACGTCCTCTAGAAAGGCCGTGTGATGCCTTTTCATAATGGCCTCAACCTTGGCCGTAAACTCGGAGTCCTCGCTCGTACCTCCTTCATTGGTATCATGTTCGTTTCTCATCTTCATTCTATAAAACGGAAATAGGTTAAACCATGAAACGAAAAGACATGACACATATATACAAATACACCTCACCACCCCATCTTGCTCAACAATCGTCGTACATCGCTTGTGTGACACGATTTGAACCTGTAACAATGGTAGCTAATCATTGTTACGCGAGCACGTCGCATTAACTTGCTAGTACAATGTCTATCTCGCTTGATGATTGCAATCACAACACAAAACAATTAGCGCAGAGTTAGTTCACCTAAACCTAGGCACTAACCAAATCCCGGTTCGACCCGTCTCCTACAAGCCCCGCATAAAGCGCATACACAATAAAGTCTAAGTCTAGGCACCTATCTCAAGTCGCCTAAATCTCTTAGACCATGCTCTGATACCACTTGTAACGACCCAACCCATTATCCAACCGCAAACAAAATTTTTTTTTTTATATACATCAATGGGGTGTGCGGCGCGCACAAGGCCTGGCAGTCCGCTGTCCAAATTTTCCAATTTTGCGTTAAAGATCTCCCACTTCCCGACACTTTTAGACGAAACGCTTTTCACATCACATTATGATAGTTAAAACTAACACGTTTCAATAATAAAACAAGTTTTACAAAACCGGGCCCACATATGCCGAATTACGAGTTTCGTACAAAATATAAGTTTCGACCACATTAGTTTAAATTCCAAACGACACTTTGAGCATGGTGTTTGGGGGTTAAACTACCCAAATCTTGGTCGATCTTCCAAAAGCTAAACCCTCGAGAGCCACTACTAATCCAAACGGATACATTTGCCCTTGTCCACGCCGGAGCCTAAAAAGGTAAACAACGAGAGGGTAAGCTAACGCTTAGTGAATGCAATAGTTATACATATACATATATAACCTACTTACTTTCAATCACTTACACAAATACCTCATACACGCTAGCATTTTAAATTAGCATACCATTTCAACGTACAACGTTAAATCCACGATATCACGAGCTAGCACAAACGATAGCATATAACACGAACAATATAATATGCTATACTACAACACATAACCATGGTTAACCATTCATACAAGGAGATGGTGCTTGCAAAGACCATCGGAGTTCGCAACATCCATTAGTGTACTTAACACCGCGTATCACTAACCCTCGGGTGGTATCTTAACACCGCGACTAACCCACCCTCCATAACATTGTGGTGTCTTAACACCGCGACTAACCCACATGTCATTAAATCCCAGAGTGGCGTCTTAACACCGTGACTAACCCACTCATTACATATTATGTGGTGTCTTAACACCGCGACTACCCCACATTCCATTAATTTCCGGAGTGGCGTCTTAACACCGCGACTACCCCACTCGTTACGTATTATGTGGTGTCTTAACACCGCGACTACCCCACATTTCACGCCACACAAATAAATACATTATATACATACATTCATAATTATTCTACTCACCTTAACGATTCGGTGACGGTTTTATACTTCCACAAGCTTCAAATCAAAGTACCTAATACAATAAGTACTCAATCAACACACAAACTAGTTGGACTAAACACCAACAATTCACTCATGTGCATTTAATGACTTAAATGCATTAAATGCCCCATTTACACCAAACCGTCCATTTATGGTCAAGACCATCGTAAATCACTAAAAGCTAGTGATTAAGGTCCATCAACACTAACTAATACAAAATTGGGGTATTTCATACCCATCTTTCCCAAATAGGTCAATCATTATTCATTTGACCATTTTAAAGTTAACACACCCATTTCGGGTCATCCACTAACCCAATTAACACCCATTTACTCAATAACTAGGTGTGCTAGTAATTAACTAACCAATTATGACTCATAAATTCATTTACCATTTCAAAACCCTAGGTTAGTCATCTTTGAGTCCTCATGACCCCAATCTTACCCAAGAACACCCAAAATCACCAAATATGGGTTTTATTTTCTTCACTAACCCAAAACCCTAACCCCTAAACAAATTGAAATAAGGAAATCAAGATTAGAGCGTACCACCACAATCACAACGTAGCTAGTGATTAGATGAACAACTTTAATACACGCGCTTTGGCCCGAAATCAACTTCTTCCTCATTGATTTGAGCTTTCTCTCTCAAAGTGTTTCTCACTCTAGAACTTTAATTTGGGAAGAAGATGAGGTTGGTGTAGTGTTGAATGTGTTTTCAACCACCACACAACTGGCTTCTAATGCCCTAAACTCGTCCCCATGTGAAAAGACAAGAATGCCCCTCATTTAACTTTAATTTAAAAAGCAGGAATCTGTGCACAGGAGCAGTGCGCGGCGCGCACACTTACCCCTGCGCGGCGCGCACAAGGGTCTGGGCAGACACTAACCTCTGTTTAATTACACAAAGATACCCACACTCTATGTACCATATTTACATTGTTGTACAATAATAATTTGGGTCTTACAAGATTTTTCCAAGATCTCGAGGATCGGGATATATCATCTAGCCCTCTTCAGCAATTTTGGTTGGAGATAGTTCTTCAGATGTTTTATCTTATAAGATCGTTAACCGGAACGGTAAAAGAGATGATCGTGAGACTATTAACTGTTAAATGAGGAAGTCGGTTTCTTAGTGTAGTTTTCTAGCTGTTTTTGATTTAGTGCACTCGAGTATGTTAGTTTATTTTAGACGCGTTTTGTAGTTTGTTGGTTTTTTTCGTTTTATGGGGTAGTTGAGGCTCGGTGCTAAATAGTTAGAGACTGTTTCTCGCTCCTTAGGTTCGAGGCTCTTCGATCTTTTGTTGTACGCATCTTTCGGTTTAAAACATTTTCTTTTAAAAAACGTTTTCGTTTCTATATAAATTCGTCCGTTAATTTGCCAAAAAATAAAGTACTACTTAACTAAGTTTCCCATAATATGTTACACATGTTCAGCATAACATCATTTTCCCTTTAAAATTCAAACCTTACAACAAATTTAGAATATATTAATTATGATACGTTATTTCTTGGGTTTCAAAAGTGACACCGAAATATATATACTTTTTCAAACATTTCTTGAAGTTTCGAAGGCAGTTTAATGTCTTCTGTATTTATTAAAAGGTCCACCGAAAGAAACTATACTAACATTTAAAATACCAAAAAATATTTAAGAAACTGATACCACATATTGCTTCCAAGACAGAATTCTGTTTAAACAAGTCGTCAAGCAACGTATCTAGAACAGCAATGCAATTTTTGAATTTTGTTTGTGTATTTCAAGAACTAAAAAGAAAATCAGTGGTTCCAATATATAGTTAATATAATAATATATTTTCATTATTCATCTTAATTTATATATAATTTTGAATATATATGTAGAATGTAATGTATGATAATATAAATTATTTACTGTGGACAAAATACTATATTTTTGTTTTTATGGGTTAGTACTATATTGATGTCATAGTTACAAGTTAACATATATTTTTATAGAAGTTTAAAATAACGTTTCTTTATTGGTGTGTATTAAGTGCAATAAAAAACTATATATTGAAAAATACATCTACTATACATTGATTACTTTTAGCTCTTCAATTTTGTCAATTTTTTTTTTTGAAAGATAATAAATTTTATTAACAACTCGAGCAAAAAATACAAACATACAAACCACACGAGCAGTATCAAGGCTAAATCTACTCTAATGCTATGTTACAAGAGGAAAAATGAGACTAGCCGATATACAGGTTTCTGCCGAGAGAGCAGCAAGCTGAGAACAAGAGTGAAACACAAGATGTAAAATACAACGATTGAATTAAATACTCTTGTGGCCTCGTCAACCAAACATGTCAATCAATCTTTTTGTCCTTGATTCTTCTTGAAATCCAATCGAATAAAATAAGAATTTATTAAGGGCATCTTATTTATCAACCACACATATAAGACCACCATTTAATTAATATATATTCAATTTAAAATGTTAATCCATTCCCTAATAAAAATATTCATCCATACTAACATATGCAAAATTGAATAGAAATATATAAAAATTAAAATATACATTTTTTGACAAATCAGTGTATTCACACTCAACTCTTTCAAGTCTCAATCGCACCTTCTTTAGACTCTTGAAAACTAAACAGAACTACCAGAGTACCAGTGGAAACAATGTCAAATTAGAATCTGAGTCGAAGTTGTATAAAATATGTTTCGCCAGTGATGATTTTGACAAACGTAAATTTGACTACAACTAATCCACCTAAAAATTGATAATAGTAAATAAAAATAATATTAGACTTGTTGAAAAAACATGCATTTAACATTCAAGTGCAAGAACTTTATACCTATAAAAATCCTCGTTTACACATAATAATACGTAAATTTAATGCGCAATAATATAGTCAGTAATGTGAACGTATTGTGTAAACACAAAATAGCCTGATTTCTTTCCCGTATTTATCAATTATATGAACTACTTGGTAAGAGGAGTTGTAATCAATGTGAATCCAACAATTTTTTTGAAATCCAAGAGACCAATCAGAATGAGACATGTGACACGACAATCACATGTGATTGGCAAGAAAAAAGTTTAAAATTTTTTTTTGTTTTCAAAAAAGATTTTTTTTTTCAATCACATGTGATTGGATTTGACATGCAGAATCACATGGGTTTTACAATCACATATGTAATTGAAAAAAAAATTCAAAAAAAATTCAATCACATGTGATTGTCGCGCCACATGTCGCACTCTGATTGATCCCTTGAATCTCAACTTAAAAGTTGGATTCATTTGAATATTCCTTTAGAGTGGAATAGTGATAAAATTAAGAAGGCTTAAACTTTTAATTACAAGTTTATGCCGAAAAAAATAGTTTACAACAACAGTTATCAGCTTATACTGGTTAGAGCACAACTCATAATTCTGAAACGGCAAAACCCCTCACAATCTTCCAAATCAGTTCTGAACAAAAATAATAACAAATTTATTGCAAAACACCCGGTCGCTCCAAGCAGTTCTTTATTGTTTTACATGTTCTCCTACAGTTTGTCCTGCAAATTTTCAATTATAATAAGATAAAAACAAGTGAATATGACTTCTATTGAGGTTAGTAAAAATAAAAATAAACATTAATTAATTTCACAGTAGTTGAGTCTACCATTCTCATTATCTTTGCACAGGTAACAGAAGTAACTAATTTCACAAAATCAGCAATAATCTATTGGGCCAATTATGTATAGAAAAAATATTTAGGACATGTTATATATCTAACAGGTCAAATAGATTCAATCAAATTGAGATACAAATCAACGGGTGACTAAAACAAATAAATTTAATCAAAATACATTTTGCGAAAACAAAAGGGCCCTCTTAAAATACATTTTCTGAAATAGTCCCTAAAGTTTCTTTTTGACCGAGGTAGTCCTCGTAGTTTTCAAAGTCTTGCTGAGATGGTCCTTTTGTTACTGAGATAGTCCCCGTGGTTTCACCAAACCACAGGGGTCCCCGTGGTTTCACCAAACCACAGGGACTATCTCAGTAACAAAAGGACCATCTCAGCAAGACTTTGAAAACTACGAGGACCAAGTAGATAAAAAAAAACCCAGGGACTCTAAACCACGGGGACTATCTCAGTAATTATGTCTATCCTATTTGCTATACTTCTAGTTTCAAAAATTGAGGCATTTTCCCCTGGGACTTAAATCGCACATGTTATTTGAGGAAGGCCCTTTTGTTTTTGCAAAAAGATTAGAAAACCAAAGATAAATAATAAAAGTAAAGAAAGGAATTAAACCTGAAGCATTTGCATCAATTTAGGATGCTGTTCTAGAAGCAAGACAAGTTTTTCACGGTCACCTAACAGTTCCTACAATAAGAAACACCGTGAGAATATGCTTCATATAAAGATGAGAGGGAAAGACATACAGAAATGGTTAAATATTGTCGTATTATTAGGGGGACTTTTAGAGTGATGACCACCACATTTTGTATTTGTTCGAAAGCAACACAAAAAAATAAAAATAAAAAGGAATTGACGTTCTTTGTTCATATAATCATAATGTTTACTCTGGCAAAACTACCTTGTTTACATTTCTAAAAGAGCAACAAGTTTTATAAGAACTACTATCATATTTCACATTTTTCACATAGTTTGATACTAACCATAAAATCTTCAAGATCAACTTTTTCTGAACATTCATTATCATTTAAATATTATAGTTAGTGATCAGATGTGACTGATTATTTTATAAAATATCGCTTATCAACCCAATCCAGTATATTTGACTTAAACACAAATATACCAGTCATGACCGTTACGCAACCCGCCCAATTTGACACCCTAAAAAAAAGACAGTATCATTTCACTGCGCAATTACGTTAATGAGTGACCCATAAACATTAAACTAAATTTTTGAAGGTGCATGAATAAAAAGAATACCATAATAGCTTCAGGGGAACTGAAAATATGCTGCAGTGACAATGCACTATCATCTTGCTGTTGAAGATTACTACTCTGCCCCTGCTGATTCTGATTCTGACCATGTAATTGAGGATCCAATCGCTGCTGCTGCTGCTGCTGTTGTTGCAATTGTTGCTGAGTATGTGCAAAGTTCTCTTGTTGCATCATCGCATGATAGTATGCATTAGCCGGTTGCATTTGTACAGAACCGGCCATACCTTGATCTGATTGTGATGAGGACGGGCCCGGTGGTCTCAGATGCTGTGGTGGTGGCTGAGGCCCACGAGGGAGTTGTGGGGGTTGCAATGGCTGCAGCTGAGTGACTGGCGGTAACGAAGATAAACCAATCGGAAAACTCTGTGCAAGAGACGATTGGGTTTCTCCCAGGTTCATGTTTGGAGTTGTACCGTACAGATTATAAGGAACTCCGGGCCTGTTAAACATCATTTGTGGCATTAATTGCATTGGAGGATAAGAAAGATTTGGCATATTTGAAGGAGTAAAATTCGGGATTAAATCGGATGATCCGATATTGGATTGATTATAGGGAGAAGATTGAGGTGCAGATAAGGCTGACATAAAAGGTGGTGGTGGGGTAGATGGAAGAGGTGGTGGTTGAGGCCTCATGGACCCGCTGCTGGAAGAAGGGTGTGACGTCCTTCCGTAATTAGAATGGGCCTGCTAAAAAATTAACAATAAGTAAGCAAAGAGAATTATTGTTAATTTTTTTCATAAAAAAAAAAAAAAAAAAAAAAAAAAAAAAAAAAAAATAGTAGCAAATACAGATTGGACTTTCAAACTATTCACTTGTGAAAGTGGGTCGATTCAGGTTGTGTTTCATCTTCTAAAGCCTAATATGAAAATAGTTTGATGTATTCATGACAAAGGGTCGAAAGAGATGAAACTTACCTAAAATATATTTATAATGCATAAAAGTGTATCTTAAATCAACTTATTATTCAAATAAATTAGATTATTAGTGTAACTTATACAAAAAATTTGGGACAAACGTGTTCCAGGTCAAGCTAACCCCGCCCATTTCAACCCACACACAAAAAGGTACCATTTTGACCCGTTTCCCAATATGCCCATATTGCATCCTCTACTAACAAGCTAAAGTAAAACTGTATGATCTTTCTTACATGATATACAGGCGGCAGTGGCGGCTGAGCATCACGCATTGAGCTCTGGAAGGGAGTGGGATGGTTTGAATCGTGAGGTTTAGGGACAGGTGAGACGGTGGGTGGTGGCGGCATCGGAGGAAGTGGAGGTTGATTCAACGGAAACTTCTTTCCGTTAAAATCTGTAGAATTACCAGATTGCCCTTGCCCGTGACTAGAATTAGGATAGAAGTTCCTGTTATCGGTTAATGATTTAGAGTTTTTCACATTTGCTGAAGATGATGTTTTCTCTGGTTTATCAGACATCTGAAAAAACTTCTTCTCAGAAGAAATACTTGGCTCACGGGTCAACGACATATCTGGTCGTGACACAGATATCCGTGACGAATAATCGCTCTGATTATTATTATTATTACTATCATCAAAATTAGATTTTGAAGGTGTACCCAAAAGAGAATCACTTTCTGTCTCTTCAACAATTGAATGAGGAGAATTTTGGCCATCGATAAGTGATGGTGGTGGCTGTAAATTATCATCGGGTTGTGGAAACGGCAACCCGTCATCAGATCCCGAATCCTCACCACCAAACACAATATCAACCCCCTGTAGATCATCATCAAGATCAGGTCTCAACGGTTTAGATTTGTTCAATTTATCTGCATCCGGGTCATTTTCGGGAGGTGCGGTTTTTACTTGTGTGGTCCCCGCCATCCCCACAGGATTCTGACGCTCTCTTTCTCGGGCCATGAACTCATCCACATGAATAGACGGTGGTCTGCCACTACTAGATCCTATCCTAGGAACAGCGATTACGTTTGAGCTAGTAGTACTATCGTTCCTTTCTCTAGCAACATAGTCATCCACGTGCATAGAAGGTGGCCTGCTAGTATTGGGCTTCCGAAGCCTAAACGTATCCCTACGGGTGGGTCCCGAAGGAGCCGGAAACTGGCCCGAACCACCCCGGGAAAACACACTTGGGCTCATGTTCTCAGCCTGGGAGTTGTCTAACCGGGGACGCCTGTTTGCACCATCCAGTAGTGCAAGTTTCCTTCTAGAAGAATCCCCGTTTTGGCGTAAACTTTCAGGACACTCCCACATAAATTTATCGTCCAAGTTGTGATGTTCCAAACGGTCCATGCTAAAATTAGAAATCTTTTGTATCTTCGAAGGGGGTTGATTTTCATTCGCTAATGACTTAGAAACACTAGAAATAACCTCATCCGATATCGGAGATTCACTCGTTTTTTCCAACAAATTCAACAACGAGTTTACATGTTCTCTGACCTGCACATCATGTATGACGATTAATCATTATAGAGCTTCAAATTTCTGAACTCAATAGATGAGAGAAATCACACACACACACACACACACACACACATAGAGAGAGAGAGAGAGAGAGAGATGATAGGATTTGAACCGCATACCTTACTGGATCCTAATAAGGATGCCAACTTGAATATGTATTTGATGTTCTCCTCTGACGAGTTATTCGCATTAGTAACACCACAAGGTAGTCCGAACAGGTATTTCAATGCATCAACCATCTTTAGATTCAAGCTGTAAAAAGAGGTGCTTATTAATTACTCAACAATTCATCATCAAATTAACTCAAATTAGCAATATAAAGGAAAATTAAATTAACCTTTTATCAAAGCAAAAGGTCAAAACTCCTAGTGAAAGTGCCTCAACAGCTTCATGAGCAGATACTGATGGGACATCGTCCATATCGATCGAGTCTAATATAGTACTCAAGCAAAATAGCAATGGAGGGGACTTCTTCAATTCAATGAGCTCGAAGTGCGCATCAACTATTTGTGTGCTATCAGATTCTGATTCTTCTTTGTCTAATGACCGAACATGCGTGAAAATTGAGAGTAAACCACTTCGACCTTCAGATGAGGAGCCTAAATCTTTGAAGGCTGATAGACATGCAACTAGCTCTTTTCCAACAGGTAGTATCTGGAGAAGTGAAAAAAAAAATTGTGTTAGTGCCCTTATAAGAACCATTGACCCATTGACCGATTGATTAAACATATTTTGAAAAATCGGATCGGCATGTTCTTAAAAGAAGTAATAGGGGATTAATCGGGAGCAATCAGGGTTTACTACAACATTGATTAAAACACTCAAGAACAATAAGAAAACCGATTCGAGAAGTAGGTTGATCTCCCAATTTCAATCACAAAATACGCATATAAATTCTAACTCTTAAGACTTCTTATATAGTCGACCAATTCTAAACTGACACTAACTCTAATAATAATTAATAATCCTGATCTTGGTTAAGAAGCTACTTGCTCTCCAACAATTACCATTACCATAACTAAAATAAAACAAAAAATAAAATTAGCATCTAGACCCCCGGACCCAATAAACCTCATGCCCCTGTTCTCGAATGAAACACGAAGAAGCAAATGGCATACCTTGACAAGTCTGAAAATTTGGAATAGAAGCAACGAACACTCCTCCACTGTTAAAGTCTTTGTGATGTACCTAAAGCAAATGTAAGCATTAAAGACTACGATTCAAAGTTATAGCAAAGTGACAATAAGACAAAAAAAGAAAGGACCTTCATGCTCACCTATCATGTTTAGAGTCAGATAATAGGGATATTGATCTACACGCAGGAATGCACCAACTACGAAGAGAAAGTTTTGTACAACTCTCAAGTAATTTACCCAACATCTGCACAACTCCTTCACTCAACAATATTGGCTGTCAAGAAAAAGAATAATTTAAGTCATAAAAAGAAAATATCTAACTGAATTTTATATACCTATGGCTTTTAAGAAAAAAAATCAAAGAAACCTTTGCACGTGGATGCTCGAGTAAGCTAGCAATAAAATCAAGCAATCTGAAAACCTGAAACAGACAAACTTTTTATGAGATACAGCTGTAGTCGTTTAGATCAATAGATTAAAATAAAGGTGGCATAATGAGGGGATCAGGCAGGTTGGATAATGGTTTAAAAACGTAAAACTCAAGATAGGTAACTTTTGTTACAAATTAGTTTATTCAGAAACACTTACTATCTAAATCTGGAGTAGTCTGTGTCAAATGTGAATATATGATTACAAATACTATACTATATAACTATGAATAGCAATAATAAGAATAAATGGCCAAACTTTCTTTTGGAAAATTATAATATAAAAAGGTATTACCTTATAAGCATCTGTATCAGTTAACGTCAATGACTCAGATAGCCATTCATTTATCCATATTATCATGGGCCTAATGAGTATCGCAGCACTTTCAGCATGTAAACATGCCATACGAATAATAAATATCCGCAGCAAGTCTTGTATAACAACCAACGCCTGTTAAATAAAAAGTATGTATCATAATTCATAATAAACTCAATATTATGATATAAATATTCAAAGAATATATCACATACACTAATAGCACAATGTAAAACGATATCTGAAATCTTGTGAAGATTTGGTGTCAACTGCCCAATCAGCTTTTCCATGTGTCCAGCCTGTAAGTACCACTTGATCTCTCTCTCCTTATTCGGGCCTAACTGTGTTCCAACTGCCAACTGTCGAAAAGCACTCAACATGGGAAGTCCATTTTTCCAAAGTGACACACCTTCATCAGGTAAAAGATCAATCTGAAAAGAAGTGAAAATAATGAAAAGGTTGTTACTTTTCTAACATAAAGCTATATAAGATAAGCAGATGACATTAAAGTTGGCGTTAAAGGTGACTTACCAACAGAAACAGCAAACTGCAAGTTTCTTTCGGACCCATTGCCAGCAATGAAGTTGCATGAAGACTGTCGAGAAGAAAATGAAAAAGACTAGGGCTCCAGCCATATGCAGGCCAACATGCAAGTGCTGAGACAATAAGATGGCATACAGTTTCGAAACGCAGCGCGAGATCGGGATACGGGTAGGATAAATCCACGGCGCAGGCAGCTAACTTTGGACTACAGACGATTTTTAAAAACGAAAACTGTAAATATAATATAATATATATACATATATGTATGTATACATATACATATATGTGTATGTGTATGTGTATGTATGTATATATACATATATATACGGATCTCACACATGCACATATAGCTACTTTATAAATTAGCAATTATAAAAAACCTCAGTTCTCGGTGCAAATGTATAAGTGCCTTCATTAGTTTTTTATTTCTGTGTTGCTCCTTTGTCTCCTACAAAAAGAATGCACCATAAGTCCAGTTTTATCATCTTCACGTTCATTATTTTCCAATAAACTGAACGACAACTGTCTTTATCATAATCATGGAAATGAATAACTATTTGATTATGCATTCACATGTTACCTTTAACTTGTGCAATAAATTAATCAGTAATGACAGACAAGGAACTAAAAGATCAACTATGCTCTGCTCGCGATTACGTTCAAGCAGTATATCTGAAGCAGTATTGCATTCTGTACCCTCATCAACAAGGTAATCTGCTCAAACAAAACAAAAATGTAAGTGCTACCTTTTAATACACAGACGAAAAGGGCTTTTATTGTAGATGATATAAAGAAGATAATAAATTATATAAACTTCAATTAAAATAAGAAATATAATATTATGTTCCTCTACCAACCATAGTTGTTGGATGACTTCTCAAGCAGCAGCTTACAATCAATAAGAACTGCATGAACAACCATTACAGCACCTTCATCATACAAAGCACCCGCAACAACCTTCACAGACCAAAAAACATGTTAACTAATTAGAAAAACTTATAATAAAACATATAAAAAGAAGACAAAACACAATCACACACCGAATTCTCTGAAATAAAGGCCAAAATACGGAAAGCTGTTGTCAGTTGAGCTACAGATGAATCACGCAGACTAAAACCAAGAAACCTTGACTCGGTTATCGGTTTCCCTAACAGATTATCAATTATATTTCCCTCAGAGCTTCCGGAAGCATCGTTAACAACATTATCAACATCCATTACATCACATGCTAAAATGTTTGTTGATGCCATGTGTGCATCTCCATTGGAAGCCAACACAGCAGCGTATCTCAGAAGGCCAATAGCCCCGTTTTTATGATAAACCACACCACCATCTATCAGCTCCAAAAGCCGTGCAGGGGCGTCTTTTCGGTTTGACCCACGGGATGAAGAATGCAAAGCTTTGTGAAGTTCCTTTGCGTGTCCGATCCAAGAGCTTAAGGATGATGACGTGGAATCGAGAACAATAACTTCAAAAATCTCAACAGCAGAGTGAAAGATTGCAAGATTCAGTGGTGAAGTTCCTGCAAATTTTCTCAAATGAATTGAAGCAATTAGTACTAATGACTATACCTGGAAAACGGGTCAGGTTGGGTCGGTTTGGGTAACGGGTCAAAACGGTTTTGGGTTAAAATGGGTCATAAGTCAAACGGGTTCCTTTACACCTATCTTTGTTTATTGAGCTTTAGGAATCGATACTCACTGGACATGTTCATTTATATTTTGTATAGGAGTCAATAGGTTAGAGGGAAACCTATTGGACCTTTTTTAAGTTTTGGTTTACATTGCCAGGCCTAATTTTTCTCAAGACCCAAATGACCCAAAGTTTAACCCAACTGACACAAATTTGAGAGTATAGGTCTCAATTGCCAGGTATATTGATGGAAGTAGCTAAAGAATACAAGGAGTCTCGCACGAAATGGAAAAAAGGAAATACCGTTATTAACGGACACTGGTTCCAATTCTTTTACTGAATGTAATGCAGCAATCAAAACTGAAACAGCCTGAAGATAACAAGTGAATATATGTTAACATGAACAGCTAAAGCATGTACTACCACACTTTTATTGTATTAATCTTGTATTTGAGTTCTAGATAATGCGATGAAATTATGACCAAATACCACCGCAAATAACTAGATTATTACTACGTAAAAATTGTGCATGCAACTATACACGCTACAGTATGTCATAACTAGCTACAGACAACTACCAAAAACAATAGTGTAGAGTACTAACTAGTGACTAAAACATGTATCATTTTTCAGCTTGACTAGTCAAACTCCACAGAATTATGTAATACATACATATTTACTCTACATTAACTAAGCTAATATAGTCGCAGATTGCATTACACATCTAACTGTAATATAATAAATTTAGGTAACTTAAAAATTAACAAGCTCATGAAATGAACTTAAAACTTATACATTTTCAACCGAGAGAGCTTAAAAAAGATGGTATGTAGTATATGTAGCAATATTGATATTGATCCATTTACTTATGATAAGCAGGTTAATTCAGCTAATATTTTATCTCTAACGGGCCAAACGAGTAGTAACAAAAAACTTGAAAGAGAATGGGTCAATAAAAGATTCATATCTACTGGAGATGCAGTGTCTCAACATTCAAGTCAACCCAACCCTTACCAAAGTTACCCATGTTGGCCTAGCCCATTTTGACACATTACCAGACCTGCCCATTCTGTCACCTCAAGTAGATAATGGCAGTTACTAAACAACTAGGTAAAACCAAAGAATGTCGACATTAAACCACGGGTAATGTTTACTAAATCTCCTTAAACCACACAACTATAAGTTTCATAACAAGCTCACCTCTGGAAAATGTGCAATAGCCAACAAAGCCTGGCGTCCACAATCAGACCTGTAATCATTTAAGAAGCCATTAACTACAAGTTAGATTACATGGGAAATATATTATCTTGCAAAGGGATATACGTCATCACACCTGGAAATGCAACAAAGTTCCCATAAACCCCAAAGAAGTTCTTCTGAATGTGGTTGTGCCATAATCAACCGATCTATAACATTCATCTGTAGAAAAAGAAGATTAAGAAAAAGAGTGTCAGAACACGGTAACTAAAAAGAACACGGTAAATAAAAAGAACACGTTTTTAACTGATATGTGATACTAACCACCCTCAAATGCGTCTTCATGATTATTCCAATTTCACGTGGACGATAGTAAAAACCTTTGGATACCAAGACTGATGCGTAACGAAGAGGAATGGACTCTTGCATCCTCAAATCAAGTCCTCTTAGGACATGAATTACAGTGGTTGCAAGCTCATGATCCAGCAGAAGGAACTTTAAGCCTGATTGAGCTCACAGATACAAGAAGGAATTATAAAGATGTATACTTGTATAATAATGTGACAGTTAGTATCAGCCCGATGATTAGCCCATTAGAATACACCTATGTCTCTAATTGTTATCTAAAATACAAACCATAAATATAAAGTATAAACATGATAGTAATAGTAACATATGGCATGAGGGATGATTTACAAACCTGAGCGACAAGAAACAAGTGAAAGAATTATGGATGCAATGAATGATGTGATATCCATAAATAGATCCTTCGCATGGTCCACTTCAGAACGCAATGTAGATGATGATAGAAGCGCAGCAGATAACGGAAGAAACCCCCTTTCCTATTGGACAAGATTACATTGAATGAATATCAATCTTGAATTTTTATTTATTTATTTATTTATTTATTTTTATTTTTTTGAAATATATACTATGAACGAGAGCCCAAACAAGAATTATCCAGATATAAGCATCAAGTAACAATGAAAACACGATGTTGATATTTAATATATAATCAACTTTCAGTCTACCAAAGGGCCTTTCGCCTAGAGTATCGAGGTAACTCATCAACATTAACCTTTTGGTTGTGAGTTTGAGTTTTGTGGTGGATTATTTGTAATTGGGTAGGTGTGTGTGTGTGCCATTCTAGGGAGAGAGAAAAAAAAAATAAATAAATAAAAACCTTCTGTCTTATTGATGGTGTATGCCAACTGGCAAAAAAATTACATACCTTGAGAAGAAAAAGAATGTGCGAGTCGATATCCCAATCTGAAAACCGACAATTTGACAAAGCGATCAGCTTGCTACTAGCATTGTATGACAACAGGCCCTCCGTTTCACCAAGAATAAGTGACCTGCAGGTGCTTGCAACTGGAGAAGGATCTTCAACTAACGAGCTGAAACTTATTAATCTCTGCAACAACATTTGGTCAGAAACATCTAGGGTAATCATCAATGGTGCCATCAAGGTCCACTAAAGTGGATAACAAGGGAGCACAATGAATTCTTTCTCATGCTTTAGGGTGCGTTTATTTGCCTCTTAATGGAATGATTCAGCGCTCACTGGAATGATTCAGCGCTGAATGCTGAACCATTCAGCATTCAGCGTGTCTGTTTCTAACCTCTGAATGACATATGATGCTGAATGGTTCAGAATTCAGTGTTGAACCATTCAGAGTTGAAACACTATCTTAACCATTAAGTGCCTAATTTTTCTGTAATATTTTTTTCAAATCATATCCAAAACATTTAACCAACAAGTATATTGTATTTTCTATTCATGTAACACGTTAATAAGGTAATTTTACTCAATTAATATCGTTTATTTAAAATGATTATCAAACAGCTTATTTTCATTCACAACAAACTTTATTCAGAGGCTCTGAACCATTCAGATTCTGAACCATTCAGCGCTAAATCATTCAGTTTTATCAAACACACCCTTAGTTAGAACATCAGTGTTCTGAACTGTTTGGAGTAGATTATGCAACTTACTTTAACATCAAGACTCACAATTAAACGATCAGATACTGAGTGTAAGTTCTAAGGAGTTACAATACTAGTGTACAAAATGATTAAAATGAACATTCTAATTATAATTTTAAAAATGACAAATTACTTTTACATCTATAATGAGTTCTTTTTAAAATTCACCATCTAAGAAAAAAAAGATTGTATAAAGCTAAAATATACAATCTTTAGTTGTATACTTGTATTCTTCACAATCAAAAGTAGGTGAGTTCTTTCTTATTGAATTAATTTTTTTACTGCAAGAGTATGAAACAAATTATAAGACCCCTAAATCAGACAAAATTTATAAGAATCACCTTATCCAAAACCTGGTAGGTGATTCATACAACTTCAAGTCACAAAAATCAGATAACAAGTTTTACATAAATGTTTCTTTGGTAAGGCAATGGTAGAGAAAAAAAAAAAACATGAAAGTATAAATGGACAACAAAGATAACATAAAACTCACCAAAAGTTTTTTTAGTTGGAGTTTCACACTTGCCAGCATGTCGATAGTGACAGGCGTAACATTACCAGCAGAATAAAAACCTCCCAGCACACGTAGTACAGCAAACTATAACATAACCATATGGCCCAGATTAATTTATTAAAAAAAAAAAAAAAAAAAAAACAGTATCACAGCATCTTAAAACAAAAAAAATAGAAAATAAATATAAATATACAACCTCATATCTAGAAGCAACTTCATAAAACCGTATGCGGTGAAGAATGTAGGTGGCAAGAGAAGCAACATCATGACGTGGCTTTTGCAACAACAACCTAAGTAATTGATTATAACCTTCACTTGTTCCAATAGGAATCTTATCGTCTTCTCGAGGCCACCAGTTTAAGAATCCCTCGCACCCAACAGAATAACGAGTAGCTTGCTCGATAACTCCTAGTAAGATTAGTGTAGCAGCACTAGAGTGTACTTTTGTGTAGAATATGTCAGTGAGCTGCTTCATGCCGCCGGCATTAACAAAGTGGAAGCAGCTTTCTTTATGAGAGCATAATAAAAGTGCAGCACTTAGCCACACCATTACAAGCTTGCTCTGAAAATAAAAGCAGAAAAATTTCAGAAAAATAAGATATAAAATTAAAATAATACTAATAAAAAAGCATGCATAATAGAGGCAGTGAAACAGAAGGGATGACTAAAGGGACATTACAAGTTTGGGTTAACACCAGGCAGGGTCACACTGGCCATCTAGAAAAAAAATAGGGTTGTCTGTATCTACTGTTTTTTTTTACATTTTTAGAAAAGCATTTTTTTCAAAAAGCCAGAAAATTTTTTATTAATAACGAAGAGGGCCAAGCATGGAGCCCAACCCAACTAGGAAACAGAAGCCAAGTGCCGATAAAGAGGCAGCAACAAATAACACAATAGTTGCAGAGGAGGCAACTGAACAAAACAAATTGATTTACATTTCATATTAACCGATATGTAAAGAGCAATTTTTATATGTCATTATTTACTATTATAGATAATAGATAATAACCTGTAATGCTGAAAGTATTTCCTTAATTAAAAATTTACAATGGCAATGTAACGAGGCAAAAAATAGGGTGCTTAAAGACTCCGACAATGTATATCCTAAATAATAGGTTATAGATTACTATTTTGAAAATACAATTTTGTAATGATATTTAATTTTAACAGTTCAGTCAATTAATATGATGTTTTGCCCAAAGAAACGCATCGGACTAACACTAAAAGATGATCCAGAAATGTCTAATTAGGTCAAAAATTGCACCTTCTATGTAATTTCGATATACATATTAATAATTATCGGGAGACAAAAAAAAGTAAAAGAATAACCTGTGGAAGCTGAGCACCTAGAACATGCTCATAATTACCAATAACGTCATAGTACTGTGCTAAAGTATCCACCAACTGTTTGGAAGTGACTATATCACCCTCAGACTCAAGAATAACGTTCTCTGACGAATTTTCAGGCAGAAAATTCCCCGAGGTACTCAAAAAATTATTATAAGCATTAAGAACATCTTTTCGGGCTTGACTAACGTCATAACAAGATTCTCCCTTAACCAAATCATGACTTTTAGATGAACTTTGCAAGCTTTGCATTGAAAATGTAGTTGCGGCTGACACTATCGAATTAACTACGGTATTCAAAGCATCTCCTGCATTAGGCATTTCTAGAATCTTGAAGGATAACTGTAGAAATTGTTTCATCTCAACAGATATATCTAATGCAATAGGTTTAAAAGTCAATGACTTTAAAGGGGATATGGGTTCCTCAACGGTTGACTTTATAGGATTTAGTGCAGGTGGCAGGTCCTCGAGGTTTCCTTCTACATTGGACACGATGTTTGTTAAAGAGGTATCTAAGTCAACTTCTAGGTTGAACTGGCCAAGATCTTCTCGACTGTTTCCGTATACGACCAAACTAAGGCTGCGGTAGCTTCCCCTAACAGCCAAATGGCTTGTTACAATTGCCTGCAATAATACATGTATAGTTCTTATATATAACAGAAAAAGAACAAAACATATACAGGCAGGTACAACAAACTACTGTAGATATCATTTGGTAACTGAATCTATGTATAAAGTACCTCAACTTCAAGGACATTTGAAGAGGATGGAGAATAAAGAAAAGGGTGACATAGTCGTCTGAATCTCGTCTCCCCTTCACAATGAACAAATACCTCTAGAGCAAATGAAGGAGGTGAGGTGGCCCTATACAAAGTTAAAATCGCATAAGAGAGCTTGCAAAATGTAATTATGATGCAATATAAGCATAAAGCATAAAAAGGGAGCACACCATACTCATTACTAGCAAATGAAAACAAATAAAGGAAAAAACTTGTGTCAGGGAGCTAAACAGATACACTTCTTTTTACAGACATCGAAAAAAAGTTTTTTGTTCATTAGAGTAAAGGCAATAGTTTCATTACCATATTAACTTCATCAAGTTTAACAAATATGTACGAATAATGTGAAGGATTAGCATAAGCATAGCAATACGCAGTTCATATATACTGAAAGCAATGTAAAAAAACTCAGTCTCGTATGTTGAATAACGTACCCTAGAAGTGTTACTGCTGGTGATGATGACGATGAGCTCTGCTCAAGGAACTCACAACCAGTGACAACAACAGGTTCGGAAAAAATAACCTGCAAATAAAAAACAATCAAATGCTTGTAATCCTAATACAACTCTCTTTTGATAATTTATACCAACTTAAATTACTTTTAGCTGCAGGTGATAAAAAAAAAAAAAAAAAAAAAAAAAAAAAAAAAAAAAAAAAACTAATCACTTTTTGGAAAAGATAGCATAAAAAGAATTTAATGTTCCCTAGTATAAAAAAACTAAGTAGGCATTAGGAAAACAAGACCTATACCTCATCAACATACTCATCCAGATGTGCATGAGCAAATGTCTGAGCAAACAACACAGAAGGTTCAGGACGACCCATCGATTGCTAATGCATATATCCTTTCCCTCAAAAGAATCCTTCTTGTGCAATCTAAGAACACTCTACTGAGCTGCCTACAAAATAGATCCAGCAACAATGTAAATGATAAGAGTAATAGATTTGTCTTAAATGAGCATAACATATAACAAAGTACACCATAGACTTTGGTAAAATCTTTTTACTGAATCATCATTATCAGGACCTTAACTAATGGTTACATATGTAAACTGCATCATGCAACAAGTCAACATCCAAAAGAATAGTTCATATTCTTTCAAGATTGCAAATGAACCAGTTAAACTTTAAAAAGCACAATTTTTTCTTAGTTTTCTCAAAAGAGCATCAACACAATCAAAAACAAATGGCTTTGTATGATAATCAGGACCTTAGCTAATGGTTACATATGTAAAGTGCATCACGCAACAAGTCAACATTCAAGAGAATAGTTCATATTCCTTCAAGGTTTCAAGTGAACCAGTTAATCTTCAAAAAGGACATATTTTTTTCTTAATTTTCTCAAAAGAACATCAACACAATAAAAAACAAATGGCTTTCTATACTTAACTATTTATATCTGGATATACATACAGTGATCCTGGTCAGATTAAGGTTTGCTATCACTTGATCTCAACGCATGATGAATAAGTTTCCACAAACAATAAAAGCATCCTACCGCTTTGACTATCAATAACAAACAATAAAAGCATCCTACCGCTTTGACTATCAATAACTTACTTCTAAACTTCAAATTCTAAACTCTTCAACAAAAATTTGCTAATTACATTAAGCAATATCAACCTTGCAAAAACATTCTCACTTAAAGAGACGTGTTTTAAATCAAACATAAGCAACGGCTATTTTCAAGAACTGAACTTCTAAGTTTCAAAAGAATTACAAATTCTAAAATCTTACACGACAATTCCTACGTACATCAAACAATGCCAATATCTGATGAAAACAGTCTCGATTATAGGGTAACAACTAACAAGTCTTACATCAATCATACACGTCTACTTTTTTCAAGAACCCAACTTTGAAACCTTCAAATAAATTGTATATTCTAATCACTTCAACAAAGTTCCTAACTAACATCAAACAATGTGATTTGATAAGGTATCAAACTATACATCAAGCATATGCATAGGTTATCTTCAAAAACCGAATTTATAGCAAACCCTAGGTAATGAAAAAAATTATATAATAGCATTTAAATTCGGATACACGAACAAAATCATGATCATTCAAGTTAAAATAACCTAATTTCACCTACATAGTTCAATTATTACACATAATGAATTCAAAAATCGAACAAGAAACCGTATCTAAACAGGATACATACAGCAAAGTGAGCGTGAGTAAAATTAGGGTAAACCGAACGCGTTAAATTGTACGGAAACAATTAGAGTGTATAATAGAGTGATTGAATGAGGGGGAAAACAGTACCTGAGATGGTTTCTTGGTGATCGAATTGAAGTTTTGTTCAAAGTGAAAAAAGATAAAAGGTAGGAAAAAAAAAGGGTTTTAATTGAGAGTGGCGCGCTCAGAGTCGACTGAAACCAAACCAATCCAAAACCCAAGTGCGCCCTAACGATGGATGTGTTTTCATGATTTATAAAATAAAATAGATAGAAAAATGTAAGGCTACGTGTTTTTTTTTTTTTTTTTTTTTTGAAAGGCAAAATTATATTTATGTTATAATTCAGTAGGCTTATAACTACCTTTAATGGTTATAAGAACAAGGAGAGAAAAAGAGAGAAGAAATATTGATATTGATATTTCAAGAGAATTGGTACACCTTAAATGGTTACCATACATGTCTATTTATAGTATAAAATATTACTATGCAAGAAATATAATAATAATAAAATTAACATCCAATCTAGATATTTTATAACACAATCTAGATATTTTATAACACTCCCCCTTGGATGACAATTTTATTAGAGAATAAATAGTACTGCCTCGTTAAAAACCTTGCTAAAGAAAACCCATTGGGATAAAACTTTAGCTAAGGGAAAAAGAGTGCAGCATAGAGTTGACTCCCCCTCAAGTAGGCAACGCCTGAGTTGTTACATCTTCTGAACATGCCTCATGCCAATATTATGAACGTGTGTTCTGAAAATAGCAGTTGGCAGTGCTTTGGTATAAAGATCAGCAGAGTTGTTGATTGAACGTATCTCATTTTAATCTGGTTGTCTTTTACGAGATCTTGAGTATATGAGAAGAATCTGAGGTTTTCATTTGAAACTGTATCATCTAAATCTTTTATGTACAAGTTTAGCCCCTGTGATTTGTCTACAGTCTCCTTCATGGTTTGCTCAAACCCTTGTTTCAATTCCTATTCCCTTGTAGTCTTTTCTGAGCCTTACCAATATACCATTCTTTCCCATCAAACTTATGACCGTTAAGACCGTCTATGGCTTTGGCGCCTCGTCAGTATTTATATTTTGTTCAGTCACTTTTGATACTCTTCTTTCATTTGTATTATGCAAGCTGCATTATCTTCATATATAGTTGTTGGTGAAGATAGTTGTTAGTCTTTTATAGCGTTCTAGTCCACAAGAATCAATAATGATTTGTGTCATTGATCTCAACCAAACACATTTTCGAGTAGTTTCATATAATGCAATCACTTCGTCATGATTTGATGATGTTGCAACAAGTGTTTGTTTTAAGAACGCCATGATTTTGTGGTACCTCCATTTAGGAATACATATCGAGTTTGAGATTTATCTTTATGAGGATTTGATGAATGACCTGTATATACATAATCAACCAAATCTTGTTTTGAAACGTTAGAATAAAATAATTTTAAATCAGCAGTTTCTCAAGGGTATCAAAATATGTGTTTGATCCCGCTCCATTGTCATTTGAGCTGAATCTTGCCAACAAATTAACTGCAAGAGAAATGTCAGGTCTTGTACAATCTATAAGATACATAAGAACCTCAATTGCACTAAAATATGGAACTTCCGACCTGTTAAGATTTTCATGATCTTCGCAGGGATGAAATAGATCAGTGTCAATATTGAGTGATCTAACAACAATGAGTTTGTCTTTAAAAAAAATGTTTTAAAATCTTTTCGGTATAAGTTGTTTGATGTACAAGTAAATCATTAGGCATATGCTCAATTTGCAATCCAAGGTAATACTTGGTTTTTTCAAGATCTTTCATTTCAAAATAATTCTTTAGAAGTTGAATGATTTCATAGATCTCTTTATTTGTTCATATGATGTTAAGAACATTGACATAAACAACTACGATCTCATATCCGAACATTGTTTTTATAAAACATACGTGCAAAATAAGTTTATATTTATACCCTTTTTTTTATCAAGTAGTCATTTAATCGATTATATCACATATGTCCCGTTTGTATAAACCCATTTAGAAATCTTTGTGATTTAATGGAATATATTCCCTTGGGTTTTACATTAGATGCTTATGATACCTTAACCCTTTAGGTATATTCATATATATCACTATTAAGTGATCCATACAGATAAGTAGTAACAACATTCATGAGATGCATTTAAATAACTACCAGGTTGATTAAGTATCTAATAAGTAATTGTATCCATTACAGGAGGATAAGTTTTCCCCCTAATTCATTTCTGGTCATTGTGGAAAATATTGAGTTACAAGTCTAGTTTTGCCTTGTAACTTCATTTGCACATTTCTTTTCGGATAAAAATTCATTTGTATCCCATACGTTTCACATCTTTAAAAGTGATAACGATTGATCCGAAAACTTTTCTTTTATCGAGCGATTCTAATTCAGCTCGTATTGTTTCTTTCCATTGAGCTCAATCATGTCCATTTTGTATATTCAATGACAGATTTTAGTTCCAGATCATCATATTTATTCATGATGTCATTGTAACATTATATGAAAATATCTCATAGAGATTTTAATTTCATTTCGGTTCCATAATATTGCATAATTTATCGCAATTTTAGTATTTACATTTATCAATATCCTCTGCAGAAGGAATATTGATTTGTGGTTCTTCTTGAACACTTTCTTTTACCTCATTATCAGCTGATTTTCTTTTTCGAGGATTTTTATCTTCGGAACCAATTGATCTTCCACGTTTGATGCGTGGCAAAGACTCAACAGTGACATTATTGCCAGCTTTTGGAATTTCAGTTCGAGCTGAAGCATTTATCGCTGGTATATATGATTTAGTCACCTTTTTTTTTTATCTGTAAATGCATAAAGTAATTAATTTGCAAGTTCTTGCATATGCATTATTTTTTGAACTTTCGTTTCACATTCTTTTGTGCGAGTTCAATATACCTTAATTGATGTTCACATCATGAAGCATCATTTTATTATTTTATTTTTTTACTTCACCCCCTAATCTAGGGAACAATGTTTTATTAAAATGACAATCAGCAAAACGTGCTGTAAAAACATCACCCATCATGGGTTCAGTATATCTTATGATTGAAGATGTTTTATATCCAAAATATATTACCATCTTTCTTTGAAAAAAAACATTTTATTATGTTGTGGTGATACAATTGGAACATACACTGTACAACCAATGTTCTACGGTGGAAAATATTTGGCTCTTGGCCAAAATCAAGTAGTAAGTGAAAATATTTATGACTTCCACATGGTATAATGCGAATTAATGTCGCAGCATGTAAATTTACATGTCCACATATAAATATTGATAGTTTTGTACTCATTATCAATTGTCTAGTTATTAGCTGCAAGCGTTTTGTAACGACCCGACCAAAACCGTTATTGACGGCGCCGTTAACTTAGGTCCCGTTGCGTGGTCGTTGTCCCTATATGAGACTCGTTTGACCAAAATTATGTCGCATTCATTTGAAAGGTACAAGACTTGCAAGTTTAGTTTACAAAACCGTTCGACAACAAGTCTAAGTTTACAAAAGTCATAAAGTATAAATGAAATAACTTGCGACATAATTAGTTTAAAAACACAGTTGCTATAAATAGCGTAAGTATGTAAACAAAAGTTTGAATCCAAAAGTGCTATCCCTAGCGTATGCATGCATGGTTGACTCCAATCAAGTAATCAAAGAGTGCGGAAGCATGTATCAAGTAGCCAAGTATGAACCTGAGAAACATATAGAAAACTGTCAACGAAAAACGTTGGTGAAATCATAGATGTATTTGTAAACGTTGTTTTTGAACCACAAGATTTAGTATTCCCATAGTTGATTATCAAAATCGTTTGCATTCCAAAAGTATTGTTCGTGAGCACCCAATTATCAAGACTTAACGTTTCCTTCCATAGAACCCCATCACAATAGTGTTAGAACATACACTGTTTCTCGAAAATATATTTCATCCGTAGACGGTAGCGAACCGTCCGTAATGAGGGTTTGTCAAACCCGTATGGCCACACAATATAAGTTCTCGCTTACACCCTGCAAGCGTAACTAATGATAATCGAATTGAGGATTTTTGTTCTAACTCGCTGTGGAATGTTTGTTTCATCGTACTTGTGTTCAAAGTATAAAAGTAAGTAGTACAAAATGTAACATAGTATATGTTTCTCAGCCCACAATTTAAAAGTATAAAAAGTTGTTGAAAAGGTGGGACTATGATCTCACCTCGAGTGCACGAGTATAAAAGTACTTCACAAAGTAAACGTGTGCATGATAGTTGCTTAGTCTTGACCTAAACAAGTAAGTTATGTCAATTAACCGGTTACGACACAAGGTCGGGTGAAATGTGTTCAATTAGTCCTATGGCTCGTTACGACTCGATTAAGTATAGCATGTGAATCACGTTGTCAAGTTTCATACAAGAAACAAGTATAAAAGCATGTTAGAATGATTGTATAAAAGTTTGGTTAAGTTTGACTAAAAGTCAAACTTGGTCAAAGTCAACGAAAAAGTCAACATGTTCGGGTCGGGCCCCAGACTATTTTTCTATGCTAATTATTCATATACAAGTATATTAAAACAAGTTTCATGTGAATCGGAGGTCGATAGCTAGTCAAACATTTCGCGTGAAAAGTGACAAAGTGAGCAGAATCTGGCCAGACCCATTTGCGCGCCGCGCGGGGTGAGGTGCGCGCCGCGCACCATGCTGTTCAGCTATTTTCTGCAGTTTTCAACTTATGCACGAATCCAACTTCAAATACCCATAAATCCTAAACCGTAAACATTTAGAACAAGTATCTTATATCGTTGGAAAGGTATTTTGACAAGGAATACAACTAACCACTTTTCATCAAGCAAAAACATTATTTACAATAACCGAAAACTCGTCAATTGATCAAGAAAGGTTTATTTTCAAAGTTTCAAGTTCGTAAAACGTATTTTATGATTCGGGAATCCAATTTACACATACGATATGCCGTTTCGAAGGTAATTAAGCATACATTGCATCTAAACACTTACTAACAACATTAACAAGCATCCAACGCATCAAAAGTTCATTTCAAAGTCTATCAAACCCTAGTCAAACATCCCAAAATCCTTAATCGGGTTTTTGAAGTTTTCTTAATCAACCTACACATCAAAATGTGACTAATGATACTAGTAACACAATTAAAACATGCACTTTAACAATCTAACAACATTAACTCATCCAAAATCAAGGATTAAGCAAACCCATTTCAAAAACTCAAACTAGTTACTCCAAACCACAAATCGAGCAAACAAAACATATATTCATGTTACACACGAGCCATAGACACTAACTAACACAATTTCAAGTATATAAAACGAATTTATAGAAATCTAGAGTTTTTAGAAAGTTACCCAAACTTGATGAAATTTGTATCAAAATGTAGAGGATGAAGAGAGGATCACGAAAATGTAGTTTGTTTTGAAGTTTGCTTCCAATCCCGAATTTAGATGATGATTTTATGAAGTTGGGGTTTGTGTGTGTGTTCTTGCTAGAGAGAAAGAGAGAGAGATGGAGGTGATTGAATGGTGGTGATTGGGGTGGACTAGTTGACCTAGTCAACTAGTTTGCCCCGTGTCAATTTTAGTCCCTCGAGTTTAGAAGCGGGTGCGGGATTTAACCGATCGAATATTTTAAAACGCAAGTTAACGAGAGATGTTATAATTAAATAACGAGGATATTATGAACGTTCGTCAACGGAGTCGACGAATTTAAATACGAAAGATATTATTATATAAAAAAAAACGGTGTTAAAAATAAATTTAACGGAAAAACGCGGGATGTTACATTATCCACACCTCAAAAGAAATTTCGTCCCGAAATTTAGTTGGAAGTAATAGTCGATGTCTCTTGCTCGAGACCTTTCGTTGCCAATGCTATAAGTAAATGAGGATACGTCCTTGGACATCTTCACGATTCATAATTTCAACCGGTTCTCCTAGGAAGTGGAGTGTACCATCGATAGCAAGCTCATCGAAGGGAATAGCAAGTTACGTCTTCAGGTTCTATGTAGGATGAACGGAGACTCGAAATGAGCCGGAAAATCTAAACGGTTAGCAACGGGTCTAAAACACCCCAAGAATTTAAAGGATCAAAATATCGCGGATTTAGCTTCCTACGTTTCCCGAAACGGATTGCACCTTTCCAAGGTGCGACTCTTAACGTGACGCGGTTTCCCACGTGGAATTTGAAATGTTTACATCTAACATCGGCATAGTTCTTTTGGCGACTACGATCCGCCTTGAGCCTTTCTTGGAATTGAAAAAAAAATTTCCGGTTGTTTCATGAATGATTTCGGGTCCGGTGGTTCGCTTGTCACCTACTTCGGTTCAACAAATTAAGAAAACGACGATTACGGCTATACGGGTCCTCGAAAAGTGTGACGTTAAGACTTGAATGATAACCATCGTTGTAAGGGAATTTGGTTAAAGGCAAAAACTTTTCTCAAGTAAATTTGAAGTTGATAACACAAATTCGTATTACGGTTTCCAAGGTTTGAATCGTATGTTTGCTCGGTCCGTCGGGTTTTGGATGGTACGCGGTACTCATGTCTAAACGTGGTCCCGAGACTTTTGTGAGGCACTCCAAAATCTAGAAGTGAAACGAGGATCTCGATCCGAAACGAGGTACATCTCTTTAAGGTATATTTGAACAAGTTTGCTAGGAATGGAAAACGTTAGCTAGGAAAAGTTTCTCAAGACATTCGCGTCGCGGAAGATTCATCGGTTTCCAAAAACGTTCGTCAGAACTACTCACCCTCGAGGTGAATACTAGTATAACGTGGAGAGTCCCTCCCTCCATTGAGAGTTTAGAATAAAGATTTCCTGAACCGGAAGTACGAGTGTGGTGAGAGAGAAGTTTCCGCCTCAGTGCGAGCATAACGAGTAAATTGAAATTAGTCAATAAGACTGTGCGAGGACGAGATAGTATACACGTGTAATATACGGTTGAAGTCGAGAGGAATCGGTAATTCATTCGGAAGCATAAGTATAGTTCGACAAAAAAAATCGAAGGTGTGTCCCCGGTATGGTTGTTATCAATATTCTCGGAGTTTTCAGATGTCCAAACATGAACGGATGGAGTCATGTACATGGCACATGGTGGTGTTTAGGTTGATCGAGTCTAACCACCATCACGTGTCACTAGAACTTTGGTATGTCTTACCGTAATATAACCACGTTGATCGAGTGTCGTTATATTACGCTAACTCATACCTCCATTCCCACATCACTCTATAGATTCAAGTTCGTGTAATCGTGAAGTTTAAAATAAACAAAGTGTAACGACGTCTCTAACGTGACTCGTATTGAATCGAAAGAATTAGTGCAACTATAAAGAAGCGTTCCCCGAGGGAAGTGTATAAATAATTGTTCACGTCATTGCGGTTCAAGTCAAGCGATAATGCCCTTAGGCACGAAAAGAGTAACGAATCATGATAACGAGTAGCACGCAACCATAGTGACAAATGTTGATGACGATACTCACCTAGAGTAGTGATGGTAGTAACACCAAAAAGTAGATAGTAAGAAACACCAGTGGGAAACCGACAGTAAGTTGAAACGGTGGCAAATAACAATCCGGGAGACAGAGTTCCCGAACAAGTGTGACTAATGAAGTCGTCGTCATCCATACGTGTATGAATCATGAATTTACGTGTGTTACCAAAAAGTGGCGGAATACGAGTTCGTATGATGAAGGTTGGGTACCATTAAAAAGTTTGCCTAAGAATGATTCAAGTATAATGCACAAGTAGTCAAGTAAGTGCTATCTATAGCAAATGTATGTCAGAATGCAAATGCTAACTATCCGGTTGTAGTCTAGATTCACTAATGCGTCCTAACGACTCTGTCAGACACACTAATGCATATCCTAGTTCCCTACAACCAACGCTCTGATACCACTTGTAACGACCCGACCAAAACCGTTATTGACGGCGCCGTTAACTTAGGTCCCGTTGCGTGGTCGTTGTCCCTATATGAGACTCGTTTGACCAAAATTATGTCGCATTCATTTGAAAGGTACAAGACTTGCAAGTTTAGTTTACAAAACCGTTCGACAACAAGTCTAAGTTTACAAAAGTCATAAAGTATAAATGAAATAACTTGCGACATAATTAGTTTAAAAACACAGTTGCTATAAATAGCGTAAGTATGTAAACAAAAGTTTGAATCCAAAAGTGCTATCCCTAGCGTATGCATGCATGGTTGACTCCAATCAAGTAATCAAAGAGTGCGGAAGCATGTATCAAGTAGCCAAGTATGAACCTGAGAAACATATAGAAAACTGTCAACGAAAAACGTTGGTGAAATCATAGATGTATTTGTAAACGTTGTTTTTGAACCACAAGATTTAGTATTCCCATAGTTGATTATCAAAATCGTTTGCATTCCAAAAGTATTGTTCGCGAGCACCCAATTATCAAGACTTAACGTTTCCTTCCATAGAACCCCATCACAATAGTGTTAGAACATACACTGTTTCTCGAAAATATATTTCATCCGTAGACGGTAGCGAACCGTCCGTAATGAGGGTTTGTCAAACCCGTATGGCCACACAATATAAGTTCTCGCTTACACCCTGCAAGTGTAACTAATGATAATCGAATTGAGGATTTTTGTTCTAACTCGCTGTGGAATGTTTGTTTCATCGTACTTGTGTTCAAAGTATAAAAGTAAGTAGTACAAAATGTAACATAGTATATGTTTCTCAGCCCACAATTTAAAAGTATAAAAAGTTGTTGAAAAGGTGGGACTATGATCTCACCTCGAGTGCACGAGTATAAAAGTACTTCACAAAGTAAACGTGTGCATGATAGTTGCTTAGTCTTGACCTAAACAAGTAAGTTATGTCAATTAACCGGTTACGACACAAGGTCGGGTGAAATGTGTTCAATTAGTCCTATGGCTCGTTACGACTCGATTAAGTATAGCATGTGAATCACGTTGTCAAGTTTCATACAAGAAACAAGTATAAAAGCATGTTAGAATGATTGTATAAAAGTTTGGTTAAGTTTGACTAAAAGTCAAACTTGGTCAAAGTCAACGAAAAAGTCAACATGTTCGGGTCGGGCCCCGGACTATTTTTCTATGCTAATTATTCATATACAAGTATATTAAAACAAGTTTCATGTGAATCGGAGGTCGATAGCTAGTCAAACATTTCGCGTGAAAAGTGACAAAGTGAGCAGAATCTGGCCAGACCCATTTGCGCGCCGCGCGGGGTGAGGTGCGCGCCGCGCACCATGCTGTTCAGCTATTTTCTGCAGTTTTCAACTTATGCACGAATCCAACTTCAAATACCCATAAATCCTAAACCGTAAACATTTAGAACAAGTATCTTATATCGTTGGAAAGGTATTTTGACAAGGAATACAACTAACCACTTTTCATCAAGCAAAAACATTATTTACAATAACCGAAAACTCGTCAATTGATCAAGAAAGGTTTATTTTCAAAGTTTCAAGTTCGTAAAACGTATTTTATGATTCGGGAATCCAATTTACACATACGATATGCCGTTTCGAAGGTAATTAAGCATACATTGCATCTAAACACTTACTAACAACATTAACAAGCATTCAACGCATCAAAAGTTCATTTCAAAGTCTATCAAACCCTAGTCAAACATCCCAAAATCCTTAATCGGGTTTTTGAAGTTTTCTTAATCAACCTACACATCAAAATGTGACTAATGATACTAGTAACACAATTAAAACATGCACTTTAACAATCTAACAACATTAACTCATCCAAAATCAAGGATTAAGCAAACCCATTTCAAAAACTCAAACTAGTTACTCCAAACCACAAATCGAGCAAACAAAACATATATTCATGTTACACACGAGCCATAGACACTAACTAACACAATTTCAAGTATATAAAACGAATTTATAGAAATCTAGAGTTTTTAGAAAGTTACCCAAACTTGATGAAATTTGTATCAAAATGTAGAGGATGAAGAGAGGATCACGAAAATGTAGTTTGTTTTGAAGTTTGCTTCCAATCCCGAATTTAGATGATGATTTTATGAAGTTGGGGTTTGTGTGTGTGTTCTTGCTAGAGAGAAAGAGAGAGAGATGGAGGTGATTGAATGGTGGTGATTGGGGTGGACTAGTTGACCTAGTCAACTAGTTTGCCCCGTGTCAATTTTAGTCCCTCGAGTTTAGAAGCGGGTGCGGGATTTAACCGATCGAATATTTTAAAACGCAAGTTAACGAGAGATGTTATAATTAAATAACGAGGATATTATGAACGTTCGTCAACGGAGTCGACGAATTTAAATACGAAAGATATTATTATATAAAAAAAAACGGTGTTAAAAATAAATTTAACGGAAAAACGCGGGATGTTACACGTTTATCTATTGATTTAGCTAAACCAATTTTGTGTATGCACATGAGCAACTGGATGTTTAACAACAATCCCTGTAGATATATAATGATCATTAAATGCTTGAGATGTTAACTCACCAGCATTATCAAGTCTCATCCTTTTAATGGTGTAATCAGAATAATGTGTTCTCAATTTAATAATTTGTGCAAGAAACTTTGCAAATGCCATATTACGGCTTGATAACATACAAATATGAGACCATTCGCTAGATGCGTCTATTAGAACCATGAAATATCAAACTGGTTCACATGATGGATGAATTGGTTCATATATCTTACCTTGAATTCTTTCAAGAAATATTTGTGATTCTTTTTCACAATATACTTTTCATTAATCACCATATGTGTTTTCCATTAATCACCATATGTGTTTTTTTTTTTATAAATCACCATATGTGTTTTTTTATCATATATCATTTTCACCATATACGCTTTTAATCATATGCGCTGTGTTTTTCACCATATGCGCTGTGTTTTTTACCATATGCGCTTTTAATCATATGCGCTTTTCATCATATGCGATGTGCTTTTCATCATATTCGCTTTTTATCATATACGCTGCGCTTTTCATCATATGCGGTTTTCATCATATGCGCTTTTATAATATGCGTTTTTTATGTGAATAGTAAATTAATTAATTTCGTTTTACTATTCATATGAATTAATTTCGATTTACTATTTTGTTAATTGAATAATATATATACATCATATACTTGTGACTCCGAAGGCTCAAATGAATTTGACCATATAGTTATATGTTGTACCTTGCACATTAATTTTCAGTAGAAGCTTTAGATGCATAATTTTTTTTTTTTTGATGAACTATTTGTTTCATATCTAGCTTAGGCAATTATTGTGAACATTTGATCCCTATAAGAGCATTTATCTTTTAGACTTTTAGTTGATTCGTACTTGTCACAATTAGGGATAGCACCCGCGGGTCGTGGATGCGGATCCATTGGATCCATCACCCGTACCCGTGGATTTTTTTTTTAAATCAAATAACTGGAAATTTGGATTTTTTTTTTTTAAGAGACATCCAATTGAACCCTTGTTCGTTGAAACAATTTGACTATTTTTTTTTAACTCCCCATTTATTTAACTTCGTCTCTTGACCTTGCCACATCACCAAAAAGTACATCACTTGCCTTTGATGTCACCGTCACGGTTAGAAACAGTCTAATATAATGCTTATGGCTCTTTGTATACACATAAATAATTTATGTCCATTTTCATTTCCTTACTTATTTTTTCTATTTTTGAAAGACAATTACACCGAGCAATCTTTGTCTCATTCTTTGAAACAATCTTCGTCTCATTTCTAAGATTTGAACATTATCTTCAAGGTTAGAAGGTTTGGCTCTGTACCGCCAAATCAGAGTCCCTTTTATTAGACAAGTTAGTGTCCCTTTTATTATTAGACAATTAGGCATTAGAAAATAGTTTTACATTACTATGCTTTGTTTGTGTACCCTTTTTATTTGGTTTGTTTATAAGTATATATGCAGTGTTTCTTTTCTTTATACTTCTCTTTCATCTTAATTAACACATATAATCTCTCATCATAAAATAAATAGTGTGAATTCTTTTAAGAAAATGGATTATGTAAATCAAATTTGTTTAGATAGTGAACCAAATACCTATTGGAGTATGATACTAATTCAAAGCGAGCGGAAGCATTTTTTAAAACTTTATAAAATCATACTCTTCCACGGATCATTGTACAAAACTTTAGTAAACAAAACAAATTAACGAAATCGAACGAGAGAAGATTATAATACAACCTTTGTAGCCTTTTGAAAATCGAATTTGAAAACTCAAAGAAGAGTTCCTCTAAACGGTAGACACCCAAAGTTCCAACCTTGCTTCGATCTATACCTTCTACTTAACGGATCTTTTCTTCTTCCTTATTTCCACCAAAACCGAACCCAATTATAGATTTCAAGTATTTTGGTTACTTGAAAATGAGAAAGAAAAATAGCATTTTGTGTATGTGTGTTTTGTATCTCTTTTTTTAAACTTTTAAGATTTACTTTTAATAAAAATACAAACTACTTTTTTTTTATTTTAACTTTTAAGATTTACTTTTAATAAAAATACAAACTACTTTTTGTACTTTAACCTTTAAGATTTACTTTTAATAAAAGTACAAAATACTTTTTCTTATTTTAACTTTTAAGATTTACTTTTAATAAAAATACAAACTACTTTTTGTATTTTAACTTTTAAGATTTACTTTTAATAAAAGTACAAACTACTTTTTCTTATTTTAACTTTTAAGATTTACTTTTAATAAAAATACAAACTACCTTTTTATTTTATTTTAACTTTTAAGATTATAAATTTAAGAATAAACATTAGTATGCATGAAATAAATAATGATTAATTGCATAAGTAATCATAAATGTTAGATAACATATAAAGACCCCATCGTATTCGTATTGATCGGAATTAATCTTGACCCATGGTACCGTGTTGTCAAATAACGTGTTGCGTATATAAAGTACCGTGTTGTCAAATGACGTGTTGCGTACAATTATGAGGTCTTATTAATATAAATATAAATGTTAGTGAAGTTAATAAGAGTTAGATTACAGAAAATATAATTCAGGTGGTATAACCGACCATATATATAACTTAAATAACATAAATATAAATGTTAGTGAAGTTAGTAAAAGTTAGATTATGGAATTATAATTCAGGTGGTATAACCGACCATATATATAACTTAAATAACATAAATATAAATGTTAGCGAAGTTAGTAAAAGTTAGATTGCAGAAATATAATTTTACTTATGATGATAATAATATTTACCTTACTCAGAGGCGGAGCCAGGAATTTCCGTTAAGGGAGGCTTCATTTACTTGATTAGTGACTTGTGCTTGCTTAGATAAACCTTGATTATATGGAGCACTTCGTGCTGATAACGTGTTATAATTCAGTAGGCTTATAACTACCTTTAATGGTTATAAGAACAAGGAGAGAAAAAGAGAGAAGAAAGAGAGAAGAAATATTGATATTGATATTTCAAGAGAAATGGTACACCTTAAATGGTTACCATACATGTCTATTTATAGTATAAAATATTACTATGCAAGAAATATAATAATAATAAAATTAACATCCAATCTAGATATTTTATAACACAATCTAGATATTTTATAACAATTTATATTATATTATATTATATTATATTATATTATTACTAAAATTAAAAGGGAGACAAAATGCATTAAGGAATATGCATTTGCCATTATGGAAGTACATGAGCTATAAAATCACAAGCTAAACAAGGATAAATCTAATTGCCACAATAACATGTAGCCATACAATCGAAAATAAATGTAACCGAGGTGCCAGCTCCGATGTTAACCATGATCATCATAAACGGTAGGAATAAACGGTAGGATGGAATCTAAAAGTGATGGTACCGGTTATAGCTCGAATTGAATTCTGGGGTTTCAAAATCAGAATATGTAATTGAGTTTGAATGAGTATGGTTGTTTTGATTTCTATGAAAGAATGTATATTATTGTGAAAATATGAAGTATAGTTGATAATTTGTTTAATCAGATTCGAAGAATGTAACATATTAATTGTGAATTTATATATCTATCGGGTATTACCTACCCGTTAAAAAAAAATTCCACAATTAATATTTTGTACAAAAGATTTTTTTTATTACAGTCTTTATGAAAATATATATGTATATATTCTCTTCAGATGTAACATAGATTTTAATGAGTTAATACTAAATTAAACTCATTCGATATACGGTTGGAACTAAAATTGAATAATCCCTTAAAGGCTTTAGAGATTACATAAGTATTTCTTCAATAATATTGAAATTATGAATCAATACTTCGTTATTTGTTGAGGCCTGATGTTGGTTTTCGTTAAATTCTTGTGAACTTCGCAAAGTACGAATGATGTTATCTGAAAAGTTTCGGGTACATCGATGATGAAAGTGTAAAATCAAATATATACTTGATTTATTATGAATTGGAATTTGTTGAATTGAGACAGAGATTGTAGTTAACGATGGTTAAGTTGCGGCGAAGGACGTACATTATTGCATATTTGTAATATGAATTAACCGAGTAGTTAAGATTCACACACAATAGCTTAGCACGGAAAGATTTATTTTTATTTCAAAATATATATATATAAAAAATATACATATAATTTCTTCAGAGGGAATGAGTTAATTCTTCATAACTCGTTGATAAAATATACGCGTTTTTGATTCGTAATAATATCCACAGTGATTCTTGAACTGACGGAGTTTGTGATGTTATAGGTGTTGCTGATTCTGATGCTGACTGCACTGACGATGCTGGTGACGCTGACGGTACTGTTGATGCTGTTGGTAAAACAAGTTTAGCTTGTTAACCACACACCATTTTTGTCAGGGTTTCTACTCTTTCTTCTATCATTTTGGTTCGCTTAACTGATTTATGATTAGGGCTAGATTAGATAATCTCTAAGACTTTAGAGATTACATAATCGCCGCGGAATGTTTCTTCAATGAAGTTATGAATTAATACTTTGTCAGTTATTGTTATTGGTACTCCTTGGTATCTATGGTGCGTATGACGTTGATGCTCGTGGGACAGATTGTGAAGTTGAGGTTTACGACGCGGTTGTGGTTGGAGGTGGTAATGGTACTGTTGGCGTTGATGATGGTGGTACTGGTTATGCTGCTGGTGTTGCTGCTGGTGTTTGTAATCTTTGCACCATATTCTCCAAAGCCACTACCCGAGCGCGAAGCTCGTTGACTTCTTCTATTACACCGGGGTGATTGTCGGTTCGGACGAGCGGATAAATAAAATCTAGAATTTAATGTAGTATATAATCGTGACGAGATACTCTGGAAATGAGAGAGAAAATTGAAATGTCCCGTTCTTATTGATTAAAAACGTTCCATATTAATTGATTTCGTTGCGAGGTTTTGACCTCTATATGAGACGTTTTTCAAAGACTGCATTCATTTTAAAACAAACCATAACCTTTATTTCATCAATAAAGGTTTAAAAAGCTTTACGTAGATTATCAAATAATGATAATCCAAAATATCCTGTTTACAAACGACCATTACATAATGGTTTACAATACAAATATGTTACAACAAAATAAGTTTCTTGAATGCAGTTTTTACACAATATCATACAAGCATGGACTCCAAATCTCGTCCTTATTTAAGTATGCGACAGCGGAAGCTCTTAATAATCACCTGAGAATAAACATGCTTAAAACGTCAACAAAAATGTTGGTGAGTTATAGGTTTAACCTATATATATCAAATCATAATAATAGACCACAAGATTTTCATATTTCAATACAAATCCCATACATAGAGATAAAAATCATTCATATGGTGAACACCTGGTAACCGACATTAACAAGATGCATATATAAGAATATCCCCATCATTCCGGGACACCCTTCGGATATGATATAAATTTCGAAGTACTAAAGCATCCGGTACTTTGGATGGGGCTTGTTGGGCCCAATAGATCTATCTTTAGGATCCGCGTCAATTAGGGTGTCTGTTCCCTAATTCTTAGATTACCAGACTTAATAAAAAGGGCATATTCGATTTCGATAATTCAACCATAGAATGTAGTTTCACGTACTTGTGTCTATTTTGTAAATCATTTATAAAACCTGCATGTATTCTCATCCCAAAAAATATTAGATTTTAAAAGTGGGACTATAACTCACTTTCACAGATTTTTACTTCGTCGGGAAGTAAGACTTGGCCACTTGTTGATTCACGAACCTATAACAATATATACATATATATCAAAGTATGTTCAAAATATATTTACAACACTTTTAATATATTTTGATGTTTTAAGTTTATTAAGTCAGCTGTCCTCGTTAGTAACCTACAACTAGTTGTCCACAGTTAGATGTACAGAAATAAATCGATAAATATTATCTTGAATCAATCCACGACCCAGTGTATACGTATCTCAGTATTGATCACAACTCAAACTATATATATTTTGGAATCAACCTCAACCCTGTATAGCTAACTCCAACATTCACATATAGAGTGTCTATGGTTGTTCCGAAATATATATAGATGTGTCGACATGATAGGTCGAAACATTGTATACGTGTCTATGGTATCTCAAGATTACATAATATACAATACAAGTTGATTAAGTTATGGTAGGAATAGATTTGTTACCAATTTTCACGTAGCTAAAATGAGAAAAATTATCCAATATTGTTTTACCCATAACTTCTTCATTTTAAATCCGTTTTGAGTGAATAAAATTGCTATGGTTTCATATTGAACTCTATTTTATGAATCTAAATAGAAAAAGTATAGGTTTATAGTCGAAAAAATAAGTTACAAGTCATTTTTGTAAAGGTAGTCATTTCAGTCGAAAGAACAACGTCTAGATGACCATTTTAGAAAACATACTTCCACTTTGAGTTTAACCATAATTTTTGGATATAGTTTAATGTTCATAATAAAAATCATTTTCTCAGAATAACAACTTTTAAATCAAAGTTTATCATAGTTTTTAATTAACTAACCCAAAACAGCCCGCGGTGTTACTACGACGGCGTAAATCCGGTTTTACGGTGTTTTTCGTGTTTCCAGGTTTTAAATCATTAAGTTAGCATATCATATAGATATAGAACATGTGTTTAGTTGATTTTAAAAGTCAAGTTAGAAGGATTAACTTTTGTTTGCGAACAAGTTTAGAATTAACTAAACTATGTTCTAGTGATTACAAGTTTAAACCTTCGAATAAGATAGCTTTATATGTATGAATCGAATGATGTTATGAACATCATTACTACTTTAAGTTCCTTGGATAAACCTACTGGAAAAGAGAAAAATGGATCTAGCTTCAACGGATCCTTGGATGGCTCGAAGTTCTTGAAGCAGAATCATGACACGAAAACAAGTTCAAGTAAGATCATCACTTGAAATAAGATTGTTATAGTTATAGAAATTGAACCAAAGTTTGAATATGATTATTACCTTGTATTAGAATGATAACCTACTGTAAGAAACAAAGATTTCTTGAGGTTGAATGATCACCTTACAAGATTGGAAGTGAGCTAGCAAACTTGAAAGTATTCTTGATTTTATGTAACTAGAACTTGTAGAATATATGAAGAACACTTAGAACTTGAAGATAGAACTTGAGAGAGATCAATTAGATGAAGAAAATTGAAGAATGAAAGTATTTGTAGGTGTTTTTGGTCGTTGGTGTATGAATTAGATATAAAGGATATGTAATTTTGTTTTCATGTAAATAAGTCATGAATGATTACTCATATTTTTGTAATTTTATGAGATATTTCATGCTAGTTGCCAAATGATGGTTCCCACATGTGTTAGGTGACTCACATGGGCTGCTAAGAGCTGATCATTGGAGTGTATATACCAATAGTACATACATCTAAAAGCTGTGTATTGTACGAGTACGAATACGGGTGCATACGAGTAGAATTGTTGATGAAACTGAACGAGGATGTAATTGTAAGCATTTTTGTTAAGTAGAAGTATTTTGATAAGTGTATTGAAGTCTTTCAAAAGTGTATAAATACATATTAAAACACTACATGTATATACATTTTAACTGAGTCGTTAAGTCATCGTTAGTCGTTACATGTAAGTGTTGTTTTTAAACCTTTAGGTTAACGATCTTGTTAAATGTTGTTAACCCAATGTTTATAATATCAAATGAGATTTTAAATTATTATATTATCATGATATTATCATGTATGAATATCTCTTAATATGATATATATACATTAAATGTCTTTACAATGATAATCGTTACATATATGTCTCGTTTAAAAATCATTAAGTTAGTAGTCTTGTTTTTACATATGTAGTTCATTGTTAATATACTTAATGATATGTTTACTTATCATAGTATCATGTTAACTATATATATATCCATATATATGTCATCATATAGTTTTTACAAGTTTTAACGTTCGTGAATCACCGGTCAACTTGGGTGGTCAATTGTCTATATGAAACATATTTTAATTAATCAAGTCTTAACAAGTTTGATTGCTTAACATGTTGGAAACATTTAATCATGTAAATATCAATCTCAATTAATATATATTAACATGGAAAAGTTCGGGTCACTACAGTACCTACCCGTTAAATAAATTTCGTCCCGAAATTTTAAGCTGTTGAAGGTGTTGACGAATCTTCTGGAAATAGATGCGGGTATTTCTTCTTCATCTGATCTTCACGCTCCCAGGTGAACTCGGGTCCTCTACGAGCATTCCATCGAACCTTAACAATTGGTATCTTGTTTTGCTTAAGTCTTTTAACCTCACGATCCATTATTTCGACGGGTTCTTCGATGAATTGGAGTTTTTCGTTGATTTGGATTTCATCTAACGGAATAGTGAGATCTTCTTTAGCAAAACATTTCTTCAAATTCGAGACGTGGAAAGTGTTATGTACAGCCGCGAGTTGTTGAGGTAACTTAAGTCGGTAAGCTACTGGTCCGACACGATCAATAATCTTGAATGGTCCAATATACCTTGGATTTAATTTTCCTCGTTTACCAAATCGAACAACGCCTTTCCAAGGTGCAACTTTAAGCATGACCATCTCTCCAATTTCAAATTCTATATCTTTTCTTTTAATGTCAGCGTAGCTCTTTTGTCGACTTTGGGCGGTTTTCAACCGTTGTTGAATTTGGATGATCTTCTCGGTAGTTTCTTGTATAATCTCCGGACCCATAATCTGTCTATCCCCCACTTCACTCCAACAAATCGGAGACCTGCACTTTCTACCATAAAATGCTTCAAATGGCGCCATCTCAATGCTTGAATGGTAGCTGTTGTTGTAGGAAAATTCTGCTAACGGTAGATGTCGATCCCAACTGTTTCCGAAATCAATAACACATGCTCGTAGCATGTCTTCAAGCATTTGTATCGTCCTTTCGCTCTGCCCATCAGTTTGTGGATGATAGGCAGTACTCATGTCTAGACGAGTTCCTAATGCTTGCTGTAATGTCTGCCAGAGTCTTGAAATAAATCTGCCATCCCTATCAGAGATAATAGAGATTGGTATTCCATGTCTGGAGACGACTTCATTCAAATACAGTCGTGCTAACTTCTCCATCTTGTCATCTTCTCTTATTGGTAGGAAGTGTGCTGATTTGGTGAGACGATCAACTATTACCCAAATAGTATCAAAACCACTTGCAGTCCTTGGCAATTTAGTGATGAAATCCATGGTAATGTTTTCCCATTTCCATTCTGGGATTTCGGGTTGTTGAAGTAGACCTGATGGTTTCTGATGCTCAGCTTTGACCTTAGAACACGTCAAACATTCTCCTACGTATTTAGCAACGTCGGCTTTCATACCCGGCCACCAAAAATGTTTCTTGAGATCCTTGTACATCTTCCCCGTTCCAGGATGTATTGAGTATCTGGTTTTATGAGCTTCTCTAAGTACCATTTCTCTCATATCTCCAAATTTTGGTACCCAAATCCTTTCAGCCCTATACCGGGTTCCGTCTTCCCGAATATTAAGATGCTTCTCCGATCCTTTGGGTATTTCATCCTTTAAATTTCCCTCTTTTAAAACTCCTTGTTGCGCCTCCTTTATTTGAGTAGTAAGGTTATTATGAATCATTATATTCATAGATTTTACTCGAATGGGTTCTCTGTCCTTCCTGCTCAAGGCATCGGCTACCACATTTGCCTTCCCCGGGTGGTAACGAATCTCAAAGTTGTAATCATTCAATAATTCAATCTACCTACGCTGCCTCATATTCAGTTGTTTCTGATTAAATATGTGTTGAAGACTTTTGTGGTCGGTATATATAATACTTTTGACCCCATATAAGTAGTGCCTCCAAGTCTTTAATGCAAAAACAACCGCGCCTAATTCCAAATCATGCGTCGTATAATTTTGTCCGTGAATCTTCAATTGTCTAGACGCATAAGCAATCACCTTCGTTCGTTGCATTAATACACAACCGAGACCTTGCTTTGATGCGTCACAATAAATCACAAAATCATCATTCCCTTCAGGCAATGACAATATAGGTGCCGTAGTTAGCTTTTTCTTCAATAACTGAAACGCTTTCTCTTGTTCATCATTCCATTCAAATTTCTTCCCTTTATGCGTTAATGCAGTCAAGGGTTTTGCTATTCTGGAAAAGTCTTGGATGAACCTTCTGTAGTAACCAGCTAGTCCCAAAAACTGGCGTATGTGTTTCGGAGTTTTCGGGGTTTCCCACTTTTCAACAGTTTCTATCTTTGCTGGATCCACCTTAATACCTTCTTTGTTCACTATGTGACCGAGGAATTGAACTTCTTCCAACCAAAATGCACACTTTGAAAACTTAGCGTACAATTCTTCCTTCCTCAATACTTCTAACACCTTTCTCAAATGTTCACCGTGTTCTTGGTCATTCTTTGAGTAAATAAGTATGTCATCAATGAACACAATGACAAACTTGTCAAGGTATGGTCCACACACTCGGTTCATAAGGTCCATGAACACAGCTGGTGCATTAGTTAAACTAAACGGCATGACCATAAACTCGTAATGACCGTAACGTGTTCTGAAAGCAGTCTTTGGAATATCATCTTCTTTCACCCGCATTTGATGATACCCGGAACGTAAGTCAATCTTTGAATAAACAGACGAGCCTTGTAGTTGATCAAATAAGTCGTCGATTCTCGGTAGTGGGTAGCGGTTCTTGATGGTAAGTTTGTTCAACTCTCGGTAGTCGATACACAACCTGAATGTACCATCTTTCTTCTTGACAAACAAAACAGGAGCTCCCCACGGTGATGTGCTTGGTCGAATGAAACCACGCTCTAAAAGTTCTTGTAATTGGCTTTGCAGTTCTTTCATCTCGCTGGGTGCGAGTCTGTAAGGAGCACGAGCTATTGGTGCAGCTCCTGGTACAAGATCTATTTGAAATTCAACGGATCGATGTGGGGGTAATCCCGGTAATTCTTTCGGAAATACATCGGGAAATTCTTTTGCGACGGGAACATCATTGATGCTCTTTTCTTCAGTTTGTACTTTCTCGACGTGTGCTAGAACAGCATAGCAACCTTTTCTTATTAATTTTTGTGCCTTCAAATTACTAATAAGATGTAGCTTCGTGTTGCCCTTTTCTCCGTACACCATTAAGGGTTTTCCTTTTTCTCGTATAATGCGAATTGCATTTTTGTAACAAACGATCTCTGCTTTCACTTCTTTCAACCAGTCCATACCGATTATCACATCAAAACTCCCTAACTCTACTGGTATCAAGTCAATCTTAAATGTTTCGCTAACCAGTTTAATTTCTCGATTCCGACATATATTATCTGCTGAAATTAATTTACCATTTGCTAATTCGAGTAAAAATTTACTATCCAAAGGCGTCAATGGACAACTTAATTTAGCACAAAAATCTCTACTCATATAGCTTCTATCCGCACCCGAATCAAATAAAATGTAAGCAGATTTATTGTCGATAAGAAACGTACCCGTAACAAGCTCCGGGTCTTCCTGTGCCTCTGCCGAATTAATATTGAAAACTCTTCCGCGGCCTTGTCCATTCGTGTTCTCTTGGTTCGGGAAATTTCTAATAATGTGGCCCGGTTTTCCACATTTATAACAAACTACATTGGCATAACTTGCTCCGACACTACTTGCTCCGCCATTACTCGTTCCGACACCATTTGTTCCTTTCGTTCTATTAACCCCTGGTCCATAGACCTCACACTTCGCCGCGCTATGACCATTTCTTTTACACTTGTTGCAAAATTTGGTGCATAACCCCGAGTGATACTTTTCACACCTTTGGCATAGCTGCTTCTGATTATTGTTGTTGTTGCGGTTATTATTGTTGTTGGGATGATTGTTGTAGTTGCTGCTGTTGTTGTTGTTGTTGTTGTTGGGCCGTTTGTTGTAGTTGCGATTGATGTTGCGATTGCTGGGATAATTGTTGCGATTATTGTTGTAATTGCTGTTGTTGTTGTATTGGTGATTCTTATCACCGTTTTCCTCCCACTTTCTTTTGACTTGCTTCACATTGGTCTCTTCAGCAGTCTGTTCTTTAATTCTTTCTTCAATCTGGTTCACTAGTTTGTGAGCCATTCTACATGCCTGTTGTATGGAGGCGGGCTCGTGTGAACTTATATCTTCTTGGATTCTTTCCGGTAATCCTTTCACAAACACATCGATCTTCTCTTCCTCATCTTCGAATGCTCCCGGACACAATAGGCACAATTCTGTGAATCGTCTTTCGTACGTGGTAATATCAAATCCTTGGGTTCGTAACCCTCTAAGTTCTGTCTTGAGCTTATTGACCTCGGTTCTGGGACGGTACTTCTCGTTCATCAAGTGCTTGAATGCTGACCACGGTAGTGCGTACGCATCGTCTTGTCCCACTTGCTCTAGATAGGTATTCCACCATGTTAACGCAGAACCTGTGAAGGTATGCGTAGCGTACTTCACTTTGTCCTCTTCAGTACACTTACTTATGGCAAACACCGATTCGACCTTCTCGGTCCACCGTTTCAATCCGATCGGTCCTTCGGTTCCATCAAATTCCAAAGGTTTGCAGGCAGTGAATTCTTTGTAGGTGCATCCTACACGATTTCCTGTACTGCTAGATCCAAGGTTATTGTTGGTATGTAGCGCAGCCTGTACTGCGGCTATGTTTGAAGCTAGAAAAGTACGGAATTCCTCTTCATTCATATTCATGGTGTGTCGAGTAGTCGGTGCCATTTCCTTCAAAATAGTCAAATGGAACAAGTTAATCATACAGAATATTAAGAGTAGTTAATAGTATTTCGTAGCATAATATGAACTCATTTATAAAAGCTTTTTCTTCATATTAGCGTTTTATAAGTTTAAATTCGGGTAGTACCTACCCGTTAAGTTCATACTTAGTAGCTAATATACAATTCAACTACTACAATTCTATATGAAAAATTGATTATAATAATATTTCGCGTTCAAACTTTTACACAATATTTTACAAACTTACAATACCGCTTATTTTACATATAGCATGAAATATAGCACACAAAAAATTTGATACAAGATGGTTGTTAAGATAATTCTAGCTAGTACACAAGTCGTTCAGCAAAGGCAATAAAGACACGTAATTCATACGTCCAGAAACAAGTCATGCATTCTGGTTTTACTAGGATTACTTCCCATCCTTGGTCTTGTGGAACATAACCGTTATGGCCGTTGATAAGACAGCGTGTTGTAACGTCGTCAAAGGGACGAGGGTTACGTAATGTCCAACAGTCCCGTAGCAATCTAAAAACCTCATTTCTTACCCCAATTACCGACTCCGTCACTTGTGGGAACGTTTTGTTTAATAGTTGTAGCCCGATGTTCTTGTTCTCACTTTGGTGAGAAGCGAACATTACTAATCCGTAAGCATAACATGCTTCTTTATGTTGCATGTTAGCCGCTTTTTCTAAATCACGAAGTCCAATATTCGGATATATTGAGTCAAAATAATTTCTTAACCCATTGCGTAAAATAGCATTTGGGTTCCCCGCAATATATGCGTCAAAGTAAACACATCGTAACTTATGGATTTCCCAATGTGATATCCCCCATCTTTCGAACGAAAGCCTTTTATAAACCAAGGCATTCTTGGAACGTTCTTCGAATGTCTTACAAACTGATCTCGCCTTAAATAGTTGTGCCGAAGAATTCTGACCGACTCTAGACAAGATTTCATCAATCATGTCTCCGGGTAGGTCTCTTAAAATATTGGGTTGTCTATCCATTTTGTGTTTTTATACTGTAAAATAGACAAGAGTTAGATTCATAAAAAAAATACTTATTAATACAAGCAATTTTTACATATATCATAAAGCATAAGCACACTATATTACATATATTACACCACACGAATACAACTATCTTATTCCGACTCGCTTGTTTCTTCTTCTTTGGTTTTGGTTCGTTTTGTCAAGTTTCTAGGGATATATGATGTTCCCCTAATACGAGCCGTAATTTTCCACATTGGTTTAGAAAAACCTGGTGGTTTAGAGGTTCCCGGGTCATTGTTACAACTTAAGGACTTCGGGGGTTGACGATACATATAAAGTTCATCGGGGTTGGAATTAGATTTCTCTATTTTTATGCCCTTTCCCTTATTATTTTCTTTTGCCTTTTTAAATTCAGTTGGGGTAATTTCTATAACATCATCGGAATTCTCGTCAGAATCCGATTCATCGGAGAATTGGTAATCCTCCCAATATTTTGCTTCCTTAGCGGAAACACCATTGACCATAATTAACCTTGGTTGGTTGGTTGAGGATTTTCTTTTACTTAACCGTTTTATTATTTCCCCCACCGGTTCTATTTCTTCATCCGGTTCCGATTCTTCTTCCGGTTCCGATTCTTCTTCTGGTTCCGACTCTTCTTCCGGTTCCTCTTCGGGAACTTGTGAATCAGTCCACGAATCATTCCAATTTATATTTGACTCTTCATTATTATTAGGTGAGTCAATGGGACTTGTTCTAGAGGTAGACATCTATCACATAATATCAAACGCGTTAAGAGATTAATATATCACATAATATTCACATGTTAAAAATATATAGTTTCCAACAAAATTTGTTAAGCAATCATTTTTCAAGTAAACACGGTCGAAGTCCAGACTCACTAATGCATCCTAACAAACTCGATAAGACACACTAATGCAAAATTTTGGTTCTCTAAGACCAACGCTCGGATACCAACTGAAATGTCCCGTTCTTATTGATTAAAAACGTTCCATATTAATTGATTTCGTTGCGAGGTTTTGACCTCTATATGAGACGTTTTTCAAAGACTGCATTCATTTTAAAACAAACCATAACCTTTATTTCATCAATAAAGGTTTAAAAAGCTTTACGTAGATTATCAAATAATGATAATCCAAAATATCCTGTTTACACACGACCATTACATAATGGTTTACAATACAAATATGTTACAACAAAATAAGTTTCTTGAATGCAGTTTTTACACAATATCATACAAGCATGGACTCCAAATCTCGTCCTTATTTAAGTATGCGACAGCGGAAGATCTTAATAATCACCTGAGAATAAACATGCTTAAAACGTCAACAAAAATGTTGGTGAGTTATAGGTTTAACCTATATATATCAAATCATAATAATAGACCACAAGATTTTCATATTTCAATACACATCCCATACATAGAGATAAAAATCATTCATATGGTGAACACCTGGTAACCGACATTAACAAGATGCATATATAAGAATATCCCCATCATTCCGGGACACCCTTCGGATATGATATAAATTTCGAAGTACTAAAGCATCCGGTACTTTGGATGGGGCTTGTTGGGCCCAATAGATCTATCTTTAGGATTCGCGTCATTTAGGGTGTCTGTTCCCTAATTCTTAGATTACCAGACTTAATAAAAAGGGGTATATTCGATTTCGATAATTCAACCATAGAATGTAGTTTCACGTACTTGTGTCTATTTTGTAAATCATTTATAAAACCTGCATGTATTCTCATCCCAAAAAATATTAGATTTTAAAAGTGGGACTATAACTCACTTTCACAGATTTTTACTTCGTCGGGAAGTAAGACTTGGCCACTGGTTGATTCACGAACCTATAACAATATATACATATATATCAAAGTATGTTCAAAATATATTTACAACACTTTTAATATATTTTGATGTTTTAAGTTTATTAAGTCAGCTGTCCTCGTTAGTAACCTACAACTAGTTGTCCACAGTTAGATGTGCAGAAATAAATCGATAAATATTATCTTGAATCAATCCACGACCCAGTGTATACGTATCTCAGTATTGATCACAACTCAAACTATATATATTTTGGAATCAACCTCAACCCTGTATAGCTAACTCCAACATTCACATATAGAGTGTCTATGGTTGTTCCGAAATATATATAGATGTGTCGACATGATAGGTCGAAACATTGTATACGTGTCTATGGTATCTCAAGATTACATAATATACAATACAAGTTGATTAAGTTATGGTAGGAATAGATTTGTTACCAATTTTCACGTAGCTAAAATGAGAAAAATTATCCAATCTTGTTTTACCCATAACTTCTTCATTTTAAATCCGTTTTGAGTGAATCAAATTGCTATGGTTTCATATTGAACTCTATTTTATGAATCTAAATAGAAAAAGTATAGGTTTATAGTCGAAAAAATAAGTTACAAGTCATTTTTGTAAAGGTAGTCATTTCAGTCGAAAGAACGACGTCTAGATGACCATTTTAGAAAACATACTTCCACTTTGAGTTTAACCATAATTTTTGGATATAGTTTCATGTTCATAATAAAAATCATTTTCTCAGAATAACAACTTTTAAATCAAAGTTTATCATAGTTTTTAATTAACTAACCCAAAACAGCCCGCGGTGTTACTACGACGGCGTAAATCCGGTTTTACGGTGTTTTTCGTGTTTCTAGGTTTTAAATCATTAAGTTAGCATATAATATAGATATAGAACATGTGTTTAGTTGATTTTAAAAGTCAAGTTAGAAGGATTAACTTTTGTTTGCGAACAAGTTTAGAATTAACTAAACTATGTTCTAGTGATTACAAGTTTAAACCTTCGAATAAGATAGCTTTATATGTATGAATCGAATGATGTTATGAACATCATTACTACCTTAAGTTCCTTGGATAAACCTACTGGAAAAGAGAAAAATGGATCTAGCTTCAACGGATCCTTGGATGGCTCGAAGTTCTTGAAGCAGAATCATGACACGAAAACAAGTTCAAGTAAGATCATCACTTGAAATAAGATTGTTATAGTTATAGAAATTGAACCAAAGTTTGAATATGATTATTACCTTGTATTAGAATGATAACCTACTGTAAGAAACAAAGATTTCTTGAGGTTGGATGATCACGTTACAAGATTGGAAGTGAGCTAGCAAACTTGAAAGTATTCTTGATTTTATGTAACTAGAACTTGTAGAATATATGAAGAACACTTAGAACTTGAAGATAGAACTTGAGAGAGATCAATTAGATGAAGAAAATTGAAGAATGAAAGTGTTTGTAGGTGTTTTTGGTCGTTGGTGTATGGATTAGATATAAAGGATATGTAATTTTGTTTTCATGTAAATAAGTCATGAATGATTACTCATATTATTGTAATTTTATGAGATATTTCATGCTAGTTGCCAAATGATGGTTCCCACATGTGTTAGGTGACTCACATGGGCTGCTAAGAGCTGATCATTGGAGTGTATATACCAATAGTACATACATCTAAAAGCTGTGTATTGTACGAGTACGAATACGGGTGCATACGAGTAGAATTGTTGATGAAACTGTGGATAATTAGATAATAATAATAATAATAATAATAATAATAATAATAATACTAATTATAACTTTAACGATAATAATAATAAAAATAACAATTTTTAATGATAATTCCTTTTATTGATAATGATAATAATAATAATAATAATAATATAAAACTAGAACGACGATAATAACGACGATAATAATAATCATTTTTAATAATAATACAAAAATTCAATTGACTATGACTTCAAATCAGTTCATCGAAACCATTCGATATCTAAATGAAAAGTTCTTAATTTTTCGCTAGCTTTCCAACGACATGCATATCTTATACCTTATCTCAACCGTATACGTAACTAATTCAGGATTCAACATATCCTATCTAATGGCAATATCAAAAGTACAAGCATGCATAATCCTATATTCTCGAGCACTAGTCAGGGATACACTATTAATATATAAAAATTAAATTATGAGTACTCACGTATTAATATTGAGATTCAATATTGCAGGAAAAGTACGTAGACGCAACGGAGATGATAAACACTAGTTTGACTTACGAGCAATACTCCCGAACCATACCCATAACCTCCATAGCTATAACCCATAATTTCCTTAGCTCTATCCCGCTCGAAAAACAATTTTGAAATCACTCGGACAGCACCCCGTCGTAATATTTTATGTATACTAATAATATCTTGAAATAATACGGAGTAAATATATATATGTAAATCGATTGAGAGAGTTTAGAGAAAATATTTTCAAGTTTATATGAAATGATGAAACCTATTGAATTCTATTTATAATAGATTTTTGAATTATTAAAGTGAATTATTAAAGTATGAATTATTAAAGTGAATTATTAAAGTATGAATTATTAAAGTGAATTATTAAAGTATGAATTATTAAAGTGAATTATTAAAGTTAAAGTAAAGTAAAAATAAAGTAAAGGTAAAGTTTAAGTATAGTAAAAGTATAAAACTATGTACGTATAATACGCGTATAAATATATATAATATTAATTTAAATTGTTATATATATTTAATAAAATAAAATATAAATATCGTTATCTTTATCATACTGGTTAAGTAATGAGTTGTCATGAGTGGTTCTAGATATTTATAAAAGTTATATACGTTTTAATAATAAAGTTCTTTTTAAACTAAAAACGTTTTTGTACGTTTGAAACTAAATCAAATAAATATGAAAATTTTGTTTTCCAAAACTAAATATATTTAAGAATTATGTTGTTTAAAGGTTAAAATAATGGAAATCGTCATATCATAAAACGTTTTAGAAAAGTGGAATCATATATATTCATAATAGGTTTTAAGTCTTTAAATTACAGTCTGTTGGTGAAGCATGAGATAAAGTCCAAAGGTTAAATAAACGTATGAAATCATCTTAATGAAAAATGTCGAGTTACTTAACTTTTCGATATCTATTTCCTAAGTTATCTATATTCCCAAATTTCACTTTCACCCTAAATAATATGAAAGTTAACTAGTTAACACCTATATAGGAAATTGAACAGGAAACTCCACTAACCCTTGTCTAGTTCCCGTTCATTGACACATTTGTTCTTACTTATAAATCACTTTACCATTTTCCGAATGTTGTCAAAGAGAATAGATTTCTTAAATCACAGTGGACCTCATAACATAGACCCGTAATCATATTACAATGTATCTGATAATTCAATCATTTGATATTATCTTCTAATTCCATCGATAAACATATTGAAACAAATACGTTCGTTTAAAGTATTATACGTTTAATACTTTATTAATATTCTCAAGTTATAATATATATATATACATATATATACATATCTATTTATATATAACAGTTCGTGAATCGTCGGAATTTGGTCGAGGTAATAATGAATGTATGAACACAGTTTAAATTCTTGAGATTTAACTTAACAAACTTTGCTTATCGTGTCAGAATAATATAAAGATAAAGTTTAATTTTTGTTGGAAATTTCCGGGTTGTCACAGTACCTACCCGTTAAAGAAATTTCGTCCCAAAATTTGAATGGGATGGTCATGGCTGACAATAAGTATGTTTTCATGACGTATACGAGTTGAAAATTAGAGTTTTATTATCATCAAGTAATATAGATAAATCAATTTGATTTTTGTGAAGAGTATGAGTGAAGTTATCACAAAAGAATGAAATGAGTAAATGCACGTTCTTTTTAACCAATGACATAGTCACGGTTGATTTTCGGAATTCAAGGAATTTAGAGAAAATCTTCGTAATAAGATTTGGTTCTTTGGTAATTAAGGAAGTTAGGATCCGCTTGATTAAATGCGATAATCTGTTTTGATTGCTCTGTCGAATATTTTACTATATATCCACCCCCTTCATTTCCTTATTTCCACAACTCACACATTTTATTCTTTCTCCCTCAATTCATACTTTATAGCATTCGCTAATATGCTCCATCCAGTTCTGATTCTTGATATACTCCTAACTTTCATATCTGTCATTGTCTTTATATTGCTATATGCATCAATATATATGGTTTGTAATTTCTGGGTTGTTGTTGGGTTTTATATCTTCCCTTATATTTCAATGTCCTTGCTTCTGTCTTCTATAATCATTGTCATCTCCAATTAATGCTCTCTTTTATTTGCTGCGATTTATATCCCAATTTTTGTTTCGGAGTTTTATCCTTTCGTTTCTTCTTCTTGCGAGTAAGTACAACTTATAATGGTCCATAATTCGCAGATAAAATTTTTGGAATAAACATTGTTAATGTTCTAAGAAGGAAATCGTAATGGCACGATCTTGATTTGTCAAATTAACAAAATACCTCGAAAGAGATCGAATCATCAAGAAAATATTTTCTTGATATTTTTAGAGATTAAGTAGAATACATGAGTCGTATAACATGGCACATGATGATGTTATGATCAGTGAATCATCATGTTCCATTTAAAAACTCAGCATGACTTACTGTAATATAATCACGTTAATCAAGTGTCATTATATTATACTAACTCATGCTTCAGCTCCCAACACTACTTCAAAAGTATTCCTATTTTAAACTCGAATATTTCAGAATTTATGAACAAAAATAGTTTCTTTTATGATGTAATTCAGATAGCGCGAAGAGGTAAATGATTTCAGATAAGAATAATTATGAAAATATCTTCAGAAATATGGAGGATATTTATAATGAAAGATACGATGATATCTTAGAATTTCTAATATCAGAGGATGATGAAGAATATTGTCCGCAGGGGTTTAGAGTCAGGAGCAAGGTATTCGTTAATGACTTCAGCAGGTACTGAATCATTTGGATTCCTTGAAGTCAGGTTTAGTCTTTGTGATTTGTCCACAGCCTCCTTCATACTTTGCTCAATCCGGTTTCTAGTTCCAAGACTTCTCTTTTTCTGCGCTTTGCCAGCACACTTATTTATTATCATCAAACTTTTACTGTTAAAGTCGTTTATAGTTTTTGCTGCTTCATCAGCATTTTTCCATTTTCGGAGAACCAATTCGTAGTTCGGAGTGTTTTTCAGAAACTTCACATTCAAATTAAGTCCAGAAGATAGACGTTATATATACACATATAACTGTTGGTGTAGATATGCTGCGGGATTTCAAAATACTGATTGCTAATTCCCGATGATTCGTATGGCAATTCTCGTTACAAGATGCGAATGATTAAATGATGGGGTTTTGGTAAATATAATGATTCTTCGGAAGGTCAAAGATCAGTGAAGTTGTGAATAAGTTTATTGTTAATGTGGTGGAACATGAAAGGTTCTCTGGTAACAAAAGGGTAATCATATATATCAAGATTATGATAAGGCTACTCCGAATGAAAAATCAAAGTTGTCTTGCTGGAGCTGTGATAGAATTTGCTACTTTGAAAAGGAATTGCAAAGTTATTTTTGCTAATAAATGCCAAAGGATCTGACACAGATATGTGTTGAATTATGACTTTGGTTTCGAGAGCTTTTTAAGTACATAACTGTGAGTAATATGTGGTTGGATCATCATCTCGATTGCTCATTATTTGAAATGTCTTCAGAAATTTTTCGAAGGGTTTGAACACAGATTGTAATCGTTAATATACATTTGATGTTCTAACACAGTTTTGAAGTCAAAGTATAGCTCTGAAAGATGTAGGAATCTAAAAGTGATGGTACCGGTTATAGCTCGAATTGAATTCTGAGGTTTCAAAATCAGAATATGTAATTGAGTTTGAATGAGTATGGTTGTTTTGATTTCTATGAAAGAATGTATATTATTGTGAAAGTAGGAAGTATAGTTGATAATTTGCTTAATCAGATTCGAAGAATGTAACATATTAATTGTGAATTTATATATCTATCGGGTATTACCTACCCGTTAAAAAAAATTCCACAATTAATATTTTGTACAAAAGATTTTTTTTATTACAGTCTTTATGAAAATATATAGGTATATATTCTCTTCAGATGTAACATAGATTTTAATGAGTTAATACTAAATTAAACTCATTCGATATACAGTTGGAACTAGAATTGATTAATCCCTTAAAGGCTTTAGAGATTACATAAGTATTTCTTCAATAATATTGAAATTATGAATCAATACTTCGTTATTTGTTGAGGCGTGATGTTGGTTTTCGTTAAATTCTTGTGAACTTCGCAAAGTACGAATCATGTTATCTGAAAAGTTTCGGGTACATCGATGATGAAAGTGTAAAATCAAATATATACTTGATTTATTATGAATTGGAATTTGTTGAATTGAGACAGAGATTGTAGTTAACGATGGTTAAGTTGCGGCGAAGGACGTACATTATTGCATATTTGTAATATGAATTAACCGAGTAGTTAAGATTCACACACAATAGCTTAGCACGGAAAGATTTATTTTTATTTCAAAATATATATATATATATATATATATATATATATATATATATATATATAAAATATACATATAATTTCTTCAGAGGGAATGAGTTAATTCTTCATAACTCGTTGATAAAATATACGCGTTATTGATTCGTAATGATATCCACAGTGATTCTTGAACTGACAGAGTTTGTGATGTTATAGGTGTTGCTGATTCTGATGCTGACTGCACTGACGATGCTGGTGATGCTGACGGTTCTGTTGATGCTGTTGGTAAAACAAGTTTAGCTTGTTAACCACACACCATTTTTGTCAGGGTTTCTACTCTTCCTTCTATCATTTTTGTTCGCTTAACTGATTTATGATTATGGCTAGATTAGATAATCTCTAAGACTTTAGAGATTACATAATCGCCGCGAAATGTTTCTCCAATGAAGTTATGAATTAATACTTCGTCAGTTATTGTTGTTGGTACTCCTTGGTATCTATGGTGTGTATGACGTTGATGCTCGTGGGACAGATTGTGAAGTTGAGGTTTACGACGCGATTGTGGTTGGAGGTGGTAATGGTACTGTTGGCGTTGATGATGGTGGTACTGGTTATGCTGCTGGTGCTGCTGCTGGTGTTTGTAATCTTTGCACCATATTCTCCAAAGCCACTACCCGAGCGCGAAGCTCGTTGACTTCTTCTATTACACCGGGGTGATTGTCGGTTCAGACGAGTGGATAAATAAAATCTAGAATTTGATGTAGTATATAATCGTGACGAGATACTCTGGAAATGAGAGAGAAAATGGTGTTTCGGATTGGTTCGCCGGTAAGTGCTTCAGGTTCTTCGTCAAGAGGGCAATAGGGTGGATGGAAGGGATCACCTTCTTCTTGTCTCCAATGATTGAGGAGGCTACGAACTGATCCTCAATTCATCCAGAATAGATGATGGCTGATTGGTTGATCCATTCCGGTCACACTGCTTTCAGAGCTTGAGTGGGATTCCATTTCGGAATCCGAGGAACTTGAATTAATGATGAATTCTATTTCGTACGATTGAATAAATGATTTTTTGATATAAAAAATGATTTTTCGGCTTATCGGGTGGTATTCTATTTACATAGGATATCTATATATATAGATCAAAAGATTTCGTAGATTACGAAGGAATTTACGAAATATATCAGGCAAAGTTTAAAGTAACAGATACGATAAGATATGATTTAGCAGATACGCTAAGATATGAATTTTGTCTATACACTGCTCATGCAATTAATGTAGCAAGACGTGTCCAGACTAATAATGATAAGCAGGTAATTTCCTAAGGATGATAAGCAGATGATTTTTGACTAGAAATGATAAGCAAAACTTTTGACATGCAGACACACGGTCGAAGTCCAGACTCACTAATGCATCCTAACGACTTATCAGTTAGATACACTAATGCAGACCTGGTTCGCTAAGACCATCGCTCTGATACCACATGAGACGACCCGTCCTAATCCATAAGAACGAATACAATAATATATGATTATATCGCGAGGTATTTGACCTCTATATGATACATTTTACAAACATTGCATTCGTTTTAAAAGACAATCTTTCATTACATCGAAAGTTGACAGGCATGCATACCATTTCCTAATATCCATCTATAAATGATCTAATCTGTCATTTACTTAATCATAATCTTTACTGAACTCAATGACTTGAATGCAACGTCTTTTAAAATATGCCATGAATGATTCCAAGTAATATCTTTAAAATGAGCTAATGCACAGCGGAAGATTTCTTTAATACCTGAGAATAAACATGCTTTAAAGTGTCAACCAAAAGGTTGGTGAGTTCATTAGTTTATCATAATCATTCATTTCCATCATTTTAATAGACCACAAGAATTTCATTTTCATTTCTCATAAATATACGTCCCATGCATAGAGACAAAAATAATCATTCATATGGTGAACACCCGGTAACCGACATTAACAAGATGCATATAAGAATATCCCCTATCATTCCGGAAAATTCTTCGGACATGATAAAAACAACATCGAAGTACTAAAGCATCCGGTACTTTGGATGGGGTTTGTTAGGCCCAATAGATCTATCTTTAGGATTCGCGTCAATTAGTAGATCGGTTTACTAATTCTTAGGTTACCAAGCAAAAGGGGCATATTCGGCTTCGATCATTCACCCATATAATGTAGTTTCAATTACTTGTGTCTATTTCGTAAAACATTTATAAAAATTGCGCATGTATTCTCAGCCCAAAAATATAAAGGGTAAAAAGGCAAATGAAACTCACCATACTGTATTTTGTAGTAAAAATACATATAACGTCATTGAACAAGTGCAAGGTTGGCCTCGGATTCACGAACCTAAATTAATTATATATATTTATGTGTTGGTCAATATTTGTCTAACAAACTAGGTCAAGTCATAGTGTATCACAATCCTAATGCTCGAGAATAATATGTAAAGGTCAACAAAAGTCAATTTGACTCAAAATAATTTCCAAAATCTATACATGATTAATATATAGTTTAAATATCGTCGTTTTAATATTTACGATAACTTTAATATTTACGTTACTTTTAATATTAATTTTAAAATAATAATTCTATTTAAAATGATAATAATAATGATATTTTATAATAACAATGACATTTCTATTAAAATGATAATTTTTGTTAAAATGATAGTTTTTAATACTAACGATACTTTTAATAATAATAGTAATGATAAAAATAATAAGAACGATAATTTTATCTAAATCAATATATTATAATATTTTAATTTCATCATGATACTCATACTCATTATTTTCTAATCGTTTCATTTATTAGCTTTTAATCATCTTTTATATCATGTTCATAATAATGATAATAATAGTAATCAAAATAATTAGGTGTTACTAATATTAGTTTTAATTACAATAATACTAATAATGATAATTACTATGATATTATTAACGATAATACTAATAACTATTTTAATGATAATAATAATAACAATAACAATAACAATAACCATTTTTAAATAATGATATAAATATATTAATAATGATAATAATAATAATAATAATAATAATAATAATAATAATAATAATAATAATTAGATAATAATAATAATAATACTAATTATAACTTTAACGATAATAATAATAAAAATAACAATTTTTTAATGATAATTCCTTTTATTGATAATGATAATAATAATAATAATAATATAAAACTAGAACGACGATAATAACGACGATAATAATAATCATTTTTAATAATAATACAAAAATTCAATTGACTATAACTTCAAATTCGTTCATCGAAACCATTCGATATCTAAATGAAAAGTTCTTAATTTTTCGCTAGCTTTCCAACGACATGCATATCTTATACCTTATCTCAACCGCATACGTAACTAATTCAGGATTCAACATATCCTATCTAATGGCAATATCAAAAGTACAAGCATGCATAATCCTATATTCTTGAGCACTAGTCAGGGATACACTATTAATATATAAAAATTAAATTATGAGTACTCACGTATCAATATTGAGATTCAATATTGCAGGAAAAGTACGTAGACGCAACGGAGATGATAAACACTAGTTTGACTTACGAGCAATACTCCCGAACCATACCCGTAACCTCCATAGCTATAACCCATAATTTCCTTAGCTCTATCCTGCTCGAAAAACAATTTCGAAATCACTCGGACAGCATCCCGTCGTAATATTTTATGTATACTAATAATATCTTGAAATAATACGGAGTAAATATATATATGTAAATCAATTGAGAGAGTTTAGAGAAAATATTTTCAAGTTTCTATGAAATAATGAAACCTATTGAATTCTATTTATAATATATTTTTGAATTATTAAAGTGAATTATTAAAGTATGAATTATTAAAGTGAATTATTAAAGTGAATTATTAAAGCATGAATTATTAAAGTATGAATTATTAAAGTGAATTATTAAAGTTAAAGTAAAGTAAAACTAAAATAAAGGTAAAGTTTAAGTATAGTAAAAGTATAATACTATGTACGTATAATACGCGTATAAATATATATAATATTAATTTAAATCGTTATATATATTTAATAAAATAAAATATAAATATCGTTATCTTTATCATACTGGTTAAGTAATGAGTTGTCATAAGTGGTTCTAGATATTTATAAAAATTATATACGTTTTAATAATAAAGTTCTTTTTAAACCAAAAACATTTTTGTACGTTTGAAACTAAATCAAATAAATATGAAAATTTTGTTTTCCCAAACTAAACATATTTAAGAATTATTTTGTTTAAAGGTTAAAATAATGGAAATTGTCATATCATAAAACGTTTTAGAAAAGTAGAATCATATATATTCATAATAGGTTTCAAGTCTTTAAATTACAGTCTGTTGGTTAAGCATGAGATAAAGTCCAAAGGTTAAATAAACGTATGAAATCATCTTAATGAAAAATGTTGAGTTACTTAACTTTTCGATATCGATTTCCTAAGTTATCTATATTCCCAAATTTCACTTTCACCCTAAATAATATGAAAGTTAACTAGTTAACACCTATATAGGAAATTGAACAGGAAACTCCACTAACCCTTGTCTAGTTCCCGTTAATTGACACATTTGTTCTTACTTATAAATCACTTTACCATTTTCCGAATGTTGTCAAAGAGAATAGATTTCTTAAATCACAGTGGACCTCATAACATAGACCCGTAATCATATTACAATGTATCTGATAATTCAATCATTTGATATTATCTTCTAATTCCATCGATAAACATATTGAAACAAATACGTTCGTTTAAAGTATTATACGTTTAATACTTTATTAATATTCTCAAGTTATAATATATATATATATACATATATATATACATATCTATTTATATATAACAGTTCGTGAATCGTCAGAATTTGGTCGATGTTATAATGAATGTATGAACACAGTTTAAAATTCTTGAGATTTAACTTAACAAACTTTGCTTATCGTGTCAGAATAATATAAAGATAAAGTTTAATTTTGGTTGGAAATTTCCGGGTTGTCACAATAATACTGATGATGATGTTTTTAGCCGGAAAAAAAACATACCGAGTGAAGTTGCTCGCCAGAATTGTTGTGAAAGGAAATTTGAATTGGAAGATGTTTTTAAACTCCCTCATGACTCCTAAACATTTGGAAAGTTATTCAATAAATTAATTATCCTTTTTAGCGGCCCTTTTATTTAGCTTCTTCTTTAATTTTTTTTATTTAATTAAAAGATTGATGATGTCATGGGACGTAATTAGGGGCTATGCGTGAATGTTAACTTGCAACGTGATTGGTGGATTAGTAAAATGCTGACATCATCATGTTAGCATTTTAATGTTATATATAGATTACAAGGGAGACAAAATGCATTAAGGAATATGCATTTGCCATTCTGGAAGTACAGGAGATATACAATCACAAGCTAAACAAGGATAAATCTAATTGCCATAGTAACATGTAGCAATACAATCGAAAATAAATGTAACCGAGGTGTCAGCGCCGATGTTAACCATGATCATCATAAACGGTAGGAATAAACGGTAGGATGTTAACCGAGACATGAACCAACTTTCAATGCTCGACGCAACGGAGCTGAAAGTACAAGTCAACTATGCACAAGAATATAATATAATATTTAAATAATTCATAATAAGATTAATAATAATAATAAAAATAAAAAGTTGTTAATTGAGCATAGTTAAAGGGTCATAAGTGAAAATTTCAAATCAATAATTCGCAATGAGATATTATTGATTCAACTTTGAATGGTAGCCAGCTAACATTCCACCTACAACAGTATCAATCATTTGCCTATAAAAGCAAGACACGGAGTAATGAAGAAACGACACCTTTTTCTTTTCCTTTCTCAACGTAAACATATATATATATATATATATATATATATATATATATATATATATATATATATATATATATATATATATATATATATATATATATTATAATTTTAATTTTAATTTAAGTTTAATAATAATAAGGTTATAGTGGCGAATGTTTTAAGTTTGTAAGTCGAAATTCTGTCCTTGTAAGACTACGCGATTAATACTCATTGTAAGTTATGTTCAACCTTTTTAAATTAATGTCTCGTAGCTAAGTTATTATTATGATTATTTAAATCGAAGTAATCATGATGTTGGGTTAAATATTAAGATTGGGTTATTGGGTTTTGTACCATAATTGGGGTTTGGACAAAAGACCGACACTTGTGGAAATTAGACTATGGGCTATTAATGAGCTTTATATCGACTAAACGATACCTCGTTAATTTAATATAAAGGTTACAATTTGAAGTATCTATATATAACCACATACGCTTAATCGGGTTCGGTGGGTGGGATATTTATAAATACGAATTATTGTTCATTTGATCGGACACGTGGATGAATTAATAGTCACTGGACTCATTAAAACAGGGGTGAATTACATTCAAGGGTAATTGGTGTAATTGTTAACAAAGTATTAAAACCTTGGATTACACGCAGTCGATAACCTAGTGTATTCATTAAACAAAGTATTAAGACCTTGTTACAGTTAGAATCCCCAATTAGTTGGAATATTTGACTTCGGGTATAAGGTTAATTTGACAAGGACACTCGCATTTTATAATTATGATCGATGGACTATTATGGACAAAACCGTATGGACATATCGAATAATCCAGGACAAAGGACAATTAACCCATGGTAATAAATTAAAATCAAAACGTCAAACATCATGATTACGGAAGTTTAAATAAGCATAATTCCTTTATTTTATATCTCATCGTACTTTTATTTACTGTCATTTTGATTATCGCACTTTAATTTATCGCATTTTAATTATCGTCATTTACTTACGCTTTAAAATAAGTTATATTTATATTTAATATTTTGCATTAGGTTTTAACTGTGATATAAGTCTCAAAATCGACAAACCGGTCATTAAACGGTAAATCCCCCCAAAGTTATCTATAATGACTATATATATTACTAAATCTAGTTTAACTACTTAATTAACTAATTTGACCTAGTAAGACACCCAATAATAGTGTCCACGGATCGACCTCCCAAACTTTACCTTAGCTATATTATTACACGATAGGTATACTTGCCTTTTGTGTTTTAGTTTAATTTAGGTGATTTCCTGTAGTAAATAAATATAAAACTGATAGTCGTTTCATATTCACCCTAGAGCACACATCAAGTTTTTGGCGCCGCTGTCGGGGACACTTTTTGTGTCTTCACGGGATATTTAAGTTTTTTTTAGTTTTTGACTGATTAAAGATATATTAATTTAAATATAATAATTTAATAAATATAATAATATAATAATATTGAAATAAAATATAATAATATAATAATAATTTTGAATCAAATTTCAATCGTAAAGTTTTGAAAAGTCGTATTTATTAAATACTTCAGGGGTATATTATGTAACTTATAATTAATAATTTCTATCATGTCGTTTTCATGTGAATAGTAAATTAATTAATTTCGTTTCATTTACTATTCAATGAATAGTAAATGAATTAAAAAAAATAATTAAATAGTTTTTGCTTTTCTATTTTTTTTAAGTTAAAAAAAAAAATTTAAATCTTAAAATCTTGAAAAACACAAAAATATTGTAAATTTACGATTCACTTAGAGTAATTTTTCCTTAGTTTTAAGTTTCCTTTAGTTTTTACATTTAGAATTCCTTAGTTTTTATTTTTTTTCCTTAGTGTTATTTACCTTAGTTTTAAGTCTAGTATTTTGTCGTAGTTTATTTTTATTTCTAGATTTCTAAGATTTGCCGTAAAATCCCTTAAGTGCCTTTTCTTTAGATTAAGATTTAGGTGCTTTAGAATTTTGCGATGCTGTTTATAAATTTTAGTACCTTTTAAGTTTCGACGCGCTACTTTCTTATTTTTATTTTTCGACCTCTTATTTTTTCGACGTTTTTCGACGCAATCTTTTTCTTTCTTATTTCTCGACGCTCTAGTTTTTAGGACATAGAATTTTCTATTTCTTCTCTAAAATTTTAAACGAAAAATTATTTTAAGCGATTAGATTGATAGACATCCAAATTTTTTGGTTCGTAGTAGTAGTTGGATTTGTTAGTGGCTAGTTGTGGGCTTCCGATTTAAAGGGTCCTGGCTACCTGCAGCATCTTTTGGCTATTCGAAACGTGGGCAAAATCAGAAAAGTCTATTAATTTGATAACTTATATAATTTTTTTTATTTTTATAACTAATAGGATATTCTGTGAATGCACCGAGTAAAACGTTCACCACCTTTCATACGTTCACCTCCTGTAACCAGATCAAGACATCTAGCCAATATTGTCGCCGTTGATTTTTCTTTAGAATCGCCATCCAGTCAACCAAGTACTCCAATTCAAATTTCCGATAATCCATTTTTTGAACCCGACCTCACAATTGAGAATCCGGAGGATATTCAGGGACAATTCAGAGATCCTGAACCACTAATCATTCCTCCTGAACCACAAATCACTCATCCAGAGATTGTCGAGGAAGAAACTATTAAATTAGAATCCTCTAGTTATTTAGATTCAACCAATTCAATCATGGAGAATCTGGAACCTTTAAGTATGGAAGACCGAATGAGAGCTAAACGCACTGGCCAAGGTCATGCAATTACTCAACCAGACATTAATGCGCCAGATTATGAAATCAAAGGACAAATCCTACATATGGTAACTAATCAATGTCAATTTAGTGGTGCGCCGAAGGAAGATCCAAACGAACATCTTCGAACCTTTAATAGGATTTGTACACTATTTAAAATCCGAGAAGTGGAGGATGAACAGATCTATCTCATGTTATTTCCCTGGACTTTAAAGGGAGAAGCCAAAGATTGGTTAGAATCGTTACCTGAAGGGGCGATTGATACATGGGATGTTTTAGTTGAAAAATTTCTTAAACAATTCTTTCCGGCATCTAAAGCCGTGAGACTTCAAGGAGAAATTGTTACGTTCACACAAAAGCCAAATGAAACTTTATATGAAGCATGGACAAGATTTGGAAAGTTATTGAGAGGATGTCCGCAACATGGTTTAGACACTTATCAAATAGTACAAATATTCTACCAAGGATGCGACATCACTACACGAAAATACATCGACATAGCAGCTGGTGGTTCCATTATGAAGAAAACTGCAACTGAAGCTTACAAAATTATTGATAACACTGCTTCTCACTCACATGAGTGGCACCAAGAAAAAGATATCGTTAGATCATCTAAAGCGGGTAGAGCCGATTCTAGCCATGACTTTGATTCCATTTCCGCAAAGATAGATGCTGTCGAAAGACGAATGGAAAAGATGACTAAGGATATTCACTCAATACGAATTACTTGTGAGCAGTGTGGAGGACCACATTTGATAAAAGATTGTCTCAGTATTGAACAAACAATGGAACAAAGAGAGAATGTTTCATACATGAACCAAAGGCCTGGAAATAATTATCAGAATAATTATCAACCGCCAAGACCAATCTACAATCAAAATCAGAATTATAACCGAAATGTTCCATACAACAATCAACAAGGTCCTAGCAATCAACAAGTATCCAATAATACTTACAATCAGCAAAGACCTATTTTTCAAAATAAACCACTATAAACCGATGATAAAAAGCCAAATTTTGAAGATATGATGTCGAAGCTAGTTGAATCTCAAACGCAGTTTTTCACATCTCAGAAACAAACCAATGAACAAAATGCTCAAGCATTTAGAAATCAACAAGCTTCTATTCAAAATCTGGAACAAGAAGTAAGCAACCTAGCAAGGTTGATAGGTGAAAGAAAACAGGGAAGTCTACCTAGTGATATAAATGCTAACCCCCAGAATGAAACAGCTAAAGCCATTACCACGAGAAGTGGTATTACACTTAAACCACCTGAAATACCTGTAATTTCTGATGAAGCTATTCCTACTACACAGGCACCACAGCCTGAGCAAGAAAAGGAAAAAGAACCGGTAGTTGAAAAGGTTAATGAAGATAACAAAGTTAAGGCAAAACCTTATGTTAAACCATACCAACCACCACTTTCTTACCCGAGTAAAATGAGAAAAGAAAGACTTGAAGCCGAGCAATCCAAATTCTTGGATATGTTTAAACAAATAAATGTCAATCTTCCTTTCATTGATGTGATTTCAGGAATGCCTAGATATGCTAAATTCTTGAAAGATCTAATCACAAATAGAAAAAAAAATGGAAGAACTCTCGGCTGTTACTATGAATGCAAATTGTTCTGCAGTGCTGTTGAATAAGATACCAGAAAAATTATCAGATCCAGGAAGTTTCACAATTCCATATTTTCTGGGTAGTCTTAGTTCAATAGAAGCATTGGCAGATTAAGGTGCTAGTATAAATCTAATGCCGTATTCACTATACGCAAAACTAGACTTTGGAGAATTGAAACCAACACGAATAAGCATACAACTAGCAGATCGATCAGTAAAATATCCTAGAGGGATAATGGAGAACATGCTAGTTAAAGTTGGTACTTTAGTATTTCCAGTAGATTTTTTTATTCTGGACATGGAAGAAGATTCTCGAGTTCCTCTCATATTAGGAAGACAATTCTTAAACACGGCTAAAACAATAATAAACGTGTTCGGTAAGAAATTGACCCTAAGTATAGAGGACGAGAGTGTTACCTTTTCTGTTAATAGAGCCATGCAAGAACCACAAACTGCAGATGATACATGTTATTATATTCGAACTATAGATTCACATGCAGAATTGTTACAAGAATTTCTAGAATTACAAGGAACAGGAGAATGTTCTTTAGGAGAAGGAACTGAACCAATTGATGAAGCTGAAATGTTAGCTACACTCATGACTAATGGATATGAACCAACAACAGAAGAAATTCAAATGCTAAAAGAAGAAGACAGATATCGATACAAATCATCGATAGAAGAACTACCGACATTAGAATTAAAGCCACTTCCAAACCATTTGGAATACGCTTATTTACATGGTGAATCTGAATTACCTGTAATAATATCGTCTTCTCTTACAGAAAATGAAAAATCTCAACTCATTTCTGTGCTAAAAGCTCATAAACCAGCTATTGCATGGAAGATTCATGATATTAAAGGAATAAGTCCTTCGTATTGCACACATAAAATCCTTATGGAAGAAGGCCATAAAACGTATGTGCAACGTCAATGAAGACTAAACCCTAATATGCAAGATGTTGTTAAGAAAGAAATTATTAAACTGCTAGAAGCAGGTTTAATTTATCTAATTTCTGATAGTCCATGGGTAAGCCCACTTCAATGCGTACCTAAGAAGGGTGGCATGACTGTCATCACAAATGAAAAAAATGAGCTTATTCCTGCTAGGACTGTAACAGGATGGCATGTTTGTATTGATTATAGAAAATTAAATGACGCCACCAGAAAAGATCACTTTCCCTTATCTTTCATTGATCAAATGTTGGAAAGATTAGCCGGGAATAGTTACTATTATTTTCTTGACGATTTTTCCGGATATTTTCAAATTCCAATAGCACCCGAGGACCAAGAAAAAACCACGTTCACGTGCCCTTATGGTACTTTTGCTTACAAACGCATGCCATTTGGACTTTGCAATGCCCCTGCAACCTTTCAAAGGTGCATGATGGCGATTTTTCTCGACATGATAGAAGAATGCATGAAAGTTTTCATGGATGACTTTTCAGTCTTCGGTGATACATTTGAATCATGTCTAGTTAATCTTGAACGAATGCTTATTAGATGCGAACAATCAAATCTAGTACTTAATTGGGAGAAATGCCATTTCATGGTGAAAGAAGGCATCGTTCTTGGTCATAAAATTTCAAAGGAAGGAATTGAAGTGGATAGAGCTAAAGTAGATGTAATTGCTAAACTTCCACATCTCACCAATGTTAGAGGAGTTAGGAGTTTTCTAGGGCATTCCGGTTTTTACCGTCATTTCATAAAAGATTTTTCTAAAATTGCCACTCCTATGAATAAACTCCTTGAAAAGGATGCTCCATTCATCTTTTCAGATGAATGCATGATGTGTGCGAGGTGTACTAGGAAATAGTATTATTTTTACAATGAAATACTATTAAATACGATACAATTTTACACAAGATATTTATTTATTTATAGAATGGATATACCTAAACCTTGCTACAACACTTATAGACAGTGTACCTAATCGTACAGTAGTGTAGTTTTTAGTAAGTCCGGTTCGTTCCACAGGGAAAATTAAACAAGCTTAACGCTATATTAGTTTTAAATTTATAAAAATACAAATATATATATAAGTAATATTATTATTATAAAAAGGGGGTTTTTACCGTTTAATGACCGATTTGTCGATTTTAAAACTTTAGTCGCAGTTAAAATCTAATGTAAAATATATAAATATAACTTAATTTTAAGCGTAAAGTAAATAACGATAATGAAATTGCGATAAAATTGCGATAATTAAAGAGTACGATAATTAAAAGTGCAATTAAATACAATGACAATAAATAAAAGTGCGATAAATTAAAAGTGCAATTAAATATGAAATAAAAGAATTATGCTTATTTAAACTTCCGTAATCATGATGTTCGACGTGTTGATTTTTAGTTTATTCCCATGGGTTAATTGTCCTTTGTCCTGGATTATTTAATATGTCCGTCTGGTTTTTATCCATAACAGTCCATCAGTCATAAATATAAAGTGCGAGTGTCCTCGTCAAATTATCCTTATATCCAAAGTCAAATATTCCAACTAATTGGGGACTTAAACTGTAACAAGGTCTTAATACTTTGTTTAATAATTACACCAGGATATCGACTACATGTAACCCAAGGTTTTAATACTTTGTTAACAATTACGCCAAGTGCCCTTGTACATAATTTCACCCCTGTTTTAATAAATCTATTAACTATTAATCCTTTCCCGTGTCCGGTTAAATGAACGATTATTCGTACATATAAATATCCCGCCCATCGTGTCCGATCGAGTGTATATGGTTATTTATAGGTACGTCCAATTGTAAATCTTTATATTAAATTAACAAACTATCATTTAGTTAAACAAATATAAAGCCCATTAATAGCCCATAGTCTAATTTCCACAAGTGTCGTTCTTTTGTCCAAACCCCAATTATGGTACAAAGCCCAATTACCCAATCTTAATAATTTAGCCCAACATCATGATTACTTTGTCTTAAATAAGCATAATAATAATTTAGCTACGAGACATTAAATTAAAAATAACATTAACAATAACTTACAGTGATTAAAAATAGCGTAGCGTTACACGGACAGAATTTCGACTTACACCCTTACAACATTCGCTAACATACCCTTATTATTAGAATTTAAAATTAAAATTATAATATAAATATATATATTTACGTTTGTAGATAGAGAGATGGATTGATATATGATGAACCAAAGCTGCTAATTTATAGGTCCGTGGGCTGGATTTCAGGGCCATGCGATCGCATGGCTTTTGTGCCTCCAGGCCATGCGATCGCTTGGTGGTAGGTATCAGCTCAAAATTCTTTGTTTTCTTGTTTGTCGACGTTTATAATATATAATATAATATATAAATAATTTATATAATTATTTAAATATTATATTATATTCTTGTGCATAGTTGACTCATAATTTTTAGTCCGTTGCGTCGAGCGTTGAGAGATGACTTTGGTCCCGGTTCCGGTTTTTCGAACGTCCTTGCGTACAATTTAATATCTTGTATTTTGTGTTTCGCGTCTTGTACTCTTGTAATTTTGAGACGTTTCTTATCAATAATTGAAACCTCTTTGATTGTACTTTGTATTTTTGAGCTTTTTGGTCGTTTGCGTCTTCAATTCGTCGAATATGTCTTTTGTCTTCACCTTTTATTATTTAAACGAATATCACTTGTAAATAGAACAATTGCAACTAAAAGCTTGTCTTTCTTGAGGGATAATGCTATGAAATATATGTTCGTTTTTAGCATTATCAAATATTCCCACACTTGAGCGTTACTTGTCCTCAAGCAATATAGTATTGAAATAAAAATACTAGAATCACTTCTTTATTCTTCATACTTTGTACATCAGTGATTTCTATACGGCGGTATAAACAATGGTAGTAACGATGTGGTTTACAGTCATAAATGACTCTGAAAATTTAGATCCATTAAGGAAATTGAATCTTTATGAAAACATTTGATCTTTTGAAAATTAAATCTAGCTTTTACCCTAGATAAGTTTTCCGGAATAACCCTTCACCGGTGTTTGCAAATTGTTTTTGTGGGTTTGGTGTGTTTCAGATTTGAAAATTTTAGCTCAAAACTTGTGGTTTTGTGTCACCCACTTGCTATCCTTGTATTGGGAAAGCAACACGTCCAGTATACTTGCTCCGTATATTACCTTTCGGTAAACTACCATCCGGTTGTAAAGGAAAGCGTTGAACAAGCAACTATTAAGGCAATGGCTCCTGACATGCTTTTAATTATGGTCTATAACGTGTCGGATGCAATTACTATCCTTGGTAGGAGCAATAGTAAAGCTCACCCTATAATTTTTCGATTTGGCACAAGATCCTGTCTTCGATCATACTATGCAACCACCGTTCTTACGGTTGACACCCGATTTGGTTCAGGTGACCTAATGAATTTCAGGTGAATTCTTAGGATTTTACGTTCAACGGTAATGAACGCATTAAAAATGGGTTTTTCAGAAAACAAATCGATTTGTAATTTTGATCAAAATATTTTCTCGTTCAAGCTCGAGTTTAGATATCATTGAATTCCATGAGTTTGTAATTCTCAATCTTTAAGGTCAATCTCAAGGATTGAGTAATATCAGTCTTAAAAGCTGATTTTTAATCTTTAAGGAGATTATCCTTTCTGGGGGTCTGATTCATTAGTCTTATCAAGCTAAATTGCACGGCGTCCTCCCCATTTTACAAGACAGATCCTCTCATGGTTAGGATAAGTCTGACCACTTGGAGACCCTGTTTGATGCTGAGGTCCGTGGATTTACTGCTGATTTTAGTGATGACTTTTCTAGATTTTTCGTCAACCTACAGCTGGTCTGGACGACAACTTCATGACCTAAATCAAGAAGCGCGTTTCTTTTTCGGAAGACTTTACTTCCTTTTAATGATGGAATTGATTCATCGTGTAGACCCATCTATTCTTTCAAATATATTATAGTAAATCGGGTGAAACTGATTAGTTTAGTCTAAAGCAAAAGCATCTTCAGTTATTTGTTACAGAAATATGTGATATATGTTCAAAATAACTTGGTAAATTTTTCCACACTTGGCTTTTATTTTCCTTTTTATTGTCCTATATTCCATTTTAAATGAATTCTAACATTTTGGTTTATTTCTCAATTTATGTCCTTTTCGAGGTAACAATAATTTCGGTGTTTAACACCTAGTTTTATCGTTCATAAATATGTATAAACATGATTTTGAATTCATTTAATTAAAAATTTTGAAAATTTTTACTAGAATTGGGTAGTCAGTATATAAGACTAGGACTGTTCTTTATTATCAGAGAGCACTAGATTCTAATACAACTACTGCTTTACTAGTATTTTTAATGGTAACCAAGTGTATAAGTTTAAAATTTTAAAAATCCGAAATAATTTAACCCCTTCCCACACTTAAGATCTTGCAATGCCCTCATTTGCAAGAAATCAGTAACAATTTAAATTATTGAGGGTAATTAGCGTAGAAAAATGATTAAATTTTACCAAAGTTTCCAAACATATTGGCGTTTGTTTGTTGAATGATAAATGGTGCACATCATTTGTTCATTCCTTCTTGTTGTTACATTACATTTCTTTTTCGTTTTGTCGTCAAAAGTACTAGCTTTTACTGAACTTAATGCCAGTCTTTGAAAATGCGCTGTTTTACCCTGTTTTGTACAATTGACAATATACATACATACAAATATAAACAAGCATGGCAATTTAAAATGGGACTTAAAATCCCACTTTGAAATCAAATATGAAACATTAGTACAACAAATAAAAATATTAAACATTACAATAAAAATATCATAATATAATGTGTTTAAACATAAATAAACAGAAATAATAAAAATTAAAAATCATATAAATTACCAACCGGAACTAAATCAATCTGGATAGGGGTTCCAGTTCATGTCGTCATCCGGGTTCCATGGTTGGTGATAGGTGTACTGGTATGCCTGGTTAGGGTCGTAGAGAGTATAAGGTGGTCTCATCTTGGGTTGGTGTTGAGGATAGTAAGCTGGTCGGGTCGGAACGTAGTGATCCTGAGGTGATAGCCGGCTCATAATCTGACGCTGATGATAGTCCCATCTATCATGCTGTCGTTGCCTGGAATGTTCGTAATCATTCTGGGCTTGCCACTGCTCCATCCGTCTAAATCTCTCCGCATTTGTCATATCTACCTCATCTACACGCTGGTAGACATCAGTCATAGCCTCCCGAATAACATCCTTAATGTCACTCGCTTCCTCCATCTCCTCATCTGAGCCTCTTTCTACCTGCGGATGACTACCTTCATAGGGTATTGCTTGGTTACGTCTACTCTTCAATACCTTAGCACCCGCATAAACTCTCAATCCTAAAAGCTCAACCTGTTCCCTACATTCCAAAAGTGGACCCCCTTGGTCCTTATCTACACCTAAATACTCTCTAATAAGAGTAACAAAAATACCTCCTCCAATAATCCCCCCTTCCTGTATTCCTTCAACCATCTTAGATAAATAAAAACCAACACAGTAAGGGATATTAACAAAGCCTCTTGGGTCTCGAATACACTTTAGGTAAAATAAATCATGTAAGGTCAATTTTTCCTTGTTGTGACCTCTCTGTGTAATCGAGTTAGCCAAAAATCTATGAATTATACGAAGCTCAGCTCTGTTAATATGTAAGTAGGTATGTGTTCCTCCCCGCCCAAAAACATTATAATCGGACATACGCCTCCAAACGGCGTTCGCATCAAAATTCCTATCTACCCTTTCACCACGATAAATCAAATTCATACAATCGGGTAGTAGTAATTCAGCGGGTGTATATATCTGTAATGCCCTGGCCATGTCCAGCATGGACATCCTGTACATCCTACCGCCAAGTATAAACCTAAGAAAACTTCTATCATCTAATCTATCTACATCTACATTTAATGCTATAGTACTCATCAGCTCAACACACCATTCCTTATATACAGGTCTACGAATGGTGAATAGACGTTCCCAATCAGTAAAAGAAGAACTGCCATACCTTTGAATCAGATGCTCCCTAACACGGTCAGCTAGTTGGACCCTTTCCAAAGGATCCCAATCAATTACCCTAGGCACCTCTACATCTTTCGTTACTAATTTGAATTTATTACTTTGATATGCCGGGTAATCTCTCCATCGTCTATCGAATCTCAGATTAGGATGCAACGTGTGTTCAGGAATCGTTGGGTATTCTACAGGCGGATGCATCGGAAATACTATGAATTCATTAACAAACTATAGCGGATCATAATAAGGTACGTGTTGATCAGGCTGATGTTGTTGTTCCTGTTGTGGTACTTGTTCAGGTTCATATTGCATTTCTGGTTCTGGTTCTGGAGCAGGTCGTCTAGATGATGATGATGATGAACCTCCAGTATCGGCTCTATGCAAAACACATTAAACACAAAATTTGTGCATCCAAATATGCATTAGTGTTAGCAAAATAACAACTTAAAACAATCACAATAACATGTTCAATCAAAATTAAACTTATACACATTTTCACAATTTTTTTACAATTTTACACTTTTTCAAATAAGCACATATGAAAATGTATACAAAGTTCATAAGCATTTAACTCAAATAACATGTTAAAACAACCTTTACTAACAATTAAACAAGTCTCAAATGGCAATTATATCAAATTAATCAAGTTCATGAATTTTGCACCTAAAAAGTCCACTTTAATCTTCAAAAATCATGTTTAGGATTAAAGTTTGGATCATTTAGCTACCTAAACATGTTACACTACTCAATTTAGCAATAATTCATGACAAAAATTGGCCATAACCTGTTTATATCAAAAAGCCCCAAATTGCTCAAGAACACAAATCCTAGATTTCCAAAAATTTTGAAGTTTTTGGCTTCAAATCATGTTAAATAGCATCAATCTAGGTTATACTTGCATAAAATACTATCAATTTAACACTAATTACACTAGAAATTAACAAAATTGCATTAGATAAAATATTGGTAATTATCACAAAAACTAGGAATTTTTAGAGTTTAGGGGTGTAATTTTTACCTTTTTTGATAAACTTCTGAACAATTTCATGATTAGAGCGAGAAATTTGACGAATTACGGTGAAATTTGGTGAGGTTATGAGAGATTTTCGTGTATGTGTGTGTGTATTGTGGAAAGAGCAGAACACAGCTCGCTGAGCTTTTTCTATCTGGCCTGTTTTCCAGCTCCATGCGATCGCATGGAGTTGGAGTTCAAAACTCATGCGATCGCATGGGGTCCGGGTACATTACTTTGGCTTTTTTTTTTTTTTTTTTTTATAACCTTATACTTAATAAAACATAAAATTAATTAAAAATTAAAATTTTATTTCTTTTTAGGATGAGGGCGTTTCGGATCGTTGTCCTAGTCCGTCCCTTGACAAAATTTTAAAATTTGTCAATTTAAAGCGCGGTTTTAAAAGTAAAGATTTTTGGGTTTTTTTTAAATGTTTTTGGCATACTTTAGTTCAATAAGATTAAAAATAATGATAATAAAGTTCTCGTCCCTCCCTTGAGTAGAGCAATTTCGGTTCAACGACCTAGTCTTCAACTCACGACGAATTTTAAAAATCAAATTTTTAACTTAACAAAATAAAGTAAATTTTTGTTTTTAAATTCACACCAATCTTAAATATAAAATGCATAAAATTAAAAATTCATATTAAAAATTCACACCAAACTTAAATTATATTTTTATTTTTATACATAGAAACTTATATTAAAAATATTAATTTTTCAAATATTTACAAACTTAAATATATTTATTTTTTTAAAAGGGTTTAAAATATCAATTTAATATTAATTTTAAAAACAAAGTAAAAATAAAAATAAAAATCTTTTTGGTCTTTTATCCCACTTTAATCAATCAAATATTATCAAAAACATACGCCCCTCTTTTCGGCAAAGTAATTTCGGTTTCATAACCTAGTTTAACTCATGACGAATTTTTGAAATATTTTGGGTTGATTGATTAAAGATATTTATACCTTAAGAATAAACGGTAAATTTCACTGTGATGTAGTAAATTTTTGTATGATATCAATAATTTCGGTCGCAAAACCTAATTTTATTGAGTACCAATTTAATACTTTATAGTGAACGATTTAGCGTTTATTATCAAAAGGTTAAAAATAAAAATAAAAATAAAAATAAAAATAAAAACTGAAAACTGTACAAACTTACCTGTGAAATAGAATTCTTAGTGACCTGCTTTAGCCCACTCATAAGATAGTCGGACTAATTGGTTTTCCATAGCTACATAGGCGTAACCTCGAGCATTTAATGTTTTTTCTTCGAAACATATGAACGGTCCATCTCTACATAAAGTAACGAATTCGGTATTGGAATATGTCTGATTTGTCGAGCATTTTCCTTTGTGTGACCATTTTCCGCATTTGTGACATCTTTCAAGGTGTCGTGCTCTTCTTTTCGCTGCGGATTTTGATTTTCCTTTACCAAACTGTAACTTATTATTTTTGTTTCTGAATTCTTTTCTTACTCCGTCCAATTTACCTCTGATTAATGATACTATTTCACTTGGAAGGGTGTCATTATTACGTTTAGTGATTAAAGCGTGTAGCATTAGACCATGGTTTAGTTCACAGGAAGTCTTCATCTCGTAAAACCTAAAAAAAATAAAAATTCAGAATGGGGGGAGAAGACTAGTTCTTTAGGGTCTGCTAGGGAACGACCATTCGGGTTCCATTCTCGGAAACTACACGAAAACAGAACATGTAACTCTAACAAAAATACATATTATCCTTTAAAGACTTGATTCTCCCCACACTTAGTTAGCTGTGGTGTCGAAATTGTGATTAACTCCGTTGTCAACTTCCATTGGACTATCTATGTAATGTTTAACTCTGTGACCATTAACCTTAAATTCAATTCCATTTGAATTTATTAATTCTACCGTTCCGTACGGGAAAACTCTTTTGACTATGAATGGTCCAGACCATCTTGATTTCAATTTTCTAGGAAATAGCTTGAATCGTGAATTGAAAAGAAGAACTCTGTCTCTTTCCTTAAATTCTTTTGAACTTCTTATTCTTTTATCATGCCATTTCTTCGTTCTTTCCTTATAGATTAACGAATTTTCGTATGCTTCATGTCTTAATTCTTCTAATTCGTTTAGTTGACTTAATCGTAGACGTCCAGCTTCATGTAAATCAAGATTACATGTCTTCAAAGCCCAAAATGCTTTGTGTTCAATTTCTACTGGAAGATGACATGCTTTTCTGTAAACGAGTCTAAAAGGTGTGGTACCAATTGGAGTTTTGTAGGCTGTTCTAAAAGCCCAGAGTGCATCCTCCAATTTAATGGACCATTCCTTCGGATTTGATCCTACGGTTTTTTCTAGAATACGTTTTAAAGCTCGGTTGGTATTTTCAACTTGTCCACTTGTTTGTGGATGATAAGCGGTGGAGATTTTATGAGGTACTCCATATCTTTTAAGAACTTTCTCAAGTTGATTATTACAAAAATGAGTACCCCGATCACTTATTAAAGCTTTCGGTGTTCCAAACCTTGTAAAAAGACGTTTTAAAAAATTGACTACAACTCGTGCATCGTTAGTTGGGAGAGCTTGTGCTCCTGCCTATTTAGATACATAATCAATGGCAACGAGAATGTAGAGATTATTATGAGATTTTGAAAATGGACCCATAAAGTCAATACCCCAAATGTCAAATACTTCACATACTTGAATGACATTTTGTGGCATTTCATCACGTTGACTTATTTTTCCGGCCCTTTGACAAGCATCACAGGATTTGCAAAGAATGTGCGCGTCTTTGAAAATTGTAGGCCAATAGAATCCAGCATCGTAAACTTTTCTTGCTGTTAGTTGAGGCCCATAATGCCCTCCTGTTGGTCCTATGTGACAATGGTTTAATATTTGACTGGCTTCATCCCCAAATACATATCGGCGTATTATTCCATCGGGACAACTTTTAAACAAATGTGGATCTTCCCAGAAATAGTGTTTTATATCACTAAAGAATTTCTTTCGTTTTTGGTACGATAATCCTTTTTCAAGGAATCCACATACTAAGTAGTTTGCATAGTCTGCAAACCATGGAATTTCATTATAATCTATCTTCAATAGATATTCATCAGAAAAGTTGTCTTGTATGGCCGATTCATTTAGAACTTCTAATTCGGGATTTTCAAGACGAGAAAGATGATCAGCGGCGAGATTTTCTGCTCCCTTTTTTTTCTCGGATTTCAATATCGAACTCTTGTAAGAGTAAGATCCAACGGATTAATCGTGGTTTGGCATCTTGTTTCGAAAATAGGTATCTAAGAGCAGAATGGTCGGTATAGACCACCGTTTTAGCTAGAACGAGATATGATCGAAATTTGTCAAAAGCAAAGACAATAGCAAGGAGTTCTTTTTCAGTAGTTGTATAATTCATTTGTGCTCCTTGTAACATCTTACTAGCATAATAAATATGTTGAAATCGTTTTTCAATCCTTTGTCCTAAAACGGCTCCCATTGCAAAATCACTTGCATCGCACATTAGTTCAAACGGTAGATTCCAATTTGGAGTTATCATGATCGGCGCATTAGTGAGTTTCTCTTTAAGAATATTAAAAGATTTGATGCATGAGCATCCTTTTCTAGGAGTTTATTCATAGGAGTGGCAATTTTAGAAAAATCTTTTATGAAACGTCGGTAAAAACCGGCATGCCCTAGAAAACTCCTAACTCCTCTAACATTGGTGGGATGTGGAAGTTTAGCAATTACATCTACTTTAGCTCTATCCACTTCAATTCCTTCCTTTAAAATTTTATGACCAAGAACGATGCCTTCTTTAACCATGAAATGGCATTTCTCCCAATTAAGTACTAGATTTGATTGTTCGCATCTAATAAGCATTCGTTCAAGATTAACTAGACATGTTTCAAAAGTATCACCGAAGACTGAAAAGTCATCCATAAAAACTTCCATGCATTCTTCTATCATGTCGTGAAAAATCGCCATCATGCACCTTTGAAAGGTTGCAGGGGCGTTGTAAAGTCCAAATGGCATGCGTTTGTAAGCAAAAGTACCATAAGGGCACGTGAATGTGGTTTTCTCTTGATCCTCGGGTGCTATTGGAATTTGAAAGTATCCGGAAAAACCATCAAGGAAACAATAGTAACTATTTCCGGCTAATCTTTCCAACATTTGATCAATGAATGGTAAGGGAAAGTGATCTTTTCTGGTGGCGTCATTTAATTTTCTATAATCAATACAAACACGCCATCCTGTTATAGTCCTAGTAGGAATAAGCTCATTTTTCTCATTTGTGATGACAGTCATGCCACCCTTCTTAGGCACGCATTGAACTGGGCTTACCCATGGACTATCAGAAATTGGATAAATTAGACCTGCATCTAGTAGTTTAATAATTTCTTTCTTAACAACATCTTGCAAATTCGGATTTAGTCTTCTTTGGCGTTGCACATACGTTTTATGACCTTCTTCCATAAGGATTTTATGTGTGCAATACGAATGACTTATTCCTTTAATATCATGAATTTTCCATGCAATGGCTGGTTTATGAGCTTTTAGCACAGAAATGAGTTAAGATTTTTCATTTTCAGTAAGAGAAGACGATATTATTACAGGTAATTCAGATTCACCATGTAAATAAGCGTATTCCAAATGGTTTGGAAGTGGCTTTAACTCTAATGTCGGTGGTTCTTCTATCGATGATTTGTATCAATATCTGTCATCTTCTTTTTGCATTTGAATTTCTTCTGTTGTTGGTTCATATCCATTTTCCATAAGTGTAGCTATCATTTTAGTTTCATCAATTGGTTCAGTTCCTTCTCCTAAAGAACATTCTCCTGTTCCTTGTAATTCTGGAAATTCTTTTAACAATTCTGCATGTGATTCTATAGTTTGAATATAATAACATGTATCATCTGCAGATTGCGGTTGTTGCATGGCTCTATCAACTGAAAAGGTAACACTCTCGTCCTCTATACTTAGGGTCAGTTTCTTACCGAACACGTCTATCATTGCTTTAGCCGTGTTTAAGAATGGTCTTCCTAATATGAGAGGAACTTGTTTAGGAATTTAGCATATCTAGGCATTCCTGAAATCACATCAATGAAAAGAAGATTGACATTTATCTGTTTAAACATATCAAAGAATTTGGATTGCTCGGCTTCAAATCTCTCTTTTCTCATTTTACTCGGGTAAGGAAGTGGTGGTTGGTATGGTTTCACATAAGGTTTAGCCTTAACTGTGTTATCTTCATTAACCTTTTCAACTACCGGTTCTTTTTCCTTATCTTGATCAGATTGTGGTTCTTGTGGAGTAGGAATAGCATCATCAGAAAATACAGGTATTTCAGGTGGTTTAAGTGTGATGCCACTTCTTGTGGTAATGGCATTAGCTGTTTCATTCCGGGGGTTAGCATTAGTATCACTAGGTAGACTTCCCGGTTTTCTTTCACCTATCAACCTTGCTAGGTTGCTCACTTCTTGTTCCAGATTTTGAATAGAAGCTTGTTGATTTCTAAATGCTTGAGCATTTTGTTCATTGGTTTGTTTCTGAGATGTGAAAAATTGAGTTTGAGATTCAACTAGCTTCGACATCATGTCTTCTAAATTTCGCTTTTTATCATCGGTTTGTGGTGGTTTATTTTGAAAAATAGGTCTTTGCTGATTGTAAGTATTGTTAGATACTTGTTGATTGATAGGACCTTGTTGGTTGTTGTATGGAACATTTCGGTTATAATTCTGGTTTTGATTGTAGTTTGGTCTTGGCGGTTGATAATTATTCTGATAATTATTTCCAGGCCTTTCGTTTATGTATGAAACATTCTCTCTTTGTTCCATTGTTAGTTCAATACTGAGACAATCTTTTGTCAAATGTGGTCCTCCACACTGCTCACAACTAGTTCGTATTGAGTGAATATCTTTAGTCATCTTTTCCATTCGTCTCTCAATAGCATCTATCTTTGCGGAAATGGAATCTAAGTCATGGCTAGAATCGGCTCTAGCTGCTTTAGATGATCTAACAATATCTTTTTCTTGGTGCCTCTCATGTGAGTGGGAAGCAGTGTTATCAATAATTTTATAAGCATCAGTTGCGGTTTTCTTCATAATGGAACCACCAGCTGCTATATCGATGTCTTTTCGTGTAGTGATGTCGCATCCTTGGTAGAATATTTGTACTATTTGACAGGTGTCTAACCTATGTTGCGGACATCCTCTTAATAACTTTCCAAATCTTGTCCAAGCCTCATATAGAGTTTCGTTTGGCTTCTGTGTGAACGTAACAATTTCTCCTTGAAGTCTTACGGCTTTAGATGCCGGAAAGAATTGTTTAAGAAAATTTTCAACTAAAACGTCCCATGTATCAATCGCCCCTTCAGGTAACGATTCTAACCAATCTTTGGCTTCTCCCTTTAAAGTCCAGGGAAATAACATGAGATATATCTGTTCATCCTCCACTTCTCTTATTTTAAATAGTGTGCAGATCCTATTAAAGGTACGAAGATGTTCATTTGAATCTTCCTTCGGCGCAAAACTAAATTGGCATTGATTAGTTACCATGTGTAGAATTTGTCCCTTGATTTCATAATCTGGCGCATTTATGTCAGGTTGAGTAATTGCGTGACCTTGGCCAATGCGTTTAGCTCTCATTCGGTCTTCCATACTTGGAGGTTTCAGATTCTCCATGATTGAATTTGTTGAATCTGAATCACTATAGGATTCTGATTTAATGGTAGGTTCCTCAACAATCTCTGTTTGAATGATTGGTGGTTCCGGAGGAAAGATTAATGGTTCAGGATCTATGAATTGTCCCTGAATATTCTCCGGATTCTCAATTGTGAGGTCAAGTTCAAAAAATGGATTATCGGAAATTTGAATTGGAGTACTTGGTCGACTGGATGACGATTCTAAAGAAAAATCAACGGCGACAATATTTGCTAGATGTCTTGATCGAGTTACAGGTGGTGAACGTACAAAAGGTGGTGAACGTTTTGCTCGGTGCATTCACTGAATATCCTATTAGTTATAAAAATAAGAAAAATTATATAAGTTATCAAATTAATCGACTTTTCTGATTTTGCCCACGTTTCGAATAGCCAAAAGATGTAGCAGAGGGGCAGGATTCGTTTGGTCTCAATATAATTGAGTACTGTTTGGCTCCAATAACCCGATCCACGTACAAATCCAACTATTACTACGAACCAGAAAATTTTGATGTGTATCAATTTAACCACTTAAAATAATTTTTCGTTAAAGTTTAAAGAAATTTAGAGAGAAGAAATAGAAAAATTCTATGTCCTAAAAACTAGAATGTCGAGAAATAAGAAAGAAAAAGAGCGCGTCGAAAAACGTCGAAAACTAAAAAGTCGAAAAATAAAAATAAGAATGTAGCGCGTCGAAACTTAAAAAGGAACTAAAAACTAAAAATTAAAAGTTGCGTCTAAAAATATTAAAGCTTAAAAGAAATACTATATCCCAAATGGCAATAACTTAAAAAGGTACTAAAATATAAAAATGGCGTCGCAAAATTCTAAAGCACTTAAATCTTAGTCTAAAGAAAAAGCACTTAAGGGATTTTACGGCAAAGCTTAAAAATCTAGAAGTAAAAATAACTATGGCAAAAACTATGACTTGAAACTAAAAACGAGCGAAAAATACAAATATTACGCTAAAACGAATAAAAAGGTACAAAATATAAAAATATACTTAAAGTTGTAAAAAGTACAATTTTTATAAAAATATTATTTTTATGTTATTTATTTTATAAAACTATTAATTTTATAATTTATTAAAACTTATTAAACTAAATAAAACAAATTAATTAAATAACACTAAACTAAATAATAAATAAATAAAACCTAATTAGGGTTTAAATAATAATAATAAATAATACTCCGTAATTAATGCTTAATTAGGTCAACAGTTGGCGTGTCAGACAGGGCCATGCGATCGCATGGTCCTCACGTTAAAAATCCATGCGATCACATGGATAGGGATTACGGGCCAGGCTTTGGGCTGTAACAGTACCGGGCCTCGATTAATTTTTTTTTTCTGTTTTATATATTTATATAATATATTTATATAAATTAAATAAAACATATATTTTTACAAAATAAAGATAAAGAAACTTTATAGAACTTATATATTTAACAATCTCTTAAAAATATTTATATTTTTGTTTTTCTTTTTATATTTTCGTATATTTAAAACGTATTTTTACAAAAACGTATTTTTATAAAAGTAAACTAAAAATCTTTTTTTTTAAATTAGCGTTGCGCTTCCGGCGTTTAAGCAAGAATGTCCCCGGCAGCGGTGCAAAAAATACTTGATATGTGCGAGGTGTACTAGAAAATAGTATTATTTTTTATAATGAAATACTATTAAATACAATACAATTTTACATAAGATATTTATTTATTTATAGAATGGATATACCTAAACCTTGCTACAATACTTATAGGCAGTGTACCTAATCGTACAGTAGTGTAGTTTTTAGTAATTCCGGTTCGTTCCACAGGGAAAATTAAACAAGCTTAACGCTGTATTAGTTTTAAATTTATAAAAATACAATATATATATATATATATATATATATATATATATATATATATATATATATATATATATATATATATATAAGTAATATTATTATTATAAAAAGGGGGTTTTTATCATTTAATGACCGGTTTGTCGATTTTAAAACTTTAGTCGCAGTTAAAATCTAATGTAAAATATATAAATATAACTTAATTTTAAGCGTAAAGTAAATAACGATAATGAAATTGCGATAAAAGTGCGATAAAATAAAATTGCGATAATTAAAGAGTACGATAATTAAAAGTGCAATTAAATATAATGACAATAAATAAAAGTACGATAAATTAAAAGTGCAATTAAATATGAAATAAAAGAATTATGCTTATTTAAACTTTCGTAATCATGATGTTCGACGTGTTGATTTTTAGTTTATTTCCATGGGTTAATTGTCCTTTGTCCTGGATTATTTAATATGTCCGTCTGGTTTTTGTCCATAACAGTCCATCAGTCATAAATATAAAGTGAGAGTGTCCTCGTCAAATTATCCTTATATCTAAAGTCAAATATTCCAACTAATTGAGGACTTAAACTGTAACAAGGTCTTAATACTTTGTTTAATAATTACACCAGGATATTAACTACGTGTAACCCAAGGTTTTAATACTTTGTTAACAATTACGCCAAGTGTCCTTGTACATAATTTCACCCTTGTTTTAATAAATCTATTAACTATTAATCCATTCCCGTGTCCGGTTAAATGAACGATTATTCGTACATATAAATATCCCGCCCATCATGTCCGATCGAGTGTATATGGTTATTTATAGGTACGTCCAATCGTAAATCTTTATATTAAATTAATAAACTATCATTTAGTTAAACAAATATAAAGCCCATTAATAGCCCATAGTCTAATTTCCACAAGTGTCGTTCTTTTGTCCAAACCCCAATTATGGTACAAAGCCCAATTACCCAATCTTAATAATTTAGCCCAACATCATGATTACTTCGTCTTAAATAAGCATAATAATAATTTAGCTACGAGACATTAAATTAAAAATAACATTAACCATAACTTACAGTGATTAAAAATAGCGTAGCGTTACACAGACAGAATTTCGACTTACACCCTTACAACATTCGCTAACATACCCTTATTATTAGAATTTAAAATTAAAATTAAAATTATAATATAAATATATATATATTTACGTTTGTAGATAGAGAGATGGATTGATATATGATGAACCAAAGCTGCGAATTTATAGGCCTGTGGGCTGGATTTCAGGGCCATGCGATCGCATGGCTTTTGTACCTCCAGGCCATGCGATCGCATGGTGGTAGGTATCAGCTCAAAATTCTTCGTTTTCTTGTCTGTCGACGTTTATAATATATAATATAATATATAAATAATTTATATAATTATTTAAATATAATATTATATTCTTGTGCATAGTTGACTCATAATTTTTAGTCCGTTGCATCGAGCGTTGAGAGTTGACTTTGGTCCCGGTTCCGGTTTTTCGAACGTCCTTGCGTACAATTTAATATCTTGTATTTTGTGTTTAGCGTCTTGTACTCTTGTAATTTTGAGACGTTTCTTATCAATAATTGGAACCTCTTTGATTGTACTTTGTACTTTTGAGCTTTTTGGTCGTTTGCGTCTTCAATTCGTCGAATCTGTCTTTTGTCTTCACCTTTTATTATTTAAACGAATATCACTTGTAAATAGAACAATTGCAACTAAAAGCTTGTCTTTCTTGAGGGATAATACTATGAAATATATGTTCGTTTTTAGCATTATCAAATATTCCCACACTTGAGCGTTGCTTGCCCTCAAGCAATATAGTCTTGAAATAAAAATACTAGAATCACTTCTTTATTCTTCACACTTTGTACATTAGTGATTTCTATACGGCGGTATAAACAATGGTAGTAACGATGTGGTTTACAGTCATACATGACTCTGAAAATTTAGATCCATTAAGGAAATTGGATCTTTATGAAAACATTTGATCTTTTGAAAATTAAATCTAGCTTTTATCCTAGATAAGTTTTCCGGAATAACCCTTCACCGGTGTTTGCAAATTGTTCTTGTGGGTTTGGTGGGTTTCAGATTTGAAAATTTTAGCTCAAAACTTGTGGTTTTGTGTCACCCACTTGCTATCCTTGTATTGGGAAAGCAACACGTCCAGTATACTTGCTCCGTATATTACCTTTCGGTAAACTACCATCCGGTTGTAAAGGAAAGCGTTGAACAAGCAACTGTTAAGGCAATGTCCCCTGACATGCTTTTAATTATGATCTATAATGTTTCGGATGCAATTACTATCCTTGGTAGGAGCAATAGTAAAGCTCACCCTATATTATCAAAAATCTTTTTGGTCTTTTATCCCACTTTAATCAATCAAATATTATCAAAAATATACGCCCCTCTTTTGGGTAAAGTAATTTTGGGTATATTACCTAGTTTTACTCCTGACAAATTTCTGAAATATTTTGGATTGATTGATTAAAGATATTTATACCTTAAGAATAAACGGTAAATTTCGCAGTGATGTAATAAATTTTTGTATGATATCAATAATTTCGGTTTCGCATACCTAATTTTATTGAATACCGATTTAATACTTTATAGTGAACGATTCAGCATTTATTATCAAAAGGTTAAAAACAATAAAAACAAATAAAAACTGTACATACTTACCTGTGAGAAAGAATTCTCAGAGACCTGTTTTAGCGGACTCATAAGAGAGTCGTGTGATTTGGTTTTCCATAGCTACATAAGCGTAACCTCGATTCTTCAATAACTTTTCTTCTAAACATATGAACGGTCCTTCTCTGCATAGAGTAACAAATTCGGTATTTGAAAATCGGGGTTTGAGCAAAACTAGTTCAAGAACAGGGTATCGAGCTTTATTATTAAATTTCTGTTTAAATTCGATAATTTAAAGTAAATGGAGGTAGTGTGTGATTGATCAGGATGGTATAAAACGAATGAATGATTTATCAACTATAACTGGTTAATTTATACAAGGGATGCAGTCGACAGCATAAATTAAAGTCAAGGAATATATAAATTTTTTTTTACAACCTATCAATTTGTTGTACTGGATATTTGTTTTGATTAGATATTGAAGGCGACCCGTAACAGAATCGTACTAATTTGATATCAATCTTCAATAATTTTCAGACCAAAAACAAAATCATAACTGTTGGAAGTGTACTGAATTCGAAATTGGGAATCTGCTTTATACGATTTTCTTGATTTTTTTTATATAAAATATATAATTAATATTAATTATTGAATATAACTATATGGATAATAATAATAATGCTTTTAATATCCTTAGTAAAATTTATAATAATAATATTAATAAAATAATAATAGTAACATTAATTATAATGATAAAATTAATAAGAATCATGATAATGATAATTTTATATAATAAAATTTTTTAGTAATAATAATAATACTAATTAATAATAATTATATTAATAATAATAATCATAATATCATTTATAATATAATACTAATAATACATATTGATAATAATAATAATATGATGATATTAATAATAACAATGATAATGTCAATAAATTTTTATAATAATCAATGATAATAAAACTGTTAATATTAATATTATTAATAATACTAATAATAATACTAATTATAATTAACAATAAAAATGTTATAACAATTCTTACATATTAAATTTCATATCTATTTGCTATATATAATAATATTATTAATACATATATTACTATTAATATTGAAAGTAATATAGCAATTATATTTTTATTTGCAAGTAAGTTTATTATGTTGATATTATATCTTATTAGCTATGTAATATTTAATAATTATATTATATATCCTATGAAAACATTTATTGGATATTGAATCATAAATATACATATAGATAATAATATCATGTATATGTTTATATATTCTTTTTAATTGTACTGAGATTTTGTTTATTATTTTGCATTTTTAATTCTAATTAATTAAAGTGTATCTTATTTATATATATTCTTATATTTATATTTATATAAATATATTTACATATTTATTTACAGATAATAGTTCGTGAATCATCGGGAGTAGTCAATGGTTAAATGAATCCATGAAAACAGTTTCAAAATTTTGTAACTCAACATTACAGACTTTGCTTATCTTGTCAAAATCATATAAGATTTAAGTTTAAATTTGGTCGAAAATTTCCGGGTCGTCACAGTACCTACCCGTTAAAGAAATTTCGTCCCGAAATTTGATTGGTATGGTCATGGCTAATAATAAGTATGTTTTCATGATGCCTACGAGCTGAAAGTTAGAGTTTTATCATTATTGAGTAATATAGATAAAACAATTTAATTTTGTGAAGAGTACGAGTGAAGCTATCACAAAAGAGTGTAATGAGTAAATGAAGATTTGTCATATCTTTTGACGTAGATAGAATTAATTTCCAGAGTTCACGGGATTTGGAGAAAATCTTCGTAATAAGATTTGATTCTTCGGTAATTAAGGACATTAGGATTATCTTCGGTTAAATGCGATAATTTATTTCGATTGTTCTGTCGAATATTTCCACTAAAAATAAACCTCTTTTGTTTCATAATTCTCACCATTCATATACTTTCTTTCTTAGTTCATACATCCAAAAGATTGTGAAAATGCTTAATCCCTTTCTAATCCTTGATATTTTCCTAAATATCATTTCTGTCATCCTTCTTTTCAATCTTTCACCAGAAAAATCTGTTTACTTCTACTATTACCTTGGGGGTGATACTATTCTTAATTCTACCGTGTCTTTATATTGCTATTCGTATTAATATCCACGGTTTGTAACCCCCGTGTTGTTATTGGGCTTTATATTTTCTCTTATATTTTGGAGCTCTTTGCCTTTTTATTCTCTTCTCGACCTCTAGTAAAGCGAGTAATGGTCCAGAATTCGTAAGTATGGAGTTTTGAATGAACTTAATGTTCTAAACAAGAAAGAACGTAATAGCACGATTTTGATTGGTTAAATTACCAGAATTCAAGAGAAAAGATAGAACTATCAGGGAGATATATTTTTGATATGTTTGGAGATTAGGTAGAATGTAAGAGTCATGTAACATGGCACATGATGACGTTATAATCTGTGAATCATCACGTTCCATTAGAAACTCAGCATGACTTACTGTAATATAACCACGTTGATCAAGTGTCATTATATTATACTAACTCATGCTTCAGTTCCTAACACTACTTCAAAAACATTCATATTTTAATTTCTAAGTTTTACAGAATATAGAAACTAAACAGTTTCCTTTTATGATATAACACAGATAGCGCAGAGAGATAATTAATATCGGACGAGAATATTTCTGAAGATATCTACAGAAATATTGAGGATATTTATAATGAAAGATACGATAATATCTTAGAATTTCTGATGTTAAAGCGGAGGGGTACGAAATACTATTAATTTTATTACGAAATAATATTAAATACGAAACAATTTTACACAAGTTATTGATTTATTTATAGAATGTGATATACCTAAACCTTTCTACAACATTTATAGGCAGTGTACCTAATCGTAGAGTAGTGTAGTATTTAGTAAGTCCGGTTCGTTCCACAGGGACACTAGTTGGTTTTACACTATATTTTTCATTAACTATATTTGTGTGTGTATATATATATATATATATATATATATATATATATATATATATATATATATATATATAAGTAGTAATATTATTATTATAAAAGGGGGGGTTTTTACCGTTTAATTACCGGTTTGTCAATTTTTAAACTTAAGTCACAGTTAAAACCTAATGCAAAATATAAATGACGATAATTAAAGTTGCAATAATTAAAAGTGCGATGATTAAAATGACAGTAAATAAAAGTACGATGATTTAAAATAAAGAAATTATGCTTATTTAAACTTCCATAATCATGATATTTGACGTTTTGATTTTAATTTATTACCATGGGTTAATTGTCCTTTGTCCTAGATTATTCGATTCGTCTATCTGGTTTTTGTCCATAATAGTCCATCGGTCATAATTATAAAGTGCGAGTATCCTCGTCAAATTAACCTTATCCCGGATTCAAATATTCCCACTAATTGGGGACTTCAACTGTAACAAGGTCTTAATACTTTGTTAACAATTACACCAATTTTCCTTGTATGTAATCCACCCCTGTTTTAATGAGTTCATTGACTATTAATCCATCCACGTGTCCGGTCAAATGAACAATTATTAGTACTTATAAATATCCCGCCCATCGTATCCGATCGAGTGTATGTGGTTATTTATAGATACGTCAAATTGTAAATCTCTATATTAAATTAACGAACTATCATTCAGTTAACAAATATAAAGCCCATAGTCCAATTTCCACAAGTGTCGGTCTTTTGTCCAAACCCCAATTATGGTCCAAAGCCCAATAACCCAGTCTTTAATATTTAGTCCAACATCACGATTACTTCGGCTTAAATAAGCATAATAATAACTTAGCTACGAGACATTAATTTAAAAAGGTTGAACATAACTTACAATGAGTATTAATCGCGTAGTGTTACACGGACATAATTTCGACTTATAAACCTTAAAACATTCGCTACAATAACCTTATTATTATTATTAACTTAATATTAAAATTATATTTATAAAATATATATATATATATTTCTTTACAGAAGGAAGAAAGAAAGAAAAGGTGTAAATCACTTCGCAGAATGCATGGCCTTTTATAGGCGAATTTGAGTACTGTACTTAGGTGGAATGTTAGCTGGCTACCATTCAAAGTTGAATCAATAATATCTCGTTGTTTGACATTCATTCCCTGGCGAATTATTGATTTGAAATTTTCACTTATGACCCTTTAACTATGCTCAATTATCAATTTTTTATTATTTAATATTATTCTTATTATGAATTATTTAAATATTATATTATATTCTTGTGCATAGTTGACTTGTAATTTTAGCTCCATTGAGTCACGCGTTGATAGTTGGTTCAAGTCTCAGTTCCGGATTTTCGAACGTCCTTTCGTACGCTTAGATATCTTGTACTTTGCGTTTTACGGCTTGTACTTTTGTAATTTTTAGACATTTCTCATTAATAAATTGAACCACTTGGATTGTATCTTGTACATTTGAGCTTTTTGGTCATTTGCGTCTTCAAATCGTCGAATCTGTCTTTTGTCTTCACCTTTTAATATTTAAACGAATATTACTTGTAAATAGAACAATTGCAATTAAAAGCTTGTCTTTCTTGAAGGATAATGCTATGAAATATATGTTCGTTTTTAGCATTATCAAATATTCCCACACTTGAGCGTTGCTTATCCTTAAGCAATATAGAACTTGAATATAACTTTACTAAAATCACTTTTTTATTCTTCACACTTTGTACATCAGTGATTTTGATACGGCGGTATGAAAAATGATAGTAACATTGTGGTTTACAGTCCCACATGACTATGAAAATTTAGATCCTTTAAGAAAATTGGATCTTTATGAAAACATTTGATCTTTTGAAAATTCATTCTAGCTTTTACCCTAGATAAGTTTTTCGCAATAACCCTTCACCGATGTTTGCAAAATGTTTTTGTGGGTTTTGTGGATTTCAGACTTTAAAATTTTAGCTCAAAACTTGTGGTTTTATGTCACCCACTTGCTAACCTTGTATTAGGAAAGCAGCACGTCCAGTATACTTGTCTCGTGTATTACCTTTCAGTAAACTACTGTCCGGTTGTAAAGGAAAGCGTTGAACAAGCAACTGTTAAGGCGATGTCTAATGACATGCAGATAATCATGGTCCAAAAACGTGTCAGATGCAATTACTATCCTTTGTAGGAGAAATAGTAAAGATCACCCTAATATTTTTCGGTCTGGCACAAGGTCCTGTCTTCGACCATGCTATGCAACCACCGTTCTTACGGTTGACACCCGATTTGGTTCAGGTGACCTAATGAATTCCGGTGAATTCTTAGGATTTTACGCTCAACAGTAATGAACGCATTGAAAATAGGTTTTCAGAAAACAAATCGGTTTTAATTTTGATCAAAATATTTTCTCGTTCAAGCTCGTGTTTAGATATTATCGAATTCCATGAGTTTGTAATTCTCAATCTTTAAAGTCAATCTCAAGGATTGAGTAATATCAGGCTTAAATGCTGATTTTTAATCTTTTAAGGAGATTATCCTTTTCTGGGGGTCTGATTCATTAGTTTCATCAAGCTAATTTGCACGGCGCCCTCCCCATTTTACGAGACATATCCTCTTATGGATAGGATAAGTTTGACCACATGGCGACCCTGTTTGATGCTGAGGTCCGTGAATTTCCTGCTGATTTTAGTGATGACTTTTCTAGATTTTTCGTCAACCTACAGCTGGTCTGGACGACAACTTCTTGACCTAAATCAAGAAGCGCGTGTCTTTTTCGGAAGACTTTACTTCCTTTTAATGATGGAATTGATTCATCGTGTAGATCCATCTTTCTTTCAAATATATTACAGTAAATTGGGTAAAATTGATTAGTTTAGTCCAAAACAAAAGAACCTGAAATAATCTTGTACAAATATATGTGATACTTAGCTTTTATTTATGTTTTTCTTTGCCTTTTTATTCTCCTCTATTCCATTTCAAATGAATTCAAGCGTTTTGGGTTGTTTCTTAATTTATGTCCTTTCCGAGGTAACAATAATTTCGGTATTAACACCTAGTTTTATCGTTCATAAATATGTATAAACATGATTTTGAATTCATTTAGTTGAAATTTTTTCAAATTTTCACAAAATTTGGCAATTAAGTGTATAAATTAAATGTTTAAACCGAAAGAATTTAATCCCTTCCCACACTTAAGATCTTGCAATGCCCTCATTTGCAAGAAATCAGTAAAAATTTAAATTCATGAGGGTGATTAGCGTAGAAAAATGATTAAAATTTTACCAAAGTTTCCAAACATACTGTTGTTTGTTTGAATAATAAATGGTTCACATCATTTGTTCATTCCGTCATTTTAAAGCGTTGTTTTAAAAGCAAGGATTTTTGGGGTTTTTTTTATTTTTTTGACATACTTTAAATCAATAAGATTAAAAATAATGATAACAAAATTTGTCGCCCCGCCCTTGGGTAAAGCAATTTCGGTTCAACGACCTAGTGTTTAACTTACGACGCATTTTAGAAATCAATTTTTAACTTAATGAAATAAAGTACATTTTTGTTTTTTAATTCACACCAAACTTAAATTTAAAATGCATAAAATAAAATTTCATATAAATATATTTTTTTATATACATTAATTTTACAATTTTACAATTTTACATTTAAAATAATATAGCTTTATATTAATTTTAAAAACAAGGTAAAAAAATCTTTTTGGTCTTTTATCCCTCTTTAATCAATCAAATATTAACAAAAATATACGTCCCTCTTTTGGGTAAAATAATTTCGGCTAAATTACCTAATTTTACTCTTAAAGAATTTCTGAAATATTTTGGATTAATTGATTAAAGATATTTATACCTTATGAATAAATGGTAAACTTCGCTTTGATGCATTAAATTTTTGTATGATGTCAATAATTTCGGTTTATTATACCTAATTTTATTGAATATCAATTCAATACTTTATATCGAACGATTCAGCGTTTATTAACAAAAGGTTAAAAGCAATAAAAAAAATAAAAATAAAAACTGTACATACTTACCTATGAGATAGAATTCTCAGAGACCTGCTTTAGTTGACTCATAGGAGAGTCGTTCAATTTGGTTTTCCATTGCTACATAGGCGTAACCTCGAGTATTTAACAACTTTTCTTCTAAACATATGAACGGTCATTCTCTGCATAGAGTAACGAACTCGGTAGTGGAATATGTCTGATTCGTCGAGCATTTTCCTTCGTGTGACCATTTTCCGCATTTATGACATTTTTCAAGATGTCTTGCTCTTCTTTTTGCTGCGGATTTTGATTTTCCTTTACCGAAATATGTCTTATGATGTTCTTTCCTGAGTTCTTTTCTCACTTCGTCACATCTGCCTCTTATTACTGAAACCAGGTCACTCGGGAGGGTGTAATTATTACGTTTAGCAATCAAAGCGTGTAGCATTAGACCATGGTTCAAATCAAAGGAATTCTTCATCTCGTAAAACCTAAAAGAAATAAAAATTCAGAATGGGGGGAGAAGACTAGTTCTTTAGTGTCTGCTAGGGAAAGACCAATCGGATTCCATTCTCGAGAACTACACGAAAACAGAAAATCTAACTCTAAACAACATTATATCTTAGAACATTTGAATCTCCCCACACTTAGGTGGCTGTGGTGTTGAAATTGCGATTAACTTCATTGTTCACTTCCATCGGACCATCAATATAGTGTTTAGCTCTGTGACCATTAACTTTAAATTCAATCCCATTTGAACTTATCAATTCTATTGTTTCGCATGGGAAAACTCTTTTGACTATGAATGGTCCAGACCATCTTGATTTCAATTTTTTCAGGAAATAGCTTAAATTGTGAATTGAAAAGAAGGACTCTGTCTCCTTCCTTAAATTCTTTTGAACTTCTGATTCTTTTATCATGCCATTTCTTCGTTCTTTCTTTATAGATTAACGAATTTTCATATGCATCATGTCTTAATTCTTCTAATTCGTTTAGTTGACTTAATCGTAGACGTCCGGCTTTATATAAATCAAGATTACATGCCTTCAAAGCCCAAAATGCCTTGTGCTCAATTTCTACTAGAAGGTGACACGCTTTTTCGTAAATGAGTTTAAAAGGTGTGATTCCATTTGGAGTTTTGTAGGCTGTTCTAAAAGCCCAGAGTGCATCCTTCAATTTTATGGATCATTCCTTTGGATTTGATCCTACGGTTTTCTCTAGAATACGTTTTAATGCTCGGTTGGTATTTTCAACTTGTCCACTTGTTTGTGGATGATAAGCGATTGAGATTTTATGAGTTACTCCATATCTTTTGAGAACTTTCTCAAGTTGATTATTACAGAAATGAGTTCCCCGATCACTTATTAAAGATTTCGGTGTTCCGAACCTAGCAAAAAGACGTTTTAAGAAGTTGACTACAACTCGTGCATCGTTAGTTGGGAGAGCTTGTGCTTCCGCCCATTTAGATACATAATCAATGGCAATAAGAATGTAGAGATTATTATGAGATTTTGGAAATGGGCCCATAAAGTCAATACCCCAAACGTCAAATACTTCACATACTTGAATGACATTTTGTGGCATTTCATCACGTTGACTTAATTTTCCGGCCCTTTGACATGTATTACAGGATTTACAAAGAAGGTGCGCGTCTTTACAAATTGAAGGCCAATAGAATCCAGCATCGTTGACTTTCTTTGCTGTGATTTGAGGCCCATAATGCCCTCCTGTTGGTCCTGTATGACAATGGTTTAAGATTTGACTAGCTTCATCTCCGAATACGCATCGGCGTATTATTCCATCGGGACATCTCTTAAACAAATGTGGATCCTCCCAAAAATAGTGTTTTATATCACTAAAGAATTTCTTTCGTTTTTGCTACGACAACCCTTTTTCAAGGAATCCACATACTAAGTAGTTTGCATAGTTTGTAAACCATGGAATTTCACTATAATCGATTTGCAAGAGATATTCATCTGGAAAGTTATCTTGTATGGTTGATTCATTTAGAACTTCTAATTCGGGGTTTTCAAGGCGAGAATGATGATCAGCGGTGAGATTTTCTACTCCCTTTTTATCTCGAATTTCAATATCGAACTCTTGTAAGAGTAAGATCCAATGGATTAATCGTGGTTTGGCATCTTGTTTCGAAAATAGGTATCTAAGAGCAGAATGATCAGTATAGACCACCGTTTTAGCTAGAACGAGATATGAACGAAATTTATCAAAAGCAAAGACGATAGCAAGGAGTTCTTTTTCAGTAGTTGTGTAATTCGTTTGTGCTCCTTGTAACGTCTTACTAGCATAATAAATAGGTTGAAATCGTTTTTCAATCATTTGTCCTAAAATGGCTCCCATTACAAAATCACTTGCATCGCACATGAGTTCAAATGGTAGATTCCAATTTGGAGTTATCATGATCGGCGCATTAGTGAGTTTTTCTTTAAGAATATTAAAAGATTTGATGCATTCATCCGAAAAGATGAATGGAGCATCTTTTTCTAGGAGTTTGTTCATAAGAGTGGCAATTTTAGAAAAATCTTTTATGAAACGTCGGTAAAAACCGGCATGCCCTAGAAAACTCCTAACTCCTATAACATTGGTGGGATGTGGAAGTTTTGCAATTACATCTACTTTAGCTCTATCCACTTCAATTCCTTCACTTGAAATTTTATGACCAAGAACGATGCCTTCTTTAACCATGAAATGACATTTTTCTCAATTAAGTACTAGATTTAATTTCTCGCATCTAATAAGCATTCGTTCAAGATTAAATAGACATGTTTCAAAAGTATCACCGAAGACTGAAAAGTCATCCATGAAAACTTCCATGCATTCTTCTATCATATCATGAAAAATTGCCATCATGCACCTTTGAAAGGTTGGAGGGGCGTTGCTGAAATGTCTCGTTCTTATTGATTAAAAACGTTCCATATTAATTGATTTCGTTGCGAGGTTTTGACCTCTATATGAGACGTTTTTCAAAGACTGCATTCATTTTAAAACAAACCATAACCTTTATTTCATCAATAAAGGTTTAAAAAGCTTTACGTAGATTATCAAATAATGATAATCTAAAATATCCTGTTTACACACGACCATTACATAATGGTTTACAATACAAATATGTTACAACAAAATAAGTTTCTTGAATGCAGTTTTTACACAATATCATACAAGCATGGACTCCAAATCTCGTCCTTATTTAAGTATGTGACAGCGGAAGCTCTTAATAATCACCTGAGAATAAACATGCTTAAAACGTCAACAAAAATGTTGGTGAGTTATAGGTTTAACCTATATATATCAAATCATAATAATAGACCACAAGATTTCATATTTCAATACACATCCCATACATAGAGATAAAAATAATTCATATGGTGAACACCTGGTAACCGACATTAACAAGATGCATATATAAGAATATCCCCATCATTCCGGGACACCCTTCGGATATGATATAAATTTCGAAGTACTAAAGCATCTGGTACTTTGGATGGGGTTTGTTAGGTCCAATAGATCTATCTTTAGGATTCGCGTCAATTAGGGTGTCTGTTCCCTAATTCTTAGATTACCAGACTTAATAAAAAGGGGCATATTCGATTTCGATAATTCAACCATAGAATGTAGTTTCACGTACTTGTGTCTATTTTGTAAATCATTTATAAAACCTGCATGTATTCTCATCCCAAAAATATTAGATTTTAAAAGTGGGACTATAACTCACTTTCACAGATTTTTACTTCGTCGGGAAGTAAGACTTGGCCACTGGTTGATTCACGAACCTATAACAATATATACATATATATCAAAGTATGTTCAAAATATATTTACAACACTTTTAATATATTTTGATGTTTTAAGTTTATTAAGTCAGCTGTCCTCGTTAGTAACCTACAACTAGTTGTCCACAGTTAGATGTACAGAAATAAATCTATAAATATTATCTTGAATCAATCCACGACCCAGTGTATACGTATCTCAGTATTGATCACAACTCAAATTATATATATTTTGGAATCAACCTCAACCCTGTATAGCTAACTCCAACATTCACATATAGAGTGTCTATGGTTGTTCCGAAATATATATAGATGTGTCGACATGATAGGTCGAAATATTGTATACGTGTCTATGGTATCTCAAGATTACATAATATAAAATACAAGTTGATTAAGTTATGGTTGAAATAGATTTGTTACCAATTTTCACGTAGCTAAAATGAGAAAAATTATCCAATCTTGTTTTACCCATAACTTCTTCATTTTAAATCCGTTTTGAGTGAATCAAATTGCTATGGTTTCATATTGAACTCTATTTTATGAATCTAAACATAAAAAGTATAGGTTTATAGTCAGAAAAATAAGTTACAAGTCATTTTTGTAAAGGTAGTCATTTCAGTCGAAAGAACGACGTCTAGATGACCATTTTAGAAAACATTCTTCCACTTTGAGTTTAACCATAATTTTTGGATATAGTTTCATGTTCATAATAACAATAATTTTCTCAGAATAATAACTTTTAAATCAAAGTTTATCATAGTTTTTAATTAACTAACCCAAAACAGCCCGCGGTGTTACTACGACGGCGTAAATCCGGTTTTACGGTGTTTTTCGTGTTCCCAGGTTGTAAATCATTAAGTTAGCATATCATATAGATATATAACATGTGTTTAGTTGATTTTAAAAGTCAAGTTAGAAGGATTAACTTTTGTTTGCGAACAAGTTTAGAATTAACTAAACTATGTTCTAGTGATTACAAGTTTAAACCTTCGAATAAGATAGCTTTATATGTATGAATCGAATGATGTTATGAACATCATTACTACCTTAAGTTCCTTGGATAAACCTACTGGAAAAGAGAAAAATGGATCTAGCTTCAACGGATCCTTGGATGGCTCGAAGTTCTTGAAGCAGAATCATGACACGAAAACAAGTTCAAGTAAGATCATCACTTGAAATAAGATTGTTATAGTTATAGAAATTGAACCAAAGTTTGAATATGATTATTACCTTGTATTAGAATGATAACCTACTGTAAGAAACAAAGATTTCTTGAGGTTGGATGATCACCTTACAAGATTGGAAGTGAGCTAGCAAACTTGAAAGTATTCTTGATTTTATGTAACTAGAACTTGTAGAATATATGAAGAACACTTAGAACTTGAAGATAGAACTTGAGAGAGATCAATTAGATGAAGAAAATTGAAGAATGAAAGTGTTTGTAGGTGTTTTTGGTCATTGGTGTATGGATTAGATATAAAGGATATGTAATTTTGTTTTCATGTAAATAAGTCATGAATGATTACTCATATTTTTGTAATTTTATGAGATATTTCATGCTAGTTGCCAAATGATGGTTCCTACATGTGTTAGGTGACTCACATGGGCGGCTAAGAGCTGATCATTGGAGTGTATATACCAATAGTACATACATCTAAAAGCTGTGTATTGTACGAGTACGAATACGGGTGCATACGAGTAGAATTGTTGATAAAACTGAACGAGGATGTAATTGTAAGCATTTTTGTTAAGTAGAAGTATTTTGATAAGTGTATTGAAGTCTTTCAAAAGTGTATAAATACATATTAAAACACTACATGTATATACATTTTAACTGAGTCGTTAAGTCATCGTTAGTCGTTTCATGTAAGTGTTGTTTTGAAACCTTTAGGTTAACGATCTTGTTAAATGTTGTTAACCCAATGTTTATAATATCAAATGAGATTTTAAATTATTATATTATCATGATATTATCATTTATGAATATCTCTTAATATGATATATATACATTAAATGTCTTTACAACGATAATCGTTACATATATGTCTCGTTTAAAAATCATTAAGTTAGTAGTCTTGTTTTTACATATGTAGTTCATAGTTAATATACTTAATGATATGTTTACTTATCATAGTATCATGTTAACTATATATATATATATATATATCCATATATATGTCATCATATAGTTTTTACAAGTTTTAACGTTCGTGAATCACCGGTCAACTTGGGTGGTCAATTGTCTATATGAAACATATTTCAATTAATCAAGTCTTAACAAGTTTGATTGCTTAACATGATGGAAAAATTTAATCATGTAAATATCAATCTCAATTAATATATATATAAACATGGAAAAGTTCGGGTCACTACAGTACCTACCCGTTAAATAAATTTCGTCCCGAAATTTTAAGCTGTTGAAGGTGTTGACGAATCTTCTGGAAATAGATGTGGGTATTTCTTCTTCATCTGATCTTCACGCTCCCAGGTGAACTCGGGTCCTCTACGAGCATTCCATCAAACCTTAACAATTGGTATCTTGTTTTGCTTAAGTCTTTTAACCTCACGATCCATTATTTCGACGGGTTCTTCGATGAATTGAAGTTTTTCGTTGATTTGGATTTCATCTAACGGAATAGTGAGATCTTCTTTAGCAAAACATTTCTTCAAATTCGAGACGTGGAAAGTGTTATGTACAGCCGCGAGTTGTTGAGGTAACTCAAGTCGGTAAGCTACTGGTCCGACACGATCAATAATCTTGAATGGTCCAATATACCTTGGATTTAATTTCCCTCGTTTACCAAATCGAACAACGCCTTTCCAAGGTGCAACTTTAAGCATGACCATCTCTCCAATTTCAAATTCTATATCTTTTCTTTTAATGTCAGCGTAGCTCTTTTGTCGACTTTGGGCGGTTTTCAACCGTTGTTGAATTTGGATGATCTTCTCGGTAGTTTCTTGTATAATCTCCGGACCCGTAATCTGTCTATCCCCCACTTCACTCCAACAAATCGGAGACCTGCACTTTCTACCATAAAGTTCTTCAAACGTCGCCATCTTAATGCTTGAATGGTAGCTGTTGTTGTAGGAAAATTCTGCTAACGGTAGATGTCGATCCCAACTGTTTCCGAAATCAATAACACATGCTTGCAGCATGTCTTCAAACGTTTGTATCGTCCTTTCGCTCTACCCATCAGTTTGTGGATGATAGGCAGTACTCATGTCTAGACGAGTTCCTAATGCTTGCTGTAATGTCTGCCAGAATCTTGAAATAAATCTGCCATCCCTATCAGAGATAATAGAGATTGGTATTCCATGTCTGGAGACGACTTCCTTCAGATACAGTCGTGCTAACTTCTCCATCTTGTCATCTTCTCTTATTGGCAGGAAGTGTGCTGATTTGGTGAGACGATCAACTATTACCCAAATAGTATCAAAACCACTTGCAGTCCTTGGCAATTTAGTGATGAAATCCATGGTAATGTTTTCCCATTTCCATTCCGGGATTTCGGGTTGTTGAAGTAGACCTGATGGTTTCTGATGCTCAGCTTTGACCTTAGAACACGTCAAACATTCTCCTACGTATTTAGCAACATCGGCTTTCATACCCGGCCACCAAAAATGTTTCTTGAGATCCTTGTACATCTTCCCCGTTCCAGGATGTATTGAGTATCTGGTTTTATGAGCTTCTCTAAGTACCATTTCTCTCATATCTCCAAATTTTGGTACCCAAATCCTTTCAGCCCTATACCGGGTTCCGTCTTCCCGAATATTAAGATGCTTCTCCGATCCTTTGGGTATTTCACCCTTTAAATTTCCCTCTTTTAAAACTACTTGTTGCGCCTCCTTTATTTGAGTAGTAAGGTTATTATGAATCATTATATTCATAGATTTTACTCGAATGGGTTCTCTGTCCTTCCTGCTCAAGGCATCGGCTACCACATTTGCCTTCCCCGGGTGGTAACGAATATCAAAGTCGTAATCATTCAATAATTCAATCCACATACGCTGCCTCATATTCAGTTGTTTCTGATTAAATATGTGTTGAAGACTTTTGTGGTCGGTATATATAATACTTTTGACCCCATATAAGTAGTGTCTCCAAGTCTTTAATGCAAAAACAACAGCGCCTAATTCCAAATCATGCGTCGTATAATTTTGTTCGTGAATCTTCAATTGTCTAGACGCATAAGCAATCACCTTCGTTCGTTGCATTAATACACAACCGAGACCTTGCTTTGATGCGTCACAATAAATCACAAAATCATCATTCCCTTCAGGCAATGACAATATAGGTGCCGTAGTTAGCTTTTTCTTCAATAACTGAAACGCTTTCTCTTGTTCATCATTCCATTCAAATTTCTTCCCTTTATGCGTTAATGCAGTCAAGGGTTTTTCTATTCTGGAAAAGTCTTGGATGAACCTTCTGTAGTAACCAGCTAGTCCTAAAAACTGGCGTATGTGTTTCGGAGTTTTTGGGGTTTCCCACTTTTCAACAGTTTCTATCTTTGTCGGATCCACCTTAATACCTTCTTTGTTCACTATGTGACCGAAGAATTGAATTTCTTCCAACCAAAATGCACACTTTGAAAACTTAGCGTACAATTCTTCCTTCCTCAATACTTCTAACACCTTTCTCAAATGTTCACCGTGTTCTTGGTCATTCTTTGAGTAAATAAGTATGTCATCAATGAAAACAATGAAAAACTTGTCAAGGTATGGTCCACACACTCGGTTCATAAGGTCCATGAATACAGCTGGTGCATTAGTTAAACCAAACGGCATGACCATAAACTCGTAATGACTGTAACGTGTTCTGAAAGCAGTCTTTGGAATATCATCTTCTTTCACCCGCATTTGATGATACCCGGAACGTAAGTCAATCTTTGAATAAACAGACGAGCCTTGTAGTTGATCAAATAAGTCGTCGATTCTCGGTAGTGGGTAGCGGTTCTTGATGGTAAGTTTGTTCAACTCTCGGTAGTCGATACACAACCTGAATGTACCATCTTTCTTCTTGACAAACAAAACAGGAGCTCCCCACGGTGATGTGCTTGGTCGAATGAAACCACGCTCTAAAAGTTTTTGTAATTGGCTTTGCAGTTCTTTCATCTTGCTGGGTGCGAGTCTGTAAGGAGTACGAGCTATTGGTGCAGCTCCTGGTACAAGATCTATTTGAAATTCAACGGATCGATGTGGGGGTAATCCCGGTAATTCTTTCAGAAATATATCAGGAAATTCTTTTGCGATGGGAACATCATTGATGCTCTTTTCTTTAGTTTGTACTTTCTCGACGTGTGCTAGAACAGCATAGCAACCTTTTCTTATTAGTTTTTGTGCCTTCAAATTACTAATAAGATGTAGCTTCGTGTTGCCCTTTTCTCCGTACACCATTAAGGGTTTTCCTTTTTCTCGTATAATGCGAATTGCATTTTTGTAACAAACGATCTCTGCTTTCACTTCTTTCAACCAGTCCATACCGATTATCACATCAAAACTCCCTAACTCTACTAGTATCAAATCAATCTTAAATGTTTCGCTAACCAGTTTAATTTTTCGATTCCGACATATATTATCTGCTGAAATTAATTTACCATTTGCTAATTCGAGTAAAAATTTACTATCCAAAGGCGTCAATGGGCAACTTAATTTAGCACAAAAATCTCTACTCATATAGCTTCTATCCGCACCCGAATCAAATAAAACGTAAGCAGATTTATTGTCAATAAGAAACGTACCCGTAACAAGCTCTGGGTCTTCCTGTGCCTCTGCGCATTAATATTGAAAACTCTTCCGCGGACTTGTCCATTCGTGTTCTCCTGGTTCGGGCAATTTCTAATAATGTGGCCCGGTTTTCCACATTTATAACAAACTACATTGGCATAACTTGCTCCGACACTACTTGCTCCGCCATTACTCGTTCCGACACCATTTGTTCCTTTCTTTCTATTAATCCCTGGTCCGTAGACCTCACACTTTGCCGCGCTATGACCATTTCTTTTACACTTATTGCAAAATTTGGTACAGAACCCTGAGTGATACTTTTCACACCTTTGACATAGCTGCTTCTGATTGTTATTGTTGTTGCGGTTATTATTATTGTTGGGATGATTGTTGTAGTTGTTGTTGTTGTTGTTGTTGGGCCGTTTGTTGTAGTTGCGATTGATGTTGCGATTGTTGGGATAGTTGTTGTGATTATTGTTGTAATTGCCGTTGTTGTTGTATTGGTGATTCTTATCACCGTTTTCCTCCCACTTTCTTTTGACTTGCTTCACATTGGCCTCTTCAGCAGTCTGTTCTTTAATTCTTTCTTCAATTTGGTTCACTAGTTTGTGAGCCATTCTACATGCCTATTGTATGGAGGCGGGCTCGTGTGAACTTATATCTTCTTGTATTCTTTCCGGTAATCCTTTCACAAATGCGTCGATCTTCTCTTCCTCAACTTCGAATGCTCCCGGTCACAATAGGCACAATTCTGTGAATCGTCTTTCGTACGTGGTAATATCAAATCCTTGGGTTCATAACCCTCTAAGTTCTGTCTTGAGCTTATTGACCTCGGTTCTGGGACGGTACTTCTCGTTCATCAAGTGCTTGAATGCTGACCACGGTAGTGCGTACGCATTGTCTTGTCCCACTTACTCTAGATAGGTATTCCACCATGTTAACGCAGAACCTGTGAAGGTATGCGTAGCGTACTTCACTTTGTCCTCTTCAGTACACTTACTTATGGCAAACACCGATTCGACCTTCTCGGTCCACCGTTTCAATCCGATTGGTCCTTCGGTTCTATCAAATTCCAAAGGTTTGCAGGCAGTGAATTCTTTGTAGGTGCATCCTACACGATTTCCTGTACTGCTGCATCCAAGGTTATTGTTGGTATGTAGCGCAGCCTGTACTGCGGCTATGTTTGAAGCTAGAAAAGTACGGAATTCCTCTTCATTCATATTCACGGTGTGTCGAGTAGTCGGTGCCATTTCCTTCAAAATAGTCAAATGGAACAAGTTAATCATACAGAATATTAAGAGTAGTTAATAGTATTTCGTAGCATAATATGAACTCATTTATAAAAGCTTTTTCTTCATATTAGCGTTTTATAAGTTTAAATTCGGGTAGTACCTACCCGTTAAGTTCATACTTAGTAGCTAATATACAATTCAACTACTACAATTCTATATGAAAAACTGATTATAATAATATTTCGCGTTCAAACTTTTACACAATATTTTACAAACTTACAATACCGCTTATTTTACATATAGCATGAAATATAGCACACAATAAATTTGATACAAGATGGTTGTGAAGATAATTCTAGCTAGTACACAAGTCGTTCAGCAAAGGCAATAAAGACACGTAATTCATACGTCCAGAAACAAGTCATGCATTCTGGTTTTACTAGGATTACTTCCCATCCTTGGTCTTGTGGAACATAACCGTTATGGCCGTTGATAAGACAGCGTGTTGTAACATCGTCAAAGGGACGAGGGTTACGTAATGTCCAACAGTCCTGTAACAATCTAAAAACCTCATTTCTTACCCCAATTACCGACTCCGTCACTTGTGGGAACGTTTTGTTTAATAGTTGTAGCCCGATGTTCTTGTTCTCACTTTGATGAGAAGCGAACATTACTAATCTGTAAGCATAACATGCTTCTTTATGTTGCATGTTAGCCGCTTTTTCTAAATCACGAAGTCCAATATTCGGATATATTGAGTCAAAATAATTTCTTAACCCATTGCGTAAAATAGCATTTTGGTTCCCCGCAATATATGCGTCAAAGTAAACACATCGTAACTTATGGATTTCCCAATGTGATATCCCCCATCTTTCGAACGAAAGCCTTTTATAAACCAAGGCATTCTTAGAACGTTCTTCGAATGTCTTACAAACTGATCTCGCCTTAAATAGTTGTGCCGAAGAATTCTGACCGACTCTAGACAAGATTTCATCAATCATGTCTCCGGGTAGGTCTCTTAAAATATTGGGTTGTCTATCCATTTTGTGTTTTTATACTGTAAAATAGACAAGAGTTAGATTCATAAAAGAAAAATACTTATTAATACAAGCAATTTTTACATATATCATAAAGCATAAGCACACTATATTATATATATTACACCACACGAATACAACTATCTTATTCCAACTCGCTTGTTTCTTCTTCTTTGGTTTTGGTTCGTTTTGCCAAGTTTCTAGGGATATATGATGTTCCCCTAATACGAGCCGTCATTTTCCACATTGGTTTAGAAAAACCTGGTGGTTTAGAGGTTCCCGGGTCATTGTTACAACTTAAGGACTTCGGGGGTTGACGATACATATAAAGTTCATCGGGTTTGGAATTAGATTTCTCTATTTTTATGCCCTTTCCCTTATTATTTTCTTTTGCCTTTTTAAATTTAGTTGGGGTAATTTCTATAACATCATCGGAATTCTCGTCGGAATCCGATTCATCGGAGAATTGGTAATCCTCCCAATATTTTGCTTCCTTCGCGGAAACACCATTGACCATAATTAACCTTGGTCGGTTGGTTGAGGATTTTCTTTTACTTAACCGTTTTATTATTTCCCCCACCGGTTCTATTTCTTCATCCGGTTCCGATTCTTCTTCCGGTTCCGATTCTTCTTCCGGTTCCGACTCTTCTTCCGATTCCTCTTCGGGAACTTGTGAATCAGTCCACGAATCATTCCAATTTACATTTGACTCTTCATTATTATTAGGTGAGTCAATGGGACTTGTTCTAGAGGTAGACATCTATCACATAATATCAAACCCGTTAAGAGACTAATATATCACATAATATTCACATGTTAAAAATATATAGTTTCCAACAAAATTTGTTAAGCAATCATTTTTCAAGTAAACACGGTCGAAGTCCAGACTCACTAATGCATCCTAACAAACTCGATAAGACACACTAATGCAAAATTCTGGTTCTCTAAGACCAACGCTCGGATACCAACTGAAATGTCCCGTTCTTATTGATTAAAAACGTTCCATATTAATTGATTTCGTTGCGAGGTTTGACCTCTATATGAGATGTTTTTCAAAGACTGCATTCATTTTAAAACAAACCATAACCTTTATTTCATCAATAAAGGTTTAAAAAGCTTTACGTAGATTATCAAATAATGATAATCTAAAATATCCTGTTTACACACGACCATTACATAATGGTTTACAATACAAATATGTTACAACAAAATAAGTTTCTTGAATGCAGTTTTTACACAATATCATATAAGCATGGACTCCAAATCTCGTCCTTATTTAAGTATGCGACAGCGGAAGCTCTTAATAATCACCTGAGAATAAACATGCTTAAAACGTCATCAAAAATGTTGGTGAGTTATAGGTTTAACCTATATATATCAAATCATAATAATAGACCACAAGATTTCATATTTCAATACACATCCCATACATAGAGATAAAAATCATTCATATGGTGAACACCTGGTAACCGACATTAACAAGATGCATATATAAGAATATCCCCATCATTCCGGGACACCCTTCGGATATGATATAAATTTCGAAGTACTAAAGCATCCGGTACTTTGGATGGGGTTTGTTAGGCCCAATAGATCTATCTTTAGGATTCGCGTCAATTAGGGTGTCTGTTCCCTAATTCTTAGATTACCAGACTTAATAAAAAGGGGCATATTCGATTTCGATAATTCAACTATAGAATGTAGTTTCACGTACTTGTGTCTATTTTGTAAATCATTTATAAAACCTGCATGTATTCTCATCCCAAAAATATTAGATTTTAAAAGTGGGACTATAACTCACTTTCACAGATTTTTACTTCATCGGGAAGTAAGACTTGGCCACTGGTTGATTCACGAACCTATAACAATATATACATATATATCAAAGTATGTTCAAAATATATTTACAACACTTTTAATATATTTTGATGTTTTAAGTTTATTAAGTCAGCTGTCCTCGTTAGTAACCTACAACTAGTTGTCCACAGTTAGATGTACAAAAATAAATCGATAAATATTATCTTGAATCAATCCACGACCCAGTGTATACGTATCTCAGTATTGATCACAACTCAAACTATATATATTTTGGAATCAACCTCAACCCTGTATAGCTAACTCCAACATTCACATATAGAGTGTCTATGGTTGTTCCGAAATATATATAGATGTGTCGACATGATAGGTCGAAACATTGTATACATGTCTATGGTATCTCAAGATTACATAATATACAATACAAGTTGATTAAGTTATGGTTGGAATAGATTTGTTACCAATTTTCACGTAGCTAAAATGAGAAAAATTATCCACTCTTGTTTTACCCATCACTTCTTCATTTTAAATCCGTTTTGAGTGAATCAAATTGCTATGGTTTCATATTGAACTCTATTTTATGAATCTAAACATAAAAAGTATAGGTTTATAGTCGGAAAAATAAGTTAAAAGTCATTTTTGTAAAGGTAGTCATTTCAGTCGAAAGAACGACGTCTAGATGACCATTTTAGAGAACATACTTCCACTTTGAGTTTAACCATAATTTTTGGATATAGTTTCATGTTCATAATAACAATAATTTTCTCAGAATAACAACTTTTAAATCAAAGTTTATCATAGTTTTTAATTAACTAACCCAAAACAGCCCGCGGTGTTACTATGACGGCGTAAATCCGATTTTACGGTGTTTTTCGTGTTTCCAGGTTTTAATTCATTAAGTTAGCATATCATATAGATATAGAACATGTGTTTAGTTGATTTTAAAAGTCAAGTTAGAAGGATTAACTTTTGTTTGCGAACAAGTTTAGAATTAACTAAACTATGTTCTAGTGATTACAAGTTTAAACCTTCGAATAAGATAGCTTTATATGTATGAATCGAATGATGTTATGAACTTCATTACTACCTTAAGTTCCTTGGATAAACCTACTGGAAAAGAGAAAAATGGATCTAGCTTCAACGGATCCTTGGATGGCTCGAAGTTCTTGAAGCAGAATCATGACACGAAAACAAGTTCAAGTAAGATCATCACTTGAAATAAGATTGTTATAGTTATAGAAATTGAACCAAAGTTTGAATATGATTATTACCTTGTATTAGAATGATAACCTACTGTAAGAAACAAAGATTTCTTGAGGTTGGATGATCACCTTACAAGATTGGAAGTGAGCTAGCAAACTTGAAAGTATTCTTGATTTTATGTAACTAGAACTTGTAGAATATATGAAGAACACTTAGAACTTGAAGATAGAACTTGAGAGAGATCAATTAGATGAAGAAAATTGAAGAATGAAAGTTTTTGTAGGTGTTTTTGGTCATTGGTGTATGGATTAGATATAAAGGATATGTAATTTTGTTTTCATGTAAATAAGTCATGAATGATTACTCATATTTTTGTAATTTTATGAGATATTTCATGCTAGTTGCCAAATGATGGTTCCCACATGTGTTAGGTGACTCACATGGGCTGCTAAGAGCTGATCATTGGAGTGTATATACCAATAGTACATACATCTAAAAGCTGTGTATTGTACGAGTACGAATACGGGTGCATACGAGTAGAATTGTTGATGAAACTGAACGAGGATGTAATTGTAAGCATTTTTGTTAAGTAGAAGTATTTTGATAAGTGTATTGAAGTCTTTCAAAAGTGTATAAATATATATTAAAACACTACATGTATATACATTTTAACTGAGTCGTTAAGTCATCGTTAGTCGTTACATGTAAGTGTTGTTTTGAAACCTTTAGGTTAACGATCTTGTTAAATGTTGTTAACCCAATGTTTATAATATCAAATGAGATTTTAAATTATTATATTATCATGATATTATCATGTATGAATATCTCTTAATATGATATATATACATTAAATGTCTTTACAACGATAATCGTTACATATATGTCTCGTTTAAAAATCATTAAGTTAGTAGTCTTGTTTTTACATATGTAGTTCATAGTTAATATACTTAATGATGTGTTTACTTATCATAGTATCATGTTAACTATATATATATATATATATATATATATATATATATATATATATATATATATCCATATATATGTCATCATATAGTTTTTACAAGTTTTAACGTTCGTGAATCACCGGTCAACTTGGGTGGTCAATTGTCTATATGAAACATATTTCAATTAATCAAGTCTTAACAAGTTTGATTGCTTAACATGTTGGAAACATTTAATCATGTAAATATCAATCTCAATTAATATATATAAACATGGAAAAGTTCGGGTCACTACAGTTGCAAAGTCCAAATGGCATGCGTTTGTAAGCAAAAGTACCATAAGGGCATGTGAAAGTGGTTTTCTCTTGGTCCTCGGGTGTGATTGGAATTTGAAAGTATCCGGAGAAACCGTCAAGAAAACAATAGTAACTGTTCCCAGCTAACCTTTCTAACAGTTGATCAATGAAAGGTAAGGGAAAGTGATCTTTTCTGGTGGCGTCATTTAATTTTCTATAATCAATACATACACGCCATCCTGTTACAGTCCTAGTAGGAATAAGCTCATCTTTTTCATTTGTGATGACAGTGATGCCACCCTTCTTAGGTACGCATTGAACTGGGCTTACCCATGGACTATCAGAGATTGGATAAATTAAACCTGCATCGAGTAGTTTAATAATTTCTTTTTTAACAACATCTTGCATATTTGGATTTAGTCTTCGTTGGCGTTGCACATACATTTTATGACCTTCTTCCATAAGGATTTTATATGTGCAATACGAAGGACTTATGCCTTTAATGTCATGAATCTTCCATGCAATAGCTGGTTTATGAGCTTTTAACACAGAAATGAGTTGAGATTTTTCATTTTTCGTAAGAGAAGACGAGATTATTACATGTAATTCAGATTCACCATGTAAATAAGCGTATTCCAAATGGTTTGAAAGTGGCTTTAACTCTAATATCGGTGGTTCTTCTATCGATGATTTGTATCGATATATGTCTTCCTCTTTCAATACTTGAAGTTCTTCTGTTATTGGTTCGTATTCATTAGCCATGAGTGTGGCTAACATTTCAGCTTCCTTGATTGGTTCAGTTCCTTCTCCTAAAGAACATTCTCCTGTTCCTTGTAATTCTGGAAATTCTTGTAACAATTCTTCTTGTGAATTTATGGTTTGAACATAATAACATGTATCATCTGTAGAATGCGATTGTTGCATGGCTCTATCAACAGAAAAAGTAACACTCTTGTCCTCTATACTTAGGGTCAGTTTCTTACCGAACACGTCTATTATTACCGAACTCTAGAATCTTCTTCCATGTCCAGAATAACAAAGTCTACTGGAAATACTAAAGTACCAACTTTAACTAGCATGTTCTCCATTATCCTTCTAGGATATTTTATTGATCGATCGACTAGTTGTATGCTTATTCGTGTTGGTTTCAATTCTCCAAGGTCTAGCTTAGCGTATAATAAATATGGCATTAAATTTATACTAGCACCTAAGTCTGCCAATGCTTCTATTGAACTAAGACTACCCAGAAAACATGGAATTGTGAAACTTCCTGGATCTGATAATTTTTCTGGTATCTTATTCAACAGCACTGCAGAACAATTAGCATTCATTGTAACAGCCGAGAGTTCTTCCATTTTCTTTCTATTTGTGATTAGATCTTTTAGGAATTTAGCGTATCTTGGCATTCCTGAAATCACATCAATGAAAGGAAGATTTACATTTATTTATTTAAATATATCCAAGAATTTGGATTGTTTGGCTTCAAGTCTTTCTTTTCTCATTTTACTCGGGTAAGGAAGTGGTGGTTGGTATGGTTTAACATAAGGCTTTGCCTTAACTGTGTTATCTTCGTTAACCTTTTCAACTACCGGCTCTGTTTCCTTCTCTTGCTCAGGCTCTGGTGCCTGTGTAGTAGGAATAGAGTCATTAGAAATTACAGGCATTTCAGGTGATTTGAGTGTAATACCACTTCTTGTGGTAATGGCTTTAGCTGTTTCATTCCGAGGGTTAGCATTTGTATCGCTAGGTAGACTTTCTGGTTTTCTTTCTCCAATTAACCTAGCTAGGTTACTTACTTCTTGTTCTAGATTATGGATTGAAGCTTGTTGATTTCTAAATGCTTGAGCATTTTGTTCATTAGTTTGTTTCTGAGATGTAAATAATTGGTTTTGAGATTCTATTAGCTTTGCCATCATTTCGTCAAGGTTTGTCTTTTTCTCATCGGTTTGTGGTGGTTTATTAAAATAACCAGGTCTTTGCTGATTGTAAGTATTGTTGGATACTTGTTGATTGCTAGGACCTTGTTGGTTGTTTTGCTGAGCATTTTGATTGTACGGAATGTTTTGATTTCGATTGTAGTTTGACCTTGGCAGTTGATAATTATTTTGATAATTATTTCCCGTCCTTTGGTTCATGTATGAAACATTCTCTCTTTGCTCCATTGTTTGTTCAATACCGAGACAATCTTTTGTCAAATGTGGTCCTCCACACTGCTCACAACTAATTCTTATTGCGTGAATATCTTTAGTCATCTTTTCCATTCGTCTCTCAAAAGCATCTAACTTTGCAGAAATGGAATCAAAGTCATGGCTAGAATCGGCTCTAGCCGCTTTAGATGAATGAAAGATATCTTTTTCTTGATGCCACTCATGTGAGTGGGATGCTGTGTTATCAATAATTTTGTGAGCTTCGGTTGTGGTTTTTTTTCATAATAAAACCACCAGCTGCTGTGTCGATATCTTTTCTTGTAGCGACGTCGACTCCTTTGTAAAATATTTGAACTATTTGATAAGTATCTAGACCATCTTGAGGACAACTTCTCAACATTTTTTCAAATCTTGTCCGTGCCTCATACAACGTTTCATTTGACTTTTGTGCGAACGTGGCAATTTCTCCTTGAAGTCTCACGGCTTTAGATGCCGGAAAGAATCTTTTAAGAAATTTCTCAACTAAAATATCCCATGAATTAATCGCTCATTTATATAACGATTCTAACCAATCCTTGGCTTCTCCCTTTAAAGTCCAGGGAAACAACATGAGATAGATCTGTTCATCATCAATTTCTCTTATTTTGAATAGAGTACATATCCTATTAAAGGTTCGAAGATGTCCGTTTGGATCTTCTTTTGGCGTACCACTAAATTGGCACTGATTAGTTACCATGTGTAGGATTTGTCCTTTGATTTCATAATCTGGCGCATTAACGTCTGGTTGAATAATTGCGTGACCTTGCCCAGTGCGTGTAGCTTTCATTCGATCCTCCATACTTTGAGGTTTTCTTCCATGATTGAAATGGTTGAATCCAAATCACAAGAGGATTCTGATTTAATAGTTTCTTCCTCGATAATCTCCGGATGAGTAATTTGTGGATCAGGAGGAATGATTAGTGGTTCAGGATCTCTGAATTGTCCCTGAATATCCTCCGGGTCCTCAATTGTGAAGTCGGTTTCAAAAATTGGATTATCGGAAATTTGAGTTGGAGTACTTGTTCGACTAGATGATGATTCTAAAGAAAAATCAATGGCGACAATATTTGCTAAATGTATTGATCGAGTTACAGGTGGTAAACGTATGAAAGGTGGTGAACGTTTTACTCGGTGCATTCCCTGAATATCCTATTAGTTATAAAGATAAAAATTATATAAGTTATCAAATTAATAGACTTTTCTGATTTTTCCCACGTTTCGAATAGCCAATAGATGCAGCAGGTAGCTAGGACCCTTTAAATCGGAAGCCCACAACTCGCCACTAACAAATCCAACTATTACTACGAACCAGAAAATTTTGGATGTCTATCAATTTAACCGCTTAAAATAATTTTTTTTCGTCAAAATTTAAAGAAAATTAACGAAAATTCTATGTCCTAAAAACTAGAGCATAGAAATAAAAAATAGAAAGCGCGTCGAAAAGAAATAACCAAGCGTCGATAAACAAGAAGTCAAAAATAACAAAGAAAATCGTAGGATCTTAAAAGTCTAAAAACTAATAACTAGAAGTTGCGACTAAAGTCTTAAATCTAAAGGTAATGAAACCTAAAATGCAATTCTGAAAGGAAATCGGCACTAAAATCTATAAAAGAAACTAAATTCTAAAGTGGAATCGTAAAATTCTAAAACTTAAACTAAGGTAAAATGGAACTAAAATTATAACTACGAAACAGAAAAACGGTATCTACGTATATGATTTTTTTATAGAGTTTTAGAAAAATAATCGAATTTCTAGTAAGAATGTTTTCTTTTTTTTTTAAAATTTATGTTTATTGTAACGAAACGGTGTCTTCCTTGCTACTTCACGTGACCAACTAACGCACTTCTATTTAATCAAACATACAAAATATACTTGAATCATTATTCAAAGTAAAAATAATAAATCAAACTACTCCGTAAATGTTTAATTATTGACTAGTTCGAAAGTTATGAATTAAAAATAAACCAAATAAAAGATGGAACAAAAGTTGACCTCCGTTCCCTTTTATTTCCGTGATTCGAACAAGATCAACCAAATTGGGATCCACTTTCAATCAAAAACAATTAAATACTCTTGAATTTTAATTATTGACAGAAGCGATAATTGACAAAAACCAACGTGTTCTACTAAAATATTACAAGTGTAACTAAAGAAAGTTAGTTGTAATTAAAATATTAATACATACATCATAGTATTAAACTACCCACTAAAATATTAAGATATATGCAACTAAAATATTAACATATTCGCGCAAGTTTTGACTATTTTAGTTCTATTTGGGAATATTTTAGCTAAAAGTGATATTACAATCGGATTACACTAGTCTAAAGTTTGAAATATTATATATATATTTTACAATTGAATGAATTTTGTGTTACCACACTTATAATCAACTTTAAAAACTAAAATTACAAAAATCTTAACAAAATCTATATTTGACACACGTGTCCCCGGCAGCGGCGCCAAAAACTCGATGTTAAAGCGGAGGGGTACGAAATACTATTAATTTTATTACGAAATAATATTAAATACGAAACAATTTTACACAAGTTATTTATTTATTTATTTATAGAATGGGATATACCTAAACCTTGCCACAACACTTATAGGCAGTGTACCTAATCGAAGAATAGTGTAGTTTTTAGTAAGTCCGGTTCGTTCCATAGGGACACTAGTTGGTTTTACACTATATTTTTCATTAACTATATATATATATATATATATATATATATATATATATATATATATATATATATATATATATATATAGTATATATATATATATATATATATATATATATATATATATATATATATATATATATATATATATATAAGTAGTATTATTATTATTATAAAAGGGGGTTTTTACCGTTTAATAACCAGTTTGTCGATTTTTAAACTTAAGTCACAGTTAAAACCTAATGCAAAATATAAATGACGATAATTAAAGTTGCAATAATTAAAAGTGCGATGATTAAAATGACTGTAAATAAAAGTACGATGATTTAAAATAAAGGAATTATGCTTATTTAAACTTCCATAATCATGATGTTTGACGTTTTGATTTTAATTTATTACCATGGGTTAATTGTCCTTTGTCCTAGATTATTCGATTTGTCTATCTGGTTTTTGTCCATAATAGTCCATCGGTCATAATTATAAAGTGCGAGTATCCTCGTGAAATTAACCTTATACCCGAAGTCAAATATTTCAACTAATTGGGGGCTTAAACTGTAACAAGGTCTTAATACTTTGTTAACAATTACACCAATTTTCCTTGTATGTAATCCACCCCTATTTTAATGAGTCCATTGACTATTAATCCATCCCCGTGTCCGGTCAAATGAACAATTATTAGTACTTATAAATATCCCGCCCATCGTATCCGATCGAGTGTATGTGGTTATTTATAGATACGTCAAATTGTAAATCTCTATATTAAATTAACAAACTATCATTCAGTTAACAAATATAAAGCCCATTAATAGCCCATAGTCCAATTTTCACAAGTGTCGGTCTTTTGTCCAAACCCCAATTATGGTCCAAAGCCCAATAACCCAGTCTTTAATATTTAGTCCAACATCATGATTACTTCGGCTTAAATAAGCATAATAATAAATTAGCTACGAGACATTAATTTAAAAAGGTTGAACATAACTTACAATGAGTATTAATCGCGTAGTATTACACGGACATAATTTCGACTTATAAACCTTAAAACATTCGCTACAATAACCTTATTATTATTATTATTATTAACTTAATATTAAAATTAGTACTGTACTTAGGTGAAATGTTAGCTGGCTACCATTCAAAGTTGAATCAATAATATCTCGTTGTTTGACATTCATTCCCTGGCGAATTATTGATTTGAAATTTTCACTTATGACCCTTTAACTATGCTCAATTATCAACTTTTTATTATTTATTATTATTTTTATTATGAATTATTTAAATATTATATTATATTCTTGTGCATAGTTGACTTGTAATTTTAGCTCCATTGAGTCACGCGTTGATAGTTGGTTCAAGTCTCGGTTCCGAATTTTCGAACGTCCTTTCGTACGCTTAGATATCTTGTACTTTGCGTTTCACGGCTTGTACTTTTGTAATTTTTAGACGTTTCTCATTAATAAATTGAACCACTTGGATTGTATCTTGTACATTTGAGCTTTTTGGTCATTTGCGTCTTCAAATCGTCGAATCTGTCTTTTGTCTTCACCTTTTAATATTTAAACGAATATTACTTGTAAATAGAACAATTGCAATTAAAAGCTTGTCTTTCTTCAAGGATAATGCTATGAAATATATGTTCGTTTTTAGCATTATCAATTTCTAATATCAAAGGATGATGAAGAATATTATTCGCAAGGGTTTAGAGTAAGGAGCAAGGTATTCGTTAATGACTTCATCAGTTACTGAATCATTTGGATTCTTTGATTATAGGGTTTGGTCCTTGTATTTGTCCTTGGTCTCCTTCAGGGTTAGCTCAATCCGTTTTCCAGTTCCAACTTTTCCGAGCTTTGCCATCTTACTATTCTTTATCATCAAACTTTCGACGATTCAGATTGTTTACAGTTGTCTACAGTTTCTGCTGCTTCATTAAGCTTTTTCAAACTCAAGATCTGATTCGTAGGCTAGAGTGCTTTTCAGAATTTCAAAATGGAAGGTCATTATTCTAAGAGATAAAAGTTATATGTATACATATAACTGGTGATGTAGAAACACTGCGAGATTTGAAATATTAATTGCTAATTCTCGGTAATTGGTATAGTAATTCTCGTTACAAGATGTGAATGAGTATATGATAAGGTTTTTATGAACAAATATGATGGTTTTTTTCGGAAGGACTCAAGCTAACGAATAATGAAGTTGCTAGTAAGTTTACTGCTAATGTGGTAGAATATAAACGGTCCCCCGGTAACGATGACGAAAGGCAAACTTATATATCAAGGTTATAATAATACTAGTATGATTGAAAAGTCGAAGTTGACTTGCTGGAGCTATGACAAAATTGGCTACTTCGGAGAGGTATTGTAAAGTTATTTTCGGTAACAACACGCCAATGGATCATAGATTCGTGTTAAACTTCTACTTGGGTTCTGGAAGTTCTCCCAGGTGCATGATTGTGGATAACACGTGGTTGGATCATCATCTCGATTGAGGTGTTTTCAAGAATCATGAAAGGTTTGAACGCAGATTGTAATTGTCAAGATACAAATGAGGTTTAAAATGAAATCAAGTGGCAAACTTGGAGAAATGTTTAGTTTCATATGTTATAATCGATATTTTAATTCATTTTAATTGTCCATTGTTATTAGTCCACAGTTAGTAGTCCACAATTAGTAGTTCAACAATTCATATATAGTTTAATATATAATATTCGAATTAATTAATACGTGTCGTGACCCATTATATACATGTCTCAGACTCGATCCAACTCAAAGTATATATATTATTTATAATCAACCTCAACCCTGTATAGCTAACTCGAGCATTACCGCATATAGAGTGTCTATGGTTATTCCAAATAATATATAGATAATGTCAATATGATATGTCAAAACATTGTATACGTGTCCCGATATTTAAAGTGAGTAAAATAAATAACAGAAATTAAATGACGATAAATAAAATTGCGAGAATTAACATTGCGATAAATAAATTGCGATAAATAAATGTAATAAGGAATTAACAGTTAGCTAGGAACAGTTAGCTAGGATTTTGTTAGCGTGGTTTCTTAACAAAATTTCTCATAGTTGATTTGTTTGTTTCTAACAAATTTTATTTTGTCCAATATTTTCTTCATTATGCCACTTGTTGGATTCTGATAAGTCAAAATCCAAATATGAAATTAAATGAAATTGGTTATTCTGTGGTGAACGGATTCGTTTATCTGTGGATGTAAGTAGGATAGTAAATGACTGTTGAATCAGATTCGAAGAATGTACAGTGTAACTTATTAATGTGAAATCTAAATATTCCTCGGGTATTACATACCCGTTAAAATATTTTCACCATTAACAGTTTGTACAAAAGAATTTTTAATTACAATCTTTATGAAAACATATATACGTATATATTTTCTTCAGATGTAATCATGGATTTAATGAGTTAATATGATATTAATCTCATTTGGTTTATCGTTAGTACTAGAATACGTAATCTCTAAAACGTTAGAAATTATATAATCGTCATGTAGAACGAAGATAAATGATGTAGAACGATTCGTAGAACGATGATTATGCTCGAGGTACATAATGAGATGTTGAGGCGTGTGATGTTTGAACTTCGGTTGTTGGTGGTACTGGTATGGATATTGGTGGTACTGTTGGTGCCGATGATGTTGATGAAGCTGGTACGTTTTGCACCATATTTTCCAAGGCTATAACTCAGGCACGAAGCTCATTGACTTCTGCTATTACTCCGGGATGATTGTCGGTTCGGACGAGCGGATGAATAAGATTCAGAATTTGAAATAGTATGTAATCATGACGAGATATTCTGGAAATGAGAGAGAAAATGGTATTACGAACAGGTTCACCGGTAAGTGCTTCAGGTTCTTCGCCAATAGGGCAATATGGTGGATGGAAGGGATCGTCTTCTTCCTGTCTCCAATGATTAAGTAGACTACGAACTCATCCCCAATTCATCCAGAATAGATGATGGCTAATTGGTTGATTCATTTCGGTGACACTGCTCTCGGAGCTCGAGTGAAACTCCATATCGGAATCTGAGGGACTTGAACTAGTGGCGAGTTCCATTTCGTACGATTGGATAAAGAATTTTTTAGTATGAAAGGATTTTCGGATATTGAATGATATTCTAATTACATATAATATCTATATATATATCTATATATATATATGTATATATATATATATATATGTATATGTATGTATGTATGTATATATATATATATATATATATATATATATATATATATATATATATATATATATATATATATATATATATATATATATAGGACAAAAGATTTCGTAGATTACGGAGGAATTTACGGAATATGCTAGGCAATTTTACAGTAACAGATACGCTAAGATATGAATTAGCAGATACGCTAAGATATGAATTAACAGATACGCTAAGATATGAATTTTGTCTATACACTATTCATGCAATCAATGCAGTAAGATGTGTCTAGACTAAGAATGATAAGCAAGTGATTCCCTAAGAATGATAAGCAGGTAATTTTCGACATGAAATGATAAGTAAAACTTTTGACATGCAGACACGGTCGAAGTCCAGACTCACTAATGCATCTAAATAACTATCAGTTAGGCACACTAAGGCAAGACCTAGTTCGCTAAGACCACCACTCTGATATCAACTGAAAGGACCTGTCCTAATCCATCTGGATGAATACATTACATTTGGTTACATCGCGAGGTAATTGACCTCTAAATGATACATTTTACAAACATTGCATTCGTTTTTAAAAGACAAACTTTCATCACATCGAAAGTTGACAACATGCATACCATTTCATAATATATCCAACTATAACGGACTTAATAATGTTCTTGATGAACTCAACGACTCGAATGCAACGTGTTTTGAAATATGCCATGAATGACTCCAAGTAATATCTTTACAATGAGCAAATGCACAGCGAAAGGTTTCTTTCAAACTTGAGAATAAACATGCTTTCAAGTGTCAACCAAAAGGTTGGTGAGTTCATTAGTTTATCATAACAATCATTTCCATTAATTTAATAGACCACAAGATTTTTATTTTCATTTCTTATAAACATCAACTCATATCAGGCATTTCGCACTGCATAGAGATAAAAATCATTCATATGGATTGAACACCTGGTAACCGACCTTAACAAGATGCATATAGAATATCCCCATTATTCCGGGACATCCTTCAGACATGATAAATTCGAAGTACTAAAGCATCCGCGACATGGATGGGGCTTGTTGAGCCCGATAGATATATCTTTAGGATTCGCGTCAATTAGGGTGTATGTTCCTTAATTCTTAGATTACCAGACTAAAAGGGGCATATTCGATTTCGAACATTCAACCATAGAATGTAGTTTCGATTACTTGTGTCTATTTCGTAAAACATTTATAAAAGCGCATGTATTCTCAGTCCCAAAAATATATATTGCAAAAACATTTAAAAAGGGAGCAAATGAAACTCACAATACAATATTTTGTAGTAAAAATATTCATACGACGATACTGAACAATGCAGGGTTGCCCTCTGATTCACGTACCTATATCATTGGTATATATATTAACACACATAATTGTAATGGAACAAATATATATATATATATATATATATATATAGTGATGTAATTTATGTATATATATTAATATATTAATAAGTTTCATTATATATATATATATATATATATTTTCATTTTTTATATAAAAATATTAATATAGTTAGGTTATGTGTAGTAAATATATATTTATATACATATATAATCTTTATCTTTATGCTTATAACTTTAATAACATCATTAAAACTTTTATTTTCATATTCATAATTATTAATTATAATGATATAGATAATACCGATAACAATAATAATGATAGTTTTTGTGATATCAAAATAATAATGTTAGTAAAAATGATAGTCAAGATAATAAATTTAATAATAACAATACTAATAATCATTTTAATAATAATAATGATAACATTAATAATAATACTTATGTTATTAATAATAATAATAATCCTAATAATGATAAAATGATACAAATTCTTATATTAATGATAATAATAACAAAAATTTCCTTACTATAATAATAATTATAATAATAATAATAATAATAATAATAATAATAATAATAATCATAATCATAATGATAATAATAATACTAATAATGATCATGATATTACTAATACCTAATAATAATAATTGATAATTACTGCTTCTATTAATAATGTTAATGACAATAATAATTATAATACTAATATTAATAATAATAACAATAATAATCATATCAATATTAATAATAATAATAATAATAATAATAATAATAATAATAATAATAATAATAATAATAATAATAAGTAAATAATTAAAGACTACCTCAAAGGAATGATTTCTAAAAAAAAAAAATAGCTCATGCCCGGGCTCGAACCCGAGACCTCCCGCTTAATGCAAATACCCTCTACCATCCGTCTGTCACAATTATTCTGCTTTATATTTCGTTTTATTTTCCTTTAACCCATAATAGGTTTATCTTCTTCCTCTTCACGTTCAATCGAGCAGAGAGCCAAATTCCAATCCCAATAACTAATTATCATATTAACTTAGACTTTCAGATGAAACCGAAAATAACCATTGGGTGATTGAGTTGTTTAAAACAAATAAAAAATAAAATTGGCTGTAACAGAAAAAAATATAGAACGAAGAACATGGAAATTGATTTTGATTTTCAGAATGTTTTAGATAAAGATTATAGCATGAAAAATGTGACAACCCAGAAATTTCTGAGTTAATTTAAACAAAAATCCTTACATGATTTCATCTAAACTTCGACAAATTCCGATGATTCACGAATATTTATTTGTAAATAATAAACATTAGTATTAATTAATATTATTTATATAATATTTAACAATATTATCATTATCATTTACAATTATCATTATCAGTATTATCATTTTTATTATTATGAATTTGATTATTATTATTAGTATTATTATTACTAATATTATTATTAGTATAGTTATACTTATTATCATTATCATTAATATAATTACTAATATATTATTAATATTAATATCATTATTATTAATACTTAACATTTAAATTAATATAATGAAATATCATTATTATTAATAACATTTTATAACGATTATTATCATTATTGTTAGAATATTAATATCATTATTTGTTTACTAATATCAATATTAATATTATTAGTATTGTCATTATTACTAAAATTATTAAAATTATTATAAATATCATTAGTATTATCAACATTATTTTTGATAATTAGCATTATTTTTGTTATTACTAGTGTTATTATTATTTTATAAAAGTATTATTATTATTTTTATTAATATAATAATAATAATAATAATTATTATTATTATTATTATTATTAATATTAATATTATTAATATATTTATTAGTATTATTATTAAAATACTTATTAATTAATTATTAATACTAAATAAATATAAAAAGGGGGGATTGACACATACCTAAATTGTGATATCTGATTTCATTATTTTATAAAAATCAATTAGGTATATATATATGCTTTAATTATTTTAAGTCGATCGATCTGCTTTTATTTTTATTTTTTATCTGCTTTTATTTTTTTTATTTTTCTGTTTTATCAATCTGAGTGGACACCCACAATTTACATTATAAAATCGATCATAAGGTGTTGTTATAAACCAGTCCACCTTCCAATATTATTATCAATCACACAATATCATTTAATTGAAGAATTAAATCAGAAAAATGAAGAAAACCCGTCAAGAACTCTGTTCTTGTTTCTTTTTAGCCAAATCACGAATTCGAACCAATTCTCAAAAAGTAATAATTCAAAGTGGTTAGTAATCGTTCATTTAAACTATCTGGAAAGTTTCAACATCCAATTCTTTCTACCAATTTCAAATTTTTGAGTCAAAGTTTGATTTCAAAAAGTCAAACTGTTTGTTCATCAAGAAATTCGAGTTCTTTTTAATGTTTCTGTTTCAATTGAGGGTCCAGAAAGTTTCTAGGATGGATTTGCAACCTTTTTCATTCAGGAATAGTGGTCTAAAACATTTTAAAACTTCGAATTAGATCTTGAGTTCATATGGGTGTCAAAACGTGTCTGATGTTTTCTTTTGATTTAATTCTGTTATAAAAACGAACCTAATCACATTGTGTTTGTTAATGCTTCTTATTAATCCTAAAACTAAATAAAACAACATATTAATAACTGGATTTGATCCCTGGATCGTATGAAGGAAGAAGAAAAAGGGAAGAAATAAAATACGGGTTATATATTTTGGGATATGACATTAAACAGAAAAGTCAGTAGCAGTTGGATGGTTGTGTCTTGGTTCGGGTGAATGAGAGGTCACGGGTTCGAGCCTGGGCATGGGTATTTTTTTTTAAAAGCCTATTACATTAAGGTAGCATTTCTAATATTTATATTATTATTATTACTATTAATATTTTTTATTATTATTATTATTATTATTATTATTATTATTATTATTATTATTATTATTATTATTATTATTATTATTATTATTATTATTATTATTATTATTATTATTATTATTATTATGTATTAAGTATTATGAATATTATTGTTATTATCATTATCATTATTGTTATAGTATCATCATTATTATAAGTATTATTAGTTATTATTATTATTAATATTATTATTATCATAAAACTTATTGATATTATTATTATTACTAATATTAAAGTTATTATTAACAGTAATATTAAAAACATGGTTATAATTAAAAGTACCATTTTATCTTATCATTTTTATCAAAATTACCATCTTTATTGAAATTATTATTATTACTATCATTATTATCATTCTTATTATTAAAGGTATTAAAATTATCATTTGTATTAAATTATCACTTTTCATAAGATTTCTTTTACTATTAAAACTATCATTATAATTATCATTAATATTATTATCATTATTATTGATATTAATATTATCATTATTTTTATTTTTATCATTACCAATATTATTTTAGTATTATTATAATTACTATTTTAACAAACAAATGATATACATATAAATATATTTTCACATAACGTAATAAAATTTATATTTTTATCTATTTAGAATATATAAAATAAATATAAGAAACTTACATGTTGTTAATATAAAAATAACATAACTAATATATATATATATATATATATATATATATATATATATATATGTATATATATATATATATATGTATATATATATATATATATATATATATATATATATATATATATATATATAAACTTATTCGATTACGAGTATATGTGTTAATATATATACTTGTAATAGGTTCGTGAATCCGAGGTCAACACAACTCTGCACTTGTTCAGTGCCATCATACACATATTTACTACAAACTATCGAATCGTGAGTTTTCATAGCTCCCTTTTTATATATATTTTTGGGCTGAGAATACATGCGCAACTTTTATAACTGTTTTACACATTAGACACAAGTACTCAAACTTTTATGCTATATACGTGCTTTGTCATGCTAAATCCCTGCCGTAATATCGTTAATTGCTGAGGTATAAGATGCAAACTTAGTTATTATGAATAGCGCTATTGAGAGTAACGTCTCTGTCCATTTGACCGTTGGTCTTTGGATACATAATAATGATTCAAACTGACACTGACTGTTCAAGGTGTCTCAGGGTAAAATTCTGTTTAGTCGCGATATTACAAACAGCAACTCTTTCGATTGATATATTTGGTATTAATCAACTTTAAACTGAAATCTTGTGGTCTAATGCTATATTGAACTATTGATTTATGATAAACCTATGAACTCACTCAACCTCGTATTGACTTTTTAAAGCATGTTTATTCTCAGGTACTTAAATATTGCTTCCGCTGTATATCTGGTGCTTTGATGATGATTTCTTGCCATGCTTGGAGTCTTCATGTATTACTTACCAATTCATTTAAAAACACTTAATGCTCAAAATATAATGTAATCTATTTATCTTCCGCTGCAAAACTCAATAAAACGTCTCATATAGAGTCGTTCTCGTTTATACAACTGTGATTTGATATAATTAGTCACAAATACCCCAGGCCCTATATGGGGGTATGAGAGAAATGGTATCAGAGCAGTATTGTTGTAGAGAACCAGGATTGCATTTTAAGTGTGCCTTATACAATTAGGTACCTTAGCAATGTAGGACTACAACTTTCCTTGACCATAGTGCCTTTAATTGTTAAATGCAAACTATACCTTAGAAACTATGCATATTAAATTCTTTAATCTTCCTTAGAATACCAAGCCAATCTAAGAATTCTGCTCACTTTCCTAAGTATTATCCAATTTCGCCACCATATTTAAATGCAACACCATGATTTTTGTAATTCTCGACATTCCTTTGTCATCTATCACGGTTTTGTGTATTACATATGTATTACATGAAATGTTATTCATGATTTTTGAAATCTCTACTATTCATATTCATTACTTTCAAAATCTTTGCTTTCTCGTTATTTTTGATCATTGAATTTTCTTGACGAGTGGCGTCTACGAAACTCTAGAACGGAAGGGTTTGGATTACCGATTTAAATGATCCTATAGCTCAAGCCCCTAGACCTGAATAGGCCATTACGAATTGAAAGTCTTTAATCGAAAGATTATCTGATTTCATAGTTATCATTTTATCTCGACACGTCATACTGCAATTATTGCATAAATGGAGTATAGACAAATCATATCTTATCATATCTATCTCAATAGACTTTGTCTAACACTTTTCCTAAATTTCATCCGTAAATTACGGAAACCTTTTTTCTATATATACATATTTCAGGAGACAAATATAACATTCAGTATTCAACACTCATCTCATATCAAACCCTATTCCAAACACATAATATGGATTCCTCGAACTCCTCGAGCTCCAATGGCAGCGTAACCGGAACAAACGAACCAATCAGCCATCATCTATTTTGGATGAATTGGGGATGGGTTCGTGGTCGACTTAATTAATGGAGAGAAGAAGAAGGTGATCCCTTCCACAAACCGAATTCACCTCTTGGTGAAGAACCAGAAGCGCTTACCGACAAACCCATTCGGAACACCATTTTCACCCTCATTTCCAGGATATCCCGCCATGATTATATAATATCTAGAATTTTAGATCTTATTCATCCACTTGTCCGAACCGCCAATCATCCCGGAATAATAGAAGACGTCAACGAGCTTCGCGCTCGAATAGTGGCTCTAGAGAATATGGTGCAAAATCTAAGAGCATCAGCATCACCAGTAGCATAACCAACACCACCATCAGTACCACCAACATCACCAACACCACAAGCACTGTAAGCACCATCAGCATCACCACCAGTCGCACCAGCACCACCAACAACAACAACCACATCGCAAGCCTCAACACCACAATCTGTACCTCAAGCATTAATATCATACACCCCATAGATACCAAGGAATATTAGTAATAATGAGTTAAGATGTATTGACTCGTTCTTCCTGAAGAATTATATATGTATACTTTATATATATATATATATATATATATATATATATATATATATATATATATATATACTTTGGAACAATAATAAATCTTTTCGTACAAAGCTATTTCGTGTAAATCTTAACTAGTATGTACTACTTGGTTAATTCATATCACTAATATGCTATGATGTACATCCTTAGTTAATGACTTAACAATCATTAATCACTGCTTCAGCACAATAAACTCCATTTCATAATAAACCAAGTGTATTATTCAAATACATGTTTGATCTTACACTCCAATTTTTGATGTACTCGAAACTTTCTAGAAAACATCATTTGTGCCTTGCGAAATCCACAAGACTTTCCACGAGCATCAACATCATATACCAAGGTATATCAATAACAATGAACGATGAAGTATTGATTCATAACTTCATTAAAGAAATATTCCGCAACGATTATGTAATCTCTCAAGTTTTGAAGATTATTTATTCTCGTTTCAACCACAAATCAAATGAGTTTAATATTATATTAACTCATTAAATCTATATTATATTTGAAGAATACATATATGAACGTATATCTTCAAAAAGATTGTCATCAAAAATTCTTTTGTAATGATAATTTTAATGATAATCAAAAATTCTTTTGTAAAGATAGTTTTATTAAAAATGATAATTTTAATTATAATGATACTTATAATAAAATGCTAATGATGATAATAATAATTCCAATAATAATAGTAATCTTAATAATACTTATATAATAGTAATAATGATGATAATAATTCTAATAATAATATCAATAATAATAATACTAGCCATATTAATAATAATAATAATAATAATAATAATAATAATAATAATAATAATAATAATAGTAGTAGTAAAAATGATAAGATTTATACCCTCAATCAATATCGTATATATCGTCATCGTTATCATTATCGAAACCCTATCAATCGTCATCAATATCTATGAACATCAATATTATCTATAAACCATCACGACGTCATCATACCTATCTATCTTCTCGGCCTAATAGAATATTGGATCTCGGCCCAATAGTGCAATCAAATTCACGGCCCAAATATGCAAATGAAATCACAGCCCAGTTATGCAAAATCAATTCACGGCCCAACTATCCAATGGAATTTATCAAGGCCTGAATGAAGTCTATTAGCCCGAAAGTAATATTAGACATGTCAAGGCCCAGTTTTAAAATAAGCCCAAGTTGATTTAGGTTTTATTATATGAACGTGAATTAGGATGCAGCTGTTGTATATGTTGAAGTCGACTGGAACAAAAATAACAACAATTACAGTAGCGGTTTAACAAATCATGGCTTCGGTTCCTTTTCATCAACATTAATTACAGAAAAAGAAATAGTGAATAGCAGCTACCGCAGAACACTAATATAGCAGTGAACAGTAACAGTAACAATCTTGTTCCTCATCTTCATTGATTCATTCCTACTGTAGAAATTGTTAATCATGTTTATCATTTCTTTTTAAAAAAAAATGCAACAGTAGATGGCTGTCCAAAAGTGATGACTGTTGAAGGTGTTTTTGCTGCAATCGAATAAGAGAAAACTGGAGCAACAGCATAGAACTGCAACTGCAATAGAAATCATCGAGTAGCTTCAATAACTTGAATAGGAACAGTAGCAGCTAGCATTTGTGATTTTGCAGGAGAGACAGAAAAGAAGAGAGAGAAGGAAAGTGGTCTACGGTTGTTATCAAGGTTGCAGATGGTGATGAGTTGGTTGTGGATTATGTATGGTCACCAGAGTTGGTGGTGGTTCCAAGGTGGTTGTTTCATGGTGAAAGTGGTTAACCGATTCATGGTGGTAGATGGTATTAGGGTGGTTGTGAGCTGTGGTGGCCGGATGTTCAAGGGTGGAGGATGGTGCGTGATCGAGCTTGTATATATGTAGGATGGGTCGTAGCAAAGAGAAGAAAAATATGGGATGTTTTTGGTAAGTGATATGTGTCGAGCATAGCAACATAAATGTAACACCCGCGTTTTAGGGCTAGTTGAAATGACCATTGTACCCTTGGGTATGGTGTAATTAGTGATTTTAATAATTATATGTTTATAATTATTTGGTTGTTTAGTTGAGACCAGTTTGTGACAAGGGTCACAGAACATGTTCGTTTGTTGAATTTGGACTCCGTTAGGGCCGCCTAACGAAGTACGAAAGATATTAGATAACTGGTAAATACCCGTGTGTTATGGGGTATGGGTTTTTAACCCATTTATAAGCCTGCTTCCAGACTTTTCTTGCATTTTCCCCAAATTAGAAATTATACTCCATACCTAAACTCTTACTCCCTTGAAACCCTATTTGATTTATGCTTAAAATTGGATTGTGTGGCCTTAGAGATTGAATTCTAACATCATAGTAATCAATATTCTCAGGTTTGTGCTTTGATTTCATGCTTTAATCTTGTCAAATTTGAGTTTTGGGTTTATGAGTTTAAAAGTGTGAATATGAGCTTGAATCTTGTTGAATTGTGTTTGTTAGTGTTAATTGTTGTTAGATATATGTTCTATAGTTGTTATATGATGTTTTTGAAGTGGTTTCATGATCAGATTGAGCAAAAATCATGTTTTGGGGTCAAAAAACGCGAAAACAGCAAGCTGTAGGTGTTCATTAGCACCCACACTTTTGACAGGTCACTCGTACGAGTGACCACACTTTTGATGGGTCAACTGCGCGTGTGAGGGCTCACTCGCACGAGTGAGGCCTCAGTCACACGTGTGAGCTCAGGGTCAGATTTGTGGAAACTTGTTTTGGTCATAACTTTCAAACCGTAGCTCCGTTTTTGATGAATCAAGTATCGTTGGAATTGTAATGAAAAATCCTTTCCAATGGTAAACTTTTAAGAAACTGGATCAGAATTTATTTTGTTCAGAAAAAGGGGTTTTAGGGTGTATGCCTTGTTTTGCACGCTTTTGAGTGTCGTTATGGGTTGAAATTATGATGTAGACTTATCATATTATGATTACATGTTGTATGTATTGATTTAGTGTATGAATTGATGTTTTAGGTTGTGCTTTTGGATTGAAACCCATATAAATAGATGTTGCTACTGTTCTTCATCACTCGCACGAGTGAGCCTTCACTCGTACGGTTGAGGTAGTCAACCGTGTGGTGAACCGTGCGAGTGAGTGGTGATGGAAACTTATGTTTGGGTTGATGATATGTACAGTTGATATGTGACTCGTACAAGTCACTGGTCACTCGTGTAGTGAACCGTACGGATCAGGTGAGTCATTGTTGGATGTTTGGTCATAGACCAAACGTACGAGTGAGTTGTTAACCGCACGGTTGAGTGTTCTCAAACGTGCGTGTGATGGTGTTACTCATACGGTTGACAGACCAATTGTAAAGTGATTAAGTGTTGGTTTTAGTATTGGTGTTGTTGTCTTGTTGTTGAGTTGTTATCAAGACATGATTACTGACTGTGTTATGTCTATTCTCAGGTGACAAGGACGAAGAGAAGGCTCAGTAAGATTAGAATTCTGAGTGCCTTCTGTTGCTGGTAATCGGTGAGTGGGATTATCTCCGGGTGTAGTATAGAGTAGCAAGTTGTGCTACTATGTTATACTGTTTTAGTTGCTATGCTTAGTAGATATGTTGTAATAACGATCATTGTAGAGTTGCCATGCTAGTTGTAGGGACAGTTGTTCATAGTGGTAGTTGCTTATCAGTTGTGTGCACAAGTTGTAGTTGCCTGTTGGAACCTATTGTTGTTAGGTTCAGCTCAGAGAGGTCAACCTTGTAGTGGTTGGGTCCAGTTGGCTACTGTTTGTTGAGTATAGTGCTGAATGACGCATCACCTGCGTGTGGATTCACTATACTGGGGATTCAGTAGTAAGGACTTTCGGTAGATGCTAGACTGATCAGCTAGTGGTCGTGTGCTCGTGCAAGCCATCGAGTCTCTAGTTGGAGCATAGTTGCTAGTTGAAAGTTGCCAGTTGATAGTTGCCAGTTGTTAGTTGTCGGTTGCCTGTCATTGATTGTTGTAGTTGCTGTAGTTGTACAAGTTGATACTGTATGCTAGATCTGTTAGATGATTCCATTCACTTAGCCTTGTGCTAACCCCCCTCACCTCCTCCCTTGCAAGTTTTGGATGTTAGCGGGTTTCGGGATAGAAGTGGTTGTTTGAAGATATGTTTGACAAGACGAACTCTGATGTCTTAACTTTTATAAATATGTAACTAGTTGTTTAACGTAACACCGGTGGTTTTCAATAAGTAACTAGCTAATGATTTGTGATAATCATGTTTGTAATTAACTAAGGGTATTTATGCGAATTAAGATTTCCGCTGTGATTTAAAAAAAAAAAATCAGGGTGTTACAACTTGGTATCAGAGCATAGGTTTGGCCGCATGTACATTGTGTTGAATGTCATGTTCCCAAACCTTGTGTTGTGTCAAACATATCTGAGGGGATGGGTTAAATGAATGTAGGGATTACATGCGTTAGTTGATAGGTACTAACATGTTTTCCACTAAGCGTTGGTGTGAGTTGTTGTGGTAGTGCAGATATGGCAGATAATGCAGGAAATGCAACTGGTCCGTCAGCCCCCGGAACATTCAGAGCCCCAGATGAAGACGAATATGTGTCAGAAGAGGATCCGCAGGAACAAATTCTAGATTTGGAAAGTCAGTTAAAGGAAGCACATGATCGAATAAGGGAATTAGAACAAAGTCAGGTAATAGTGAATCCAAGTGGTAGCGTACCGAATCAAATGTTTAATGGGTATCCGGTGCAGCCAAATATGTATCAGCAAACTGGAAGTGCTTTCCAACAACCGCAATGGTTACCACCTCAGTATCAGTTTCCTCAACAGTATCAGATGCCACCTCAGTTTAATCAACAGTTCCCAAATCAGATGTAGGGTCCGTATCAGACACCGATGTTTCAACAACCAGAGAAATGTACGTTCAAACAGTTTCTGAATTGTAATCCACCCGAGTATTCAGGAAGTTCTAACCCAACAGTAACCCTTAACTGGTTAAGAGAGATAGAAAAGGTTTTTGAGGCATGTTAGTGCGAACCAGAATTGCAGGTTATTTATGCTAGTCGTATGCTGAAGAATAGGGTAATGGTTTGGTGGGACATGGTTATTTCTAGTATACCAAAAGAGCAAGTGAACATGATTACTTGGGAACAATTTTATAGTAAAATTTGTGTGCAGTATTGTTCGTCTTATGACCACAATCGAATTAAGACAGAATTTCTGGCATTGAAAATGACACCTCAGATGATGATAGATGAGGTGATTGAGCAGTATATGGATAAATTAAGGTTTGTGCAACAGTGGGTTCCAGATGAGCAGTCCAGAATTCAGAATTTTGTTAATATAATTTTAGCAGAGTACAGAACAATGGTTAGGATGGCGACGACGTTATCGCAAGCGTTTGTTATGGCAAAGATGGTAGAGGATGACGTCAGAGCAGCAAGAAATAGAATAGTAGGTTATGAGATGCCACAACAAGATCAGGTGATGAGTCATTCAGACTCTAGGTCAAAGAAGTCTGTTAAGTTGAAACAGAAGAGTGGGTCAGAACATAGTGGGTCAGTATCAAGTCAGAATTCTTGGTGCTATAGTTGCAGATCATCTCATAGTGGCCCTTGTTCAGATTCAACCAAAAGATGTTTGAGATGTGGTATTGTGGGAAACGAGATTCGGATGTGTTCGTTCCAAGAGGATGTATGTTGGAGATGTCATCAAGTGGGGCATAGGTCAGCTCAGTATCCGTATGTAAAAGGATCATATTCTGGAGCGGGGCCAGGAGCGCCGTCGGGATCAGTAGGTGGATCTTCTGGTTCTCCAATTGGGCAAAAAAGAAGGAATCCACCTACGACAACAGCAAGAGCTTATCAGATGGTTGCAGATGCAGAAGTTGATTATGATGTGAATGCAGGTATGATTCAAAATCCTCGTACTGTTTAGTTGTATATATGTATAATTGTGTATATATGTAGTGACCCGAACTTTTCCATGTTTATATATATATTAAATGAAATTGTTATTTACATGATTAAGTGTTTCCAACATGTTAAGCAATCAAACTTGTTAAGACTTTATTAAATGAAAATAGGTTTCATATAGACAATTGACCACCCAAGTTGACCGGTGATTCACGAACGTTAAAACTTGTAAAAACTATACGATGACATATATATGGTTATATATATAGTTAACATTATTTTATTATAAGTATGTATCTCATTAGGTATTTTAACAATGAGTTATATACATAAAAATGAGACTATTAATTTAAGAAACTCGAAAACGATATATATAACGATTATTGTTATAACAACGTCTTACTAGGTACATATGAATCATATTAAGATATTGATACACTTGGTTAATTATGTTAAATGATAAGTAAATATATTATTAAGTGTATTAACAATGAAATACATATGTAAAAATAAGACTACTAACTTAATGATTTCGAAACGAGACATATATGTAACGATTATCGTTGCAACGACATTTAACAGTATATATATCATACTAAGATATATTATATATCATAATATCATGATAATATAACAATTTAACATCTCATTTGTTATAATAAATAATGGGTTAACAACATTCAACAAGATCGTTAACCTAAAGGTTTCAAAACAACATTTACATGTAACGACTAACGATGACTTAACGACTCAGTTAAAATGTATATACATGTAGTATTTTAATATGTATTCATACACTTTTGAAAGACTTCAAGAAACTTATCAAAATACTTCTACTTAACAAAAATGCTTACAATTACATCCTCGTTCAGTTTCATCAACAATTCTACTCGTATGCACCCGTATTCGTACTCGTACAATACACAGCTTTTAGATGTATGTACTATTGGTATATACACTACAATGATCAGCTCTTAGCAGCCCATGTGAGTCACCTAACACATGTGGGAACCATCATTTGGCAACTAGCATAAAATATCTCATAAAATTACAAAAATATGAGTAATCATTCATGACTTATTTACATGAAAACAAAATTACATATCCTTTATATCTAATCCATACACCAACGATCAAAAACACCTACAAACACTTTCATTCTTCAATTTTCTTCATCTAATTGATCTCTCTCAAGTTCTATCTTCAAGTTCTAAGTGTTCTTCATAAATTCCAAAAGTTCTAGTTTCATAAAATCAAGAATACTTCCAAGATTGCAAGTTTACTTCCAAGTTTTCTAAATCCATTCCAAGTAATCATCCAAGATCAAGAAACCTTTGTTACTTACAGTAGGTTATATTTCTAATACAAGGTAATAATCATATTCAAACTTTAATTCAATTTCTATAACTATAAAAATCTTATTTCGAGTGGAAATCTTACTTGAAATTGTTTTCGTGTCATGATTCTGCTTCAAGAACTTTCAAGCCATCCAAGGATCCTTTGAAGCTAGATCTATTTTTCTTATTTCCAGTAGGTTTATCCAAGGAACTTGAGGTAGTAATGATGTTCATAACATCATTCTATTCATACATATAAAGCTATCTTATTCGAAGGTTTAAACTTGTAATCACTAGAACATAGTTTAGTTAATTCTAAATTTGTTCGCAAATAAAAGTTAATCCGTCTAACTTGACTTTTAAAATCTACTAAACACATGTTCTATATCTATATGATATGCTAACTTAATGATTTAAAACCTGGAAACACGAAAAACACCGTAAAACCGGATTTATGCCGTCGTAGTAACACCGCGGGCTGTTTTGGGATAGTTAATTAAAAACTATGATAAACTTTGATTTAAAAGTTGTTATTCTGGAAAAATGATTTTTATTATGAACATGAAACTATATCCAAAAATTATGGTTAAACTCAAAGTGGAATTATGTTTTCTAAAATGGTCATCTAGACGTCGTTCTTTCGACTGAAATGACTACCTTTACAAAAACAACTTGTAACTTATTTTTCCGACTATAAACCTATACTTTTTCTGTTTAGATTCATAAAATAGAGTTCAATATGAAACCATAGCAATTTGATTCACTCAAAACGGATTTAAAATGAAGAAGTTATGGGTAAAACAAGATTGGATAATTTTTCTCATTTTAGCTACGTGAAAATTGGTAACAAATCTATTCCAACCATAACTTAATCAACTTGTATTGTATATTATGTAATCTTGAGATACCATAGACACGTATACAATGTTTCGACCTATCATGTCGACACATCTATATATATTTCGGAACAACCATAGACACTCTATATGTGAATGTTGGAGTTAGCTATACATGGTTGAGGTTGATTCCAAAATATATATAGTTTGAGTTGTGTTCAATACTGAGATACGTATACACTGGGTCGTGGATTGATTCAAGATAATATTTATCGATTTATTTCTGTACATCTAACTGTGGACAACTAGTTGTAGGTTACTAACGAGGACAGCTGACTTAATAAACTTAAAACATCAAAATATATTAAAAGTGTTGTAAATATATTTTGAACATACTTTGATATATATGTATATATTGTTATAGGTTCGTGAATCAACCAGTGGCCAAGTCTTACTTCCCGACGAAGTAAAAATATGTGAAAGTAAGTTATAGTCCCACTTTTAAAATCTAATATTTTTGGGATGAGAATACATGCAGGTTTTATAAATGATTTACAAAATAGACACAAGTACGTGAAACTACATTCTATGGTTGAATTATCGAAATCGAATATGCCCCTTTTTATTAAGTCTGGTAATCTAAGAATTAGGGAACAGACGCCCTAATTGACGCGAATCCTAAAGATAGATCTATTGGGCCTAACAAACCCCATCCAAAGTACCGGATGCTTTAGTACTTCGAAATTTATATCATATCCGAAGGGTGTCCCGGAATGATGGGGATATTCTTATATATGCATCTTGTTAATGTCGGTTACCAGGTGTTCACCATATGAATGATTTTTATCTCTATGTATGGGATGTGTATTGAAATATGAAATCTTGTGGTCTATTGTTACGATTTGATATATATAGGTTAAACCTATAACTCACCAACATTTTTGTTGACGTTTAAAGCATGTTTATTCTCAGGTGAATACTAAGAGCTTCCGCTGTTGCATACTAAAATAAGGACAAGATTTGGAGTCCATGTTTGTATGATATTGTGTAAAAACTGCATTCAAGAAACTGATTTCGATGTAACATATTTGTATTGTAAACCATTATGTAATGGTCGTGTGTAAACAGGATATTTTAGATTATCATTATTTGATAATCTACGTAAAGCTTTTTAAACCTTTATTTATGAAATAAAGGTTATGGTTTGTTTTAAAAATGAATGCAGTCTTTGAAAAACGTCTCATATAGAGGTCAAAACCTCGCAACGAAATTAATTAATATGGAACGTTTTTAATCAATAAGAACGGGACATTTCAGTTGGTATCCGAGCGTTGGTCTTAGAGAACCAGAATTTTGCATTAGTGTGTCTTATCGAGTTTGTTAGGATGCATTAGTGAGTCTGGACTTCGACCGTGTTTACTTGAAAAATGATTGCTTAACAAATTTTGTTGGAAACTATATATTTTTAACATGTGAATATTATGTGATATATTAATCTCTTAACGTGTTTGATATTATGTGATAGATGTCAACCTCTAGAACAAGTTCCATTGACTCACCTAATAATAATGAAGAGTCAAATGTAAATTGGAATAATTCGTGGACTGATTCACAAGTTCCCGAAGAGGAACCGGAAGAAGAGTCGGAACCGGAAGAAGAATCGGAACCGGAAGAAGAATCGGAACCGGAAGAAGAAATAGAAACAGTGGGGGAAATAATAAAACAGTTAAGTAGAAAAAAATCCTCAACCAAACGACCAAAGTTAATTATGGTCAATGGTGTTTCCGCCAAGGAAGCAAAGTATTGGGAGGATTACCAATTCTCCGATGAATCGGATTCCGACAAGAATTCCGATGATGTTATAGAAATTACCCCAACTGAATTTAAAAAGGCAAAAGAAAATAATAAGAGAAAGGGCATAAAAATAGAGAAATTTGATTCCAAACCCGATGAACTTTATATGTATCATCAACACCCGTATTTCTTAAGTTGTGACAATAACCCGAGAACCTCTAAACCACCAGGTTTTTCTAAACCAATGTGGAAAACGACGGCTCGTATTAGGGGAACATCATATATCCCTAGAAACTTGGCAAAACTAACAAAAACCGAAGAAGAAGAAACGAGCGAGTCGGAATAAGATAGTGTATTCGTGTGGTGTAATATATGTAATATAGTGTGCTTATGCTTTATGATATATGTAAAAATTGCTTGTATTAATAAGTATTTTTTTATGAATCTAACTCTTGTCTATTTTACAGTATAAAAACACAAAATGGATAGACAACACAATATTTTAAGAGACCTACCCGGAGACATGATTGATGAAATCTTGTCTAGAGTCGGTCAGAATTCCTGGGCATAACTATTTAAGGCGAGATCAGTTTGTAAGACATTCGAAGAACGTTCCAAGAATGCCTTGGTTTATAAGAGACTTTCGTTTGAAAGATGGGGGATATCACATTGGGAAACCCATAAGTTACGATGTGTTTACTTTGACGCATATATTGCGGGGAACCCAAGTGCTATTTTACGCAACGGGTTAAGAAATTATTTTGACTCAATGTATCCATATATAGGACTTCATGATTTAGAAAAAGCGGCTAACATGCAACATAAAGAAGCATGCTATGCTTACGGGTTAGTAATGTTCGCTTCTCACCAAAGTGAGAAAAAGAACATCGGGCTACAACTATTAAACAAAACGTTCCCACAAGTGACAGAGTCGGTAATTGGGGTAAGAAATGAGGTTTTTAGGTTATTACGAGACTGTTGGTCATTACGTAACCCTCGTCCCTTTGACGACGTTACAACACGCTGTCTTATCAACGGCCATAACGGTTATGTTCCACAAGACCAAGGATGGGAAGTAGTCCTAGTAAAACCAGAATGCATGACTTGTTTCTGGACGTATGAATTACGTGTCTTTATTGCCTTTGCTGAACGACTTGTGTACTAGCTAGAATTATCTTCACAACTATCTTGTATCAAAGTTATTGTGTGCTATATTTCATGCTTTATGTAAAATAAGCGGTATTGTAAGTTTGTAAAATATTGTATAAAAGTTTGAACGCGAAATATTATTATAATCAGTTTTTCATATAGAATTGTAGTAGTTGAATTGTATATTAGCTACTAAGTATGAACTTAACGGGTAGGTACTACCCGAATTTAAACTTATAAAACGCTAATATGAAGAAAAAGCTTTTATAAATGAGTTCATATTATGCTACGAAATACTATTAACTACTCTTAATATTCTGTATGATTAACTTGTTCCATTTGACTATTTTGAAGGAAATGGCACCGACTACTCGACACACCGTGAATATGAATGAAGAGGAATTCCGTACTTTTCTAGCTTCAAACATAGCCGCAGTACAGGCTGCGCTACATACCAACAATAACCTTAGATCTAGCAGTACAGGAAATCGTGTAGGATGCACCTACAAAGAATTCACTGCCTGCAAACCTTTGGAATTTGATGGAACCGAAGGACCGATCGGATTGAAACGGTGGACCGATAAGGTCGAATCGGTGTTTGCCATAAGTAAGTGTACTGAAGAGGACAAAGTGAAGTACGCTACGCATACCTTCACAGGTTCTGCGTTAACATGGTGGAATACCTATCTAGAGCAAGTGGGACAAGATGATGCTTACGCACTACCGTGGTCAGCATTCAAGCACTTGATGAACGAGAAGTACCGTCCCAGAACCGAGGTCAATAAGCTCAAGACAGAACTTAGAGGGTTACGAACCCAAGGATTTGATATTACCACGTACGAAAGACGATTCACAGAATTATGCCTATTGTGTCCGAGAGCGTTCGAAGATGAGGAAGAGAAGATCGACGCGTTTGTGAAAGGATTACCGGAAAGAATCCAAGAAGATATAAGTTCACACGAGCCCGCCTCCATACAACAGGCATGTAGAATGGCTCACAAACTAGTGAACCAGATTGAAGAAAGAATTAAAGAACAGATGGCTGAAGAGGCCAATGTGAAGCAAGTCAAAAGAAAGTGGGAGGAAAACGGTGATAAGAATCACCAATACAACAACAACAGCAATTACAACAATAATCGCAACAATTATCCCAACAATCGCAACATCAATCGCAACTACAATAAATGGCCCAACAAAAACAACAACAACAACAACAATAACAACAACCATAACAACAGCAACTACAACAATCATCCCAACAACAATAACAACCCAACAACAACAACAATCAGAAGCAGCTATGCCAAAGGTGTGAAAAGTATCACTCGGGGTTCTGCACCAAATTTTGCAATAAGTGTAAAAGAAATGGTCATAGCGCGGCGAAGTGTGAGGTCTATGGACCAGGGGTTAACAGAACGAAAGGAACAAATGGTGTCGGAACGAGTAATGGTGGAGCAAGTAGTGTCAGAGCAAGTTATGCCAATGTAGTTTGTTATAAATGTGGAAAATCGGGCCACATTATTAGAAATTGCCCGAACCAGGAGAACACGAATGGACAAGGCCGCAGAAGAGTTTTCAATATTAATGCGGCAGAGGCACAGGAAGACCCGGAGCTTGTTACGGGTACGTTTCTTATTGACAATAAATCTGCTTACGTTTTATTTGATTCGGGTGCGGATAGAAGCTATATGAGTAGAGATTTTTGTGCTAAATTAAGTTGTCCATTGACGCCGTTGGATAGTAAATTTTTACTCGAATTAGCAAACGGTAAATTAATTTCAGCAGATAATATATGCCGGAATCGAGAAATTAAACTGGGTAGTGAAATATTTAAGATTGATTTGATACCAGTAGAGTTAGGGAGTTTTGATGTAATAGTTGGCATGGACTAGCTGAAGAAGATGAAAGCAGAGATTGTATGTTACGAAAATGCAATTCGCATTGTACGAGAAGAAGGAGAACCCTTAATGGTGTACGGAGAAAAGGGCAACATGAAGCTACATCTTATTAGTAATTTGAAGGCACAAAAACTAATAAGAAAAGGTTACTATGCTGTTCTAGCACACGTCGAGAAAGTACAAACTGAAGAAAAGAGCATCAATGATGTTCCCGTCGCAAAAGAATTTCCCGATGTATTTCCGAAAGAATTACCGGGACTACCTCCACATCGATCTGTTGAATTTCAAATAGATCTTGTACCAGGAGCTGCACCAATAGCTCATGCTCCTTATAGACTCGCACCCAGCGAGATGAAAGAACTGCAAAGCCAACTGCAAGAACTATTAGAACGTGGTTTCATTCGACCAAGCACATCACCATGGGGAGCTCCTGTTTTGTTTTGTCAAGAAGAAGGATGGTACATTTAGGTTGTGTATTGACTACAGAGAGTTGGAAAAACTTACCATCAAAAACCGTTATCCACTGTCGAGAATTGACGACTTATTTGATCAACTACAAGGCTCGTTGATTTATTCGAAGATCGATTTACATTCTGGATATCATCAAATGCGAGTAAAGGAGGATGATATTCCAAAAACTGCTTTTAGGACGCGTTATGTTCATTACGAGTTTATGGTTATGCCGTTTGGATTGACTAACGCACCAACTGTGTTCATGGAACTTATGAACCGAGTGTGTGAGCCATATCTTGACAAGTTTGTCATTGTTTTCATCGATGACATACTTATTTACTCAAAGAATGATCAAGAGCACGAAGAACATTTGAGAAAAGTGCTAGAAGTATTGAGGAAAGAAAAACTGTACGCTAAGTTTTTAAAGTGTGCATTTTGGTTGGAAGAAGTTCAATTCCTCGGTCACATAGTGAACAAAGAAGGTATCCAGGTGGACCCGGCAAAGATCAAAACCGTTGAAAAGTGGGAAACCCCAAAAACTCCGAAGCATATACGTCAATTTTTAGGATTGGCTGGTTACTACAGAAGATTCATCCAAGATTTCTCCAAAATAGCAAAACCCTTGACTGCATTAACGCATAAAGGGAAGAAATTTGAATGGAAGGATGAATAAGAGAAGGCGTTTCAGTTATTGAAGAAAAAGCTAACTACGGCACCTATATTGTCATTGCCTGAAGGGAATGATGATTTTGTGATATATTGTGACGCCTCAAAGCAAGGTCTCGGTTGTGTATTAATGCAACGAACGAAGGTAATTGCTTATGCGTCTAGACAATTGAAGATTCACGAGCAAAATTATACGACGCATGATTTGGAATTAGGCGCAGTTGTTTTTGCATTAAAGACTTGGAGGCACTACTTATATGGGTCAAAAGTATCATATATACCGACCACAAAAGTCTCCAACATATATTTAATCAGAAGCAACTGAATATGAGACAACGCAGGTGGATTGAATTGTTGAATGATTACGACTTTGAAATTCGTTACCACCCGGGGAAGGCAAATGTGGTAGCCGACACCTTGAGTAGGAAGGACAGAGAACCCATTCGAGTAAAATCTATGAATATAATGATTCACAATAACCTTACTACTCAAATAAAGGAGGTGCAACAAGGAGTTTTAAAAGAGGGAAATTTAAAGGATGAAATACCCAAAGGATCAGAGAAGCATCTTAATTTTCGGGAAGACGGAACCCGGTATAGGGCTGAAAGGATTTGGGTACCAAAATTTAGAGATATGAGAGAAATGGTACTTAGAGAAGCTCATAAAACCAGATACTCAATACATCCTGGAACGGGGAAGATGTGCAAGGATCTCAAGAAACATTTTTGGTGGCCGGGTATGAAAGCCGATGTTGCTAAATACGTAGGAGAATGTTTGATGTGTTCTAAGGTCAAAGCTGAGCATCAGAAACCATCAGGTCTACTTCAACAACCCGAAATCCCTGAATGGAAATGGGAAAACATTACCATGGATTTCATCACTAAATTGCCAAGGACTGCAAGTGGTTTTGATACTATTTGGGTAATAGTTGATCGTCTCACCAAATCAGCACACTTCCTGCCAATAAGAGAAGATGACAAGATGGAGAAGTTAGCACGACTGTATTTGAAGGAAGTCATCTCCAGACATGGAATACCAATCTCTATTATCTCTGATAGGGATGGTAGATTTGTTTCAAGGTTCTGGCAGACGTTGCAACAAGCATTGGGGACTCGTCTAGACATGAGTACTGCCTATCATCCACAAACTGATAGGCAGAGCGAAAGGACGATACAAACGCTTGAAGACATGCTACGAGCATGTGTTATTGATTTCGGAAACAGTTGGGATTGACATCTACCGTTAGCAGAATTTTCCTACAACAACAGCTACCATTCAAGCATTGAGATGGTGCCGTTTGAAGCACTTTATGGTAGAAAATGCAGGTCTCCGATTTGTTGGAGTGAAGTGGGGGATAGACAGATTACGGGTCCGGAGATAATACAAGAAACTACCGAGAAGATCATCCAAATTCAACAACGGTTGAAAACCGCCCAAAGTCGACAAAAGAGCTACGCTGACATTAAAAGAAAAGATATAGAATTTGAAATTGGAGAGATGGTCATGCTTAAAGTTGCACCTTGGAAAGGCGTTGTTCGATTTGGTAAACGTGGGAAATTAAATCCAAGGTATATTGGACCATTCAAGATTATTGATCATGTCGGGCCAGTAGCTTACCGACTTGAGTTACCTCAACAACTCGCGGCTGTACATAACACTTTCCACGTCTCGAATTTGAAGAAATGTTTTGCTAAAGAAGATCTCACTATTCCGTTAGACGAAATCCAAATCAACGAAAAACTTCAATTCATCGAAAAACTTAATTAATATGGATCGTGAGGTTAAAAGACTTAAGCAAAACAAGATACCAATTGTTAAGGTTCGATGGAATGCTCGTAGAGGACTCGAGTTCACCTGGGAGCGTGAAGATCAGATGAAGAAGAAATACCCGCATTTATTTCTAGAAGATACGTCAACACCTCCAACTGCTTAAAATTTCGGGACGAAATTTATTTAACGGGTAGGTACTGTAGTGACCCGAACTTTTCCATGTTTATATATATATTAAATGAAATTGTTAATTACATGATTAAGTGTTTCCAACATGTTAAGCAATCAAACTTGTTAAGACTTGATTAATTGAAATAGGTTTCATATAGACAATTGACCACCCAAGTTGACCGGTGATTCACGAACGTTAAAACTTGTAAAAACTATACGATGACATATACATGGTTATATATATAGTTAACATGATTTTATTATAAGTATGCATCTCATTAGGTATTTTAACAATGAGTTATATACATAAAAATGAGACTATTAATTTAAGAAACTCGAAAACGATATATATAACGATTATCGTTATAACAACGTCTTACTAGGTACATATGAATAATATTAAGATATTGATACACTTGGTTAATTATGTTAAATGATAAGTAAATATATTATTAAGTGTATTAACAATGAAATACATATATAAAAATAAGACTACTAACTTAATGATTTCGAAACGAGACATATATGTAACGATTATCGTTGTAACGACATTTAACAGTATATATATCATACTAAGATATATTATATATCATAATATCATGATAATATAACAATTTAACATCTCATTTGTTATAATAAATAATGGGTTAACAACATTCAACAAGATCGTTAAACTAAAGGTTTCAAAACAACATTTACATGTAACGACTAACGATGACTTAACGACTCAGTTAAAATGTATATACATGTAGTATTTTAATATGTATTCATACACTTTTGAAAGACTTCAAGACACTTATCAAAATACTTCTACTTAACAAAAATGCTTACAATTACATCCTCGTTCAGTTTCATCAACAATTCTACTCGTATGCACCCATATTCGTACTCGTACAATACACAGCTTTTAGATGTATGTACTATTGGTATATACACTCCAATGATCAGCTCTTAGCAGCCCATGTGAGTCACCTAACACATGTGGGAACCATCATTTGGCAACTAGCATAAAATATCTCATAAAATTACAAAAATATGAGTAATCATTCATGACTTATTTACATGAAAACAAAATTACATATCCTTTATATCTAATCCATACACCAACGATCAAAAATACCTACAAACACTTTCATTCTTCAATTTTCTTCATCTAATTGATCTCTCTCAAGTTCTATCTTCAAGTTCTAAGTGTTCTTCATAAATTCCAAAAGTTCTAGTTTCATAAAATCAAGAATACTTCCAAGATTGCAAGTTTACTTCCAAGTTTTCTAAATCCATTCCAAGTAATCATCCAAGATCAAGAAACCTTTGTTACTTACAGTAGGTTATCTTTCTAATACAAGGTAATAATCATATTCAAACTTTAATTCAATTTCTATAACTATAACAATCTTATTTCGAGTGGAAATCTTACTTGAAATTGTTTTCGTGTCATGATTCTGCTTCAAGAACTTTCAAGCCATCCAAGGATCCTTTGAAGCTAGATCTATTTTTCTCATTTCCAGTAGGTTTATCCAAGGAACTTGAGGTAGTAATGATGTTCATAACATCATTCTATTCATACATATAAAGCTATCTTATTCGAAGGTTTAAACTTGTAATCACTAGAACATAGTTTAGTTAATTCTAAACTTGTTCGCAAATAAAAATTAATCCTTCTAACTTGACTTTTAAAATCTACTAAACACATGTTCTATATCTATATGATATGCTAACTTAATGATTTAAAACCTGGAAACACGAAAAACACCGTAAAATCGAATTTACGCCGTCGTAGTAACACCGCGGGCTGTTTTGGGATAGTTAATTAAAAACTATGATAAACTTTGATTTAAAAGTTGTTATTCTGGGAAAATGATTTTTATTATGAACATGAAACTATATCTAAAAATTATGGTTAAACTCAGAGTGGAAGTATGTTTTTGATAATGCTAAAAACGAACATATATTTCATAGCATTATTCCTCAAGAAAGACAAGCTTTTAGTTGCAATTGTTCTATTTACAAGTGATATTCGTTTAAATAATAAAAGGTGAAGACAAAAGACAGATTCGACGAATTGAAGACGCAAACGACCAAAAAGCTCAAAAGTACAAAAGACAATCAAAGAGGTTCCAATTATTGATAAGAAACGTCTCGAAATTACAAGAGTACAAGATTCAAAACGCAAAGTACAAGATATTAATTTGTACGAAAGGATGTTCAAAAATCCGGAACCGGGACCAGAGTCAACTCTCAACGCTCGACGCAACGGACTAAAAATTACAAGTCAACTATGCACATAAATATAATATAATATTTAAATAATTCTTATAATTATTTAATATATTATATTAATATTTAAAACCGTCGGCAAGAAAGACTCCAAAAGGGACTGAGCTGTAATTTCAATCTCCGCGACTCGCGGAGTTTGAAGGCAAAAATGCCGCGAGTCGCGGAGCCCCAATTTCTGAAAATCCCTATAAAGCTCGCGCATTCTGATCGTAAAAATTCACCAAATATATCCATCTCTCTATCTATATCGTATATATTTATATTTATATTTATATTTTAATTTTAATTTTAATTTTAATCCTAATAATAAGGGTATGTTAGCGAATGTTGTAAGGGTGTAAGTCGAAATTCTGTCCGTGTAACGCTACGCTATTTTTAATCATTGTAAGTTATGTTCAACCTTTTTACATTAATGTCTCGTAGCTAAGTTATTTTTATGCTTATTTAATCCGAAGTAATCATGATGTTGGGCTAATTACTAAAATTGGGTAATTGGGCTTTGTACCATAATTGGGGTTTGGACAAAAGAACGACACTTGTGGAAATTAGACTATGGGCTATTAATGGGTTTTATATTAACTAAACAATACCTTGTTAATTTAATATACAAACTTATAATTCGACGTATTTATATATAACCACATACGCTTGACTGGGTACGGTGGGCGGGATATCTATAAATACCAATAATTATTCATTTTACCGGATACGGAACTGGATTAATAGTTAATAGACTTGTTGAAACAGGGGTGAATTACATTCAATGGTTTTTGGTGTAATTGTTAACAAAGTAGTAAAACCTTGGTTTACACGCAGTCGATAACCTGGTGTATTCATTAAACAAAGTATTAAAACCTTGTTACAATTCGAATCCCCAATTAGTTGGAATATTTGACTTCGGGAATAAGAATAATTTGACGAAGGCTTTCGCTCTTTATATTTATGACTGATGGACTATTATGGACAAATCCGTATGGACATATTAAATAATCCAGGACAAAGGACAATTAACCCATGGGCATAAAACTAAAATCAACACGTCAAACATCATGATTACGGAAGTTTAAATAAGCATAATTCTTTTATTTCATATTTAATTTCCTTTATTTTATATTTAATTGCACTTCTAATTATCGCATTTTTATTGTTATTGTATTTAATTGCACTTTTAATTATCGTACTTTTTAATTATCGCAAGTTTATTTTATCGCACTTTTATTATTCGCAATTTCATTATCGTTATTTACTTTATGCTTTAATTTAAGTCTTGTATTTATTTTTAATATTTTACATTTAGTTTTAACTGCGACTAAAGTTTTAAAATCGACAAACCGGTCATTAAACGGTAAAAACCCCCCTTTATAATAATAATATTACTTATATATATATATATATATTTGTATTTTTATAAAAGTAAACTAATATAGCGTTAAGCTTTGTTTATAAAGATTCCCTGTGGAACGAACCGGACTTACTAAAAACTACACTACTGTACGATTAGGTACACTGCCTATAAGTGTTGTAGCAAGGTTTAAGTATATCCATTCTATAAATAAATAAATATCTTGTGTAAAATTGTATCGTATTTAATAGTATTTTCTGTAAAAATAAGCTATTTTATATACTACTCTGCTAAAACATCAAGTATTTTTGGCGCCGCTGCCAGGGAAATTCTTAAACGCCGGAAGCGCAACGCTAATATATAAAAAATTTATTTTATGTATTTTTAAGATTTTGTTAAATATTTAAGTTTTATAAGTTTCTTTATTTTTATTTTAGTTTATAAAGATAATAAGTTTTATTTAAATATCTTTTATTTATATAAAAACAGAAATAAATATAAAACCGAAAAAAAAAAAATTTTAACATTTATAAATCTAGTTTTAAGCATTTTATTTATTAAAATTATAAAGTAGTTCTATTTTATTTAAGTTTTTAAAATATAAGTTTTTATTATACACATATATTTTTTTAATATATAAACAGAAAAATTAAAAACAGAAAAAAAAAATTAAATTAAAAAAGAAAAAAACGCGTCAAATTCAAACTGTACCAGAGTTGAATTTCTGAACCCCGCGACTCGCGGGGTTTGATGCATTAAATACCGCAACTCGCGGAGTGAACCTGACACGCTGACAGAAACCCTAAACTGAAATTAATTACGGGTAATTAATTATTATTATTATTAACCCTAATAATAATTATTATTATAATTAGTTTTATTTTAACTTTTACTTTTTATTTAATTTATGTATTTAGTATTAATTAGTTTAATTAAATTGTAAAATTAGTAGTTTTATTAAATAAATAATATAAAAATAATATTTTTATAAAAATTTTACTTTTTACAACTTTTTGTATATTTTTATATTTTATCCCTTTTTAATCGTTTTAGCGTAACTTTTGTATATTTAGCTCATATTTAGTTTTAAACTTAGTTTTTGCCATAGTTATTTTTACTTCTAGATTTTTAGGCTTTGCCGTAGAATTTCTTAAGTGCTTTTTCTTTAGACTAAGATTTAGGTGCTTTAGAATTTTGCGACGCCTTTTTAAGTTTTAGTTTCTTTTTAAGTTATTTCCATTTGGGATTTAGTTTTTCCTGTAAGCTTTAATATTTTTAGACACCTTTTACCTATGTATCAATTATCATTCCAATTAGTAATCTCAATTTGCGATTATAATTTTAAGTTAGTTGTAGTAATAAGGTTAGGTTAGTCAAGTATTTTTAAGTTTTTATAAGTTTCTTTAATTTTTCCGTCACCTTTTATTTTTCAACCATTTTTCTTTTTCAACCTTTTTCCGACGAACTCTTTTTCTTTCTTATTTCTCGCTATTCTAGTTTTTAGGACATAGATTTTTATTCTACTTCTTATCTAATTTTCTTAAAATTACGAAAATTTATTTTAAGTGGTTAAATTAATAGACATCAAAATTTTATGGTTCGTAGTAATAGTTGGATTTGTACGTGGACCGGGTTATTGGAGCCAAACAGTACTCAATTATATTGAGACCAAACGAATCCTGCCCCTCTGCTGCATCTTTTGGCTATTCAAAACGTGGGCAAAATCAGAAAAGTCTATTGGTTGGATAACTTATTATAATTTTTCTTTCCTTTTAAAACTAATAGGATATTCAGTGAATGCACCGAGCAAGACTATCACCACCCTTTGTACGTTCACCACCTGTAACTAGATCAAGACATTTAGCAAATATAACTGCCGTTGATTTTTCTTTAGAATCGTCATCCAGTCGACCAAGTACTTCAGTTCAAATTTCCGATAATCCATTTTTTGAACCCGACCTCACAATTGAGAATCCGGAGAATATTCAGGAACGGTTCGTAGATCCTGAACCATTAAACTTTCCTCCGGAACCACCAATCATTCAAACAGAGATTGTTGAGGAACGAACAATTAAATCAGAATCCTCTAGTGATTCCGATTCAACAAATTCAATTATGGAGAATCTGGAACCTTTAAGTATGGAAGACCGAATGAGAGCTAAACGCACTGGCCAAGGTCACGCAATTACTCATCCAGACATTAATGCGCCAGATTATGAAATCAAAGGACAAATTCTACACATGGTGACTAATCAATGTCAATTTAGTGGTGCGCCGAAGGAAGATCCAAATGAACATTTACGTACCTTTAATAGGATCTGCACACTATTTAAAATCCGAGAAGTGGAGGATGAACAGATATATCTCATGTTATTTCCCTGGACTTTAAAGGGAGAAGCCAAAGATTGGTTGGAATCGTTACCTGAAGGGGCGATTGATACATGGGATGTTTTAGTTGACAAATTTCTTAAACAATTCTTTCCTGCATCTAAAGCCGTAAGACTTCAAGCAGAAATTGTTACGTTTACACAGAAACCGAATGAAACTCTATATGAGGCATGGACTAGATATGGAAAGTTGTTAAGAGGATGTCCGCAACATGGTTTAGACACCTGTCAAATAGTACGAATATTCTACCAAGGATGCGACATCACTACAAGGAAAGACATAGATATAGCAGCTGGTGGTTCTATTATGAAGAAAACCGAAACTGATGCTTACAAAATTATTGATAACACTGCTTCCCACTCACATGAGTGGCACCAAGAAAAAGACATCGTTAGATCATCTAAAGCAGCTAGAGCCGATTCTAGCCATGACTTAGATTCCATTTCCGCAAAGATAGATGCTGTGGAGAGACGAATGGAAAAGATGACTAAAGATATTCACTCAATACGAATTAGTTGTGAGCAGTGTGGAGGACCACATTTGACAAAAGATTGTCTCAGTATTGAATTAACAATGGAACAAAGAGAGAATATTTCATACATAAACCAAAGGCCTTAAAATAATTATCAGAATAATTATCAACCGCCAAGACCAATTTACAATCAAAACCAGAATTATAACAGAAATATTCCATACAACAACCAACAAGGTCCTAGCAATCAACAAGTATCCAATAATACTTACAATCAGCAAAGACCTAATTTTCAAAACAAACCACCACAACAAGCCGATGATAAAAAGCCGAATTTAGAAGATATGATGACGAAGCTAGTTGAAACTCAAACGCAGTTTTTCACCTCTCAGAAACAAACCAATGAACAAAATGCTCAAGCATTTAGAAATCAACAAGCTTCTATTTAAAATCTGGAACAACAAGTAAGTAACCTAGCAAGGTTAATAGGTGAAAGAAAACCAGGAAGTCTACCTAGTGATACAAATGCTAACCCCCGGAATGAAACAGATAAAGCCATTACCACAAGAAGTGGTACAACACTTAAACCACTTGAAATACCTGTAACTTCTGATGAAGCTATTCCTACTCCACAAGAACCACAACCTGATCAAGATAAGGAAGAAGAACCGGTAGTTGAAAAGGTTAATGAAGATAACACAGTTAAGGCTAAACCTTATGTTAAACCATACCAACCACCACTTCCTTACCCGAGTAAAATGAAGAAAGAGAAACTTGAAGCCGAGCAATCCAAATTCTTGGATATGTTTAAACAGATAAATGTAAATCTTCCTTTCATTGATGTGATTTCAGGAATGCCTAGATATGCTAAATTCTTGAAAGATCTAATCTCAAATAGAAAGAAAATGGAAGAACTCTCGGCTGTTACTATGAATGCTAATTGTTCAGCAGTGCTGTTGAATAAGATACCAGAAAAACTATCTGATCCAGGAAGTTTCACAATTCCATGTTTTCTGGGTAGTCTTAGTTCAATAGAAGCATTGGCAGACTTAGGTGCTAGTATAAATCTAATGCCGTATTCACTATACGCTAAACTAGACCTTGGAGAATTGAAACCAACCAGAATAAGCATACAACTAGCCGATAGATCAATAAAATATCCTAGAGGGATAATGGAGAACATGCTAGTTAAAGTTGGTACTTTAGTATTTCCAGTAGATTTTGTTGTTCTGGACATGGAAGAAGATTCTCAAGTTCCTCTCATATTAGGAAGACCATTCTTAAACACGGCTAAAGCAATGATAGACGTGTTCGGTAAGAAATTGACCCTAAGTATAGAGGATGAGAGTGTTACCTTTTCAGTTGATAGAGCAATGCAACAACCGCAATCTGCAGATGATACATGTTATTATATTCAAACTATAGATGCACATGCAGAATTATTAGAAGAATTTCCAGAATTACAAGGAACAGGAGAATGTTCTTTAGGAGAAGGTAATGAACCAATTGATGAAGCTGAAATGTTAGCTACACTAATAGCTAATAGATATGAACCAACAACAGAAGAAATTCAAATGCTAAAAGAAGAAGACAGATATCGATACAAATCATCGATAGAAGAACCTCCGAAATTAGAGTTAAAGCCACTTCCAAACCATTTGGAATACACTTATTTACATGGTGAATCTGAATTACCTGTAATAATATCGTCTTCTCTTACTAAAAATGAGAAATCACAACTCATTTCTGTGTTGAAAGCCCATAAACCAGCCATTGCATGGAAGATTCATGATATTAAAGGAATAAGTCCTTCGTATTGCACACATAAAATCCTTATGGAAGAAGGTCATAAAACGTATGTGCAACGCCAACGAAGACTAAATCCTAATATGCAAGATGTAGTTAAGAAAGAGATTATTAAACTGCTAGATGCAGGTTTAATTTATCCAATCTCTGATAGTCCATGGGTAAGCCCAGTTCAATGCGTGCCTAAGAAGGGTGGCATGACTGTCATTACAAATGAGAAAAATGAGCTTATTCCTACTAGGACTGTAACAGGATGGCGTGTGTGTATTGATTATAGAAAATTAAATGACGCCACCAGAAAAGATCACTTTCCCTTACCTTTCATAGATCAAATGTTGGAAAGATTAGCCGGAAATAGTTACTATTATTTTCTAGATGGATTTTCCGGATATTTTCAAATTCCAATAGCACCCGAAGATCAAGAGAAAACCACATTCACGTGCCCTTATGGTACTTTTGCTTACAAACGCATGGCATTTGGACTTTGCAACGCCCCTGCAACCTTTCAAAGGTGTATGATGGCGATTTTTCACGACATGATAGAAGAATGCATGGAAGTTTTCATGGATGACTTTTCAGTCTTCGGAGATACATTTGAATCATGTCTAGTTAATCTTGAACGAATGCTCATTAGATGCGAACAATCAAATCTAGTTCTTAATTGGGAGAAATGCCATTTCATGGTTAAAGAAGGCATCGTTCTTGGACATAAAATTTAAAAAGAAGGAATTGAAGTGGATAGAGCTAAAGTAGATGTAATTGCTAAACTTCCACATCCCACCAATGTTAGAGGAGTTAGGAGTTTTCTAGGGCATGCCGGTTTTTACCGACGTTTCATAAAAGATTTTTCTAAAATTGCCACTCCTATGAATAAACTCCTAGAAAAGGATGCTCCATTCATCTTTTCAGATGAGTGTATCAAATCTTTTAATATTCTTAAAGAGAAACTCACTAATGCGCCGATCATGATAACACCAAATTGGAATCTACCATTTGAACTAATGTGCGATGCAAGTGATTTTGCAATGGGAGCCGTTTTAGGACAAAGGATTGAAAAACGATTTCAACCTATATATTATGCTAGTAAGACGTTACAAGGAGCACAAACGAACTATACAACTACTGAAAAAGAACTCCTTGCTATTGTCTTTGCTTTTGACAAATTTCGATCATATCTCGTTCTAGCAAAAACGGTGGTCTATACCGACCATTCTGCTCTTAGATACCTATTTTCAAAACAAGATGCTAAACCAAGATTAATCCGTTGGATCTTACTCTTACAAGAGTTTGATATTGAAATCCGAGATAAAAGAGGAGCAGAAAATCTCGCCGCTGATCATCTTTCTCGTCTTGAAAATCCTGAATTAGAAGTTCTAAATGAATCGGCCATACAAGACAACTTTCCTGATGAATATCTATTGAAGATAGATTATAAAGAAATCCCATGGTTTGCAGACTATGCAAACTACTTAGTTTGTGGATTCCTTGAAAAAGGATTATCGTACCAAAGACGAAAGAAATTCTTCAGTGATATAAAACACTATTTCTGGGAAGATCCACATCTGTTTAAAAGTTGTCCCGATGGAATAATACGCCGATGTGTATTTGGAGATGAAGCTAGTAAAATATTAAACCATTGTCACACAGGACCAACAGGAGGGCATTATGGGCCTCAACTAACAGCAAAAAAAGTTTATGATGCTGGATTCTATTGGCCTACAATTTACAAAGATGCACACCTTCTTTGCAAATCCTGTGATGCTTGTCAAAGGGCCGGAAAAATAAGTCAACGTGATGAAATGCCACAAAATGTCATCCAAGTATGTGAAGTATTTAACATTTGGGGTATTGACTTTATGGGTCCATTTCCAAAATCTCATAATAATCTATATATACTCGTAGCCATTAATTATGTATCTAAATGGGCGGAAGCACAAGCTCTCCCAACTAACGATGCACGAGTTGTAGTTAACTTTTTAAAACGTCTTTTTGCAAGGTTTGGAACAAGTAATCGGGGTACTCATTTCTGTAATAATCAACTTGAGAAAGTTCTTAAAAGATATGGAGTAACTCATAAAATCTCCACTGCATATCATCCACAAACAAGTGGACAAGTTGAAAATACCAACTGAGCTTTAAAACGTATTCTAGAGAAAACCGTAGGATCAAATCCGAAGGAATGGTCCATTAAATTGGAGGATGCACTATGGGCTTTTAGAACAGCCTACAAAACTCCAATTGGAACCACACCTTTTAGACTTGTTTATGGAAAAGCATGTCATCTTCCAGTAGAAATTGAACACAAAGCATTTTGGGCTTTAAAGACATGTAATCTTAATTTACATGAAGCCGGACGTCTACGATTAAGTCAACTAAACGAATTAGAAGAATTAAGACATGAAGCATACGATAATTCGTTAATCTATAAAGAAAGAACGAAGAAATGGCATGATAAAAGAATCAGAAGTTCAAAAGAATTTAAGGAAGGAGACAGAGTTTTTCTTTTCAATTCACGATTCAAGCTATTTCCTGGAAAATTGAAATCAAGATGGTCTGGACCATTCATAGTCAAAAGAGTTTTCCCATACGGAACGATAGAATTGATAAATTCAAATGGGATTGAATTTAAAGTTAATGGTCACAGAGTTAAACATTACATACATGGTCCGATGGAAGTTAACAATGAAGTTAATCATAATTTCACCACCCAAGAAAACCTTCAAAATGAAAACATAAATATGTTATCAACAACATATGAAAAATCAAAACTGGAATATAGGGAGGATTCAAATTTGAGTGATGAAGAAGAATTCCTATACAAACCTCCCATTCCAAGAAACGAAGAAAAATGTGAACAAGAAATTCAAATAGAAATGAAAGAACCAAGGAAAGAACACCCGAAAAACGTTTACAAACCAACTCGACTTACTAAAGCAGGAGACCCGGGTAAATTTATCATTTCTTGCTTACTTAATGATGGTGCTGTATATAATGGACTCGCAGATTTAGGAGCAAGTGCAAATATTATGCCTCTTTCCTTATACAAAAGATTAGGCATGGGTAAATTAAAACCAACCAAAATAGGTGTTCAATCATTTGACCAAACCATTAAACACCCGGTTGGAATAGCAAATAATTTACTTGTTAACGTGGGAAGTTTGACCTTTGTTACAAACTTCATAGTGATTAATATGGAGGAAAACCTTGATATTCCTCTAATTCTAGGTCGCCCATTTTTAGCAACCACCGAGGCATTCATTGATGTAAGAGAAGGTAGAATAACACTTAGGAATGGTGATACATCGATCACCTTTGTGAACCGAAAGTTTAGATCTCCACAAACCAAAACTGTTAGACCAATAAAAATGCATAAGTGTGGGGAAGATGAAGAAACACTTAATGATGATCCAATCACAAAGAATGCCGTTGATGATACGAAATTAGATGAATCCATTTTTAACAGTTCAACGAAGAAACTTTATAAACGGATTCACGATGCTAAGATTAAAGGAAACTTTAAGTTATATAACCGATTAATATCTAATTTATCGTCAAAAGAAAAGGCAATGTTAGTTGAATTTGTGAAAGTTACGGAGGAAATCAATAAATGGATTGAAGTAAAAGTCAAAGATATACAAGTTGTTGATGATTCAATTGAAAATAATGTTAATCACAATTTCGACACCACAGCTGACTAAGTGTGGGGAGAATCAAAGGGGTTTATGTATTTCTGTTAGAGTTAGATTGTCTGTTTTCGTGTAGTTCTCGAAAATGGAACCCGAATGGTCTTTCCCTAGCAGACCCTAAAGAACTAGTCTTCTCCCCCCATTCTGAATTTTTATTTTTTTTTAGGTTTTTACGAATTGAAGACTGCCTGTGAACTAAACCATGGTCTAATGCTACACGCTTTGATCACTAAACGTAATAATGACATACTACCGAGTGAATTAGTATCAGTAATCAGAGAAAGAATGGACGGAGTTAGAAAAGAATCCAGATGCGAAGATAATAAGTTACAATTTGGTAAAGGAAAATCAAAATCCGCAGCAAAAAAAAGAGCCACGACACCTAGAAAGATGTCACAAATGCGGAAAATGGTCACATGGAGGTAAATGTTCAAATAATCAAACCTATTCAAACACCGAATTTGTTACTTTATGCAGAGACGGACCGTTCATATGTTTAGAAGAAAAGACACTGAATGCTCGAGGTTACGCCTATGTAGCTATGGAAAACCAATTAAACCGACTATCTTATGAATGAGATAGATCATATAACTAAGAAATCTATTTCACAGGTATGTCTGTACAGTTTTTATTTTTATTTTTATTTTTAACCTTTTGATAATAAACGCTAATTTGTTCGCTAAAAAGTATTAAATTGGTATTGAATAAAATTAGGTTTGGCGACCGAAATTATTGATATCATTCAAAAATTTATTACATCACTGCGAAATTTAACGTTTATTCTTAAGGTATAAATATCTTTAAACAATCAACCCAAAATATTTCAAAAATTCGTCATGAGTTAAATTAGGTTTTGAAACCGAAATTACTTTACCGAAAAGAGGGGCGCATATTTTTGATAATATTTGATTGATTAAAGTGGGATAAAAAGCCAAAAAGATTTTTAATTTTATTTTTACCATGTTTTTAAAATTAATATATAAATCTTAAATTAATATTGTAAACTTTATAAAAACAATATATTTAAAATTGTAAATATTTGAAAAATTAATATAAGTTTGGTGTGAATTTATAATATGAATTTTTAAAATTTTGGTGTGAATTTTTAATTTTTTTTAATATGAATTTTTAATTTTATGCATTTCAAATTTTAAGTTTGGTGTGAATTTTTAATATTAATTTTGAATTTTATATTTAAATTGTGTGAATTTAAAAACAAAAATTTACTTTATCTCATTAAGTTAAAAATATGATTTTTAAAATTCGTCGTAAGTTGAAGACTAGGTCTTTGAACCGAAATTGCTTTACCCAAGGGAGGGACGAGAACTTTTAATCTTATTGAATTAAAGTATGCCAAAAACATAAAAAAACCCAAAAATCTTAGCTGTTAAAACAATCGCTACAAAAAGACAAATTTTAAAATTTTGTCGAGGGACGGACTAGGACATCGATCCGAAACGACCTCGTCCTAAATAACAAGGGAAACAAAATTTTAAAATTAATTACTTAATTGTTTTAATAAGTTAAAGATTATATAAAAAAAAAAATACCAAACTCCGCGACTCGCGGAGTTTGGAGGTTTAATCCCCGCGAGTCGCGGGAGGACCAATTTATAGAAAAAAAAAATAAAACGCAAGAACAGCTCAAACCACACACCACAACTCAAAAATACTGCGAAAACACTCCGAAAAAACCCGAATAAAAACCCCCAAAATCACAATTTTTAACCGTTAATCACCAAATCTTTTACTAAAATCATGTTGAGAAGGATGCTATCAAGGAATTACTCAAGAAAAACGGTAAATTTCTACACCTAAACACCATTTAATCCGAATTTAATGTTCTTGAGCAATTTTTTCCCCAATTTGATTTTGATGCTTTTTAGTGTAATTAGGCTTAAATTATTTATGTATTATGCTTGTATAACCTAGATTGATGCTGTTTAACATGATTAGAAGCCTTAAACTTCAAATTTTGAGTAATCTAGGGTTTGTGTTCTTGAGCAAATTTGGGGCTTTTTGATATAAACAGGTTATGGCAGATTTTTGTCATGAATTGTTGCTAAATTAAGTAGTGTAACATGTTTAGGTAGTTAAATGATCCAAACTTTGAGCCTAAACATGATTTTGAGAATTAAAGTGGACTTTTTCAAGTCTAAAATTCATGAACTTGATTTTTGAAAGATAATGCCATTTGAAACTTGTTTAATTGCTAGTAATGATTATTTTGACATGTTATTTGAGTTGAATGCTTATGAACTTGGCGAACATTTTCGTATATGCTTATTTGAAAAAGTGTAGATTTGATGAAAATATGAAAATGAGCTTAAGTTTGATATAAATTGATCATATCATTGTAATTATTTTGATTGATGATTTTGCTGACACTAATGCATATTTGGATGCACAAAAATTGTGTTTGATGTGTTTTGCAGACTGAAAGGGGTGAATCTTCATCCCAAGCCCGCAATGCTCCTACTGAGAATGCGGAACAACAGGAGGTGGATAACTACTACAAGCAGGATATACCTCATCCAGTCATGACCTTTTCTGATATGCACTTAGAAGAGTTGCACCCGAACCTGAGATTTGACAGACTTTGGATAGATTATCCAAAATATCAAAGTGGTTTGCATACTCTTCATTCTAAGGTTGTTGAGGTACCGAGGGTCATAGAATGGGGACCCTTAGAAGCTGTAGAATTGGCCGGGCCAATTAGGGAATTACTTGTACAGAGGTATGGTAATTCTACTTTTAATGACTGGGTACGTTTATTCACCATGCGTAGACCTGTATATAAAGTATGGTGTGAAGAATTGTTGTGTAGTATAGAGTTGAATGATCGGTTAACTAGTTTAACCGATCGATCTTTTATTAGATTTTTGTTAGGCGGTTCGATGCGCCACATGTCTTTACTGGACATGGCTCAGGCTTTACGTATATATACGCCTGAGGAGTTAGCATCTGCCGATTGTAGAGGGTTGATACTAAACGGTAGAAAGATAGATGAAAATTTTGATACACACGGTGTGTGGAGTCAAATGACAAGCCATCACCGTTTCAAAGGGGGAAATTACTCTTATTTGGACATAGATAGAGCTGAATTAAGAGTAATTCATAGGTTTTTAGCTAATTCGATTACACAAAGAGGTAAGAACAAGGAAAAGGTAAATGAACAGGATTTGTTTTACCATATGTGTATTCGAGACCCACAAAGCGCTGTAAGTATACCGTATTGTGTGGGTTATTATTTATCAGCTATGGTTAGGGGGATGAGACCACATAGCATAATAGGAGGTGGTATTTTTATTACTTTGATTGGTGAATATCTCAGTGTGGATATAAGTCGGGGGGGATTATTAGTAGAAGAACCAGAACCCCGCGATACTATAGGTTTAAATGTATACCATGGTGCGAAAGTTTTGAAGAGGTGAAATAACGCCGCAGTACCATACCATGGTAGACATCCACAGGTTAAGAGAAACCAACAGCAAGGTAATGTAGGAGGGGGGAATGAGATGCAAGAAATGCAAAGGTTTATAGCTTCTCAGGAGTACGAAAATACTAGACAGAGAGCATTTGAAGATTGGCAAGTTCATCAGAACCAAATCATAGCTCATTGCCAACATATAGGTAGAAACTATATTCCTACACCGAAACCCATCTTCCCTCCCTGGTCTATAGAGATGCAGCCACCGTATCCTACGTATAACCCTGCTGAAGCATTCTATAGCACCTATGGTTATGCTTGGAACCCCTATTGGTATCAATATCATCCCTAGTATACTTAGTTTTATTTATTTTGTAATTTGTAATGATTGATACGTTTAATACTTTTGTTAATATTGTAATAGTTTTTATAATTGTCTAACTTTTATTCTTAGATTTTAATAAATTTTTGAATGTGGGGTAATATACCAAACTTCAAAAATATGTATATATGTTTGCAGTTTATCTTATGTACACAACAGGGTAAAATAACGCATTTTCAAAGACTGGCATTAAGTTCAGCAAAAGCAACTAATTTTGACGACAAGATGCAAAATATATGTGAAATAACAACAAGACGGAATGAACAAATGATGTGCACCATTTATCATTCAGCAAACAAACGCCAATATATTTGGAAACTTTGGTAAAATTTAATCAATTTCACACAAATCACCCTCAATAATTTAAATTGTTACTGATTTCTTGCAAATGAGGGCATTGCAAGATCTTAAGTGTGGGAAGGGATTAAATTCTTTCGGATTTTAAAATTTTTATCTTAAACACTTAGTTACCATTAAAAATACTAGTAAAGTAGTAGTTGTATTAGAATCTAGTGCTCTTTGATAATAAAGAACATCCCTAGTCTTATATACTGACTACCCAATTCTAGTAAAATTTTTCAAAATTTTCAATTAAATGAACTCAAAATCATGTTTATACATATTTATGAATGATAAAACTAGGTTTTAACACCGAAATTATTGTTACCTCGGAAAGGACATAAATTGAGAAACAAACCAAAATGTTAAAATTCATTTAAAATGGAATAGAGGACGATAAAAAGGAAAATAAAAGCCAAGTGTGGGAAAATTTACCAAGTTATCTTAAACATATGTCACATATATCTGTAACAAATAACTGAAAATACTTTTGCTTTGGACTAAACTAAACTGTTTTACCTGATTTACTGTAAGAAAGATGGATCTACACGATGAATCAATTCCATCATTAAAAGGAAGTAAAGTCTTCCGAAAAAGACACGCGCTTCTTGATTTAGGTCATGAAGTTGTCGTCTAGACCAGCTGTAGGTTGACGAAAAATCTAGAAAAGTCATCACTAAAATCAGCAGGAAATCCACGGACCTCAGCATCAAACAGGGTCGCCAAGTGGTCAGATTTATCCTAACCATGAGAAGGATTTATCTCGTACAATGGGGGGGGCACCATACAAATTAGCTTGATAAGACTAATGAATCAGATCCCCAGAAAGGATAATCTCCTTAAAAGATCAAAAATCAGCTTTTAAGACTGATATTACTCAATCCTAGAGATTGACCTTAAAGATTGAGAATTACAAACTCATGGAATTCAATGATATCTAAACTCGAGCTTGAACGAGAAAATATTTTGATCAAAATTACAAACCGATTTGTTTTCTGAAAACCCTATTTTCAATGCGTTCATTACCATTGAACGTGAAATCCTAGGAATTCACCTGGAATTCATTAGGTCACCTGAACTAAATCGGGTGTCAACCGTAAGAATGGTGGTTGCATAGTGGTCAAAGACAAAACCTTGTGCCAGACCGAAAAATTATAAGGGTGAGCTTTACTATTGCTCCTACCAAGGATAGTAATTGCGTCCGACACGTTATAGACCATAATTAAAAGCATGTCAGGGGACATTGCCTTAACAGTTGCTTGTTCAACGCTTTCCTTTACAACCGGACGGTAGTTTACCGAAAGGTAATATACGGGACAAGTAAACTGGACGTGTTGCTTTCCAAATACAAGGTTGGCAAGTGGGTGACACAAAACCACAAGTTTTGAGCTAAAATTTTCAAAACTGAAACCCACCAAACCCACAAAAATATTTTGCAAACACCGGTAAAGGATTATTCCGGAAAACTTATCTAGGGTAAAAACTAGATTTAATTTTCAAAAGATCAAATGTTTTCATAAAGATCCAATTTCCTTAATGGATCTAAATTTTATAGTCATGTGGGACTGTAAACCATATCGTTACTACCATTGTTTATACCGCCGTATAGAAATCACTGATGTACAAAGTGTGAAGAATAAAGAAGTGATTCTAGTATTTCAAGACGATATTGCTTGAGGACAAGTAACGCTCAAGTGTGGGAATATTTGATAATGCTAAAAATGAACATATATTTCATAGCATTATTCCTCAAGAAAGACAAGCTTTTAGTTGCAATTGTTCTATTTACAAGTGATATTCGTTTAAATAATAAAAGGTGAAGACAAAAGACAGATTCGATGAATTGAAGACGCAAACGACCAAAAAGCTCAAAAGTACAAAAGACAATCAAAGAGGTTCCAATTATTGATAAGAAACGTCTCGAAATTACAAGAGTACAAGATTCAAAACGCAAAGTACAAGATATTAAATTGTACGAAAGGACGTTCGAAAATCCGGAACCGGGACCAGAGTCAACTCTCAACGCTCGACGCAACGGACTAAAAATTACAAGTCAACTATGCACATAAATATAATATAATATTTAAATAATTCTTATAATTATTTAATATATTATATTAATATTTAAAACCGTCGGCAAGAAAGACTCCAAAAGGGACTGAGCTGTAATTTCAATCTCCGCGACTCACGGAGTTTGAAGGCAAAAATGCCGCGAGTCGCGGAGCCCCAATTTCTGAAAATCCCTATAAAGCTCGCGCATTCTGATCGTAAAAATTCACCAAATATATCCATCTCTCTATCTATATCATATATATTTATATTTATATTTTAATTTTAATTTTAATTTTAATTTTAATCCTAATAATAAGGGTATGTTAGCGAATGTTGTAAGGGTGTAAGTCGAAATTATGTCCGTGTAACGCTATGCTATTTTTAATCATTGTAAGTTATGTTCAACCTTTTTACATTAATGTCTCGTAGCTAAGTTATTATTATGCTTATTTAATCCGAAGTAATCATGATGTTGGGCTAATTACTAAAATTGGGTAATTGGGCTTTGTACCATAATTGGGGTTTGGACAAAAGAACGACACTTGTGGAAATTAGACTATGGGCTATTAATGGGTTTTATATTAACTAAACAATACCTTGTTAATTTAATATACAAACTTATAATTCGACGTATTTATATATAACCACATACGCTTGACTGGGTACGGTGGGCGGGATATCTATAAATACCAATAATTATTCATTTTACCGGATACGGAACTGGATTAATAGTTAATAGACTTGTTGAAACAGGGGTGAATTACATTCAAGGGTAATTGGTGTAATTGTTAACAAAGTAGTAAAACCTTGGTTTACACGCAGTCGATAACCTGGTGTATTCATTAAACAAAGTATTAAAACCTTGTTACAATTCGAATCCCCAATTAGTTGGAATATTTGACTTCGGGAATAAGAATAATTTGACGAAGGCTTTCGCTCTTTATATTTATGACTGATGGACTATTATGGACAAATCCGTATGGACATATTAAATAATCCAGGACAAAGGACAATTAACCCATGGGCATAAAACTAAAATCAACAAGTCAAACATCATGATTACGGAAGTTTAAATAAGCATAATTCTTTTATTTCATATTTAATTTCCTTTATTTTATATTTAATTGCACTTCTAATTATCGCATTTTTATTGTTATTGTATTTAATTGCACTTTTAATTATCGTACTTTTTAATTATCGCAAGTTTATTTTATCGCACTTTTATTATTCGCAATTTCATTATCGTTATTTACTTTATGCTTTAATTTAAGTCTTGTATTTATTTTTAATATTTTACATTTGGTTTTAACTGCGACTAAAGTTTTAAAATCGACAAACCGGTCATTAAACGGTAAAAACCCCCCTTTATAATAATAATATTACTTATATATATATATATATATTTGTATTTTTATAAAAGTAAACTAATATAGCGTTAAGCTTTGTTTAAAAAGATTCCCTGTGGAACGAACCGGACTTACTAAAAACTACACTACTGTACGATTAGGTACACTGCCTATAAGTGTTGTAGCAAGGTTTAAGTATATCCATTCTATAAATAAATAAATATCTTGTGTAAAATTGTATCGTATTTAATAGTATTTTCTGTAAAAATAAGCTATTTTATATACTACTCTGCTAAAACATCAGTTTTCTAAAATGGTCATCTAGACGTCGTTCTTTTGACTGAAATGACTACATTTACAAAAACGACTTGTAACTTATTTTTACGATTATAAACCTATACTTTTTCTGTTTAGATTCATAAAATAGAGTTCAATATGAAACCATAGCAATTTGATTCACTCAAAACGGATTTAAAATGAAGAAGTTATGGGTAAAACAAGATTGGATAATTTTTCTCATTTTAGCTACGTGAAAATTGGTAACAAATCTATTCCAACCATAACTTAATCAACTTGTATTGTATATTATGTAATCTTGAGATATTATAGACACGTATACAATGTTTCGACCTATCATGTCGACACATCTATATATATTTCGGAACAACCATAGACACTCTATATGTGAATGTTGGAGTTAGCTATACATGGTTGAGGTTGATTCCAAAATATATATAGTTTGAGTTGTGATCAATACTGAGATACGTATACACTGGGTTGTGGATTGATTCAAGATAATATTTATCGATTTATTTCTGTACATCTAACTGTGAACAACTAGTTGTAGGTTACTAACGAGGACAGCTGACTTAATAAACTTAAAACATCAAAATATATTAAAAGTGTTGTAAATATATTTTGAACATACTTTGATATATATGTATATATTGTTATAGGTTCGTGAATCAACCAGTGGCCAAGTCTTACTTCCCGACGAAGTAAAAATCTGTGAAAGTGAGTTATAGTCCCACTTTTAAAATCTAATATTTTTGGGATGAGAATACATGCAGGTTTTATAAATGATTTACAAAATAGACACAAGTACGTGAAACTACATTCTATGGTTGAATTATCGAAATCGAATATGCCCCTTTTTATTAAGTCTGGTAATCTAAGAATTAGGGAACAGACACCCTAATTGACGCAAATCCTAAAGATAGATCTATTGATCCTAACAAACCCCATCCAAAGTACCGGATGCTTTAGTACTTCGAAATTTATATCATATCCGAAGGGTGTCCCGGAATGATGGGGATATTCTTATATATGCATCTTGTTAATGTCGGTTACCAGGTGTTCACCATATGAATGATTTTTATCTCTATGTATGGGATGTGTATTGAAATATGAAATCTTGTGGTCTATTGTTATGATTTGATATATATAGGTTAAACCTATAACTCACCAACATTTTTGTTGACGTTTAAAGCATGTTTATTCTCAGGTGAATACTAAGAGCTTCCGCTGTTGCATACTAAAATAAGAACAAGATTTGGAGTCCATGTTTGTATGATATTGTGTAAAAAATGCATTCAAGAAACTGATTTTGATGTAACATATTTGTATTGTAAACCATTATGTAATGGTCATGTGTAAACAGGATATTTTAGATTATCATTATTTGATAATCTACGTAAAGCTTTTTAAACCTTTATTTATGAAATAAAGGTTATGGTTTGTTTTAAAAATGAATGCAGTCTTTGAAAAACGTCTCATATAGAGGTCAAAACCTCGCAACAAAATCAATTAATATGGAACGTTTTTAATCAATAAGAACGGGACATTTCAATATATACATATATGTATGTTTTAGATTGATAAATCTTGATGGTAGTGTAAGATTTATTTTGTTGTGCTATGTTGTTGTATGCTTAGTTGCAACTCTTGTGTGCCTGGTTTGGTAAGGGTGACCTTTAGGTTAATTTTGAGATTGAAAACCGTGACTTTGATAGAGATGTGTTGAGTACCCTGATGTAGTGGACTTTTTGTTGACATGAGATTATATGATAGTAACACTGTTGTAACAGATATGATAGAAAGAGGACTGTGCTGATTGGATAATTCCTTTGCTTAAACAGATGTATGATACTGCTAGTTGAGCGTAATTTTGACATTGATGAACATATGTTGCGATTTCCTATGCTTGTTGGATGTGTAGTAATGTTGGTAGATTATATTTGAGCATTTGATGGACAATGTTTTGAGTAACTATGATTGGACAGATGTTATGATTGATTAGTCATAAAGTAGTTAAATTAATTACCGATGCTTATTGAGGAGATTGATTGGACATAAGTTAGTGAATGAGACAAGTAGAATTTTTCCATTACGAGCAACTCAGAATGAAGGTATGATTTAGGATAATATGCTTGTGACTGGCCAACAGAAGTATATTGTGATAAATCATACGGAATTTCTAGGAAGCTGAAGGAAAAATTTAGGCGGCCTGTGCTATATTGGATTGTGATGTGACTGGATATGAGATGAAAAACCTGTGAAGTTCTGTTGACTTACGAGACAATTTCGTGGACATAGGTATAGATTTTAGCATGATGACTAATTCTATTACCTAAGCTTTGGATAATTGGGAAAAGTGGACAGTATAAAGAGTTGAATTGGATGACAGATCGTGAAATTTATGATACGGAATGGTGAAGAAACACGAATTTGACTCTGATTATTTGACTTGATCGTGTAATTTGTGGGCTTAAGTGGATTAACGGACGTTGATCGATGAAGATTATGACAACTTATTTTGTATCGGGAGTGTATTGACGTCAAGAATCTCATTTCCCTATGCAATTGTGGTGGATATCGTCGGTATTGGAGATAATATCGATAAAGTTAACCGTGTGTTTTGGCGGTTTGAGTAACAATTTTTGGGTTTGTTGAGCATAGTTGTCCCGATTCCGAGGACGGAATCTCTTTTAAGGAGGGTAGATTTGTAACACCCGCATTTTAGGGCTAGTTGAAATGACCATTGTACCCTTGGGTATGGTGTAATTAGTGATTTTAATAATTATATGTTTATAATTATTTGGTTGTTTAGTTGAGACCAGTTTGTGACAAGGGTCACAGAACAGGTTCGTTTGTTGAATTTGGACTCCGTTAGGGCCGCCTAACGAAGTACGAAAGATATTAGATAACTGGTAAATACCCATGTGTTATGGGGTATGGGTTTTTAACCCATTTATAAGCCTGCTTCCAGACTTTTCTTGCATTTTCCCCAAATTAGAAATTATACTCCGTACCTAAACTCTTACTCCCTTGAAACCCTATTTGATTTATGCTTGAAATTAGATTGTGTGGCCTTAGAGATTGAATTCTAACATCATAGTAATCACTATTCTCAGGTTTGTGCTTTGATTTCATGCTTTAATCTTGTCAAATTTGAGTTTTGGGTTTATGAGTTTAAAAGTGTGAATATGAGCTTGAATCTTGTTGAATTGTGTTTTTTAGTGTTAATTGTTGTTAGATATATGTTCTATAGTTGTTATATGATGTTTTTGAAGTAGTTTCATGATCAGATTGAGCAAAAATCATGTTTTGGGGTCAAAAAACGCGAAAACAGCGAGCTGTAGGTGTTCATCAGCACCCACACTTTTGACAGGTCACTCGTACGAGTCACCACACTTTTGATGGGTCAAACGCGCGTGTGAGGGCTCACTCGCACGAGTGAGGCCTCAGTCACACGTGTGAGCTCAGGGTCAGATTTTTGGAAACTTGTTTTGGTCATAACTTTCAAACCGTAGCTCCGTTTTTGATGAATCAAGTATCGTTGGAATCGTAATGAAAAATACTTTCCAATGGTAAACTTTTAAGAAACTGGATAAGAATTTATTTTGTTCAGAAAAAGGGGTTTTAGGGTGTATGCCTTGTTTTGCACGCTTTTGAGTGTCGTTATGGGTTGAAATTATGATGTAGACTTATCATATTGTGATTACATATTGTATGTATTGATTTAGTGTATGAATTGATGTTTTATGTTGTGCTTTTGGATTGAAACCCATATAAATAGATGTTGCTACTGTTCTTCATCACTCGCACGAGTGAGCCTTCACTCGTACGGTTGAGGTAGTCAACCGTGTGGTGAACCGTGCGAGTGAGTGGTGATGGGAACTTATGTATTAGTTGATGATATATACGGTTGATATGTGACTCGTACGAGTCACTGGTCACTCGTGTAGTGAACTGTACGGATCAGGTGAGTCATTGTTGGATGTTTGGTCATAGATCAAACGTACGAGTGAGTTGTCAACCGCACGATTGAGTGTTCTCAAACGTGCGTGTGATGGTGTTACTCGTACGGTTGACAGACCAATTGTAAAGTGATTAAGTGTTGGTTTTAGTATTGGTGTTGTTGTCTTGTTGTTGAGTTGTTATCAAGACATGATTAATGACTGTGTTATGTCTATTCTCAGGTGATAAGGACGAAGAGAAGGCTCAGTAAGATTAGAATTCTGAGTGCCTTCTGTTGCTGGTAATCGGTGAGTGGGATTATCTCCGGGTGTAGTATAGAGTAGCAAGTTGTGCTACTATGTTATACTGTTTTAGTTGCTATGCTTAGTAGATATGTTGTAATAACGATCATTGTAGAGTTGCCATGCTAGTTGTAGGGACAGTTGTTCGTAGTGGTAGTTGCTTATCAGTTGTGTGCACAAGTTGTAGTTGCCTGTTGGAACCTATTGTTGTTAGGTTCAGCTCAGAGAGGTCAACCTTGTAGTGGTTGGGTCCAGTTGGCTACTGTTTGTTGAGTATAGTGCTGAATGACGCATCACCTTCGTGTGGATTCACTATACTGGGGATTCAGTAGTAAGAACTTTTGGTAGACGCTAGACTGATCAGCTAGTGGTCGTGTGCTCGTACAAGCCGCCGAGTCTCTAGTTGGAGCATAGTTGCTAGTTGAAAGTTGCCAGTTGATAGTTGCCAGTTGTTAGTTGTCGGTTGCCTGTAATTGATTGTTGTAGTTGCTGTAGTTGTACAAGTTGGTACTGTATGCTAGATCTGTTAGATGATTCCATTCACTTAGCCTTGTGCTAACCCCCCTTACCTCCTCCCTTGCAGGTTTTGGATGTTAGCGGGTTTCGGGATAGAAGTGGTTGTCTGAAGATATGTTTGACAAGACGGACTCTGATGTCTTAACTTTTATAAATATGTAACTAGTTGTTTAACGTAACACCGGTGGTTTTCAATAAGTAACTAGCTAATGATTTGTGATAATCATGTTTGTAATTAACTAAGGGTATTTATGTGAATTAAGACTTTCGTTGTGATTTAAAAAAAAAATCAGGGTGTTACAATATATATATATATATATATATATATATATATATATATATATATACATGACATAGCATAACAAGCGGCCATGTACCGAAAAAATAAAAAAAATAAAAAAAAAGTTGTGTCCATGTGATATTGTCGAGCAAGATAAAGAGAAATGTCAGTCACTTTAACTTTTCAACCCGTGTTTGACAGTATGAATATGTAGTTGTCGATGTTATTCATTGAATTGTGATGTGTATTTATATAATGGTTTCCTAACTACACCTCTACAAATATGGAATGGAGTTGTTTGTCCAAACCAAATCCCCACTGATTTCTCTCAAAAACAATAATGACAATAATTTGGAGAAAGCCATTAACTTTGTTGGTTGTTTTCCACTAGCTTAAATTTAGTTACAATTGATAATGATATATTTAAAATTTTCAAAAAGTGACGTATTGTTGGTGCACATCTCTTACCATTTCCTATTATTCTAACATATCTATATTTAATGTTTTATCTATTACGAAGTATTAATTAAATTTGTAACTAAATTTTCACATATTTAGAATAGGATAGGATTTATATATGTACACTTAAGTATGATTGAACAATTTATTTATACGGTACGGTATTTGAAGGGAAAAAAAATAACGTTACGCTATTAAATTACGCGAGAATGATGAAAACCATGAAATAAATTATAGGAATATTTTATTAACACATACGACATTGGAATATCTTAGAAAATATTTTGGATTAAGAAATCATGAAAATATGATCGTTGGTTTAATTATGTTGCACGGTGACTAAATTCTAATTTGAGTTGTCAAGTTGGCACCTACCAAATGACCACTTGTTTTATGAAGATATATTTTCAATTGTATAGAAATGAAAGAAGTAGATGGCATAGTAACACACTATTGCCTTGAAGACTTTTAATTGCATCATGTTTTATACAAATGAACATGGAAGGCTTGACATGCAAAGTCAGTGATTCAATAGTAGTTATAATAATATTAATAATAATAATATAATAATTAAATATCATAACAATAACAAACGTTAAAAAAATCCAATTGTCATTTGTCTTTATGTTTATTAATATATTTAAAATTATTATATATAATTATTTATATCTAATTATTTATATATACATATCTATTTACAAATAATCGTATCGTGAGTCGTCGGGAATAGTCAAATATTAAATGAATTTATGAAAACAGTTCAAAATTTTTGAGACTTAACTTTACAGATTTGTTTATCGTGTCGGAAATATTAAATTACATATAGATTTTGGTTCAAAATAAGTCGAAATTTTCCAGGTCATCATAGTACCTACCCGTTAAAGAAATTTCGTCCTGAAATTTGATTTAGGTCATCATGGTTAACCATAAAAATGTTTTTATGACGAATATGAGTTGATAAATAGAGTTTTATCATTATTGATTAATATAGATAAAACGATTCGATTATATGAAGCGTACGAGTGAAGCTGTCACATAAGATTGAGATAGATATTCAACTTTTGATGTAGTCACGTTTGAATTCCAGAATTCAAGGGATTTAAAAGAATATCTTCGTAATCTATATAAGATTTGATTCTTCGGTAAACAAGGAAATTAGGATTCTCTTTAATTAAATGCGATAATCTGCCTCGATTGCTATGCCTGATATTTTACTATAAATTCATCTCCTCCGTTTCATTATTTTCACCACCCTTATACTTTCTTCCTTAATTCATTCTTCTAAAGATTGTAAAAAAATACTTAATCCAGTTCTGATCCTTTACATTTTTCTGACTATCGCATTCGTCATTCTTCTTTTTCATCTACCACCGGAGGAATCTGTTTACTTCTACGATTACATTGGGGTTATAGTGTTTTTAATTCTCCCTTGTCTTTATATTGCTATACGCATTGATATACACGGTTTGTGATTTCTGTGTTGTTGTTGGGCTTTATATTTTCCCTTACATCTCGGAGTTCCATGCTTTTGTTTTCTCTTCTCGACCTTAAGTAAAGCAAGTAATGGTCCAGAATTCATAGGTATGGAGTTTTCGAATGATCATAATATACTAAGAAGAACGAAATGTAATAGCACGATTTGACTTGTTAATTTACCAGAATCACGGAGGATAGAACTATCAAAAATATATTTTCTTGATATGATTAGAGGTTAAGTAGAATGAAAGAGTTATGTAACATGGCACATGATGAGGGTAAGGTATGTGAACCATCATCACGTTCCATTAAAAATTCAACATGACTTACTGTAATATAATCACGTTGGCCGGGCGTCATTATATTATACTAACTCATGCTTCAATCCGCAACACTTCTCCAGAAATCATTCATAATTTAAACTCGAAGGTTATAGAATTTATAAACTAAAACAGTTTCTTTTCTGATGTAATATAGATAGCACGAAGAGATAATTAATTTTTGGACAAGAATATTTATGAAAATATTCTCATAAATATCGAATATATTTAAGATGATATTTTGAAATTTCTTAGTTCGAAAGTTGAAGAAGAAAAATTTTCCTCAAGATTTTAACATGGGTACGGAGCAAGATATTCTCTAAAGATTTCATCAGATATTGAATCATCTGGATTCGGTAAGTACATGTTTAGTTCTTGTGATTTTTCCACAACCTTCTTCATGGTTTGCTCAATCTGTTTTTTAGTTCCAAATCTGAGCTCTTTCAACACACCATTCTTTAGTTACAAGCTTCTGGTCATTAAGACCATCTATAGCTTTTGCTGCTTCATTAACATTCTCATATATGAATCATTGGTTATCAATCTAAGGTTTTAAAGAGTTTGAAGGGTTTGAATGAAGATTGTAATTGTCAAGATACAAATGATGTTTAAAATGGAATCAAGTGGAAAACTTGAAGAAATGTTTAACTGTAGAAGATGTAACTTATTAACGATATTTTAAATCAATGTATGTTATAATCAATATTTCCTACTCTTTTAATACTTTTTAATTTTCATAGGTTAGTAGTCCAATAGTTTAATATATAATCTAATTAATCAAGATTATATTATATTGTCTCGGGATTAACCATGACTAGTATATTATGACAGTATTTAAATGACGATAAATAAAATTGCGAGTATTAAAATGACAATAAATAAAATGTAATAAGGAAATAGTCATAACGGGTATAGGAACAGTTAGCTAGGATTTAGTTAGTATAGATTTTAATTTTTACGTAGTTAATTAATTGGTTACTAATCAATTTTATTTTGTCCATTATTTTCTTCATTATGCCACTTGTTAAATCTTGACTTGAATTCTGATCGGTCAAAATCCGAATATGAAATTGAATTTGAATGAAAATAGTTGTCCTTCAGTGAACGGATATGTATATGTGTGGATTCGAGCAGTATTGTTAATGACTGCTGAATCTGAATTGAAGATTGTACAGTGTAACTTATTAATGTGAAATCTAAATATTCCTCGGGTATTACCTACCCGTTAAAATATTTTCACCATTAACAGTTTGTACAAAAGAATCTTTAATTACTATCTTTATGAAAATATACTTACATATATATTTCCTTCAGATGTAATCATAGATTTAATGAGTCAATATGATATTAATCTCATTTGATTTACCGTTACAACTAGAATACATAATCTCTAAAACATTAGAGATTACATAATCGCCATGTCAAACGAGGATTATGATTGAGGTATCAATTGAGAGGTTGAGGCATGTGATGTTGAGGCTTGGAATGCGGATTTTATTGGTTGTACTGTTGGTGCCGATGATGTTGATGATGCTGGTAAGTTTTACACCATATTCTCCAAAGCTACTACTCGAGCGCGAAGTTCGTTGACTTTTTCGATTACTCCGGGATGATTGGCGTTTGGAACGAGCAGATGAATAAAGTTTTGAATTTAAGATAGTATATAATCATGGCGAGATATTCGGGAAATGAGGGTGAAAATGGTGTTTCGAACTAGTTTGCTGGTGAGTGCTTCAGGTTCTTCGCTAAGAGGTGAATTTGGTTGGTGGAAGGGATCGCCTTCTGTTCGTCTCTATTAATTAAGTTGACTACGAACCTATCCCCAATTCATCCAGAATTGATGATGACTGATTGGTTGATCCATTCCAGTTACACTGCTTTCGGAGTTTGAGTGGAAATCCATATCGAGATTGCTGTCAGAATTCGAGGAACTTGAACTGGTTGCAGAATTCATCTTGCACGGTTAGATAAAAGATTTTAGATATGAAATGAATTTCGGATATCGGATGATATTTTAATTACATAGAATACCTATATATAGTACAGAAGATCCCGGAGATTACGGAGGGAATTAAGGAAACATGTCAGACAAGGTTTAATGTGATGGAATATAAACTCGTCTGTACACCATCTATGCAATAATTGCAATAAGACATGTCGAGACTGAAAATGATAAGTAGATATTTTTCAACAAGGAATGATATGCAAACTTTTGACATGCAGACAAGGTCCAAGTCCAGACTCATTAATGTATCCTAACAACTACAAGGTCGAAGTCCAGACTCACTAATGCGAGACCTGGTTCGCTAAGACCACCGCTCTGATACCACCTGTAGTGACCCGACCTAATCCACCTGGACGAAGTCATCAACATTTGGTCCCATTGCGAGGTACTGACCTCTATATGCCATGAATGACTCCAAGTAATATCTTTAAATTGAGCAAATGCACATCGAAAGATTTCTTTCATACCTGAGAATAAACATGCTTTAAAGTGTCAACCAAAAGGTTGGTGAGTTCATAGGTTTATCATAATCATTCATTTCCATAATTTTAATAGACCACAAGATTTTCATTTTATAAATATAATTCCCATGGTAGAATCCTCTCGTCTGCATAAAGGTAAAATCATTCATATGGTGAACACCTGGTAACCGAAATTAACAAGATGCATATAGAATATCCCCAAAACAGAATCCTCTCGTCTGTATAAAAATCGAAGTACTAAAGCATCCGTACCTCGGATGGGGTTTGTTAGGCCCATAGATCTATCTTTAGGATTCGCGTCAATTAGGGGTACTGTTCCCTAATTCTTAGGTTACCAAGCTAAAGGGGTGATATTCGATTTCGATAATTCAACCATAGAATGTAGTTTTTAGTACTTGTGTCTATTCCGTTAAACATTTATAAAAACAGCGCATGTATTCTCAGTCCCAAAAATATATATTGCAAAAACATTTAAAAAGGGAGCAAATGAAACTCACTATACGATATTTTGTAGTAAAAATATGTATACGACGGAACTGAACAATGCAAGGTTGGCCTCGGATTCACGAACCTATATCAGTTGCATATATATTAACAAATATCCCATTTAATCAACTAAGTTTACTTATATTTTATAATTTATTAAAATTAGTATCTTTAAATATAATTATACTTATAATAAATATATGATATATAATTTAATTAAAGTTTTATCAATATAAATGGTAATATATTAGTTAAAAACATATTAGTATGTAATATTAGTTGACTTGTAATATATTTTTTTTATATAGATAACATTTGTTTGTTAAAAATAATAATTATAATAATACTAAAATAATAATAGTAATGATAATAATAAAAATGATAATCCTTTTAATAATAATGATAGTGATAATACTAATAATAAAATGATAAAAATGTTATATGTTAATAATGATAATAATAATAATAAAAGTGATAAAAATAATAGTAATAATAATAATAATGTTAGTAATGATAATAAAAAAATAATAATACTTATAATGATAATGAAAATGATAATTTTAATAAAAAAAACTTTTGTTAATAATAATAATTTCAAAAATGATAATTTTAAGGATAATACTAATAATAATAGTAATAATAATCCTACTGCTCATTTTAATGATAGTAATAATAATAGTATAATATTTATATTAGTGTAATAATAATAATAATAATAATAATAATAATAATAATAATAATAATAATAATAATAATGATAAATAAAAATGATATTTTTAATAAAAAACGATAATTTTAATAATAATGATAGTTTTAATAAAAATGATAGTTTTATTAAAAATGATAATTTTAATTATAATGATACTTATAATAAAATGCTAATGATGATAATAATAATTCCAATAATAATACTTATATAATAGTAATAATGATGATAATAATTCTAATAATAATATCAATAATAATAATACTAGCCATATTAATAATAATAATAATAGTAGTAGTAGTAGTAGTAGTAGTAGTAGTAGTAGTAGTAGTAGTAGTAGTAGTAGTAGTAGTAGTAGTAGTAAAAATGATAAGATTTATACCCTCAATCAGTATCGTATATATCGTCATCGTTATCATTATCAAAACCGTATCAATCGTCATCAATATCTATGAACATCAATATTATCTATAAACCATCACGACGTCATCATACCTATCTATCTTCTCGGCCCAATAGAATATTGGATCTCGGCCCAATAGTGCAATCAAATTCACGACCCAAATATGCAAATGAAATCACGGCCCAGTTATGCAAAATCAATTCACGGCCCAACTATCCAATGGAATTTATCAAGGCCTGAATGAAGTCTATTAGCCCGATAGTAATATTAGACATGTCAAGGCCCAGTTTTAAAATAAGCCCAAGTTGATTTAGGTTTTATTATATGAACGTGATTTAGGATGCCGCTGTTGTATATGTTGAAGTCAACTGGAACAAAAATAACAACAATTACAGTAGCGGTTTAACCAATCATGGCTTCGGTTCCTTTTCATCATCATTAATTACAGAAAAAGAAACAGTGAATAGCAGCTACCGCAGAACACTAATATAGCAGCGAACAGTAACAGTAACAATCTTGTTCCTCATCTTCATTGATTCATTCCTACTGTAGAAATCGTTAATCATGTTTACCGTTTATTTTTTAAAAAAAAAATGCAACAGTAGATGGCTGTCCAAAAGTGATGACTGTTGAAGGTGTTTTTGCTGCAATCGAATAAGAGAAAACAGGAGCAGCAGCATAGAACTGCAGCTACAACAGAAATCATCGAGTAGCTTCAATAACTTGAACAGGAACAGTAGCAGCTAGCATTTGTGAGTTTGCAGGAGAGACAGAAAAGAAGAGAGAGAAGGAAAGTGGTCTACAGTTGTTATCAAGGTTGTAGATGGTGATGAGTTGGTTGTGGATTGTGTATGGTCACCAGAGTTGGTGGTGGTTCCAAGGTGGTTGTTTCATGGTGAAAGTGGTTAACCGATTCATGGTGGCAGATGGTATTGGGGTGGTTGTGAGCTGTGGTGGCCGGATGTTCAAGGGTGGAGGATGGTGCGTGATCGAGCTTGTATATATGTAGGATGGGTCGTAGCTAAGAGAAGAAAAATATGGGATGTTTTTGGTAAGTGATATGTGTCGAGCATAGCAACATATATATATATATATATATATATATATATATATATATATATATATATATATATATATATATATATATATATATCAAATTTTTAACCATCACATGAGTAAACAATTTTTGACACCCACCACTCTTTGTTGTTTCTCAAGTAGACTAGCACATGAGAAAAAAAATTAAATAAATAAATCACCCGTGACATAGCATAATAAGCGGCCATGTACCGAAAAAAAAAGTTGTGTCCATGTGATATTGTCGCGCAAAATAAAGAGAAATGTCATAGTCACTTTAACTTTTCAACTCGTGTTTGACAGTATGAATATGTAGTTGTCGATGTTATTCATTGAATTGTGATGTGTATTTATATAATGGTTTCCTAACTACACCTATACAAATATGGAATGGAGTTGTTTGTCCAAACCAAATCCCCACTGATTTCTCTCAAAAACAATAATGACAATAATTTGGAGAAAGCCATTAACTTTGTTGGTTGTTTCCCACTAGCTTAAATTTAGTTACAATTGATAATGATATATTTAAAATTTTCAAAAAGTGACGTATTGTTGGTGCACATCTCTTACCATTTCCTATTATTCTAACATATCTATATTTAATGTTTTATCTATTACGAAGTATTAATTAAATTTGTAACTAAATTTTCACATATTTAGAATAGGATAGGATTTATATATGTACACTTAAGTATGATTGAATAATTTATTTATACGATACCGGATTTGAAGGGAAAAAATAACGTTACGCAATTAAATTACGCGAGAATGATGAAAACCATGAAATAAATTATAGGAATATTTTATTAACACATACAACATTGGAATGTCTTAGAAAATATTTTAGATTAAGAAATCATGAAAATATGATCGTTGGTTTAATTATGTTGCACGGTGACTAAATTCTAATTTGAGTTGTCAAGTTGGCACCTACCAAATGACCACTTGTTTTATGAAGATATATTTTAACACACTATTTCCTTGAAGACTTTTAATTGCATCATGTTTTATACAAATGAACATGGAAGGCTTGACATGCAAAGTCAGTGATTCAATATTAGTTATAATAATATTAATAATAATAATATAATAATTAAATATCATAACAATAACAAACGTTAAAAAAATCCAATTGTCATTTGTCTTTATGTTTATTAATATATTTAAAATTGTTATATATAATTATTTATATATAATTATTTGTATATACATATCTATTTACAAATAATAGTATCGTGAGTCGTTGGGAATAGTCAAATATTAAATGAATTTACGAAAACAATTCAAAATTTTTGAGACTCAACTTTACAGATTTGTTTATCGTGTCAGAAATATTAAATTACATATAGATTTTGGTTCAAAATAAGTCGAAATTTTCCGGGTCATCATAGTTGACTTTTTAATTTCGAAAGTTTGACTCAAAAATTCGATTTGAATACTTGAAATTGAAGGTTGTAACTTTACAGGAAGTTTGAGAAGAAGATTTCTAATGGAACTAAATTATTACATTTTGAAGTTAATTTCAAAACCGGGGTTTGAGCAAAACTAGTTCAAGAACAGGGTATCGAGCGTTATTATTAAATTTGTGTTTAAATTCGATAATTTGAAGTAAATGGAAGCAGTGTGTGATTGATCAGGATGGTATAAAACGAATGAATGATTTATCAACTATAACTGATTAATTTATACAAGGGATGCAGTTGACAGCATAAATTAAAGTCAAGGAATATATAATTTTTTTTACAACCTATCAATTTGTTGTACTGGATATTTGTTTTGATTCGATATTGAAGGCGACCCATAACAGAATCGTACTAATTTGATATCAATCTTCAATAATTTGCAGGCCAAAAAAAAAATCATAACTGTTGGAAGTGTACTGAATTCGAAATTGGGAATATGCTTTATACGATTTTCTTGATTTTTTTATATAAAATATATAATTAATATTAATTATTGAATATAACTATATGAATAATAATAATAATAATGCTTTTAATATCCTTAGTAAAATTTATAATAATAATATTAATAAAATAATACTAGTAATATTAATTATAATGATAAAATTAATAAGAATCATGATAATGATAATTTTATATAATAAAAATTTTTAATAATAATAATAATACTAATTAATAATAATTATATTAATAATAATAATCATAATATCATTTATAAGATAATACTAATAATACATATTGATAATAATAATAATATGATGATATTAATAATAACAATGATAATTTCAATAAATTTTTATAATAATCAATGATAATAAAACTGTTAATATTAATATTATTAATAATACTAATAATAATACTAATTATAATTAACAATAAAAATGTTATAACAATTCTTACATATTAAATTTCATATCTATTTGCTATATATAATAATATTATTAAAATAGATATTACTATTAATATTGAAAGTAATATATCAATTATATTTTTATTTGCAAGTAAGTTTATTATGTTGATATTATATCTTATTAGCTATGTAATATTTAATAATTATATTATATATCCTATGATAAAATTTATTGGATATTGAATCATAAATATAGATATAGATAATAATATCATGTATATGTTTATATATTCTTTTTAATTGTACTGAAATTTTGTTTATTATTTTGCATTTTTAATTCTAATTAATTAAAGTGTATCTTATTTATATATATTCTTATATTTATATTTATATAAATATATTTACATATTTATTTACAGATAATAGTTCGTGAATCGTCGGGAGTAGTCAATGGTTAAATGAATCCATGAAAACAGTTACAAAATTTTGTAACTCAACATTACAGACTTTGCTTATCTTGTCGAAATCATATAAGATTTAAGTTTAAATTTGGTCGGAAATTTCCGGGTCGTCAAAATCAGTTTATCTGTTGTTAGACCACGAGATTTTGTTCAAAGCAGTAAAATTTATACATCTGTTATGAGCACTTGAATATAAAGCTTTAGCCCGTGGATAGCTAATGCGCTACACGACTTCCTTTACCCTATATAGCATACACTGATCAAGTATATGGTTACGAAGCAATAAGCACCCTTTCATTGGGCGAGGTTTGTCAAACCTACGGATCCATTCTTATAGTTCGAGCCTTACGTATGTAATAAATATATTCAATCTAAGGGCTTTTGGATCAAAATCATTATGTATATTCAGTTTAGTACTCGTGTCTAATGCGTAAAACAGTTTCAAAATAGCATGTTATCTCACCCAAAAAGTAAAAGAGCTGTAGACTCACCTTGAGTGCACTTGAGTAAACCACAAGTAAAGAGTAGTTGAATTACTACGATTGAGTAATGTAACCTAAATGTACCAATATATAGTTACATAAGTTTGTTTCAAAAGATTAACTCACAATACAGTTTTCCTATTGCTCAGACCGACACACTTGTAAAGTAAAAGTCAACACAAAAGTCAACTAGCCAAGCAAGTCAACAAAAGTCAAACTTGTTCAAGTTGGTCAACCTAAGTCAAATACATCAGTAGGTCATGCCAATGATATCAAAATGTCAAACGAAGGTCAACTCATAAGTTTTACACATTCGTTTAGCAAATTTAATGTTCACTAGTTTAGTTGTCGTACGTGTTCACAACGGTCATGAAATCGGACAAGCATTGTTCACAAATGACACATCAAACACTTATGATAAACTCCAGATCACGAGTAAATGTCATAAGCTTTCTAAAAAGACCAAGCACGCTATCATACGATTCCTTAAACTCACGTAGCATGCAAAACATTCATGTTCAGTTTCTGTTTGCGCATGAGTTTCATAATAATTTTCATTTAATCTAGAAAATAGTAAATCACAAACGGCCAATTGGAGATGGTTCCTAACACCTCAAATTATCAGTGGTAAAAAGATCTAAGAAAACCATGTAGCTAATTTGTACAGTCTTAACCAACAAGTCGGACTTTCTGATTTAGACAGAATCCATACCTTTGGTTTCGACAAGCTACAACACATAGCAATTAAAGTTTTCATAGCTAGACATACAAATGAGATATGCTAAGGAACATACATTTAACAAAATATCAGAAGCTCAAACTATAACTCTAACTCAACTTATACTTCATGCTAGACAATTAAATGTACAAACGAGACAGATTCGATCCTGTTCAGGTAGTCATTTTCGTGGTTGATTATACGAGCATCTAGAAGCAATTAGCACATGAGGTATACATGAAAGATCAAGTACTAATCATGTACTTTCCAGAATACAAAATCTTGGTTTCTAAAAATCATGTTAAATGGTCATTTGATTCATGAATAAATCATTATTTAACAAGTTTTACCGCAAACGTTCAAGTAGGCATAAAACGACTTTCACAAATCTAATAGCTATGATATCCTAGTCCATTTTATGTGTTTTTAAATTATCTATTCATCTAACATCAGTTCATGAGCCAATTCCAATCACACAAATTACAGTTTTCAAAATAAAGCATAAATACACACCAAAACTTCAATTAAGCATAATTTAAGCTATACATAATGAAATCATGCGATTCAAGCGAGCAAAAACAAATATTTTTTTCGATATCTATCTATCTATACACTTTATATTTACAGAAAACAAAGTCATCAAATCAGTAACAGGTCAAAACAATTCGTGATTAAACCTTAACATGCAATCCGAACATTATAACGACTAATTACGAGTACAAATACGACCAATTGAGCAATAGAACATCTAAACCATGTAAACAACAATAAAAATTAGATTTATAAATCTAGGGTTTGCAATTATACCTTAATAGAGCAATCAATGGGCGTTAATAGATGTGGAACGACGCGTAAAACAACGTTTATGTTCAAGGTTTTTGCTAATTTTTAGTTGATGATGGTGTTCTTGGGGCTATGGTGGTCAACGATCAAGAGGCCAGGGGGAGAGGGAGAATGTCGATTGATTTAGGGTTGGGGAAATAACATGCAGTGTTTTTAATTACTAGTTAAATTAAGTTAGAGCCTCACTAAAAGACCATTAATAGTCCACTAAGCCCAAAATAGCAAATTAAAGGGGTGTTGGGGTGGGTTTCGGCCGAATGGCCCAAGTGGGTTGGGTCTCGGGCTCGTTTTTCTTATTAGTGTACGCTCAGTGATCCGTTTCGAGTGCCGTTAACCGTACCGTGTTCCCGGAACGTTAACCGGTCGTTAAAACGCAATCCACCGATTTTAATCTATTAAATAAATAATAAATTAAATAAGTTTTTATTAAGTTGAATAATTATTAATTATAATTATTTTATCAAAAATCGAACGTTTCGCAGTCTCGTGAGACCTCTGTTGTAATTTTCAAAACCGTGTCATTTTCTCAGTATTTCAAAATATGAAATAAGTTGTCCGGTTAATATAATCATATATTAAATATAATAGTTCATCATGAACTCAAGTATGCATTTAATTCTATTAAATACACAACGAAAGTAAGCACCATTAAATAACTTAACGGAACTTAACACAGCTTAACGGAAATAGCAGGATTATTACAATTTTAACCAAAACCTTCGATTTTGCCCAAAAACCTCCAAATTTTACTCAAAAAACTCTATATTTTGCCCCAAAACCTCCATATTTTGCCCAAACAAATCCCCTACATTTAAAAAAAAAAATTCGCCCCCGGTGAAAAAAATTCCTGGCTCCGCCACTGGTTGAAAATCACTAAGAACAGCACAAAGAAAAATAACATAACCAACACACTACCGTTTCGATAGATAATGATGGCATAAACCTGGAATCACTCGATGAAGGTTAATCGACTGGTGTACCCCATCTTCGTCATCTCTCCCTGAAGATACCTCTTCAAAGATAATGCTCCTCGAAACAATCTCTTCCCAAGCTTTGAATCACGAAGGTACCTACACCTTTTAAGCTCAAAGACACGAAGCCTAGTTCCCCATAAACCTCGATCGAAGATAAGCCTTAGGCGGGAAAACCATATCTTCGTTTACCGCCCAAAGTACCAAAGAGGAAGCAAACAACTTTACTTTCTCTAGCTCAGATGACAGAACTGGAATATCCACTAATACTTCCAAAAATACTTCAGGAATATGCTATACGAAGAAAGGAACATCTCTACTTTCTTAAAGTAAGTATGTGTTGGTACTTGGTACGCATTTTCATCGCGTCAATACGTATCAGTATAGTGCTAGAACTACTTCGTGTGATGAGGTAAATTACTGATTGATGTTTACCCTCGAGATGATTCCTTACAGACCCGGCTCACGACCTATAAATCGTGGGGTGGTGATGTGTGCAGCGGTGTATACGAAATAGTTATATTTTTATTACGAAATACTATTAAATATGATACAATTTTACACAAGTTATTTATTTATTTATAGAGTGGATATACCTAAACCTTACTACAACACTTATAGGCAGTGTACATAATCGTACAGTAGTGTAGTTTTTAGTAAGTTCGGTTCATTCCACAGGGAGCTAGCCAAGTTTAACGCTATATTTATTTTAAACTATATTTGTATAAAAATATATATATAAGTAATATTATTATTGTTATAAAAGGGGGTTTTTACCGTTTAATGACCGGTTTGTCGATTTTATGTCTTAAGTCACAATTAAAACCTAATGTAAAATATTAAATATTAAATAACTTAATTTAAAGCGTAAAGTAAATGACGATAATTAAAGTGCGATAAATTAAAGTGCGTTAAATAAAATGACGATAAATAAAGTTACGATAATTAAAAAGTACGATAATTTAAAGTGCGATAAGATATAAAATAAAGGAATTATACTTATTTAAACTTCCGTAATCATGATGTTCGACATGTTGATTTTAGTTTATTACCATGGGTTAATTGTCCTTTGTCCTGGATTATTCAATATGTCCATACGGTTTTTATCCATAACAGTCCATCAGTCATAAATATAAAGTGCGAGTGTCCTCGTCAAATTATCCTTATACCCGAAGTCAAATATTTCAACTAATTGGGGACTTAAACTGTAATAAGGTTTTAATACATTGTTAATGATTACACCAGGTTATCGACTGTATGCTATCCAAGGTTTTAATACTTTATTAACAATTACACCAAGTATCCTTGTATGTAATCCACCCATGTTTTAATGAGTCCATTGACTATTAATCCATTCCCGTGTCCGGTTAAATGAATGATTATTAGTACTTATAAATATCCCGCCCATCGTGTCCGATCGAGTGTATATGGTTATTTATAAATACGTCAAATTGTAAATCTCTATATTAAATTAACGAACTATCATTCAGTTAAACAAATATAAAGTCCATTAATAGCCCATAGTCCAATTTCCACAAGTGTCGGTCTTTTGTCCAAACCCCAATTATGGTACAAAGCCCAATAACCCCGTCTTTAATATTTAGCCCAACATCACGATTACTTCGGCTTTAAATAAGCATAATAATAACTTAGCAACGAGACATTAATTTAAAAAGGTTGAACATAACTTACAATGAGTATTAATAGCGTAGCGTTACACGGACAGAATTTTGACTTACAAACTTACAACATTCGCCACTATAACCTTATTATTATTAACTTAATATTAAAATTAAAATTATAATTATAAATATATTTATATATCAGAGAGTAAGAGATAGAAAAAGATGTGAATAAATCGGCCAGAATTCGTGAACTTTATAGGACTTGGCCTGCTACAGGAAGCCATACGACAGCATGGTTTTTGTGTGTCCAAGCCATGCGATTGCATGGCCAGCTGGATCAGACCACATCCTCTTGTTTGCTAGTTTGCCGACGGTTTTTAATATATAATATAATATATATATAATTTTAAGAATTATTTATATATTATATTATATTCATGTGTATAGTTGACTTGTCATTTTAGCTCCGTTGCGTCGCGCGTTGATAGTTGGTTCATGTCCCGGTTCCGGATTTTCGAACGTTCTTGCATACTATTTAATATCTTGTACTTTGCGTTTCGCGGCTCGTACTCTTGTAACTTTTAGACGTTTCTTATCAATAAATTGAACCTCTTGGATTGTACTTTGTACTTTTTAGCGTTTTGGTCGTTTTTGTCTTCAAATCGTCGAATCTGTCTTTTGTTTTCACCTTTTAATATTTAAACGAATATCACTTGTAAATAGAACAATTGCAACTAAAAGCTTGTCTTTCTTGAAGGATAATGCTATGAAATATATGTTCGTTTTTAGCATTATCAAATATTCCTACACTTGAGCGTTGCTTGTCCTCAAGCAATATAGAACTTGAATATAACTTTACTAGAATCACTTCTTTATTCTTCACACTTTGTACATCAGTGATTTATATATTGCGGTATGAACAATGATAGTAACGTTATGTTTTACAGTCCCACATGACTATAAAAATTTAGATCCTTTAGGAAATTGGATCTTTATAAAAATATTTGATCTTTTGAAAATTCAATCTAGCTTTTACCCTAGATAAGTTTTCCGGAATAACCCTTCACCGGTGTTTGTAAAATGTTTGTGGGTTTTGTGGGTTTCAGATTTGAAAATTTTAGCTCAAAACTTATGGTTTTGTGTTACCCACTTACTAACCTTCTATTAGGAAAGCAACACGTCCAGTATACTTGCCCCGTATATTACCTTTCGGTAAATTACCGTCCGGTTGTAAAGGAAAGCGTTGAACAAGCAACTGTTAAGGCAATGTCCCTTGACATGTTTTTAATTATGGTCTATATCGTGTTGGATGCAATTACTATCCTTTGTAGGAGCAATAGTAAAGATCACCCTATAGTTTTTTGGTCTGGCACAAGGTCCTGTCTCCGACCATGCTATGTAACCACCGTTCTTACGGTTGACACCCGATTTGGTTCAGGTAACCTAATGAATTCCAGGTGAATTCTTAGGATTTTACGTTCAATGGTAATGAACGCATTAAAAATAGGGTTTCAGAAAACAAATCTATTTGTAATTTGATCAAAATATTTTCTCGTTCAAGCTCGAGTTTAGATATCATTGAATTCCATGAGTTTGTAATTCTCAATCTTTAAAAGTCAATCTCAAGGATTGAGAAATATCAGTCTTAAAAGCTGATTTTTGATCTTTAAGGAGATTATCCTTTCTGGGGATCTGATTCATTAGTCTTATAAGCTAATTTGCACGGTGCCCCCCATTGTAGGAGACAGATCCTCTCATGGTTAGGATAAGTCTGACCACTTGGCGACCCTGTTTGATGCTGAGGTCCGTGGATTTCCAGCTGATTTTCGAGAAAACTTTTCAAGGTTTTTCGTAGACTCTACAACTGGTCTGGACGACAACTTCCTGACCTAAATCAAGAAGAGCGTGTATTTTTCTCGGAAGACTTTACTTCCTTTTAAATTCCATTTATATTACAATAAACTGGGTAAAACTTATTAATATCGTCCAAAACAAAAGTATCTTCAATTATTTGTACAAAAATATGTGATATATGTTCTAAATAACTTGGTAACTTTTTCCCACACTTGGCTTTTATTTTTCTTTCTTTGCCTTTTTATTCTCCTCTATTCCATTTTAAATGAATTCTAGCATTTTGGGTCGTTATTCAATTTATGTCCTTTCCGAGGTAACAATAATTTCGGTGTTAACACCTAGTTTTATCGTTCATAAATATGTATAAACATGATTTTGAATTCATTTATTTGAAAATTTTTTTAAAATTTTACTAGAATTGGGTAGTCAGTATATAAGACTAGAGCTGTTCTTTATTATCAGAGAGCACTAGATTCTAATACAACTACTGCGTTACTAGTATTTTTAATGGTAACCAAGTGTATAAGTAAAAAAAAATTTAAAAATCCGAAAGAATTTAACCTCTTCCCACACTTAATATTTTGCAATGCCCTCATTTGCAAGAAATCAGTAGCAATTTAAATTATTGAGGGTGAATAGCGTAGAAAAATGATTAAATTTTACCAAAGTTTCCAAACATATTGTTGTTTATGTTGAATGATAAATGGTGCACATCATTTGTTCATTCCTGCAGTTGTTATTTCACATATATTTTGCATCTTGTCGTCAAAATTAGTTGCTTTTGCTGAACTTAATGCCAGTCTTTGAAAAATGCGCTGTTTTACCCTGTTGTGCACATAAAATAAAATACATACAATACAAATATAAATATGCATGGTAATTTGAAATGGGACTTAATATCCCACTTTCAAATTACAAAAATGAAATATTAGTATACAATAATAAAAATATTAAACGTTACATAAAAGTATCAAAATGTTAAATGTTTAACATAAATAGATAAAAAATAATAAAAGATAAGAAATTACTAATGGAACACTATTGATTTGGATAGGGTGGTTGCATATCGAGCTGATGCGGTGGATAGTAAGCAGGCTGAGTCGAGATGTAGTTATTTGGTACCTGATATGATAGCTGGCTTATGATTTGGTGCTGATGAACTTGCCAGCTATCGTGTTGGCATCACCTGGAAGTCTCATACTCATTCGCGGCTTGCCACTGCTCATACCGACGATGCCTATCCTCATTAGTCATTTCTACCTCATCTATTCGCTGGAAAACGTCAGTAAAACTATCCCTAATGACATCCCTGATGTCATCCGCTTCCTCCATCTCTTCATCCGAACCCCTCTCTACCTATGGATGACGGCCCTGATATGGTAATGCCTGATTGCATCTCCTGGTCAACACCTTTGAACCTTGATAGACTTGCAAACCTAAAGTCTCATCCTGTTCCCTACATACCATCATCAGACTCCCTTGTTCCCTATCTACACCTAAATACTCTCCAATGAGAGTAACAAAAATACCTCCTCCTATTATTCCCCCGTCCTGTATTCCTTCCACCATCTTAGACAAATAAAAACCAACACAATAGGGAATATTAACAAAGCTTCTAGTGTTTCGAATGCACTTAAGGTAAAATAAATTGTGTAGAGTCATTTTCTCCTTGTTATTACCTCTTTGTGTAATCGAGTTTGCTAAGAATCTATGTATTATACGAAGCTCGGCTTTGTTAATATCTAAATAGGAGTGTCTTCCACTCCGCGTAAACACATTAAAATTTGACATACGCCTCCAGACGGCGTCAGCGTCAAAATTCCTATCTACCCTCTCACCATGATAAATCAAATTTGTACAATCAGGTAGTAGTAATTCAGCGGGAGTGTAAATCTGTAAAGCCCTGGCCATGTCCAGCATGGACATCCTGTACATCCTACGGCCAAGTAAAAATCTAAGAAAACTCTTATCGTCTAACCTATCTACATCCTTATTAAAAGCTATAGAACTCATAAGCTCAATACACCACTCTTTATATACAGGCCTACGAGTGGTAAATAAACGTTCCCAATCGGGAAAAGAACCTTTGGATTAGATGCTGCCTAACTGGGTTAGCTAGGTGGACCCTTTCCAAAGGCTCCCAATCTATTACACTTGGAACTTCTACATTTTTAGTCCAAAACTTAAATTTGTTACTTTGGTACGTCGGGTAATCTCTCCAACTTCTATCAATTCTTAAATTGGGATGCAACTGTTCTTCATGAATTATTGGGTGTTCTATTATATGGTGAGTGGGAAATACTACGTAAGCAATAAAAAATTGTGGATCCGGCTCATAGTATGGTACATGTTGATCAGGTTGTTGTTGTTCCTGTTGTTGCTCCGGTTCGTGATATTGCATCTCTGGCTGTGGTTCCAGATCAGGATGCCTAGATGATGATGATGATGCACCATCAGTATCGGTATTTCTCTGCAAAACACATTAAACACAAAATTTGTGCATCCAAATATGCATTAGTGTTAGCAAAATAACAAATTAAAACAATTACAATAACATGTTTAATTCATATTAAACTTATACTCATTTTCATATTTTTATCAATTCTACACTTTTTCAAATAAGCATATATGAAAATGTTTACAAAGTTCATAAGCATTCAACTCAAATAAGATGTCAAAATAATCATTACTAGCAATTAAACAAGTTTCAAATGACATTTATATCAAATTAATCAAATTCATGAATTTTAGACTTAAAAAGTCCACTTTAATTCTCAAAAATCATGTTTAGGATCAATGTTTGGATCATTTAGCTACCTAAACATGTTACACTACTTAATTTAGCACTAATTCATAACAAACATCGGCTATAACCTGTTTATATCAAAAAGCCCCAAATTGTTCAAGAACACAAACCCTAGATTTCTAAAATTTTTGAAGTTTTTGACTTCAAATCATGTTAAATAGCATCAATCTAGGTTATACAAACATAATATACTAACAATTTAACTCTAATTACACTAGAAATTAACAAGATCAAATTAGATAAAAATTAGCTCAAGGACACAAAAAATTCAAATTTAAAGAGTTTTAGGGGTGAAATCTTTACCTTCCTGCTTCCCCATCTGAGAAAAGACATGATTGTAGCGGATTATTGTGAGAAATTTGGTTGATTTTGGTTGAAAATTGGTGATTTTTGGTGATTATGTGTGTGTCTGTTCGTGCATTTGTGTGTGTGATAAATGGAGACAGAATACAACTCGCTGGCCTTTTGTTTCTGTCCAGTATTATAGGGCCATGCGATCGCATGGAATTCCTATGTAAACCCCATGCGATCGCATGGGGTCTGGTACTTTTTTTTTTCTTTTTTTTATATAAAACCTTTAACTTATGAAACAAATAATTAAATTATTTAAAATTTTGTTTCTTTTAGAATGAGGGGGTTTCGGATCTTAGTCCTAGTTCGTCTCTCGATAAAATTTTAAAATTTGTCACTTTAAAGCGTTGTTTTAAAAGCAAAGATTTTTGGGTTTTTTTTAATGTTTTTGACATACTTTAACTCAAATAAGATTAAAAATAATGATAACAAAATTTCTCGTCCCTCCCTTGGGTAAAGCAATTTCGGTTTAATGACCTAGTCTTCAACTCACGATGAATTTTTAAAAATCACATTTTTAACTTACTGAAATAAAGTACATTTTTGTTTTTAAATTCACACCAAACTTAAATTTAAAATGCATAAAATAAAAAATTCAAATTATTATCATTAATATTTATATATTTTAGTTTTACAAACTTATATTAAAAATATTAATTTTTGAAATATTTAAAAACTTAAATATATTGATTTAAAAAGATTTACAATAATAATTTAATATTAATTTAAAATCAAGGTAAAAATTAAAATTAAAAATCTTTTTGGTCTTTTATCCCACTTTAATCAATCAAATATTAACAAAAATATACGTCCCTCTTTTTGGGTAAAGTAATTTCGGCTATATTACCTAGTTTTACTCCTGACGAATTTCTGAAATATTTTGGATTGATTGATTAAAGATATTTATACCTTAAGAATAAACGGTAAATTTCACAGTGATGTAATAAATTTTTGTATGATATCAATAATTTCGGTTACGCATACCTAATTTTATTGAATATCAATTTATTACTTTATAGTGAACGATTCAGCGTTTATTATCAAAAGGTTAAAAGTAATAAAATAAAAACAAATAAAAACTGTACATACTTACCTGTGAGAAAGAATTCTCAGAGACCTGCTTTAGCCGACTCATAGGAGAGTCGTGTGATTTGGTTCTCCATAGCTACATAAGCGTAACCTCGATTCTTCAATAACTTTTCTTCTAAACATATGAACGATCCTTCTCTGCATAGAGTAACAAATTCGGTATTTGAATATGTTTGATTGTTCGAACATTTACCTTTGTGTGACCATTTTCTGCATTCATGACATCTTTCAAGGTGTCGTGCTCTTCTTTTTGTTGCGGATTTTGATTTTCCTTTACCAAAATGTGTCTTATGATGATCTTTCCTGAGTTCTTTCCTTACTTCGTCCATTTTTCCTCTTATGAATGATACCAGTTCACTCGGGAAGATGTTATTATTACATTTAGTAATCATAGCGTGTAGTAGTAGACCATGGTTCAGATCAAAGGAATTCTTCATCTCGTAAAACCTAAAAGAAATAAAAATTCAAAATGGAGGGAGAAGACTAGTTCTTTAGGGTCTGCTAGGGAAAGACCATTCGGATTCCATTCTGGGAAACTATAAGAGAATTGAATATCTAACTCTAACAGAAATACATATTACCCTTAAAAGATTCGAATCTTCCCACACTTAGTTAGCGGTGGTGTCAAAATTGTGATTAACTTCATCTTCAACTTCCATTGGATTATCTATGTAATGTTTAACTCTGTAACCATTAACCTTAAATTCAATCCTTTTTGAATTTATTAACTCTACTGTTCCGTATGAGAAAACACTTTTGACTATGAATGGTCCAGACCATCTTGATTTCAATTTTCCAGGAAATAACTTGAATCGTGAATTGAAAAGAAGAACTCTGTATCCTTCTTTAAATTCTTTTGAACTTTTGATTCTTTTATTATGCCATTTCTTCGTTTTTTCTTTATAGATTAACGAATTTTCATGTAACGACCCTGGTTTTTCCAACGTTTAATTAATAATTTATTATTAATGCTTGTGTTTTAATAAACATGTTCTTATACGTGTTACTTGTTACCGTATTTAACTTTTCATGGCCTGACTTGTCTTTGTGACACACGTACTTTTCACGAATAATATTTCGAATATTATTTACGTTCATGATTAATTATTATTAGTCATTTTAATTAACTAATGATAGTAGTTAATTACTTGGGCTTTTATTTTATTTGTTGCATACATACTTGGACTTGGGCCTTTATTATTGGAAATGGACTTGGAAGCCCACTGATAAGGCTAAAAAGGAACATATATTTCATAGCAATATCTCTCCTAAATAATAGGTTTTCATATGTAATTGTATTATATTTTCATTGTAATTGTTTAAATAAATAAGTGCGAAGACAAAAGGCGAAAACAAAGATTTGAAGACACAAACGTCCAAAAAGCTCAAATATTCAAGATACAATTCAAAAGGTTCAATTTATTGATGAAAAACGTCTAAAAATGACAAGAGTACAAGTTACAAAACGCAAAGTACAAGATATTAAATTGTACGCAAGGACGTTCAAAAATCCGGAACCGGGGCATGAGTCTACTCTCAACGCGCGACGCAACGGTGCAAAAATTATAAGTCAACTATGCACATAAATAAAATATAATATTTAAATAATTCTTAAAATTATTTATATATTATATTATTATTTAATTACGTCGACACGCTAAGATCCAAAAAATTGTGAGCTGAAAAATCAATGTAAGTTATGTTAGATTAGTGTTATATTAGATTAGTTCGGGTTATGTAAAGGTTATTTTACGGGTTTTTGAAGTCGAAATTCTGTCCGTGTAACACTACGCGATAAATACTCAATGTAAGTTATGTTCTCTTTTTTAAATTAATGTCTCGTACTTAAGTTATTATTATGCTTATTTGAGCCAAAGTAATCATGATGTTGGACTAAATATTAAAGACGGGGTAATTGGGCTTTGTACCATAATTGGAGTTTGGACAAAAGAACGACACTTGTGGAAATTAGACTATGGGCTATTAATGGGCTTTATATTAAATTAACGATACCTCGTTAATTTAATATAAAGGTTATGATTTGACGTATCTATATATAACCACATACGCTTAATCGGACACGATGGGCGGGATATTTATAAGTACGAATTATTGTTCATTTGACCGGACACGGGGATGGATTAATAGTCAATGGACTCATTAAAACAGGGGTGGATTACATTCAAGGGTAATTGGTGTAATTGTTAACAAAGTATTTAAACCTTGGTTTACACACAGTCGATAACCTGGTGTATTCATTAAGCAAAGTATTAAGACCTTGTTACAGTTCGAATCCCCAGTTAGTTGGAATATTTGACTTCGGGTATAAGGTTAAATTTGCCGAGCAGTTTATAATTATGACCGATGAACTATTATGGACAAAAACCAGATAGTTTTCAAATACATCCAGGACAAAGGACAATTAACCCAGGACAATAAATTAAAATCAAAACGTCAAACATCATGGTTACGAAAGTTTAAATAAGCATAATATATTTTATTTCATATTTCCTCGTACTTTTATTTATTGTCATTTTAATTATTGTTATTTATTTTATATTGTTATTTAAATATCATCATTTACTATACGCTTCGCTTAAAATATAAATCGACAAACCGGTCATTAAACGGTAAACCCCTTTTATATATTATTATATATAATTATATATATTTTGTACAAATATAGTTGTTTAAAAATATAGTGTGCAATAAGCCCGCTCCCTGTGGAACGAACCGGACTTCCTAAAAACTATACTACTCTACTATTAGGTACACTGCCTATAGTGTTGTAGCAAGGTTTAGGTATATCCCATTTGTAAATAAATAATTAAAACTTGTGTAAAATTGTAGCATATTTAATAGTATTTCCTAGTAAAATATAGTACTATCACGTACCCCCACGCTACCACATCAAGTTTTTGGCGCCGCTGCCGGGGACTTGGCGAAACGCTAGATTTTTAATTTATTTTTGTATAAATATATTTATATATCATTTTAGAAAAACAATATAAAATTAAAAAAAAAACCCGAAAATTCAAACTCCACGACTCGCGGAGTTTGCAGGCTTAAAACTCTACGACTCGCGGAGCCGCCCTGACAGACGCACCCAGAACCCTAATTTGGCATTTATTACGAGTATAATTTAATTATTATTATTAAAACTTAATTAGGTTTATATTTAATATTAATATTTAGTTTTAGTTTTTAAATTAATTTGTATTTTAAATATTAATTAGTATTATTAAATATATATTTAAATTAATACTTTTATAAAATATAATATAAAAATAATATTTTTATAAAATTTATATTTTTATCATTTTAATTATAATTTGTATTTTTATCGTTTATTCGTTCGTAATTAGTTTTAAGATTAGTTTTTGCCGTAGTTTATTTTTATTTCTAGTTTTTTTTTTTTTAGGCTTTGCCGTAAAATCCCTTAAGTGCTTTTTCTTGAGATTAAGATTTAGGCGCTTTGGAATTTTGCGACGCCATTTTTTGCTTTAGTTTTAAATAGATTTTAGTGCCTTTAAGTAATTGCCGTTTCTGAATAAAATTGCATTTACCTTTAGACCTTTAGGCGCAACTTGTTAGATTTAATTTTTAGACTTTTAAGTTACGACGCGCTATTTTCTTATTTTTATTTTTCGACGTTTTTTGACGCGCATTCTTTTTCTTTCTTATTTCTCGACGCTTTAGTTTTTAGGACTTAGAAATTTTCTCTATTTCTTATCTAATATCTCAAACGGAAAGAAAAATTATTTAAGTGGTTAAATTAATGGACGTTGACAATTTTCTGCTTCGTAGTAATAGTTGGATTTGTTAGTGGCTGATGAAATGACCCGTTCATATACATTATAAACGATTCACAATAGTTGATTACATTGCGAGGTATTTGACCTCTATATGATACATTTTACAAACATTGCATTCGTTTTAAAAAGACAAAATTTCTTTACATCGAAAATTGACAGGCATGCATACCATTTCATAATATCCACTATCCAACTATAAATTGATTTAATAATAATCTTTGATGAACTCAATGACTCGAATGCAACGTTCTTCGAAATATGCTATGAAAGACTCCAAGTAATATCTTTAAAATGAGCAAATGCACAGCGGAAGATTTCTTTAACACCTGAGAATAAACATGCTTTAAAGTGTCAACCAAAAGGTTGGTGAGTTCATTAGTTTATCATAATCATTTATTTCCATCATTTTAATAGACCACAAGAATTTCATTTCCAGTTCTCATAAATATACGTCCATTGCATAGAGACAAAAATAATCATTCATATGGTGAACACCTGGTAACCGACATTAACTAGATACATATAAGAATATCCCCTATCATTCCGGGATCCTCCTTCGGACATGATATAAATTTCTAAGTACTAAAGCATCCGGTACTTTGGATGGGGTTTGTTAGGCCCAATAGATCTATCTTTAGGATTCGCGTCAATTAGGGTGTCTGTTCCCTAATTCTTAGATTACCAGACTTAATAAAAAGGAGCATATTCGATTTCAATAATTCAACCATAGAATGTAGTTTCGATTACTTGTGTCTATATCGTAAAACATTTATAAAAGCAACACATGTATTCTCAGTCCTAAAAATATATATAAAAAGGGAGTAATGAAACTCACTATACTGTATTTCGCAGTAAAAATACATATAACGTCATTGAACAAGTGCAAGGTTGGCCTCGGATTCACGAACCTAAATTAATTATATATAATTATGTGTTGGTCAATATTTGTCTAACAAATTAGGCCAAGTCATAGTGTACCACAATCCTAATGCTCGAGACTAATATGCAAAAGTCAACAAAAGTAAATTTGACTCAAAATAATTTCCAAAAATCTATACATGATTAATATATAGTTTAAATATCATCGTTTTATATTTTTAAATATTTTTAAAAGATTTATTAGAGTAAATAATATAATTTATTTATTAATAAATAAAATTTTATATTAAATTTATATAATATAATATACTTTTATATATATTAAGTAATAAAATTTATAGGGTTCATTTAATATCATAAAGATAATATGATAGGTATTATTAAAGTAAGTTATTACACGTAGTAAAATATGTTTGTATCACATATTTATTTGATAAAATAATATCTATAATGATAGTAAGTAAAAGTTGTATTATTTTGTAATAATAATTATTATTATAAAAATATCAATATTTATAATTACTAAGATGACATTATGATAAAACTATAATTCTAATTATGATAACTTTAATATTTACGATAATTTTTAATATTATCTTTAAAATAATAATTCTATTTAAAATAATAATAATAATGATATTTTATAGTAACAATGACATTTCTATTAAAATGATAATTTTTGTTAAAATGATAGTTTTAATACTAACGATATTTTTAATAATAATAGTAATGATAAAAATAATAAGAACGATAATTTTATCTAAATCAATATCTTATAATATTTTAATTTCATCATGATACTCTTACTCATTATTTCCTAATCGTTTCGTTTAATAGCTTTTAATCATCTTTTATATCGTGTTCATAATAAGAATAGTAATCAAAATAATTAGGTGTTACAAATATTTGTTTTAATTACATTAATATTAATAATGATAGTTACTATAACATTTTTAATGATAATACTAATAATTATCTTAATGATAATATAGTAATAATAATAATAACAATGACAATATCTATTTTTAAATAATGATATATATATTAATAATGATAATAATAATAATACTAATAATAATAATAATAATAATTGGATAATAATAATAATAATACTAATCATAACTTTAACGATAATAACGATAGTAATAATAAAAAAAAATAACAATTTTTAATGATAAATCCCTTTTATTAATAAAGATAATAATAATGATAATAATAAGATAAAACTAGAATGATGATAAAAACGACGATAATAATAATCATTTTTAATAAAAATATCGAAAATTCAATTGATTATAACTTCTAATCCGTTCATCGAAACCATTCGATATCTAAAGGAAAAGTCCTTAATTTTTCGCTAGCTTTCCAAGGACATGCATATCTTCTACCTTATCTCAACCGCAAGTGTAACTAATTCAATATTCAACCTAACCTGTCTAAGGGCAATATCAAAAAGTACAAGCATGAATAATCCTAAATACTCGAGCACTAGTCGGGGATACACTATTAGTATGTAAAAGTTAAATTATGAGTACTCACGTATCAATATTGCGATTCAATATTGCAGGAAAGGTACGTAGATGCAACGGAAATGATAAACACTATATTGACCTCACGAGCATACCCATGAACCATACTCAATCACCTCCATAGCTATAACCCATAATTTCCTTAATCCTATCCTACTCGAAAAACAATTTCGAAATCACTCGGACATCACTTCGTCGTAATATTTTATGTATACTAATAATATCTTGAAATAATACAGAGTAAATATATATATGTAAATCGATTGAGAGAGTTTAGAGAAAAATATTTTCAAGTTTCTATGAAATAATGAAACCTATTGAATTCTATTTATAATAGATTTTTGAATTATTAAAGTGAATTATTAAAGTATGAATTATTAAAGTGAATTATTAAAGTATGAATTATTAAAGTGAATTATTAAAGTATGAATTATTAAAGTGAATTATTAAAGTATGAATTATTAAAGTGAATTATTAAAGTATGAATTATTAAAGTGAATTATTAAAGTTAAAGTAAAGTAAAAATAAAGTAAAGGTAAAGTTTAAGTATAGTAAAAGTATAAAACTATGTACGTATAATACGCGTATAAATATATATAATATTAATTTAAATCGTTATATATATTTAATAAAATAAAATATAAATATCGTTATCTTTATCATAGTAGTTAAGTAATGAGTTGTCAAAAGTGGTTCTAGATGTTTATAAAAGTTATATACGTTTTAATAATAAAGTTCTTTTTAAACTGAAAACGTTTTTGTACGTTTGAAACTAAATAGATCAATCGAGTCTTTATGAGATTCAATCTTCCACTATCCTTTGTCTAGTTCTCAATGATTGACAATTTGTTCTTATTTATAAATCGCTTTACCATTTTCCGAATATTATTAAAACGGAAAGATTTCTCAAATCAACGTGGGCCTTTCAACACAGACTTGTAATCATAATTCAATATATCTGATAATTCAATCATTTGATCTTATCTTCTAATTCCATTGATAAATATTTTGAAACAGATACAATCATATAAAGTATTTAATCTAATATTTTGTTTACGTTTCAAGATATAAGATATATACACATATACATATATAATCATATTCGTTTAAAGGTTCGTGAATCGTTGGAACATGGTCGAGGTTGAATGAATGTATGAACATAGTTTAAAATTCTTGCAATTTAATTTAACAAATATTGCTTATCGTGTCGGAAACATATAAAGATTAAAGTTTAAATTTGGTTGGAAATTTCCGGGTTGTCACAGTACCTACCCGTTAAAGAAATTTCGTCCCGAAAGTTGAGTGGAAAGGTCGTGGATGATAATAAGTATGTTTTCATGGTGCATACGGGCTGAAAATTAGAGTTTTATCATCATCGAATAATTTGGATAAACAATCCATTTATATGAAGAGTACGAATGAAGCTAACATAGAAGAGTGAAATGAGTAAGTGTAGATTCATCTTATCATTTGACGTAGATATGATTGATTCCCAGATTTCAAGGGATTTGAAGAAAATCTTCTTAATAAGATTTGACTCTCCGGTAATCAAGGGAATTAGGATCCGCTTTAAATGCGATCGTCCATTTTAATTTTTCTGTCGGAGATTTTCTTATAAATTCACCTCCTTCGTTTCCTTACAACTCACACCTTCTGTTGATGCATTTCATGCAAGTTCCTAGACATCTACCCGCGTTCATTGCAGGTACAACAGTTTACAGGCCACCATGATTGCTCGTTATTATCCTATCCGTGTTTGTATGTGGTTACAGGAACTGCAGGAACGAGATTTAGATGTTTAACTATGTTAGACTTAGTCAGACGTACGAGTGAAGCCTCACTAGTACAGTTGACAGGCTCATATGCACGGTTGATGCTGAGCTAAGTCACAATTACAACCTAAATGAGAAGACACGAGTGAGTGATCACCCGTACGACTGATGAAGCCAACTCGTACGTGTGATGAATGAATCGTATAGGTGGGTCAACAGCAGGGGTATATAAAGTCTTATGTTCTTCATTTTAGGTTAAGCCTCTCATTTTTTACACACACTCAGATCTAGTGAGCTCCTCCGATTCTCTCTCAGTCCAAATCACCCAGGTGGTGAATAATAGCACTAGGTGTTGATCTAATCACACTTGATTTAGTTGTGGTTTGACTAAATTAATCAAAAAAAACTTAACCTATTCACTAGAGGGTTTGATTCACTTATTCCGCCATTGTGTGAGTTAAATCTGTTGATTTCTAAGTTCCTAGTCATGTTTCATCACCTTCTATTCTTTCCCCCTCAACTCATATTTTAAAGTATTCATCAATATGCTCCATCCAGTTCTGATTCTCGATATACTTCTAACTTTCATATCGGTCATTCTTCTTTTTCATCTACCGCCGGAAGAATCTATTTACTTCTACTATACACTTGGGTTTATAGTGTTTCTAGTTCTTCTGTGTCTTTATATTGCTATATGCATCGATATATATGGTTTATAATTTCTGGTTTGTCGTTGGGATTTATATGTTCCCTTATATTTTAAATTATCTGCTTCTGTCTTCTATAATCATTATCATTCACAGTTAATGCTCTCTTTTATTTGCTGCAATTTATACCCCAATTTCTATTTTGGAGTTTTGTCCTTTCGTTTCTTCTTCTTGCAATTAAGCACCGCTTGTAATGGTCCAGAATTCACAGATATGAATTTCGGAATGAACATTGTTAATGTTCTAGGAAGGAAATTGTGATGGCACGATCTTGACTTGTCAAATTACTAGAATACCTTGGAAAAGGCCGAATCATCAAGAAATATTTTCTTGATATTTTAGAGGTTAAATAGAATACAAGAGTCGTATAACATGGCACATGATGATGTTATGATCTGTGAATCATCACGTTCCATTTAGAAACTCAGCATGACTTACTGTAATATAATCACATTGATCAAGTGTCATTATATTATACTAATTCATGCTTCAGTTCCCAACATTACTTCAAAATATTCCTATTTTAAACTTGAATGTTTCAGAAATTTGAAACTAAAATAGTTTCTTTTATGATGTAATACAAATAGCGCGAAGAGGTAAATGATTTCAAATAAGAAGAATTAAGAAAATATCTTCAGAAATATGGAGGATATTTATAATGAAAGATATGATGATATTTTAGAATTTCTAATATCAGAGGATGATGAAGAATATTGTCCGCAGGGGTTTAGAGTCAGGAGCAAGGTATTCGTTAATGACTTCAGCAGGTACTGAATCATTTGGATCCTTTGAAGTCAGGTTTAGTCTTTGTAATTTGTCCATAGTCTCCTTCCTACTTTACTCAATCCATTTTCCAGTTCCAAAACTTCTCTTTTTCTGTGCTTTGCTAAGACACTTCATCATTATCATCCAGCTTTTACCGTTTAAAGTTGTTTATAGTTTTTGCTGCTTCATCAGCATTTTTTTTTTCCATTTTCGGAGAACCAATTCGTAGTTCGGAGTGTTTTTCAGAAACTTCACATTAAAATTAAGTCCAGAAGATAGACGTTATATATACACATATAACTGTTGGCGTAGACATCCTGCAAGATTTCAAAATACTGATTGCTAATTCCCAATGATTCGTATGGCAATTCTCATTACAATATGCGAATGAGTAAATGAAGGGGTTTCAATGAATAATTATAATGACTTTTTGGAGAGGCTAAAGTCAAAGGGTAATGAAGTTGTTGGTACATCTGCTAATAATGTGGTGGAATGTAAAAGGTTCCCTGGTAACGAAGGTGTATATCTCAAGGTTATAATAAGGTTAGTCTGACTGAAAAGTTAAAGTTGACTTGCTGGAGCTGTGACAAAACAAGCTACTTTGAATAGGAGTTGCAAAGTTATTTTTGCTAATAAATGCCAAAGAATCTGACGCGGATACGTTGTTTAAACTTTTACTTTGGCTTCAAGAGTTTTTCGAGTACATAACTGTGGGTAACATGTGGTTGGATCATCATCTCGATTGCTCATCATTCGAAGTGTCTTCAGAAATTTTCGAAGGGTTTGAACACAGATTGTAATCGTTAACATACATTTGATGTTCTAACACAGTTTTGAAGTCAAAATATAGCTTGTGAAAGATGTAAGGATCTAAGAGTGATGATTTTGGTCATATCTCAAGTTGAATTTTGAGATTTCAAAATCAGAATATGTACTTAAATTTTGAATGAGTATGGTTGTTTTGATTTCTATAAAAGAATGTATATTGTTGTGAAAGTAGGGAGTATAATGGATGATTTGCTGAATCAGATTCGAAGAATGTAACATATTAATTGTGAATTTATATATCTCTCGGGTATTACCTACCCGTTAAAAAAAAAATTCACAATTAATATTTTGTATAAAAGAATTTTATTACAGTCTTTATGAAAATATATATATGTATATTTTCTTCAGATGTAACATAGATTTAATGAGTTAATGTTAAATTAAACTCATTTGATTTACGGTTGAAACTAGAATTGAATAATCCCTAAAGGCTTTAAAAAGTACATAACTTTTACGCAGTATTTCTTTAATGACATTGAAATTATGAATCAATACTTCGTTATTTGTTGATGTATGATGTTCGGTTCGTGGAATTCTTGTGAATTTCGCAAAGTACGAATGATGTTATCTGAAAAGTTTCGGGTACATCGATGATGAAAGTGTAAAATCAAATATATACTTGATTTATTATGAATTGGAATTTGTTGAATTGCGACAGAGATTGTAGTTAACGCTGGTTAAGTTGCGGCCGAAGGACATACATTATTGCATATTTGTAATATGACTTAACCGAGTAGTTAAAATTCACACACAATAGCTTAGCACGGAAAGATTTATTTCAATATATATATATATATATATATATATATATATATATATATATATATATATATATATATATATATATATATAATATACATATAATTTCTTCAGAGGGAATAAGTTAATTCTTCATAACTCGTTGATACAATATACACGTTATTGATTCGTAATGATGTCCACAGTGATTCTTGAACTGACGGAGTTTGTGATGTTATCGATGTTGTTGATTCGGATGTTGACTGTACTGACGATGCTGGTAACGCTGACGGTACTGTTGATGCTGTTGGTAAAGCAAGTTTAGCTTGTTAATCACACACCATTTTTGTCAGGGTTTCTACTCTTCCTTCTATCATTTTGGTTCGCTTAACTGATTTATGGTTAGGGCTAGATTAGATAATCTCTAAGACTTTAGAGATTACATAATCGCCGCGGAATGTTTCTCCAATGAAGTTATGAATTAATACTTCGTCAGTTATTGTTGTTGGTACTCCTTGGTATCTATGGTGCGTATGACGTTGATGCTCGTGGGACAGATTGTGAAGTTGAGGTTTACGACACGGTTGTGGTTAGAGGTGGTAATGGTACTGTTGGCGTTGATGATGGTGGTACTGGTTATGCTGCTGATGCTGCTGCTGGTGTTTGTAATCTCTGCACCATATTCTCCAAAGCCACTACCCGAGCGCGAAGCTTGTTGACTTCTTCTATTACACCGGGGTGATTGTTGGTTCGGACGAGCGGATAAATAAAATCTAAAATTTGATGTAATATATAATCGTGACGAGATACTCTGGAAATGAGCGAGAAAATGGTGTTTCGGACAGGTTCGCCGGTAAGAGCTTCAGGTTCTTCGTCAAGAGGGCAATGTGGTGGATGGAAGGGATCACCTTCTTCTTGTCTCCAATGATTGAGGAGGCTACGAACCCATCCCCAATTCATCCAGAATAGGTGATGACTGATTGGTTGATCTATTCCGGTCACACTGCTTTCGAAGCTTGAATGGGATTCCATTTCGGAATCTGAGTGACTTGAACTGATGACGAATTCCATTTCGTACGATTGGATAAAGGATTTTTTTTTTCGATATGAAATGATTTTGGCTAACGGATGGTATTCTAATTACATAGAATATATATATATATATATATATATATATATATATATATATATATATATATATATATATATATATATATATATATATATATATATATATATATATATATCAAAAGATTTCGTAGATTACGGAGGACTTTGCGGGATATGTCAGGCAAAGTTTAAAGTAACAGATATGATAAGATATGATTTAGCAGATATGCTAAGATATGAATTCTTGTCTATACACTATTCATGCAATCAATGCAGCAAGACGTGTCTTAGACTAAAAATGATAAGCAGGTAATTTCCTGAGGATGATAAGTAGTTAATTTTTGACACAAAATGATAAGCAAAACTTTTGACATGCAGACACGGTCGAAGTCCAGACTCACTAATGCATCCTATCGACTTATCAGTTAGACACATTAATGCAGACCTGGTTCGCTAAGACCACTGCTCTGATACCAACTGAAATGACCCGTTCATATACATTATAAACGATTCACAATAGTTGATTACATTGCGAGGTATTTGACCTCTATATGATACATTTTACAAACATTGCATTCGTTTTTAAAAGACAAAATTTCTTTACATCGAAAATTGACAGGCATGCATACCATTTCATAATATCCACTATCCAACTATAAATTGATTTAATAATAATCTTTGATGAACTCAATGACTCGAATGCAACGTTCTTCGAAATATGCTATGAAAGACTCCAAGTAATATCTTTAAAATGAGCAAATGATAGCGGAAGATTTCTTTAACACCTGAGAATAAACATGCTTTAAAGTGTCAACCAAAAGGTTGGTGAGTTCATTAGTTTATCATAATCATTTATTTCCATCATTTTAATAGACCACAAGAATTTCATTTCCAGTTCTCATAAATATACGTCCCATGCATAGAGACAAAAATAATCATTCATATGGTGAACACCTGGTAACCGACATTAACTAGATACATATAAGAATATCCCCTATCATTCCGGGATCCTCCTTCGGACATGATATAAATTTCGAAGTACTAAAGCATCCGGTACTTTGGATGGGGTTTGTTAGGCCCAATAGATCTATCTTTAGGATTCGCGTCAATTAGGGTGTCTGTTCCCTAATTCTTAGATTACCAGACTTAATAAAAAGGAGCATATTCGATTTCGATAATTCAACCATAGAATGTAGTTTCGATTACTTGTGTCTATATCGTAAAACATTTATAAAAGCAACACATGTATTCTCAGTCCCAAAAATATATATAAAAATGGAGTAATGAAACTCACCATACTGTATTTCACAGTAAAAATACATATAACGTCATTGAACAAGTGCAAGGTTGGCCTCGGATTCACGAACCTAAATTAATTATATATAATTATGTGTTGGTCAATATTTGTCTAACAAATTAGGCCAAGTCATAGTGTACCACAATCCTAATGCTCGAGACTAATATGCAAAAGTCAACAAAAGTAAATTTGACTCAAAATAATTTCCAAAAATCTATACATGATTAATATATAGTTTAAATATCATCGTTTTATATTTTTAAATATTTTTAAAAGATTTATTAGAGTAAATAATATAATTTATTTATTAATAAATAAAATTTTATATTAAATTTATATAATATAATATACTTTTATATATATTAAGTAATAAAATTTATAGGGTTCATTTAATATCATAAAGATAATATGATAGGTATTATTAAAGTAAGTTATTACACGTAGTAAAATATGTTTGTATCACATATTTATTTGATAAAATAATATCTATAATGATAGTAAGTAAAAGTTGTATTATTTTGTAATAATAATTATTATTATAAAAATATCAATATTTATAATTACTAAGATGACATTATGATAAAACGATAATTCTAATTATGATAACTTTAATATTTACGATAATTTTTAATATTATCTTTAAAATAATAATTCTATTTAAAATAATAATAATAATGATATTTTATAGTAACAATGACATTTCTATTAAAATGATAATTTTTGTTAAAATGATAGTTTTAATACTAACGATATTTTTAATAATAATAGTAATGATAAAAATAATAAGAACGATAATTTCATCTAAATCAATATCTTATAATATTTTAATTTCATCATGATACTCTTACTCATTATTTCCTAATCGTTTCGTTTAATAGCTTTTAATCATCTTTTATATCGTGTTCATAATAAGAATAGTAATCAAAATAATTAGGTGTTACAAATATTTGTTTTAATTACATTAATATTAATAATGATAGTTACTATAACATTTTTAATGATAATACTAATAATTATCTTAATGATAATATAGTAATAATAATAATAACAATGACAATATCTATTTTTAAATAATGATATATATATTAATAATGATAATAATAATAATAATAATACTAATAATAATAATAATAATAATTGGATAATAATAATAATAATAATACTAATCATAACTTTAACGATAATAACGATAGTAATAATAAAAAAAATAACAATTTTTAATGATAAATCCCTTTTATTAATAAAGATAATAATAATGATAATAATAAGATAAAACTAGAATGAAGATAAAAACGACGATAATAATAATCATTTTTAATAAAAATATCGAAAATTCAATTGATTATAACTTCTAATCCGTTCATCGAAACCATTCGATATCTAAAGGAAAAGTCCTTAATTTTTCGCTAGCTTTCCAAGGACATGCATATCTTCTACCTTATCTCAACCGCAAGTGTAACTAATTCAATATTCAACCTAACCTGTCTAAGGGCAATATCAAAAAGTACAAGCATGCATAATCCTAAATACTCGAGCACTAGTCGGGGATACACTATTAGTATGTAAAAGTTAAATTATGAGTACTCACGTATCAATATTGCGATTCAATATTGCAGGAAAGGTACCTAGATGCAACGGAAATGATAAACACTATATTGACCTCACGAGCATACCCATGAACCATACTCAATCACCTCCATAGCTATAACCCATAATTTCCTTAATCCTATCCTACTCGAAAAACAATTTCGAAATCACTCGGACAGCACTTCGTCGTAATATTTTATGTATACTAATAATATCTTGAAATAATACAGAGCAAATATATATATGTAAATCGATTGAGTGAGTTTAGAGAAAAATATTTTTAAGTTTCTATGAAATAATGAAACCTATTGAATTCTATTTATAATAGATTTTTTAATTATTAAAGTGAATTATTAAAGTATGAATTATTAAAGTGAATTATTAAAGTATGAATTATTAAAGTGAATTATTAAAGTATGAATTATTAAAGTGAATTATTAAAGTATGAATTATTAAAGTGAATTATTAAAGTATGAATTATTAAAGTGAATTATTAAAGTATGAATTATTAAAGTGAATTATTTAAGTATGAATTATTAAAGTGAATTATTAAAGTTAAAGTAAAGTAAAAATAAAGTAAAGGTAAAGTTTAAGTATAGTAAAAGTATAAAACTATGTACGTATAATACGCGTATAAATATATATAATATTAATTTAAATCGTTATATATATTTAATAAAATAAAATATAAATATCGTTATCTTTATCATAGTAGTTAAGTAATGAGTTGTCAAAAGTGGTTCTAGATGTTTATAAAAGTTATATACGTTTTAATAATAAAGTTCTTTTTAAACTGAAAACGTTTTTGTACGTTTGAAACTAAATAGATCAATCGAGTCTTTATGAGATTCAATCTTCCACTATCCTTTGTCTAGTTCTCAATGATTGACAATTTGTTCTTATTTATAAATCGCTTTACCATTTTCCGAATATTATTAAAACTGAAAGATTTCTCAAATCAACGTGGGCCTTTCAACACAGACTTGTAATCATAATTCAATATATCTGATAATTCAATCATTTGATCTTATCTTATAATTCCATTGATAAATATTTTGAAACAGATACAATCATATAAAGTATTTAATCTAATATTTTGTTTACGTTTCAAGTTATAAGATATATACACATATACATATATAATCATATTCGTTTAATGGTTCGTGAATCGTTGGAACATGGTCAAGGTTGAATGAATGTATGAACATAGTTTAAAATTCTTGCAATTTAATTTAACAAATATTGCTTATCGTGTCGGAAACATATAAAGATTAAAGTTTAAATTTAGTTGGAAATTTCCGGGTTGTCACAGCTGAGTTGTGAGCTTTCGATTTAAAGGGCTCTGGCTCCCTGATGCATCTTTTGGCTATTCGAAATGTGGGCAAAAGCAGAAAAGTCTATTAATTGGACAACTTATATAAGTTTTTCTATTTTTATAACTAATAGGATAATTAGTAAATGCACCAGATTGTAGCTAAAATTTGGCCATCTCAATAAAATGGAAAATTTTGAAAACAAGGCTATCGAAACTCTTTTTGATATCCAAAATCAATTAAATCAATACTCTCAAACGGGTGTTGATGACAATTCGTTCAGTCAATCTTGGATCACGAATGACGAAACAATAACTGGTTGTGAAATCTGTGGAGATTATCATTCAACATGGGAATGTTATTATTACGTTCCTATGGAAAATTACGCACCCATGGAACCTGAATGGAATGATTATGAGGAATACAATTCTAATTGGGATTATTCCCAAGAATATATCCAAACTCAACAACCAGTAGAGGAGGAAAATTATGTGCCTGAAAATTCTTTAGATTATATGAAAATCAAACTCGAAGAACTTGATACTCAAAATGAACAAATGAGAGAGTTTGTAAATCGGCAAGCTGAAACTCTATCAGATTACACACCAGTTGATCTGAGGAGTCGTGTGCAAGAAAATCTCATATCATCGAATTTTGATGAATTCGAGAGCTCCGAAATCACCAACTATCCCGATGATACTTTTTATTCAGCTTTAACAATTTCACAACATATCGACACATTAGCCTCTACCGACGAAATCATCGATCCATCTATGGATGAAGAAGAAGTAAGGGTGACAAATTTGTACTCTTGGAAATACGATAACGTTGAAAATTTTACCCCCGAGGCCAAACCGAACTTCACCATTCCACAACCTTCCAACCCAATATTCTCAATAGACGAGTCATCCACCGAAAATGAACTACGAGCTGTAATAGATAATGACACCTCGAATTTCACCCAATTGGGTAATAGAGGTGAAAACTTTGATCCTGAGAATAAAAGGAAGGAAATATTAGGAATTGTCCACCCTATAGAAATAAGTATGTCGGTGTATATCGATCCATTTGACCAAAAACCAGAAAAGAGACATATCCATTTACTAAAAACTACACTTAAAAAGAATTAAGTAGTGACGATCGGGTGGGTCTTAACTTTAAACCAATTGATATATTATACACCACCCGAGATGTAAATAACTGGCTCACTATTTTAATTCGTGGAACTTATTCTACCGACTTCACATGTCGTCAGCTAAGTATGGGGAAGTCTAACCCCACTTAACGTTAAATTCGGGGTTCGGGTTAGTGCATAACTCGTTAATCAAAATGCATGATTAGGGTAAAAGACGCTTTTTCAAATATTAGTAAACAGTTCAGAAAAGCAGCCGTTTTTGAAAAAAAGCATGTGTGATAAAACAAGAAGGAATGAACGATGAGGCGAGCCATCTATCATTCGACGAGCTTTGTAATTACAAACTGGGTATTTTCAATCACTTTTCTACACTAATCACCCTCATGAATTTATAATTAGAGTCTGATTTCATGCAAATGAGGGCATTGCATGATCTCAAGTATGAGGAAGGGTTATAAATTCTCTCGGGTTTACACTTGGTTTTATTTGCCAAATTTTGTGAAAATTTGAAAAATTTTCAACTAAATGAATTCAAAATCATGTTTATACATATTTATGAACGATGAAAACTAGGTGTTAATACCGAAATTATCGTTACCTCGGAAAGGACATAAATTGAGAAACACCCTAAAACGCTTGAATTCATTTAAAATGGAATAAAGGAGAATTAAAAGGAAAAGAAAGAAACTAAGTGTGGGGAGAATGTACCTAGTTATTCAATTAAAAACTATCTAGCACATGTTTCTGTAAAGTTTATTGCAGGTGCTTTTGTTTTGGACTAAATTAACTGTTTTACCCGATTTACTATAATGAAAGATGGATCTACACGATGAATCAATTCCATCATTAAAAGGAAGTAAAGTCTTCCGAAAAAGACACGTGCTTCTTGATTTAGGTCAAGAAGTTATCATCCAGACCAGCTGTAGGTTGACGAATAATCTAGAAAAGTCATCACTAAAATCAGCAGGAAATCCACGGACCTCAGCATCAAACAGGGTCGCAAGTGGTCAGACTTATCCTAACCATGAGAGGATCTGTCTTGTAAAATGGGGAGGACGCCGTGCAAATTAGCTTGATAAGACTAATGAATCAGATCCCCAGAAAGGATAATCTCCTTAAAAGATCAAAAATCAGCTTTTAAGCCTGATATTACTCAATCCTTGAGATTGACCTTAAAGATTGAGAATTCAAACTCATGGAATTCAATGATATCTAAACTCGAGCTTGAACGAGAAAATATTTTGATCAAATTATAAACCGATTTGTTTTCTGAAAACCCATTTTCAATGTGTTCATTACCATTGAACGTAAAATCCTAGGAATTCACCTGGAATTCATTAGGTCACCTGAACCAAATCGGGTGTCAACCGTAAGAACGGTGGTTGCATAGCATGGTCGAAGACAGGACCTTGTGCCAGACCGAAAAACTATAGGGTGAGCTTTACTATTGCTCCTACAAAGGATAGTACTAGCATCCGACACGTTTATAGACCATAATCAAAAGCATGTCATTAGACATTGCCTTAACAGTTGCTTGTTCAACGCTTTCCTTTACAACCGGACGGTAGTTTGCCGAAAGATAATATACGGGACAAGTGAATTGGACGTGTTGCTTTCCTAATACAAGGTTAGCAAGTGGGTAACACAAAACCACAAGTGTTGAGCTAAAATTTTCAAATCTGAAACCCACACAACCCACAAAAATATTTTGCAAACACCGGTGAAGGGTTATTCAGGAAAACTTGTCTAGGGTAAAATCTAGCTTGAATTTTCAAATGATCAAATGTTTTCATAAAGATCCAATTTTCTAACGGATCTAAATTTTCATAGTCATGTGGGACTGTAAACCGCCTTTCAAATGTGCACTTTGCTTTGGAAACCGAAAGTAAATCGGCTATTTGATTGCAAGTGTCGTTGACCTAAACCCGAGGCAACTGTGGATGACACACCCACATTTAACCATGGTTCTATCGTTACTATCATTGTTTAGATCACCATATCAAAATCACTGATGTACAAAGTGTGATGAATAAAAAAGTGATTCATGTATGTTTTTATTTCAAGTTATGTATTGCTTGAGGACAAGCAACGTTTAAGTGTGGGGATGTTTGATAAGGCTAAAAAGGAACATATATTTCATAGCAATATCTCTCCTAAATAATAGGTTTTCATATGTAATTGTATTATATTTTCATTGTAATTGTTTAATAAATAAGTGCGAAGACAAAAGGCGAAAATGAAGATTTGAAGACACAAACGTCCAAAAAGCTCAAATGTTCAAGATACAATTCAAAAGGTTCAATTTATTGATGAAAAACGTCTAAAAATGACAAGAGTACAAGTTACAAAACGCAAAGTACAAGATATTAAATTGTACGCAAAGACGTTCAAAAATCCGGAACCGGGGCATGAGTCTACTCTCAACGCGCGACGCAACGGTGCAAAAATTACAAGTCAACTATGCACATAAATAAAATATAATATTTAAATAATTCTTAAAATTATTTATATATTATATTATTATTTAATTACGTCGACACGCTAAGATCCAAAAAATTGTGAGCTGAAAAATCAAACTCCACGACTCGCGGGGTTTGAAGGCCAAAAACTCCACGACTCGCGGAATTTGAAGGCCAAAAACTCCACGACTCGCGGAGCTGTCAGAAATCAAAATGCCTATAAAAGGCCATGCATTCGTTCGATAAAAAAATATAATAATATACTCCGTAAGATAATAAATAAATAAGTAATATATATATATATATATATATATATATATATATATATATATATATATATATATATATATATATATATAGTATAGATTAGTGTTATATTAGATTAGTTCGGGTTATGTAAAGGTTATTTTACGGGTTTTTGAAGTCGAAATTCTGTCCGTGTAACACTACGCGATAAATACTCAATGTAAGTTATGTTCTCCTTTTTAAATTAATGTCTCGTACTTAAGTTATTATTATACTTATTTGAGCCAAAGTAATCATGATGTTGGACTAAATATTAAAGACGGGGTAATTGGGCTTTGTACCATAATTGGAGTTTGGACAAAAGAACGACACTTGTGGAAATTAGACTATGGGCTATTAATGGGCTTTATATTAAATTAACGATACCTCGTTAATTTAATATAAAGGTTATGATTTGACGTATCTATATATAACCACATACGCTTAATCGGACACGATGGGCAGGATATTTATAAGTACGAATTATTGTTCATTTGACCGGACACGGGGATGGATTAATAGTCAATGGACTCATTAAAACAGGGGTGGATTACATTCAAGGGTAATTGGTGTAATTGTTAACAAAGTATTTAAACCTTGGTTTACACACAGTCGATAACCTGGTGTATTCATTAAGCAAAGTATTAAGACCTTGTTACAGTTCGAATCCCCAGTTAGTTGGAATATTTGACTTCGGGTATAAGGTTAAATTTGCCGAGCAGTTTATAATTATGACCGATGAACTATTATGGACAAAAACCAAATAGGTTTCAAATACATCCAGGACAAAGGACAATTAACCCAGGACAATAAATTAAAATCAAAACGTCAAACATCATGGTTACGAAAGTTTAAATAAGCATAATATATTTTATTTCATATTTCCTCGTACTTTTATTTATTGTCATTTTAATTATTGTTATTTATTTTATATTGTTATTTATTTTATATTGTTATTTAAATATCGTCATTTACTATACGCTTCGCTTAAAATATAAATCGACAAACCGGTCATTAAACGGTAAACCCCTTTTATATATTATTATATATAATTATATATATTTTGTACAAATATAGTTGTTTAAAAATATAGTGTGCAATAAGCCCGCTCCCTGTGGAACGAACCGGACTTCCTAAAAACTATACTACTCTACGATTAGGTACACTGCCTATAGTGTTGTAGCAAGGTTTAGGGTATATCCCATTTGTAAATAAAAAATTAAAACTTGTGTAAAATTGTAGCATATTTAATAGTATTTCCTAGTAAAATATAGTACTATCACGTACCCCCACGCTACCACATCACCCACCCTACTCTCTTAATGGACTTGTAAGCCCATCTTATATGCTAGTATTTCATTAAGACAAAATTAGATTAATTAAGGTTTAGTTGGAGACTAGTTACATGTATACTTACACATCTTTCCCACACCATTTAACTTTAATACCACTTCAAGCTCACACATTTCCCCCATACATGAAAGTTAGCATGTGACCCTCCCTCTTTTGGCTCCTAAACCGTCAGCCACCCTTGGGACAAAGGGAGTTCCATTTCAAATTTTTTTTGTTACTTATTCACTAGTTTACTTCACTTTTTCACACACCTCATTTTACACTTCTCATTTTCTCTCTACTTTGTAAGTAACAAGCTTCATTTCTTCTTCTTTCTTTTCTTTAAAAACCGAAACATAAACCTACATCATCATTATCAATTACTTGTTCTTTGTTGTTGTTTAATTACTTGTAGTTGTTTGTTGTTGTTAAGGATCAAGTTCTCTAACTTGTGTCCTCATGTAATCTTGGTTACTTTCATCTTTTGTTTGTAAAGAACCAAGAACAAGGATCTAAGTTCTATAACTTATGGTTCTACACTTAAAATGTCAAAAGATTTAAAGTTCATGAGTTTCATAATCATACTTGTGTTCATGTTAGTAAATTTGAGGTTTACTTTCTTAATGATCCAAGCCTTGACTTGAATCTTCCTAAGTATGAACAACCATGAACTTTTACTTGTATATTTAGTTTATTTCTTTCTTTTATAAGTACTTTAAAGTTGTGATGTTGTTAAATTGGTCAAGTATTACTAGTTAATCTTGATCTCATATTTCTTGAAACTAAAAGTTAACTTTGTAAGTTCAAGAACATGGAAGTATAACTTTCTAGTTATTACTTCAAACACTTATGTTGGATCTAAGTTCTTATAGCTTATGGTCTTCTAAATTGTTGTAAACAAGCGCTTATAAGCTTATATACATTTTACTAGTTGAAAATCTAAGTTTCATAACTTATGGTTTCATTAAAGTGAAGATCCAAGTTCTATAACTTAGGATCTAACTTAAGAACACTAGATCTAGACTTTCTAGTCTAGGATCTTTAAGATCTAGCTAAGATCTAAGTTCTACAACTTAAGATCTTGATTATTTAGTTTACTTTCAAGTTTGTAGCTTAATATTACTTTTATAACTCATGTATGTGTCGGATCTAAGATCTTGATGTAACTTTGATTCATCAAACTACTTACAATACTTAAATGAGTTGTGCTATTTATCTTAGACTTACACTAGTGTTATGATGGTCAAATCTTGGTTAATATGATGCAAACCCATCAACGAGTTGTACACTTGAAGCTATACGCATCAAGGATGAGAACCGTGATGAGCATCAAGCACCAAGAACCCACTGGAACACCTTTACTTACCATTTCTGGAACTGATCAAACTACCTGGGCTACTGGAAAGTTGATTTTCAGTTAGTTCGGTTCGATTAGATGATTTTCTGTTTAGACCTCTTCTTAATCCGAGTTACAGTTTAGGATCTATGGCCTCCCGAAAGTCACTACACCCTATTAACGTTGTGCTGAAAATTCTGACCTACTCGCACTTAAACCGTCACCACAGTCAAACGAAGATGTGTTTGGTTTTGGAAATTGGTCAGCCTCTAGGGGACTCATATATGGAGCCTTGGCCACTGGTATCACCTCATTTTAGTTTTTATATAGGTCGTGGCGACTGAACGAAATCAGACCTTGTTTCAAACCCTAGTCTTGACTTAAAACTTACTTTACACTTTTCGTTTGATGATGAATGATGATGGTACTTAAGACCTAATTTACATACTCTTAAACCTTTGGGAACAATTTGCTGACTTAGTAACTTTTGACTTAGGTTGAGGACCTTTCGAACCAACCACTTGCTTACTTTTCCCGCGTATCGACTTTTACTACTTTCCACTGTGAGTTATAGCATCCCTTTTTACTTTAACTATTTTGGGAACTGAGAATACATGCGCATTTTACATTTTACATACTAGGCATGAGTACTTAAACTTTATATATGTGTGGGTTATACAACGGCATAAACTTTCCCCTTAGCTCGATAACGTTTAGTCATTGGTCTTTGAACCGGTGAACGCGAATCTTAGATATGGATCCATAGGGTTTGACATCCCCACTCAGGCTAGTAGCGCTAGCATTTAATGGGTTTTTAATACTTTGTAAACTTACGCACTCGCCAAGTGTACTTTTAGGGGGTGTTATTTACGTTAAGTTAGTTACCAAGTGCCCACGGTTATACATATACTTTTCATACTGTTTTGAAATACTGAAATCTTGTGGCCTACCTTACATTACTGTTATACTTAAACTATAGCTCACCAACCTTTGTGTTGACGTTTTTAAGCATGTTTTTCTCAGGTGCTTAAGGTTTGCTTGCTTCCGCTGTACTAGTCATGCTTTGTAGACACCCGCTGCGCTTATTAGAGATGTCTTCGCATGAAACGTTTAATTTGTATTCAAACTTTATTACTTTTGAAACAATGATTTGTAACGACCTATGAGTCACGTACTGTTATTATCTCTTTCTATTCGTAGAAGCACACTAACGGTTGTTACACATTTGAAGTTGGTTAAGACATCATCTTTTCTTATGAATGCAAACTTATTTTGAAACAGCATATAGTTTTTGACCTTGTAATGATCCTGTTGTTGATGATTCGTACACAATGGTTTTGTACGGGGCATCACATTTGGTATCAGAGCATTGGTTGTAGGGAATTAGGTTGTATTAGTGAGTCTAGACCGGACCGAGTAGAATTCACTAATAGGACTAATCTACAACTTGCTAGTTTACTTGTTTCTGCGGAACTTGCTGCATGCTGCTGCTTACTTTTACTGCTATATGTCGTATACTGTTACTTGCTTTCACTTCTGCATGCTATTATCTGCTTTCAATTGCATGATACTTGTCGTTATTGCCATGCTACTTACTGCTATAGATGATCTAGACTGTCGTAGTTACTTTGCCTAATACGTGCTTGCTTTATGACTTACTAACATGGAAAAAGTTATTTTTCCTTGTTCAGATGTCGGATGTCCCACCTGTTATCATTTTGGAGAGCGACTCAGACTCATCTGCCACCTCACCTGTCATTGTTGCCGATTCTCAGATCCCATCGTTGACACCCTCCAGTGACTCTGGTGCTTCGTCCTCTAGAGCCAGTAGCCATGCACCCGACCCAGTGATCATCTCAGACGGACATGAGGATCCACTGGAGATTCCAGCTCCACTCCTCCCAGGACCCTCGGAGCCATAGCACCATTCCGGTGGTGCTGTGATTCCTGGGGAACATGGGGAAGGTCCATTCCGTAATGAGCATAACCATTGGTGCCGACGCCTTCCTGATGGACGTGTCGTACCGATCCCGCCTTTCAGATACCGACTGATGATAGCCGATCGAGCAGAGCCACCCGTGCAGCCACCCCCAGCCGATTCAAATGACCCATCATCCACCGACTCATCATCCGATGACTCATCCTTCGACAACTCCAGTGATGAGGACTCCGATGAGGACCCTGATGAGGCACCCGTGCAGCCACCCTCCACCCCGCCGAAGAAGTGGTATCGTTTCGATGGTACCGTTATTCCAGGGATTAACGGAGGTAGAGCGTTCATTGACGCACATGGTCAGCTGGTTAGGGTTACCGCCCATAAGCGGCTTGTGCTGTACCCTGCTGATCCATTTGTGCGTAAGCCTTACCGTTATGCACCATCTACTTCTGGTGCTGGACCGTCTGCACCACCAGCACCACCTGTACCGACTGCACCGCCTGCCCCACCATCTCCCTCTGTCGAGGAACTGATGAGGGAAGTGGAGATCCTCCGTGCTCGGGTCACTGAGCTCGAGGACCAGATGTCCCACGTAATGGACATCCTAAACCCACCAACACCATAGGACATGTGTATTAGATTTCATTATGTAATCTTGTTTGTAGTTTCATGTATTACTTATGTATTGTACGAACCTATGCGGATGTATGCAACTTTTTATTAATGAATGAAACTTTGCGTTGTTTAATTTTTGTACGATGTTCCATTTATGTTACTGTATGATGATTCTGTAGTATCTGAATCTATTTGCGTTACTTAATTAGTATGTGTTGTGCTGATTCCATATTGGTTACCATATACTGTATCATTATTATTTGAATACTGGATTTTGACTTGAGTCAAAATTTTTGTTTAGAACATCAATGGCCAACGGAAGATCAACGCCCACAGCAGCATAGATTGAAGAAATTATCACTGAACGAGTAGCTGCAGCTTTAGCGAAAATGAACCCCCAAGCCCCACCAGTTAACCAGCCCATTCGTAATGGGTGTACTTATAAGGAATTCCAAAGCTGCAAGCCCCACAACTTTAGTGGTACTGAGGGGCCAGTTGGTCTCACTAGGTGGTTTGAGAAATTAGAATCTGTGTTCCGAGTTAGCAACTGCTCAGAGACGAACAAAACCAAGTATGCCTCTTGTACGCTGTCAGACGGCGCACTAACCTGGTGGAACACACTGGCTCAAGCAAATGGTATTGATGAGGCGTATGCTACCCCATGGGAGGAATTCAAAGGGGCCATGATTGAGGAATATTGCCCCAGGACAGAGATACAGAAAATGGAGGCCGAGTTTTGGCAGTTGAAGGTTGTGGGAAACGATCTCGATGGTTACAACCGTAGGTATCTGGAATTAGCCATGATGTGTCCTACCATGGTTACCCAGGAGTTTAAGCTTATGGAAAGGTACTTGTGGGGAATTTCCAAGACCATTAAGGGAAATGTCACCTCTTCTAAGCCAGCTGATGTCCCGGAAGCAATGCGCATGGCGCACACCTTAATGAACCAAATTATCAACGATGAACCGGAAAAGGCAAAATCCGAATCGGGGGGTTAGCAGTGAGAAGCGTAAGTGGGACAACAACAAGGGGAGAGTCTATGATCAAAACCTGGCTAAGCGACATGAAGGTTTCAAGGGAAACAACCCCAACCCGAACACTAGCTCGAACTCTAACTACAAGGGTAGTCTGCCGCAGTGCAAGAGATGCTACAAGAATCACACCGGGTACTGCAATGTGGTCTGCGAAAAATGTAAAAGGACTGGGCATATTGGCAAAGACTGCAAGATCACCACCCTGAATGTGAAGACAAACCCTACTGGACCGAGAAAGTGCTATGAATGCAGACAAACGGGCCACTTCAGAAATGAGTGTCCCAACAAGCGAAATGACAACGTACCACTGCGTGGCAGAGCTTTCAATGTAAACGAAAGGAATGCCTGTGAGAACCCCGACTTGGTCACATGTATATTCACTATCAACAATCTATTAGCTTATATCCTATTTGATACTGGTGCCGATAGAAGTTATGTATGTAGACACTTTTACTCTAAGATAAATTGGTCGTTAGTTCCTTTAAAGGAGAGTATGCTTGTAGAGGTAGCCAATGGAAAACTTGAGAATGTTGACCAAATTAGCCGAGGAGCTATTATCAACATAGCTGGTGTGGATTTCAAGATTGACTTGATACCCATTAAGTTGGGAAGCTTTGATGTTATTGTTGGTATGGACTAGTTGACCAAGATAAGGGCTGACATTATCTGTGGAGATAAAGCTCTTCGTATACCACACGGAGATGGTGAGCCACTGATTATTTACGGAGAGAGATGTAGCTCGAAACTGAATCTCATTAGTTGCATGAAAGCGCAAAAGTTCATGAAAAAAGGACGTCTTGCTGTTTTAGCACATGTGAAAGCGTTAGAAACTGAAGTGAAGAGCGTGGGCGATGTACGAATTGTGAACGAATTTCCCGACGTCTTTCCTGAGGAATTACCTGGATTACCACCACCGAGAGCAGTAGAGTTTCAGATCGATTTAGTGCCAGGAGCTGCACCTGTAGCTCGCGCACCTTATAGACTCGCACCTTCCGAAATGCAAGAATTACAGAGTCAACTACAAGAACTGCTAGACCGTGGATTTATCCAACCAAGTTTTTCGCCTTGGGGTGCACCTGTTTTATTTGTGAAGAAGAAGGTTAGATCATTCCGCATGTGTATCGACTATCGTGAGCACAACAAATTGACGATCAAGAATCGGTATCCTCTTCCCCGAATTGACGATCTTTTTGACAAGTTTCAAGGATCGAGCGTTTACTCTAAGATCGATTTGCGATCCGGTTATCACCAGTTGAGGGTGAAAGAGAGCGACATGATGAAAACTGCATTCAGAACTCGTTATGGTCATTATGAGTTTCTTGTAATGTCATTCGGTTTAACCAACGCACCTGCCGTGTTTATGGATTTCATGAATCGTGTATGCAAGCCATACCTGTATAAGTTCGTTATCGTCTTCATAGATGATATCCTCATCTACTCCAAAAGTGAAGAAGAACATGAGCAACATCTTCGTCTAGTGTTAGAACTCTTGAGACAAGAGCAACTTTACGCCAAATTCTCCAAGTGTGAATTTTGGTTGAAGGAAGTCCAATTTCTGGGTCACGTTGTGAGTGATCAAGGTATCAAAGTTGATCCCTCAAAGATCGAAGCTATCAGCAAGTGGGAAAACCCAACTACTCTGACTCACATTCGCCAATTTTTAGGCCTCGCCGGTTACTACCGAAGATTTATTGAAGGTTTCTCTTTGATTGCGCGTCCTTTGGCCGCGCTGACTCACAAAGGGAAGAAGTTCATTTGGGAACCCGAACAGGAATCAGCATTTCAAACCATGAAGAAGAAGTTAACCACCACACCTATCTTATCACTTCCTGAAGGCAGTGACGATTTCGTCATTTATCGCGATGCTTCGAAAAGTGGTTTTGGTTGTGTACTGATGCAACGAACAAAGGTTATCGCTTACGCCTCCCGACAACTGAAGATTCACGAGCGAAATTACACAACGCACGATCTCGAGCTTGGAGCCGTTGTCTTTGCATTAAAACTGTGGAGACACTACCTTTATGGAACAAAGAGCACTATTTTCACCGATCATAAAAGCCTCTAACACATCTTTGATCAGAAGCAACTAAATATGAGGCAGCGTCGATGGATCGAGAGCTGAACGACTATGATTGTGAACTTCGTTATCACCCTGGCAAGGCCAATGTTGTAGCTGATGCTTTGAGCCGAAAGGAGAGGATGGCACCTCTTCGTGTTTGTCACGACCCGAAAAATTTCGACTAATTTTTAATCAAATTCTCGATACGATATTGTATTTTTGGACACGATAAGCAAAGTCTGTTAGGTTGAGTCTCAAAAATTTTGAACTGTTCATATATTCAAATGACCTTTGATTTCTTCCGATGATTCACGAACAATTGTTTGTAAACAACTATATATATATATATATATATATATATATATATATATATATATATATATATATATATATATATATATATAAGAATATATACAGATATATATAAAAGATTTCTATTAATATCTGTTATATTGTAATATTTATAAAACCTATAAATATTCAATATTCAATACTAATATAATAAACTTAAATTATAAGTTAAAATATAGTTATTACATTAATTGTTATTATTAGTATTATTGGTATCATTTAGATTATAACATGAAACTTGTTACATGCAATTTATGGTTATTATTATCATTATTGTTAACGTTATCATATTATTATTATCTTTATCAATATTGTTATTGTTTTTATTATTAATAAGAAAATAGTTCAAAATATTATTATTTTCATTAATGATATAATTATTATCATTTTTTTTTATTATTAGTATTATTATCATTTTTTTTTATTATTAGTATTATTATTATTTATTTTTATTATTAATATTAACTAATTATATAAATTATATAAACTCTAATAATTGAACGAATCTGTTAGATATATACATCATACTGTGTTTAATTTTATTATTATTTCTGAGTTGGTTACCAAATGCGTTCAATCATCAGATACTAACAAATTCAATTACAAATCAGTATTACTTTATTAATTTGTTTATTATTTTTCTGTCTGATGGATTGAAGAATGACGACTACAAATTGCTGTAAACCAATGAAATTAATCAAGGTCGTGGACATAGTCAAACAACTTCACGTTCTTTAAACAAGTGGCATATATTATTATTATTATATTTATTATATTACCATATATATTACATCTATCTATATACATATATGTAGTGTACACATCCATCTTCTATCTCTTGCCTTTCTCTCAACACAAACCCACCACAACCATCGTCTTTCACCACCGCACTCCACAACCAAGAACCACCGTCCATGTAACCACCTTCATTCCCTTTATATATCGATCAACCAAACACCTTTAAATATCTGTTTCAACACCAATGGTTTTCTGTTTCTGTCTCAATCAAAACCCACCACCAAACTGAATAGATTTCTGCTGTATTGCAGCTGAAAAACATCACCTTTCATCACCATTTATTACTCCTGCTCGAACCAAACAAACCCCATTGATAACCATAACAAACCGCCTCTTTTTATTTATAGTGTCAAAAACCCTTTTTATAGTGGGAGGATAACAAAATAATAATGATAATGTTGTGTGCTCTTTTCTTTTCATTTCTTTTGACCTCACACAACTTGATATTCATTGAAGACAGGGACGTTCCTTTTACCAATTGCTTTATTGTTATTGATTGAGGTGTGAGTCATGCGCATTCCACTAGCCTCTATATCAATCATATGCCTAATTTTTGTCTAGTTCATGTTCTGTCAAATATCTCAACCACAGTACCATAAATCACTAAGCCATCGACTAGTTTAATTGAGTCAAGATGAGCTGGACTTTTATCCTTTGTAATTAAAAAGTCCCTTTAATTCTTGGGCTTCTGCAAGTAACTTGGGCCAAATTTATGTTGGCTGTCGAACTGGAAACAACAGAACAAGCAGTCGATATGTTGAAAACCATTACTTATTCGCCGGTAATCTGTCTGATATGATTATAGTGTTGAAGGTGTTACTGTAACATGTAAACTATGATAATGATACAAGCATATTGATGACGATAGAATGATATACGATTAAGATGATATCACGATGGTAGAGATATTTGAGGATACCCTAGTCGATTACCTGTTTCTTTTTCTGATAAAAAAAAAAACCCAAAATCCTACTACCCACATAAGCCACCTTTGTATTTCTACTGATGGTTAGTCCTACCATATTCGAAAATCACAGCCTTAGACCAAACACCCTCTCTATTATGTCTATTATTATTCGATCATGGAATGTTATTCATTTCCTAATTATAAACCATCACTACAAAACCACAAAACCACCTTCACTTTTATTTTATTTTTCGATGCTTCACTATTCCTGTTTCTTCCTATTCGGTGTAACAATCATGAATGATGATGTTATTTAATGATGATTATACTTATGATCGATCGTGAGGATTATGATGATCTTAATTGATGATGAATGAAGACTGTGATAATGATTATAAATATTGGGGAACAGAAAGACTCAAGGGTTTTGTTTTTATTCTTCATCGAGGCAGTAATAATCAGTTGTTGGGCTAACCTAGTAGTGAGCTAAGTAGTTGGGCCGAGTTCTTATTCGTATGATTGGGCCGAGACCCAGCTTTTATTAAATTGGTGATGATAGATAGTGAAAGATGATAAAACAGTTAGTATATGATATATAATTAAACGAGTGGGATATTGCACGAAAGATAACAATGGAGCAAACGGTTAAAGGTGTTTGTCTTGAATTGAGAGGTCGCGGGTTCAAGACCGGGCAATGACATTATTTTTAGCCTATTCCTTTATGGTAGAAATCTTATTATTATTATTATTATTATTATTATTATTATTATTATTATTATTATTATTATTATTATTATTATTATTATTATTATTATTATTATTATTATTATTATTATTATTATTATTATTATTATTATTAGCTTTATCATTATTAACATAAGTATTATTATTATCATTATAGTTATTACTATAAATATTAATATCATTATCATTATTAGTAAAAAAAACGTTATTATTATAGTTATTATTAGTATTATTATTATTATTATTATCATTATTGTCACTAGTTTAGTATTAAAAATATTACTTTAATAAATAAAGGACATTTATGTAAAAATATATATTACATCTATATTAATATTAAATACTATTTTGCTTTAATAAAATATTATTATAAATAAGTTACAAATAATATTTAAATATATTTTAAATTGAATCATATATATAAATAGTAAATCTTAAAACGTAACTAAATATATATAAATTTATTTAATTACGATTATATGTGTTAATATATATATAAATGATATAGGTTCGTGAATCCGAGGTCAAACCTACACTTGTTAAATGACGTCATATGTATTTTTACTACAAAATACAGTATGGTGAGTCTCATTACTCCCTTTTTATATATATTTTTGGGCTGAGAATACATGCGCTGTTTTATAAATGTTTTACGAAATAGGCACAAGTACTAAAACTAATTCTATGTGGGTTTAAACCAAAAATATACCCTTAGCTTGGTAACATTAAACTACTTGTCTATGTACGGTAGGCGCGAATCCTAAAGATAGATCTATTGGGCCTGACAAACCCCATCCTGACTATGGGATGCTTTAGTACTTCGAGGTTATTTTAAACACACCTGGTGTACTTCAGAGGGTAAAACATGAACGTTAAGGCTTGTTACCGGGTGCCTACAGCTTATAGAATACTTTTATACACTTGCGAGTGTATTATGTTTATGATTATGAAATCTTATGGTCTATTAATATATTGAAATGATTTTTATGATAAACCTATGAACTCACCAACCTTTTGGTTGACACTTTTAAGCATGTTTATTCTCAGGTACGAATTAAGTATTCCACTGTGCATTTGCTCAATTGAAATATATTATTTGGAGTCATTCCTGGCATATTTAGGAGAGTACCTCGCAATGGGACCAGATGTTGATGACTTCGTCCAGGTGGATAAGGACGGGTCATTACAGGTGGTATCAGATATGTGGCAGTAGCGAACCAGGTCTTGCATTAGTGTGTCTAACTAGTAGTTGTTAGAATGCATTAATGAGTCTGGACTTCGACCTAGTAGTTGTTAGGTTATATTTATGAGTCTAGACTTGAACCTGGTCTGCATGTTAAAAGTGTTTGCTTACCACCATTTGTCGAAAAATATCTACTTGTCATTTTCAGTCTCGACGCGTCTTATTGCAATTATTGCATAGACAGTGTATAGACAAATTCACATCCCATCACATTAAGTCTTGTCTGACACGTTTCCTTAATTCCCTCCGTAATCTACGGGATTTCCTGTACTATGTATAGGTATTCTATGTAATTAGAATATCATCCGATATCCGAAATTCATTTCATATCAAAAACTCTGTATCTAACCGAGCAAAATGGAACTCACCACTAGTTCAAGCCCCTCGAATTCCGATATGGAGTCCCACTCAAGCTCCGAAAGCAGTGTAACCGGAATGGATCAACCAATTAGCCATCACCAATTCATCTGATGGGTTCGTAGTCGACTTAACCAATGGAGACAAGAAGAAGGCGATCCTTTCTACCCACCAACCTGCACCCTCGGCGAAGAACCTGAAGCACTTACCGATGAACCTATCTGAAACACCATTTTTAGCCTCATTTCTAGGGTAGCTCGTCAAAATTACATTCTATCTAAAATTCTAAACCTTATTCATCCGCTCGTTCCAACCGACACTCATCCCGGAGTAATAGAAGAAGTCAACGAGCTTTGCGCCCGAGTTGTATCTTTGGAAAAATATGATGCAAAATGTACCAGCTTCAGCAACAATGTCGACACCAACAGTACCACCCACAACCCAAGTTTCAACATCACATTCCTCAACATCTCATTCTGTACCTCGACCATAATCATCGTTCTACGTATCGTTCTATCTACTTTATCTTCGTTCTACATATCGTTCTACATCGATTATCTTCGCTCGAAATGGCGATTATGTAATTTCTAAAAGTTTTAGAGATTATGTAATCTAGTACTAACGATAAATCAAATGAGTTTAATATCTTAATGACTCATTAAATCCATGATTACATCTGAAGGAAATATATATGCAAATATATTTTCATAAAGATTGTAATTAAAAATTCTTTGGTACAAACTGTTAATGGTGAAAATATTTTAACGGGTAGGTAATACCCGAGGAATATTTAGATTTCACATTAATAAGTTACACTGTACATTCTTCAATTCAGATTCAGCAGTCGTTAACAACACTACTCAAATTCACACATATACGTATCCGTGCACCAAAGAACAACTATTTTCATCCAAGTTCAATTTCATATTCGGATTTTGATCGATCAGAATCCAAGTCAAATCTTGACAAGTGGCATAATGAAGAAAATAATGAACAAAATAAAATTGATTATAAAATTGATTAGTAACCAATTAATTAACTACGAAAAACTTTAAAACTATATTAACCAAATCCTAGCTAACTGTTCCTAGCTAACTGTTCTTATATGACTATTTCCTTAAAATATACCAGTTTTAGTGGAACTATTGAACTATTGAACTATTGGACTATTGGACTACTATTATGGACAATTAAAAAGTATTAAAAGGGTAGGAAATATTAAATACAACACATTTCGACTTAAAAGATTGTAAATAAATTACATCTACAACAGTTAAATATTTCCTCAAGTTTGCCACTTAATTTCATCTTAAACCTCATTTGTATTTTGACAATTACAATCTGCGTTCAAACCTTTCATGATTCTTGAAATTACCTCAATCGAGAAGATGAATCAACCACACTTCATCTACGGAAAAAAAGATTTATGCATACAGCTATGCATCTGAAAAACCTTCAGAAACTGAGTAAACGTCTAACACGTAGCTGTGCTAATTCCTTTAGTGTTATTATTACCTAAAATAATTTGGTAATCCCTTTCAAAGTAGCAAATTTTGTCACAGCTCCAGCAAGTCAACTTCGACTTTTTGTTCGAAACAACCTTATCAAAATCTTGATATATCTGCGTTCTCATTTATTGTTACCAGAGAACATTTTATATTCCACCATACTACCATCAGCGTTTAATCATCTCAAAACAAAATACACCTGAAAACACCTCGAATTGATAACCGATGAACCAGATCCATTAACTTTGAAAATGCTGACGAAGTAGCATGTTTTAGATGGTCTTGATGGCCAAGAGTTTGATTATAAAGAATGGAAAGTTAGAAACACTTAATAGAAAATTTAGTACCGAAAATCGGATTATGCGAAACTATGAAAGAAGCCGTGGACAAATCACAAAGAATAAGTTTGACTTCAAAGAATCCAAATAATTCAAAGCCTGATGAAATCATTAGCGAATACCTTGCTTCTGACTCCAAACTCTTGAGGACAAATTTTCTTCACCATCCTTCGATATTAGAAATTCTAAGATATCATCGTATCTTTCATTATAAATATCCTCCATATTTCTGAAAATATTTTCATAACTATTCTTATTTGAACTCATTAATCTCTTCGTGCTATCGGTGTTACATCATATAGAAACTGTTAGATTCTATATTCTGTAAACTTTCGAGCTTAAAATATGAATGTTATTGAAGTAATGTTGGGAACTGATGCATGAGTTAGTATAATATAATTACACTTGATCAACGTGATTATATTACAGTAAGTCATGTTGAGTTTCTAATGGAACGTGATGATTCACAGTACCGTCATCATGTGCCATGTTACACGACTCTTGTATTCTATTTAACCTCTAAACATTTCAAGAAAATATTTTTCTTGATGATTCGGTCTTTTCCCGGATATTCTGGGAATTTGACAAGTCAAATTGTGCTATTACCGTTTCTTTCTTAGAATATTAACAATGTTCATTCTGAAACATATATCTACGAATTTTGAACCATTACAAGAGATGCCAATTGCAATAAGAAGAAACGAAGGGACAAAGCTCCAAAATAGAAATTGGAGTATAACTCACAGCAAATAGGGGGGGAGTATTAACTGGGGATGACAATGATTATAGAAAACAGAAGCAAGAAATTCAAAGTATAAGAGAAGATATAAAGCCTGATAACGACACATAAATTACAAACCGTGTATATCAATGTTTATAGCAACATAAAGACACGGGAGGATTAGAAACACAAAAACCCTAAGGGCAAAGTAGAAGAAAGCAGATTCCTCTGGTGGAAGTTGGAAAAGGAGAATGAATGTTGCGATGGTAAGGATGGGGACAAGGATCAGAACTGGATTAAGCATTTTCATAATCGTCTGAAAGTATGGATCGAGAAAGAAAGAATTGGAGTGGTGAAAATAATGGAACGGGAGAAGTTCATTTATAGTGAAAATACAAGACAAAGCAATCGAGATAGATAATCGCATTTAATTATAGAGATCTTAAATTTCCTTACTCGCCGAAGAATCAAATCTTTTAGATTTCGAAGATTTTCTTTAAATCTCTTGAATTCCGGAATTCAACCATGATTAATCAAAAGTTATGATTGAAACTTGTCTTTCTCATTTCACTCTTTCGGGATAGCTTCACTCGTACTCTTCGATTTATCGAATTACCCTATCTATATTACTCAATAGTGATAAAACTCTAATTATCAACTCATATTCGTCATGAAAACATTTTTATTGTTAGCCATGACGACCTCACTCAAATTTCGGGATGAAATTTCTTTAACGGGTAGGTACTGTCACGACCCGAAAAATTTCGACTAATTTTTAATCAAATTCTCGATACGATATTGTATTTTTGGACACGATAAGAAAAGTCTGTTAGGTTGAGTCTCAAAAATTTTGAACTGTTCATATATTCAAATGACCTTTGATTTCTCCCGACGATTCACGAACAATTGTTTGTAAACAACTAAATATATATATAAGAATATATACAGATATATATAAAAGATTTCTATTAATATCTGTTATATTGTAATATTTATAAAACCTATAAATATTAAATATTCAATACTAATATAATAAACTTAAATTATAAGTTAAAATATAGTTATTACATTAATTGTTATTATTAGTATTATTGGTATCATTTAGATTATAACATGAAACTTGTTACATGCAATTTATGGTTATTATTATCATTATTGTTAACGTTATCATATTATTATTATCTTTATCAATATTGTTATTGTTTTTATTATTAATAAGAAAATAGTTCAAAATATTATTATTTTCATTAATGATATAATTATTATCATTTTTTTTATTATTAGTATTATTAGTATTTATTTTTATTATTAATATTAACTAATTATATAAATTATATAAACTCCAATAATTGAACGAATCTGTTAGATATATACATCATACTGTGTTTAATTTTATTATTGTCTCTGAGTTGGTTACCAAACGCGTTCAATCATCAGATACTAACAAATTCAATTACAAATCAGTATCACTTTATTAATTTGTTTATTATTTTTCTGTCTGATGGATTGAAGAATGACGACTACAAATTGCTGTAAACCAATGAAATTAATCAAGTTTGTGGACATAGTCAAACAACTTCACGTTCTTTAAACAAGTGGCATATATTATTATTATTATATTTATTATATTACCATATATATTACATCTATCTATATACATATATGTAGTGTACACATCCATCTTCTATCTCTTGCCTTTCTCTCAACACAAACCCACCACAACCATCGTCTTTCACCACCGCACTCCACAACCAAGAACCACCGTCCATGTAACCACCTTCATTCCCTTTATATATCGATCAACCAAACACCTTTAAATATCTGTTTCAACACCAATGGTTTTCTGTTTCTGTCTCAATCAAAACCCACCACCAAACTGGATAGATTTCTGTTGTATTGCAGCTGAAAAACGTCACCTTTCATCACCATTTATTACTCCTGCTCGAACCAAACAAACCCCATTGATAACCATAACAAACTGCCTCTTTTTATTTATAGTGTCAAAAACCCTTTTTATAGTGGGAGGATAACAAAATAATAATGATAATGTTGTGTGCTCTTTTCTTTTCATTTCTTTTGACCTCACACAACTTGATATTCATTGAAGACAGGGACGTTCCTTTTACCAATTGCTTTATTGTTATTGATTGAGGTGTGGGTCATGCACATTCCACTAGCCTCTATATCAATCATATGCCTAATTTTTGTCTAGTTCATGTTCTGTCAAATATCTCAACCACAGTACCATAAATCACTAAGCCATCGACTAGTTTAATTGAGTCAAGATGAGCTGGACTTTTATCCTTTGTAATTAAAAAGTCCCTTTAATTCTTGGGCTTCTGCAAGTAACTTGGGCCAAATTTATGTTGGCTGTCGAACTGGAAACAACAGAACAAGCAGTCGATATGTTGAAAACCATTACTTATTCTCCAGTAATCTGTCTGATATGATTATAGTGTTGAAGGTGTTACTGTAACATGTAAACTATGATAATGATACAAGCATATTGATGACGATAGAATGATATACGATTAAGATGATATCACGATGGTAGAGATATTTGAGGATACCCTAGTCGATTACCTGTTTCTTTTTCTGATAAAAAAAAAACCCAAAACCCTACTACCCACATAAGCCACCTTTGTATTTCTACTGATGGTTAGTCCTACCATATTCGAAAATCACAGCCTTAGACCAAACACCCTCTCTATTATGTCTATTATTATTCGATCATGGACTGTTATTCATTTCCTAATTATAAACCATCACTACAAAACCACAAAACCACCTTCACTTTTATTTTATTTTTGGATGCTTCACTATTCTTGTTTCTTCCTATTCGGTGTAACAATCATGAATGATGATGTTATTTAATGATGATTATACTTATTATCGATCGTGAGGATTATGATGATCTTAATTGATGATGAATGAAGACTGTGATAATGATTATAAATATTGGGGAACCGAAAGACTCAAGGGTTTTGTTTTTATTCTTCATCGAGGCAGTAATAATCAGTTGTTGGGCTAACCTAGTAGTGAGCTAAGTAGTTGGGCCGAGTTCTTATTCGTATGATTGGGCCGAGACCCAGCTTTTATTAAATTGGACTGTAAATGACGTTGGTGATGATAGATAGTGAAAGATGATAAAACAGTTAGTATAGGATATATAATTAAACGAGTGGGATATTGCAAGAAAGATAACAATGGAGCAAACAGTTAAAGGTGTTTGTCTTGAATTGAGAGGTCGCGGGTTCAAGCCCGGGCAATGACATTATTTTTAGCCTATTCCTTTAAGGTAGAAATCTTATTATTATTATTATTATTATTATTATTATTATTATTATTATTATTATTATTATTATTATTATTATTATTATTATTATTATTATTATTATTATTATTATTATTATTATTATTATTATTATTAGCTTTATCATTATTAACATAAGTATTATTATTATCATTATAGTTATTACTATAAATATTAATATCATTATCATTATTAGTAAAAAAAAACGTTATTATTATAGTTATTATTAGTATTATTATTATTATTATTATCATTATTGTCACTAGTTTAGTATTAAAAATATTACTTTAATAAATAAAGGACATTTATGTAAAAATATATATTACATCTATATTAATATTAAATACTATTTTTCTTTAATAAAATGTTATTATAAATAAGTTATAAATAATATTTAAATATATTTTAAATTGAATCATATATATAAATAGTAAATCTTAAAACATAACTAAATATATATAAATTTGTTTAATTACGATTATATGTGTTAATATATATATAAATGATATAGGTTCGTGAATCCGAGGTCAAACCTACACTTGTTAAATGACGTCATATGTATTTTTACTACAAAATACAGTATGGTGAGTCTCATTACTCCCTTTTTATATATATTTTTGGGCTGAGAATACATGCGCTGTTTTATAAATATTTTACGAAATAGGCACAAGTACTAAAACTAATTCTATGTGGGTTTAAACCAGAAATATACCCTTAGCTTGGTAACATTAAACTACTTGTCTATGTACGGTAGGCGCGAATCCTAAAGATAGATCTATTGGGCCTGACAAACCCCATCCTGACTATGGGATGCTTTAGTACTTCGAGGTTATTTTAAACACACCTGGTGTACTTCAGAGGGTAAAACATGAACGTTAAGGCTTGTTGCCGGGTGCCTACAGCTTATAGAATACTTTTATACACTTGCGAGTGTATTATGTTTATGATTATGAAATCTTGTGGTCTATTAACATATTGAAATGATTGTTATGATAAACCTATGAACTCACCAACCTTTTGGTTGACACTTTTAAGCATGTTTATTCTCAGGTACGAATTAAGTATTCCGCTGTGCATTTGCTCAATTGAAAGATATTATTTGGAGTCATTCCTGGCATATTTAGGAGAGTACCTCGCAATGGGACCAGATGTTGATGACTTCGTCCAGGTGGATAAGGACGGGTCATTACAGTGTTCGAGCTCTGAACATCACCATTCATTCGAACCTCTATAGCCAGATCCGAGCAGCCCAAGATGAGGCTCTTAAGGAAGAGAATATATCTCATGAATACTTGAACATTCTCGTTTCTCGATTCGAAGTTAAGGAGACTGGACTCCGATGCTATGCCGGAAGAATTTGGGTACCCCGTTATGGAGACCTACGGAACCTTATACTAGATGAATCCCACAAGTCGAGATATTCATTCATCCAGGAGCCGGTAAAATGTACCACGATCTTAAGGAACAGTATTGGTGGCCTAATCTTAAGAAGGACGTTGCAACTTATGTTGGTAAGTGTTTGACTTGCTCGAAAGTTAAGGCCGAACATCAGAGGCCTTCTGGGTTACTTCAACAACCGGAAATCCCGCAATGGAAGTGGGAAAGGATAACAATATATTTCATTACGAAGCTACCAAAGATGGTGGGCGGATACGATACCATCTGGGTTATCATTGACCGTCTTACCAAATCTACACACTTTTTAGCCATGAAGGAAACGGATACGATGGAGAGACTCGCTCAACTATACATCAAAGAGGTTGTATCTCATCATGGTGTACCCTTATCGATCATCTCAGATCGTGATCCCCGTTTTGCTTTCAAATTTTGGCGTTCTTTGCAAGAAGCCTTGGGGACTCGTCTCGACATGAGTACTGCATATCACCCGCAGACCGACGGACAAAGCGAACGCACGATTCAAACTTTAGAAGACATGTTGCGTGCATGTGTCATTGATTTCGAAAAGGCTTGGGAAAGGCATTTACCGCTAGCCGAGTTCTCTTACAACAAAAATTATCATTCGAGTATTAATGCCGCACCTTTTGAAGCATTGTATGGCTGCAAGTGCCAATCTCCTATTTGTTGGGCCGAAGTAGGCGAAACGCAAATCACCGGACCCGAGATAGTCCATGAAACAACTGAAAATATTGTCCAGATTCAAGCAAGACTCAAGACTGCCCGTGATCGCCAAAAGAGTTATGCAGACCTTAAACGTAAAGACTTCGAATTCAACGTGGGTGACCGTGTAATGTTGAAGGTCGCACCTTGGAAAGGTGTCGTCCGTTTTGGAAAATGTGGGAAGCTCAACCCGCGATACATTGGTCCTTTTGAAATCTTGGAGTGTGTTGGACCTGTTGCTTACCGTCTGGATCTTCCAACTCAATTGAGCTCAGTTCATCCTACCTTTCACGTATCGAATTTGAAGAAGTGTCTTGCTGAACCGGAACATGTCATACCATTGGAGGAACTTACAATTGATGACAAACTCCACTTCGTGGAAGAGCCTGTCAAAATTATGGACCGCGAGGTCAAAACTTTGAAACACAACAAGATTCCGATCGTCCGAGTACGATGGAATGCCAAACGAGGACCTGAGTTTACCTGGGAACGAGAGGATCAAATGATGCAGAAGTATCCTCACCTTTTCCCGACTCCTCCATCTACCTCAGCTTAAAATTTTAGGACGAAATTTTCTTTAACAGGTGGGTAATGTAATGACCCTGGTTTTTCCAACGTTTAATTAATAATTTATTATTAATGCTTGTGTTTTAATAAACGTGTTCTTATACGTGTTACTTGTTACCGTATTTAACTTTTCATGGCCCGACTTGTCTTTGTGACACACGTACTTTTCACGCATAATATTTCGAATATTATTTACGTTCATGATTAATTATTATTAGTCATTTTAATTAACTAATGATAGTAGTTAATTACTTGGGCTTTTATTTTATTTGTTGCATACATACTTGGACTTGGGCCTTTATTATTGGAAATGGACTTGGAAGCCCACCCTACTCTCTTAATGGACTTGTAAGCCCATCTTATATGCTAGTATTTCATTTAGACAAAATTATATTAATTAAGGTTTAGTTGGAGACTAGTTACATGTATACTTACACATCTTTCCCACACCATTTAACTTTAATACCACTTCAAGCTCACACCTTTCCCCCATGCATGAAAGTTAGCATGTGACCCTCCTTCTTTTGGCTCCTAAACCGTCGGCCACCCTTGGGACAAAGGGAGTTCCATTTCAAATTTTTTTTTGTTACTTATTCACTAGTTTACTTCACTTTTTCACTCACCTCATTTTACACTTCTCATTTTCTCTCTACTTTGTAAGTAACAAGCTTCATTTCTTCTTCTTTCTTTTCTTTAAAAACTGAAACATAAACCTACATCATCATCATCAATTACTTGTTCTTTGTTGTTGTTTAATTACTTGTAGTTGTTTGTTGTTGTTAAGGATCAAGTTCTCTAACTTGTGTCCTCATGTAATCTTGGTTACTTTCATCTTTTGATTGTAAAGAACTAAGAACAAGGATCTAAGTTCTATAACTTATGGTTCTACACTTAAAATGTCAAAAGATTTAAAGTTCATGAGTTTCATAATCATACTTGTGTTCATGTTAGTAAATTTGAGGTTTACTTTCTTAAAGATCCAAGCCTTGACTTGAATCTTCCTAAGTATGAACAACCATGAACTTTTACTTGTATATTTAGTTTATTTCTTTCTTTTATAAGTACTTTAAAGTTGTGATGTTGTTAAATTGGTCAAGTATTACTAGTTAATCTTGATCTCATATTTCTTGAAACTAAAAGTTAACTTTGTAAGTTCAAGAACATGGAAGTATAACTTTCTAGTTATTACTTCAAACACTTATGTTGGATCTAAGTTCTTATAGCTTATGGTCTTCTAAATTGTTGTAAACAAGAGCTTATAAGCTTATATACATTTTACTAGTTGAAAATCTAAGTTTCATAACTTATGGTTTCATTAAAGTGAAGATCCAAGTTCTATAACTTAGGATCTAACTTAAGAACACTAGATCTAGACTTTCTAGTCTAGGATCTTTAAGATCTAGCTAAGATCTAAGTTCTACAACTTAAGATCTTGATTATTTAGTTTACTTTCAAGTTTGTAGCTTAATATTACTTTTATAACTCATGTACGTGTCGGATCTAAGATCTTGATGTAACTTTGGTTCATCAAACTACTTACAATACTTAAATGAGTTGTGCTACTTATCTTAGACTTACACTAGTGTTATTATGGTCAAACCTTGGTTAAGATGATGCAAACCCATCAACGAGTTATACATTTGAAGCTATACGCATCAAGGATGAGAACCGTGATGAGCATCAAGCACCAAGAACCCACCGGAACACCTTTACTTACTGTTTCTGGAACTGATCAGACTACCTGGGCTACTTGAAAGTTGATTTTCAGTTAGTTCGGTTTGAGTAGATGATTTTCCGTTTAGACCTCGTCTTAATCCGAGTTACGGTTTAGGATCTATGGCCTCCCGAAAGTCACTACACCCTATTAACGTTGTGCTGAAATTTCTGACCTACTCGCACTTAAACCGTCACCACGGTCAAACGAAGACGAGTTTGGTTCTGGAAATTGGTCAGCCTCTAGGGGACTCATATACGGAGCCATGCCACTGGTCTCACCTCATTTCAGTTTGTATAGAGGTCGTGGCAACTGAGCGAATTCAGCCCTTGTTTCCAACCCTAGTCTTGACTTAAAACTTACTTTACACTTTTCGTTTGATGATGAATGATGATGGTACTTAAGACCTAATTTACATACTTTTAAACCTTTGGGAACGATTTACTGACTTAGTAACTTTTTACTTAGGTTGAGGACCTTTCGAACCAACCACTTGCTTACTTTTCCCGCGTATCGACTTTTACTACTTTCCACTGTGAGTTATAGCATCCCTTTTTACTTTAACTATTTTGGGAACTGAGAATACATGCGCATTTTACGTTTTACATACTAGGCATGAGTACTTAAACTTTATATATGTGTGGGTTATACAACGGCATAAACTTTCCCCTTAGCTCGATAACGTTTAGTCATTGGTCTTTGAACCAGTGAACGCGAATCTTACATATGGATCCATAGGGTTTGACATCCCCACTCAGGCTAGTAGCGCTAGCATTTAATGGGTGTTTAATACTTTGTAAACTTACGCACTCACCAAGTGTACTTTTAGGGGGTGTTATTTACGTTAAGTTAGTTACCAAGTGCCCACGGTTATACATATACTTTTCATACTGTTTTGAAATACTGAAATCTTATGGCCTACCTTACATTACTGTTATACTTAAACTATAGCTCACTAACCTTTGTGTTGACGTTTTTAAGCATGTTTTTCTCAGGTGCTTAAGGTTTGCTTGCTTCCGCTGTACTAGTCATGCTTTGTAGACACCCGCTGCGTTTATTAGAGATGTCTTCGCATGAAACGTTTAATTTGTATTCAAACTTTATTACTTTTGAAACAATGATTTGTAACGACCTATGAGTCACGTACTGTTATTATCTCTTTCTATTCGTAGAAGCACACTAACGGTTGTTACACATTTGACGTTGGTTAAGACATCATCTTTTCTTATGAATGCAAACTTATTTTGAAACAGCATATAGTTTTTGACCTTGTAATGATCCTGTTGTTGATGATTCGTACACGATGGTTTTGTACGGGGCATCACATTTCATATGCTTCATGTCTTAATTCTTCTAATTCGTTTAATTGACTTAACCGTAGACGTCTGGCTTCATGCAAATCAAGATTACATCTCTTCAAAGCCCAAAATGCTTTATTGTAACGACCCGTCAAAATCGCTATTGACGCGATACGTTATTCATTGATTTCATAGTGAGGTTTTGACCTCTATATGATATGTTTTGTAAACATTGCATTCTTTTGAAAAGACACACCATAAATGAATATATAAATCCAAGGTTTTTGACATCTGATGATTTCTACGTATAGATAATCACCGTAAACAATAGTTTACAATACTACATTCGTTGACAATACAGTCAAAATAAGTTACATGGTGATGATTTTGTGAATGCAAAGTTTTCTCGAATAAAGCATGTATGACTCCATGCACATAGCTTGTATAACATATAAGCAAATAGCGGAAGACTTCTAGGAACCTGAGAATAAACATGCTTAAAAGTGTCAACTCAAAGGTTGGCGAGTTCATAGTTTTAATGTTGCGCATAATCTGTATATAAAGGTGGATCACAAGATTTCAGTTGTTTCATCCAGAAACGTTTATCAAAATATTCTACAAGATTGAGCACCATGGTAAGTAAACTTTAACGTCTATATAATAAGTACCCCTGTTTTAACATACATGCAATCAACATGTACAATACACGCAATCCAACGTGTACTAAACTAAAATAGCATACGTCTGTTTTATAGTTCAGGCTAGGGTTTCTATACCTGGAACAGACGGGGATGTCAAGCCCTATGGATCCATATATAACTACTCACGCCCACCAGTTCTTATAATCGGAAGTTACTAGTTACCAAAGCAAAGGGATTTTCGGTTCAAAATCGGTGTAGAATTTAGTATGTACTTGTATCCATTGCGTTTAAAATAAAGTGCATGTATTCTCAGCCCAAAAATATAGATTGCAAAAGCAATTAAAAAGGGAGCAAATGAAACTCACAATACTGTATTTCATAGCAATTATGCACATGACGGCACTGAACAAGTGCAAGGTTGGCCTCGGATTCACGAACCTATATTAGTATATGTTGATCAATAACTGTCTAACAAGCTAGGTCAGGTCATAGTGTATCACAAATCCTAATGCTCGAGACCGACATGCAAAAGTTAACAAAAGTCATTTCAAAAAGTCAACTTTGACAATTGTTTAACAAAACGAGATGTGTCTTATATAAGAATTCATTTACACGACTAGTAGTATTCAAAAATCCAATTTATTAATCTTATAAACAAGTTGTTTAAATATTAATTGTAGATTCAAAAGCAATTTCAGTTAACGTCAATCATAATTCAGTTGACCATAACTTTTAATTCGTTCATCGAAATCACGCGATTTTTAAATGAAAAGTTATTAATTTTTCGCCAGCTTTCCAACAACATGCATATCATATACTTTATATCAGTAGTACATGTATTAAATTCGTGATTTGTCATAAAACTACCTAACTACGACATTTAGCATACAAGCATGTATAAACATATATACTCGAGCATTAGACATGGATACCCTATTAATATATAAAAGATAAGATATGAATGCTCACGTATCAATATTGTGATCCAATATTGCAGGAAAGTACGTAGACGCAACGGAAATGATAAATGAAAGGTTAGTCTTTGATTCACCCATGATACCCACGAACATTACCAATAACCTCCATAGCTATAACCCATAATTTCTCTAGCTTCATCCCGCACCCGTTTTTGAAAATAACTCGCTCATGAACTCGTCGTAGTATTTTATGTATAATAATAATACTACTAATATTAATATAATAAAATTAATAATAATCTTTAATAATAATAATAATAATAATAATAATAATAATAATAATAATAATAATAATAATAAATAAATCATTACGGAGTATTATGATATATAGATGGATTGTAAAATGAAAACTGAAACCAGAATCAGAGTTCGTTCGATGTATATAGAATAATTATAATAATATAATAATATAATAAAGTAATAATATAATAATAATATAGAATCAAACGTGGGATTTAAAAGCCGCCCATGTTTTGTCATTTCTACCGACAGTTTTCACGGACCGGTATTTCGTACTCTGTTGCTAATAATTGACGGGTAAAAGTATAAATAAAAAGAATTTCACTTTTTATAATTGAATATATATATATATATATATATATATATATATATATATATATATATATATCTATTTTGGTCTTAAGCTTTATAAAATTAGTTGTAAAAAGGTCCATTTATTTATAAAATTACTATATACGTTCGATGTAGAGTGTACGTACTAGTCTGCTGATCATTCTGTGCCACCGTGAATTATTGAATTCATTTAATTCAAATGAATTAACGAATTTTAATATTTTTAAAAGTCGTATTTATTAAATACTTCAGGGGTATTTTATGTAACTTATAATTAATAATTTCTCTCATATCGCTTTCATGTGAATAGTAAATTAATTAATTTCGTTTCATTTACTATTCATATGAATAGTAAATGAATTAATTTCGATTCAACTATTTAAGTTATGTTGTTGTACGCTGTGCTTTACAACTTGTACATCTTTGATTTAACTTCGTGTCTTTTTAAAAACTAAAAAAAAATACATCATAATAATAAAACGATTATATACGTAAACTTTTTAATTCGAAACTGCATCATTCAATAGTAAATTTTTATCATTTCGTATATAAATATTATTCGCATGTTTCCGTATATATATATATATATATATATATATATATATATATATATATATATATATATATATATATATATATATATATATATATACACACACACAATTATATAATTATCACAAGTTACGACGTTCGTGAATCGTCGGACAAACAGGGTGGTCAACTGTTATATAAAAACTCATTTTCAAAAGTTTTAAAACTTGTCAAAATTCATTGCTTATCATGTCGGAAACATTAAATCATAACGAGAATTTGGTTCAAATTAAGTCAAAATTTCCGGGTCGTCATAGTACCTACCCGTTAAAGAAATTTCGTCCCAAAATTTGATTAGGATCGTCATGGCTGACAATATGTATGTTTTCATGACGCATACGAGTTGAAAATTAGAGTTTTATCATCAGTAAGTAATATGGATAAAACAATTTGTTTATGTGAAGAGTACGAGTGAAGCTATCACAAATGAGTGAAATGAGTAAATGCAAGTTCATCTTAACCTGTGACGTAGTCAAGGTTGATTTTCGAAATTCAAGGGATTTAGAGAAAATCTTTGTAATAAGATTTGGTTCTTCGGTAATTAAGGACATTAGGATCTTCTTTTGTTAAATGCAATAATCTGTTTCGATTGCTCTGTCGAATATTTTACTATAAATCCACTCCCTTCGTTTCCTTATTTCCACAGCTCACACTTTCTATTCTTGCTCCCTCAATTCATACTTTAAAGCATTCGTCAATATACTCCATCCAGTTCTGATTCTTGATATACTCCTAACTTTCATATCTGTCATTCTTCTTTTTCATATGCTGCCGGAGGAATCTATTTACTTCTATTATTCTCTTGGGTTTATAGTGTTCTTAGTTCTCCCGTGTCTTTATATTGCTATACGCATTGATATACACGGTTTGTAATTTCTGGGTTGTTGTTAGGCTTTATATCTTTCCTTATATTTTGGAGTCCCTACTTCTGTCTTTCTATAATCATTGACATCCATAGTTAATGCTCTCTCCTATTTGCTGGGATTTATACTCCTATTTATATTTCGGAGCTTCATGCTTTTGTTTTCTCTTCTTGCCATTAAGCACAACAAGTAATGGTCCAGAATTCGTAGGTATGAAATTTGGAATGAACATAACTAATGTTCTGAGAGAGAAATTGTAATAGTACGATCTTGATTGGTTCAATTACCAGAATTCAAGAGAAAAGATAGAACTATCAGGAAGATATGTTCTCTATATGTTTGAAGATTAAGTAGAATGTAAGAGTCGTGTAACATGACACATGATGACGGTATGGTCTGTGGATCATCATGTTCTATTAGAAACTCAGCATGACTTACTATAATATAATCACGTTGATCAAGTGTCTTTATATTATACTAACTCATGCTTCAATTCCCAACACTACTTCAAAAATATTCATATTTTAAATTCGAATTTTTCAGAATTTAGAAACTAAAGTAGTTTCCTTTATGATGTAACATTGATATTGCGAGGAAATAAATGATTTCAGATAAGAATAGTTATGAAAATATTTTAAGGAATATCAAGGATATTTGTAATGAAAGATACGATGATATCTTAGAATTTCTAATATCGATGGATGATGAAGAACATTTGTCTGTAAGGGTTTAGAGTTAGAAGCAAGGTATTTGTTAATGACTTCAGCAGATACTGAATCATTTGGATTCTTTGAAGGCAGGTTTAGTCTTTGTAATTTGTCCACAGCCTCCTTCCTGGTTTGCTCAATCCGTTTTCCAGTTCCAAACCTTCTCTTTTTCTGAGCTTTTCCAACACATTATTCTTTATCATCAAACTTTTGACTGTTAAGGTCGTTTACAGTTTTTGCTGCTTCATCAGCATTTTCCAAAAATTCAGAGAACTAATTCGTAGTTTGGGGTGCTTTTCAGAATTTCAGAATGGAAGATCATAATTCTAAGAGATAAATGTTATATGTACACATATAACAGTTGATGTAGAAACGCTACGAGATTTGAAATACTGATTGCTGATTCTCAGTAATTGGTATGGCAATTCTCGTTATAAGATGCGGATGAACACATGATGGAGTTTCGATAAATATAATGATTTTTCGGAAAGTCAAAGATCAACAAAGTTGTTGGTAAGTTTACTGCTAATGTGGTGGGATATAAACGGTTCCCCGGTAACAATGACATACATGTCAACGTATATATCAAGGTTATAATAAGGCTAATCCGAATGAAAATTTGAAATTGATTTTGCTGGAGGTGTGACAAAATTGGCTACCTTGGAGAGGGATTGTATAGTTATTTTTCGGTAATAACAATGCCAATGGATCATAGATTCGTGTTAAACTTCTACTCAAATTCCAAGAGTTTTCCAGGTTCATGATTATATGCATAAGTTCTTCTTTTCGTAGATAACGTGTTGTTGGATCATCCTCTCGGTTGTTTCTTAATTGAGGTGTTTTCAAGAATCATGAAGGGTTTGGATGCATATTGTAATCGTCAATATACATATGATGTTCTAGAATTTTGAATGATACGAATATTTTTCAGGGTTCTATGAATAGAAGTGATGTTCTAGCACAGTTTTGAAGTCAAAGTATAGCTTTGAAAGATGTAGGGATCTAAGAGTGATGTTTTCTGTTAAATCTTGACTTGGATTCTGATTTGTCAAAATCAGAATATGTAATCAAATTTGGATGAGAATGGTTGCTTTGATTTCTATGAAAGAATGTGTATCGTTGTGAAAGTAGTGAGTATAGATATCGATTATTAAATAATTGAAGAATGTACAGTGTAACATATTAATTGTGAACTTATATATTTCCCGAGTATTACCTACCCGTTAAAAATATCACAAATAATATTGTGTACCAAGATTTTCATTACAGTCTTTATGAAAATATATGTATGTATATTTTCTTCAGATGTAATACAGATTTAATGAGTTAATATCATATAAGCTCATTTGATTTTTGGCTGAAACTAGAAATGAATAATCTCTAAAACTTTAGAAATTACGTAATCTTCGCGGATTATTATGAATTAATACTTCATTATTCACTTTTATTGATATTTCCTCGGTGAATGATGTTGGTGTTCGTGGAATTCTTGTGAGTTTCGCAATGTACGAATGATGTTGTCTAGAAAGTTTTGAGTACATCGAAGATGAAAGTGTAAAATCAAACATATTTTTAAATAATACACTTGATTTATTATGAAATGGAATCTATTGAGTTGAAGCAGAGATTATATTTAACGATTGTTAAGTCATTAACGAAAGATGTACATCATAGCATATTAGTAATATGAATTAACCGAGTAGTATCCACCCTTGAGAATTCACAAGTAATAGCTTAGTACGCAAAGATTTATTTTGATTTCAAAATTCATATATTTATATATATATATATATATATATATATATATATATATATATATATATATATATATATATAATATACATATAATTTCTTCAGAGAAAATGAGTTAATACTTCATAACTCGTTGATATAATATACGCGTTGTTGATTTGTGATGATGTTGGTGATTATGGAACTGGCGGAGCTTGTGATGTTATAGGTACTGCTGGTGCTGACGATGCTGATGGTACTGACGTGCTGGTGATGCTAACGGTACTGTTGATGCTGCTTGTATAACAAGTCTAACTTGTATATCGCGCACCATTCCTGTCAGGGTTTCACTTCATTATTTCTATCCACCCACTCATCTGATTTACAATTTGCACTAGAATATACAATCTTTAAAACTTTTAGAAACTACATATTCTCTGCAGAATATTTCTTCGATGAAGTTATGAATCAATACTTCATCGTTTGTTGTTGTTGGTATTCCTTGGTATTTACAGGGCGTATGATGTTGATGCTCGTAGGACAGATTGTGAAGTTGAGGTTTGCGATGCGGTTGTTGTTGGTGGTGGTAATGGTACTGTTGGTGTTGTTGTCGATGGTACTGTTGATGATGTTGGTGCTTGTGATCCCTGCAAGTTGTGCATCATATTCTCCAAAGCCACTACTCGAGTACGAAGCTCGTTGACTTCTTCTATTACATCGGGATGATTGGCTGTTCGGACGAGCGGATGAATAAGATCTAGAATTTGAGATCATATATAATCGTGATGAGATATTCTGGAAATGAGAGAGAAAATGGTGTTTCGGACTGGTTCGCCAGTAAGTGCTTCTGGTTCTTCGCCAAGAGGGCAATGTGGTGGATGGAATGGATCACCTTCTTCTTGTCTCCAATGATTAAGTAGACTACGAACCCATCCCCAATTCATCCAGAATTCATGATGGCTGATTGGTTGATCCATTCCGGTTACACTGCTTTCAGAGCTCGAGTGGAAATCCATATCAAAATAGCTGTCGGAATCTAAGGAATTTGAACTACATATGGGATCCATCTTGTGTAATCGGGGAAAATGATTTTTGATATGAAATAGATTATATGATTTGGATTGGTATTCTTCAATACATAATTTACATGTGTATATATAATACCAAAATTCCATAAATCACGGAGGAATCTTCGTAAGATGTCAGGAAAAGTTTACAGTAACAGATATGCTAAGATATGAATTCGTCTGTACACTATCTATGTAATAAAAGTAGAAAAACGTGTCTAGACTTAAGAATGATAAGCAAGTAATTTCTGACAAGAAATGATAAGCAAAACTCGGTAAAAATAGATACAGTCATAGTCCAGACTCACTAATGCATCCTAACAATTACCAGTTAAACACACTAATGCAAATTCTGGTTCCCTATGACCTCAAGCTCTGATACCAACTGTAACGACCCGTCAAAATCGCTATTGACGCGATATGTTATTCATTGATTTCATAGTGAGGTTTTGACCTCTATATGATATGTTTTGTAAACATTGCATTCTTTTGAAAAGGCATACCATAAATGAATATATAAATCCAAGATTTTCGACATCTGATGATTTCTACATATAGATAATCACCGTAAACAATAGTTTACAATACTACATCCTTTGACAATACAATCAAAATAAGTTACATGGTGATGATTTTGTGAATGCAAAGTTTTCTCGAATAAAGCATGTATGACTCCATGCACATAGCTTGTATAACGTATAAGCAAATAGCGGAAGACTTCTAGGAACTTGAGAATAAACATTCTTAAAAGTGTCAACACAAAGGTTGGTGAATTCATAGTTTTAATGTTGCGCATAATCTGTATATAAAGGTGGATCACAAGATTTCAGTTGTTTCATCTAGAAACGTTTATCAAAATATTCTACAAGATTGAGCACCCTGGTAACTAAACTTTAACGTCTAAATAATAAGTACCCCTGTTTTAACATACATGCAACTAACATGTACAATACACGCAATCCAATGTGTACTATAGCATACATCTGTTTTATAGTTCAGGCTAGGGTTTCTATACCTGGAACAGACGGGGATGTCAAGCCCTATGGATCCATATATAACTACTCACGCCCACCAGTTCTTATAACCGGCAGTTACTAGTTACCAAAGCTAAGGGATTTTCGGTTCAAACTCGGTGTAGAATTTAGTATGTACTTGTATCCATTGCGTTTAAAATAAAGTGCATATATTCTCAGTCCAAAAATATAGATTGCAAAAGCAATTAAAAAGGGAGCAAATGAAACTCACAATACTGTATTTCGTAGCAATTATGCACATGACGGCACTGAACAAGTGCAGGGTTGGCCTCAGATTCACGAGCTATATTAGTATATGTTGATCAATAACTGTCTAACAAGCTAGGTCAGGTCATAGTGTATCACAAATCCTAATGCTCGAGACCAACATCCAAAAGTTAACAAAAGTCATTTCAAAAAGTCAACTTTGACAATTGTTTAACAAAACGAGATGTGTCTTATATAAGAATTCATTACTCGACTAGTAGTATTCAAAAATCCAATTTATTAATCTTATAAACAAGTTGTTTAAATATTAATTGTAGATTCAAAAGCAATTTCAATTAACGTCAATCATAATTCAGTTGACCATAACTTTTAATTCGTTCATCGAAATCACGCGATTTTTAAATGAAAAGTTATTAATTTTTCGCCAGCTTTCCAACAACATGCATATCATATACTTTATATCAGTAGTACATGTATTAAATTCGTGACTCATCATAAAACTACCTAACGACGACATTTAGCATACAAGCATGTATAAACATATATACTCGAGCATTAGACATGGATACCCTATTAATATATAAAAGATAAGTTATGAATGCTCACATATCAATATTTTGATTCAATATTGCAGGAAAGTACGTAGACGCAACGGAAATGATAAATGAAAGGTTAGTCTTTGATTCACCCATGATACCCACGAACATTACCCATAACCTCCATAGCTATAACTCATAATTTCTCTGGTTTCATCCCGCTCAAAAACCCGTTTTTGAAAATAACTCGCTCATGAACTCGTCGTAGTATTTTATGTATAATAATAATACTACTAATATTAATATAATAAAATTAATAATAATCTTTAATAATAATAATAATAATAATAATAATAATAATAATAATAATAATAATAATAATAAAGTAATAATAAAATAATAAATAAATCATTACAGAGTATTATGATAGATAGATGGATTGTAAAATGAAAACCGAAACCAGAATCAGAATTCGTTCGATGTATATAGAATAATTATAATAATATAATAATATAATAATAATATAGAATCAAACGTGGGATTGAAAAGCCGCCCATGTTTTGTCATTTCTACCGACAGTTTTCACGAACCGGTATTTCGTACTCTGTTGCTAATAATTGACGGGTAAAAGTATAAATAAAAAGAATTTCACTTTTTATAATTGAATATATATATATCTATTTTGGTCTTAAGCTTTATAAAATTAGTTGTAAAAAGGTCCATTTATTTATAAAATTACTATATACATTCGATGTAGAGTGTACGTACTAGTCTGCTGATCATTCTGTGTCACTGTGAATTATTGAATTCATTTAATTCAAATGAATTAACGAATTTTAATATTTTTAAAAGTCGTATTTATTAAATACTTCAGGGGTATTTTATGTAACTTATAATTAATAATTTCTCTCATATCGCTTTCATGTGAATAGTAAATTAATTAATTTCGTTTCATTTACTATTCATATGAATAGTAAATGAATTAATTTCGATTCAACTATTTAAGTTACGTTGTTGTACGTTGTGCTTTACAACTTGTACATATTTGATTTAACTTCGTCTTTTTAAAAACTAAAAAAATACATCATAAAAATAAAACGATTATATACGTAAACTTTTTAATCTGAAACTGCATCATTCAATAGTAAATTTCTATCATTTCGTATATAAATATTACGCATGTTTCCGTATATATATATTTATCACAAGTTACGATGTTCGTGAATCGTCGGACAAACAGGGTGGTCAACTGTTATATAAAAACTCATTTTTAAAAGTTTTAAAACTTGTCAAAATTCATTGCTTATCATGTCGTAAACATTAAATCATAACGAGAATTTGGTTCAAATTAAGTCGAAATTTTCGGGTCGTCATATTTATGCTCAATTTCTACTGGAAGGTGACATGCTTTTCCATAAACGAGTCTAAAAGGTGTGGTACCAATTGGAGTTTTGTAGGCTGTTCAAAAAGCCTAGAGTGCATGATGTCGTGCGAGGTGTATATAAAATATGTATATGAAATAGCTTATATTTTACTAGGAAAAACTATTAAATACGATACAATTTTATACAAGATATTTATTATTTATTTACATATGGGATATACCTAAACCTTGCTACAACACTATAGGCAGTGTACCTAATCGTAGAGTAGTATAGTTTTTAGTAAGTCCGGTTCGTTCCACAGGGAGCGGGCTTATTGCACACTATATTTTTAAACAATTATATTTGTACAAAATATATTATATTGATAATATATAAAAGGGGGTTTACCGTTTAATGACTGGTTTGTCGATTTTATATTTTAAGTTACAATTAAAACCTAATGCAAAATATAAATGACGATAATTAAAGTAGCGAAAAATAAATGACAATAAATAAATGACATTAAATAAAATAGCGAGTAAATAAAAGTACGATGAAATATGAAATAAAATATATTATGCTTATTTAAACTTCCGTAACCATGATGGTTGACGTGTTGATTTTAATTTTATGCCCATGGGTTAATTGTCCTTTGTCCTGGATTATTTAATATGTCCGTCTGGTTTTTGTCCATAACAGTCCATCGGTCATAAATTTAAAGTGCGAGTGTCCTCGTTAAATTATCCTTATACCCGAAGTCAAATATTCCAACTAATTGGGGACTTAAACTGTAACAAGGTTTTAATACTTTGTTTAATAATTACACCAGGATATCGACTGCGTGTAACCCAAGGTTTTAATACTTTGTTATCAATTATGCCAAGTGTCCTTGTACATAATTTCACCCCTGTTTTAATAATTCCATAGACTATTAATCCATTCCCGTGTCCGGTTAAATGAACGATTATTCGTACATATAAATATCCCGCTCATCGTGTCCGATCGAGTGTATATGGTTATTTATAGGTACGTCCAATTGTAAATCTTTATATTAAAATTAACAAACTATCATTTAGTTAAACAAATATAAAGCCCATTAATAGCCCATAGTCTAATTTCCACAAGTGTCGTTCTTTTGTCCAAACTCCAATTAAGGTACAAAGCCCAATTACCCCGTCTTTAATATTTAGTCCAACATCATGATTACTTTGGCTCAAATAAGCATAATAATAACTTAAGTACGAGACATTAATTTAAAAAGGAGAACATAGCTTACATTGATTATTTATCGCGTAGTGTTACACGGACAGAGCTCCGACTTTAAAACCCGTAAAATAACCTTTGCATAACCCAAAACTAATCTAATATAAAACTACACTATACTATATATAATATATATATATATTTATTATTATTACAGAGGAGTATTATTATTATTATGTTTTTTTATGGCCAAAACTCGTTGCCTTTTATAGATGTGGTCTGATCCTGAGGCCCATGCGATCGCATGGGTTCTCAGTGTTAATCTCATGCGATCGCATGGCCAGTCTGGCCATGCCCAATTGCTTTGTTTTCTAGCTTGTCGACGTTATATTTAATTATATAATATAATATATATAATTTTATATAATTATATATATATTATATTATATTCTTGTGCATAGTAGACTCATAATTTTTGGTCCGTTGCGTCGGGCGTTGATAGTTGGCTCAGGTCCCGGTTTCGGATTTTTGAACGTCCTTTCGTATAATTTAATATCTTGTACTTTGTGTTCCGCAACTTGTACTTTTGTCATTTTTAGACGTTTCTCATCAATAAATTGAACCACTTGGATTGTATCTTGTACATTTGAGCTTTTTGGTCATTTGCGTCTTCAAATCGTCGTTTTCGCCTTTTGTCTTCGCACTTATTTAATATAAACGATTACAACTTAAAATAGGATAATTACAACTAAATAATTTACATATTGGGAGGATATTGCTACTAAATATATGTTCATTTGGAGCACTATCAAATATCCCCACACTTGAACGTTGCTTGTCCTCAAGCAATACATAACTTGAAATAAAATCACACTTCACTCGAATCACTTTTTTTATTCTCACACTTTATACATCAGAGATTTTGATACGGCAGTATAAACAACGATAGTAACGTTGTGGTTTACAGTCCCACATGACTATAAAAATTTAGATCCTTAAGAAAATTGGATCTTTATGAAAACATTTGATCTTTTGAAAATTCATTCTAGCTTTTACCCTAGATAAGTTTTCCAGAATACCCCTTCACCGGTGTTTGCAAAATGTTTTTGTGGGTTTTGTGGGTTTCAGATTTGAAAATTTTAGCTCAAAACTTATGGTTTTGTGTCACCCACTTGCTAACCTTGTATTGGGGAAGCAACACGTCCAGTATACTTGTCCCGTATATTACCTTTCGGCAAACTACCATCCGGTTGTAAAGGAAAGCGATGAACAAGAAACTGTTAAGGCAATGTCTAATGACATGCATTTGTTCATGGTCTAAAACGTGTCAGATGCAATTACTATCCTTTGTAGGAGCAATAGTAAAGATCACCCTATAATTTTTTCGGTCTGGCACAAGGTCCTGTCTTCGACCATGTTATGCAACCACCGTTCTTACGGTTGACACCCGAATTGGTTCAGGTGACCTAATGAATTCTAGGTGAATTCCTAGGATTTTACGTTCAATGGTAATGAACGCATTGAAAATGGGTTTTCAGAAAATAAATCGGTTTTAATTTGATCAAAATATTTTCTCGTTCAAGCTCGAGTTTAGATATCATCGAATTCCATGAGTTTGTAATTCTCAATCTTTAAAGTCAATCTCAAGTATTGAGTAATATCAGTCTTAAAAGCTGATTTTTAATCTTTAAGGAGATTATCCTTTCTGGGGGTCTGATTCATTAGTCTTATCAAGCTAATTTGCACGGAGCCCTCCCCATTTTATGAGATAAATCCTTCTCATGGTTAGGATAAATCTGACCACTTGGCGACCCTGTTTAATGCTGAGGTCCGTGGATTTCCTGCTGATTTTAGAGATGACTTTTCTAGGTTTTTCGTCAACCTACAGCTGGTCTGGACGACAACTTCATGACCTAAATCAAGAAGCGCGTTTCTTTTTCGGAAGACTTTACTTCCTTTTAATGATGGAATTGATTCATCGTGTAGATCCATCTATTCTTTCAAAAGTATTACAATAAATCGGGTAAAACAATTAATTTAGTCCAAAACAAAAGCACCTGCAATAAACTTTACAGAAACATGTGATAGATAATTTTTAATTGAATAACTTGGTATATTCTCCCCACACTTGGTTTTTTTCATGCGTCTTTTTTATTTCTAATAAATAAATTCAAGCGTTTTAGTTGTTTCTCAATTTATGTCCTTTCCGAGGTAACGATAATTTCGGTATTAACACCTAGTTTTCACCTTTCATAAATATATATAAACATGATTTTAAATTAATTTAGTTGAAAATTTTTCAAATTTTCATAAAATTTGGCAAATAAACCAAGTATAAACCCGAGAGAATTTATAACTCTTCCCCACACTTGAGATCATGCAATGCCCTCATTTGCATGAAATCAGACTATAATTATAAATTCACGAGGGTGATAAGTGTAGAAAAGTGATTAAAAATACCCAGTTTGTAATTACAAAGCTCGTCGAATGATAGATGGCACGCCTCATCGTTCATTCCTTCTTATTTTATCACACATGTTTTTCTTCAAAAACGGTTGCTTTTCTGGACTGTTTGCTAATATTTGAAAATGTGTCTTTTACCCTAACTCATCATGCATTTTTATTAACGAGTTATGCACTAACCCGAACCCCTAATTTAACGTTAAGTGGGGTTAGACTTCCCCACACTTAGCTGACGATATGTGAAGTCGGTAGAATAAGTTCCACGAATTAAAATAGTGAGCCAGTTATTTACATCTCGGGTGGTATAAAATATATCAATGGGTTTAAAGTTTAAACCCACCCGATTGTCACTACTTAATTCTTTTTTAAGTGTAGCTTTTAGTAAATGGATATATCTCTTTTTTGGTTCTTGGTCAAATGGATCGATATACACCGACATACATACTATAGGGTGGACAATTCCTAACATTTCCTTCTGTTTATTCTCGGGATCAAAGTTTTCACCTCTATTACCCAATTGGGTGAAATCCGAGGTGTCATTATCTATTACAGCCCGTAGTTCATCTTCAGTAGATGACTCGTCTATTGAGAATATTGGGTTGGAAGGTTGTGGAATGGTGAATTTCGGGATCGAAGTAGATTCTTCTTCTTTAACGGTACTTATCGGTTCCACCACTTTGGTCTCGGGGGTAAAATTTTCAACGTTATCGTTTTCCCAAGAGTACCAATTTGTCACCCTTACTTCTTCTTCATTCATTGATTGATCGATGATTTTGTCGGTAGAGGCTAATGTGTCGATATGTTGTGAAATTGGTAAAGCTGAATAAAAAGTATCATCGGGATAGTTGGTGATTTCGGAGCTCTCGAATTCATCAAAATTTGATGATATGAGATTTTCTTGCACAATATTCCTCAGATCAACAGGTGTGTAATCTGATAGAGTTTCAGCTTGCCTATTTACAAATTCTCTCATTTGTTCATTTTGAGCATCAAGTTCTTCGAGTTTGATTTTCATATAATCTAAAGAATTTTCAGACACATAATTTTCCTCGTCTTCTAGTTGTTGAGTTTGGATATATTCTTGGGAATAATCCCAATTAGAATTGTATTCTTCATAATCGTTCCATTCAGGTTCCGTGGGTGCGTAATTTTTCATAGGAACGTAATAATAACATTCCCATGTTGAGTGATAATCTCCACAGATTTCATAACCAGTTATTGTTTCGTCATTCGTGATCCAAGATTGACCGAACGAATTGCCATCAAAACCCGTTTGAGAGTATTGATTTAATTGATTTTGGAGTTCAAAAAGAGTTTCCAAGGCCTTGTTTTCAAAATTTTTCATTTTATTGCGATGGCTAAATTTTAGCTACAATGTGGTGCATTCACTAATTATCCTATTAGTTATAAAATAGAAAAACTTATATAAGTTGTCCAATTAATAGACTTTTCTGCTTTTGCCCACGTTTCGAATAGCCAATAGATGCAGCAGGGAGCCAGAACCCTTTAAATCGGAAGCTCACAACTCAGCCACTAACAAATCCAACTATTACTACGAAGCAGAAAATTTGGATGGCTATCAATTTAACCTCTTAAAATAATTTTTCATTGAAATTTTAAAGAAATTATAGAGAAGAAATAGAGAAAATTCTAAGTCCTAAAAACTAGATCGTCGAGAAATAAGAAAGAAAAAGAATACGCGTAGAAAAACGTAGAAAAATAAAAGGGTTGAAAAATAGGCGTCGAAAAATAAAAATAAGAAAGTAGCGCGAAGAACGGCGTCGCAAAATTCTAAAGCACCTAAATCTTAGTCTAAAGAAAAAGCACTTAAGGGATTTTACGGCAAAGCCTAAAAATCTAGAAATAAGAATAAGCTACGGCAAAATACTAGAACTTAAAACTAATTACGAACGATAAAAATACAAATAGTACGAATAAACGATAAAAATACAAATTGTAATTAAAATGATAAAAATATAAATTTTATAAAAATATTATTTTTATATTATATATTTTATAAAAGTATTAATTTTTTTATAATTATAAAACTAATTAAAACTTAAATTACAAATTAAATTAAAACTAAAACTAAATATTATTATAAATAACCCTAAATAATAATAATAATAATAAATAATACCCCGTAATAAATGCTGAAATAGGGTTTCTGGCGTGTCAGATCAGGCCATGCGATCGCATGGCTTTACAACACCCGGCTCATGCGATCGCATGGGTCTGGGTTCCAGTTTTTTTTTTTTTTTTTTATTGTTTTTTATTGTTTTTCTAAAAATGATATATAAATATATGTATACAAATATATATTAAAAATATAGCGTTTCGCCGAGTCCCCGGCAGCGGCACCAAAAACTTGATGTCGTGCGAGGTGTATATAAAATATGTATATGAAATAGCTTATATTTTACTAGGAAAAACTATTAAATACGATACAATTTTATACAAGATATTTATTATTTATTTACAGATGGGATATACCTAAACCTTGCTACAACACTATAGGCAGTGTGCCTAATCGTAGAGTAGTATAGTTTTTAGTAAGTCCGGTTCGTTCCACAGGGAGCGGGCTTATTGCACACTATATTTTTAAACAATTATATTTGTACAAAATATATTATATTGATAATATATAAAAGGGGGTTTACCGTTTAATGACTGGTTTGTCGATTTTATATTTTAAGTTACAATTAAAACCTAATGCAAAATATAAATGACGATAATTAAAGTAGCGAAAAATAAATGACAATAAATAAATGACATTAAATAAAATAGCGAGTAAATAAAAGTACGATGAAATATGAAATAAAATATATTATGCTTATTTAAACTTCCGTAACCATGATGGTTGACGTGTTGATTTTAATTTTATGCCCATGGGTTAATTGTCCTTTGTCCTGGATTATTTAATATGTCCGTCTGGTTTTTGTCCATAACAGTCCATCGGTCATAAATTTAAAGTGCGAGTGTCCTCGTCAAATTATCCTTATACCCGAAGTCAAATATTCCAACTAATTGGGGACTTAAACTGTAACAAGGTTTTAATACTTTGTTTAATAATTACACCAGGATATCGACTGCGTGTAACCAAAGGTTTTAATACTTTGTTATCAATTATGCCAAGTGTCCTTGTACATAATTTCACCCCTGTTTTAATAATTCCATAGACTATTAATCCATTCCCGTGTCCGGTTAAATGAACGATTATTCGTACATATAAATATCCCGCTCATCGTGTCCGATCGAGTGTATATGGTTATTTATAGGTACGTCCAATTGTAAATCTTTATATTAAAATTAACAAACTATCATTTAGTTAAACAAATATAAAGCCCATTAATAGCCCATAGTCTAATTTCCACAAGTGTCGTTCTTTTGTCCAAACTCCAATTAAGGTACAAAGCCCAATTACCCCGTCTTTAATATTTAGTCCAACATCATGATTACTTTGGCTCAAATAAGCATAATAATAACTTAAGTACGAGACATTAATTTAAAAAGGAGAACATAGCTTACATTGATTATTTATCGCGTAGTGTTACACGGACAGAGCTCCGACTTTAAAACCCGTAAAATAACCTTTGCATAACCCAAAACTAATCTAATATAAAACTACACTATACTATATATAATATATATATATATATATTTATTATTATTACAGAGGAGTATTATTATTATTATGTTTTTTTATGGCCAAAACTCGTTGCCTTTTATAGATGTGGTCTGATCCTGAGGCCCATGCGATCGCATGGGTTCTCAGTGTTAATCTCATGCGATCGCATGGCCAGTCTGGCCATGCCCAATTGCTTTGTTTTCTAGCTTGTCGACGTTATATTTAATTATATAATATAATATATATAATTTTATATAATTATATATATATTATATTATATTCTTGTGCATAGTAGACTCATAATTTTTGGTCCGTTGCGTCGGGCGTTGATAGTTGGCTCAGGTCCCGGTTTCGGATTTTTGAACGTCCTTTCGTATAATTTAATATCTTGTACTTTGTGTTCCGCAACTTGTACTTTTGTCATTTTTAGACGTTTCTCATCAATAAATTGAACCACTTGGATTGTATCTTGTACATTTGAGCTTTTTGGTCATTTGCGTCTTCAAATCGTCGTTTTCGCCTTTTGTCTTCGCACTTATTTAATATAAACGATTACAACTTAAAATAGGATAATTACAACTAAATAATTTACATATTGGGAGGATATTGCTACTAAATATATGTTCATTTGGAGCACTATCAGTGCATCCTCCAATTTAATGGACCATTCCTTCGTATTTGATCCTACGATTTTCTCTAGAATATGTTTTAATGCTCGGTTGGTATTTTCAACTTGTCCACTTGTTTGTGGATGATAAGCGGTTGAGATTTTATGAGTTACTCCATATCTTTTGAGAACTTTTTCAAGTTGATTATTACAAAAATGAGTACCCCGATCACTTATTAAAGCTTTAGGTTTTCCGAACCTAGCAAAAAGACATTTTAAGAAGTTGACTACAACTCGTGCATCGTTAGTTGGGAGAGCTTGTGCTTTCACCCATTTAGATACATAATCAATAGCAACGAGAATGTAGAGATTATTATGAGATTTTGGAAATGGACCCATAAAGTCAATACCCCAAACGTCAAATACTTCACATACTTGAATGACATTTTGTGGGATTTCATCACGTTGACTTATTTTTCCGGCCCTTTGACAAGCATCACAGGATTTACAAAGAAGGTGCGCGTCTTTGAAAATGGTAGGCCAATAAAATCCAGCGTCGTAAACTTTTCTTGCTGTGAGTTGAGGCCCATAATGCCCTGTTATTAGTCCTGTGTGACAATGGTTTAAGATTTGACTAGCTTCATCTCCGAATACACATCGACGTATTATTCTATCGGGATAACTTTTAAACAAATATGGATCTTCCCAGAAATAGTGTTTTATATCACTAAAGAATTTCTTTCGTTTTTGGTACGACAACCCTTTTTCAAGGAATCCACATACTAAGTAGTTTGCATAATCTGCAAACCATGGAATTTCAATATAATCGATCTTCAAAAGATATTCATCAGGAAAGTTATCTTGTATGGCCGATTCATTTAGAACTTCTAATTCGGGATTTTCAAGACGAGAAAGATGATCGGCTGCGAGATTTTCTGCTCCCTTTTTGTCTCGGATTTCAATATCGAACTCTTGTAAGAGTAAGATCCAACGGATTAATCGTGGTTTGGCATCTTGTTTCGAAAATAGGTATCTAAGAGCAGAATGGTCGGTATAGACCACCGATTTAGCTAGAACGAGATATGAACGAAATTTGTCAAAAGCAAAGACAATAGCAAGAAGTTCTTTTTCAGTAGTTGTGTAATTCGTTTGTGCTCCTTGTAACGTCTTACTAGCATAATAAATAGGTTGAAATCGTTTTTCAATCCTTTGTCCTAAAACGGCTCCCATTGCAAAATCACTTGCATCGCACATGACTTCAAATGGTAGATTCCAATTTGGAGTTATCATGATCGGCGCATTAGTGAGTTTTTCTTTAAGAATATTAAAAGATTTGATGCATTCATCCGAAAAGATGAATGGAGCATCCTTTTCTAGGAGTTTATTCACAGGAGTGGCAATTTTAGAAAAATCTTTTATGAAATGTCGGTAAAAACCGGCATGCCCTAGAAAACTCCTAATTCCTCTAACATTGGTGGGATGTGAAAGTTTAGCAATTACATCTACTTTAGCTCTATCCACTTCAATTCCTTCCTTTGAAATTTTATGACCAAGAACGATGCCTTCTTTAACCATGAAATGGCATTTCTCCCAATTAAGAACTAGATTTGATTGCTCGCATCTAATAAGCATTCGTTCAAGATTAACTAGACATGTTTCAAAAGTATCACCGAAGACTGAAAAGTCATCCATGAATACCTCCATGCATTCTTCTATCATGTCATGAAAAATCGCCATCATGCACCTTTGAAAGGTTGCAGGGGCGTTGCATAGTCCAAATGGCATGCGTTTATAAGCAAAAGTACCATAAGGGCACGTGAAGGTGGTTTTCTCTTGGTCCTCGGGTGCGATTGGAATTTGAAAGTATCCGGAGAAACTGTTAAGAAAACAATAGTAACTGTTCCCGGCTAATCTTTCCAACATTTGATCAATGAAAGGTAAGGGAAAGTGATCTTTTCTGGTGGCGTCATTTAATTTTCTATAATCAATACAAACACGCCATCCTATTACAGTCCTAGTAGGAATAAGCTCATTTTTTTCATTTGTGATGACAGTCATGCCACCCTTCTTAGGTACGCATTGAACTGGACTTACCCATGGACTATCATAGATTGGATAAATTAAACCTGCATCTAGCAGTTTAATATTTTCTTTCTTAACAACATCTTGCATATTTGGATTTAGTCTTCGTTGGCGTTGCACATAGATTTTATGGCCTTCTTCCATATGGATTTTATGTGTGCAATACGAAGGACTTATGCCTTTAATATCATGAATTTTCCATGCAATAGCTGATTTATGAGCTTTTAGCACAGAAATGAGTTGAGATTTTTCATTTTCTGTAAGAGAAGACGATATTACTACAGGTAATTCAGATTCACCATGTAAATAAGCGTATTCCAAATGGTTTGGAAGTGGCTTTAACTCTAATGTCGGTGGTTCTTCTATCGATATCTGTCTTCTTCTTTTAGCATTTGAATTTCTTCTGTTGTTGGTTCATAATCATTAGCCATGAGTGTGGCTAACATTTCAGCTTCATCAATTGGTTCAGTTCCTTCTCCTAAAGAACATTCTCCCGTTCCTTGTAATTCTGGAAATTCTTCTAACAATTCTGCATGTGAATCTATAGTTTGAATATAATAACATGTATCATCTGCAGATTGCGGTTGTTGCATGGCTCTATCCACAGAAAAGATAACACTCTCGTCCTCTATACTTAGGGTCAGTTTCTTACCGAACACGTCTATTATTGCTTTAGTCGTGTTTAAGAATGGTCTTCCTAGTATGAGAGGAACTCGAGAATCTTCTTCCATGTCTAGAATAACAAAATCTACTGGAAATACTAAAGTACCAACTTTAACTAGCATGTTTTCCATTATCCCTCTAGGATATTTTACTGATTGATCTGCTAGTTGTATGCTTATTCGTGTTGGTTTCAATTCTCCAAGGTCTAGTTTAGCGTATAGTGAATATGGCATTAAATTTATACTAGCACCTAAGTCTGCCAATGCTTCTATTGAACTAAGACTACCCAGAAAACATGGAATTGTGAAACTTCCTGGATCAGATAATTTTTCTGGTATCTTATTCAACAACACTGCAGAACAATTAGCATTCATAGTAACAGCCGAAAGTTCTTCCATTTTCTTTCTATTTGTGATTAGATCTTTCAAGAATTTGGCATATCTAGGCATTCCAGAAATCACATCAATGAAAGGAAGATTGACATTTATTTGTTTAAACATATCCAAGAATTTGGATTGCTCGGCTTCAAGTCTTTCTTTTATCATTTTACTTGGGTAAGGAAGAGGTGGTTGGTATGGTTTAACATAAGGTTTAGCCTTAACTATGTTATCTTCATTAACCTTTTCAACTACCGGTTCTTTTTCCTTATCTTGCTCAGATTGTGGTTCTTGTAGAGTAGGAATAGAGTCATCAGAAATTTCAGGTATTTCAGGTGGTTTAAGTGTAATACCACTTCTCGTGGTAATGGCTTTAGCTGTTTCATTCCGGGGGTTAGCATTTGTATCGGGAGTAGACTTCCCGGTTTTCTTTCACCTATCAACCTTGCTAGGTTACTTACTTCTTGTTCCAGATTTTGAATAGAAGCTTATTGATTTCTAAATGCTTGAGCATTTTGTTCGTTGGTTTGTTTCTGAGATGTGAAAAACTGCGTTTGAGATTCAACTAGCTTCGACATCATATCTTCTAAATTTGGCTTTTTATCATCGGTTTGTGGTGGTTTAATTGGAAAAATAGGTCTTTGCTGATTGTAAGTATTGTTGGATACTTTTTGATTAGTAGGACCTTGTTGGTTGTTGTCTGGAACATTTCGGTTATAATTCTGATTTTGATTGTAGTTTGGTCTTGGCGGTTGATAATTATTCTGATAATTATTTCCAGGCCTTTGGTTTATATATAAAACATTCTCTCTTTGTTCCATTGTTTGTTCAATACTAAGACAATCTTTTGTCAAATGTGGTCCTCCACACTGCTCACAACTAATTCGTATTGCGTGAATATCCTTAGTCATCTTTTCTATTCGTCTCTCGACAGCATCTATCTTTGCGGAAATGAAATCAAAGTCATGGCTAGAATCGGCTCTAGCCGCTTTAGATGATCTAACGATATCTTTTTCTTGATGCCACTCATGTGAGTGGGAAGCAGTGTTATCAATAATTTTGTAAGCTTCAGTTGTGGTTTTCTTCATAATGGAACCACCAGCTGCTATATCGATGTATTTTCGTGTAGTGATGTCGCATCCTTGATAGAATATTTGTACTATTTGATAAGTGTCTAAACCATGTTGAGGACATCCTCTCAATAACTTTCCAAATCTTATCCACACCTCATATAGAGTTTCATTTGGCTTTTGTGTGAATGTAACTATTTCTCCTTGAAGTCTCACGGCTTTAGATGCCGGAAAGAATTGTTTAAGAAATTTTTCAACTAAAACATCACATGTATCAATCGCCCCTTCGGGTAACGATTCTAACCAATCTTTGGCTTCTCCCTTTAAAGTCCAGGGAAATAACATGAGATATATCTGTTCTGTAGTGACCCGAACTTTTCCATGTTTATATATATTAAATGAGATTGATATTTACATGACTAAATGTTTCCAACGTGTTAAGTAATCAAACTTGTTAAGACTTGATTAAATGAAATAAGTTTCATATAGACAATTGATCACCCAAGTTGACTGGCGATTCACGAACGTTACAAATTTGTAAAAACTACATGTTGTGGTATATATAGACATATATATATGGTTGACATGAGATTATGATGAGTAAGTATCTCACTAAGTATATTAACAATGTGTGATATACATAAAAAATGAGATTACTAAGTTAAGAAACTCGAAATGATATATATAACGATTATCGTTATGATAACGTCTACTAAATACATATGTATCATATTAAGATATTGATACACTATATTTAACATGATAAAATGATATTTAAATATATCATTAAGTGTGTTAACAATGAACTACATATGTAAAAACAAGACTACTAACTCAAGAATTACGAAACGAGACTTATATGTAACGATTATCGTTGAAACGATATTTTAATGTATATATCATATTAAGAGATATTCATAAATCATAATATAACGATAACATAATAATTTAACATCTCATTTGATATAATAACCATTGGGTTAACAACATTAATTGAGATCGTTAACTTAAAGGTTTCAAAACAACACTTACATGTAACGACTAACGAAGACTTAACGACTCCATTAGAATGTATATACATGTTGTGTTTTCATATGTATTCTTACACTTTTTAAAGACTTCAAGACACATATCAAAGTACTTCTACTTAACAAAAATACTTACAATTACATCCTCGTTCAGTTTCATCAACAATTCTACTCGTATGCACCCGTATTCGTACTCGTACAATACACAGCTTTTAGATGTATGTAATATTGGTATATACACTCCAATGATCAGATATTAGCAGCCCATGTTAGTCACCTAACACATGTGGGAACCATCATTTGGCAACTAGCATGAAAAATCTCATAAAATTACAAAAATATTAATAATCATTCATGACTTATTTACATGAAAACAAAATTACATATCCTTTATATCTAATCCATATACTAACGACCAAAAACACCTACAAACACTTTCATTCTTCAATTTTCTTCATCTAATTGATCTCTCTCAAGTTCCATCTTCAAGTTCTAAGTGTTCTTCATAAATTCCATAAGTATAGTTTCATAAAAATCAAGAATACTTCCAAGTTTGCAAGTCTACTTCCAAGCTTTCTAATCCATTCCAAGTAATGATCTAAGATCAAGGAACCTTTGTTATTTACAGTAGGTTATCTTTCTAATTCAAGGTAATATTCATATTCAAACTTTGATTCAATTTCTACAACTATAACAATCTTATTTCGAGTGAAAATCTTACTTGAACTGTTTTCGTGTCATGATTCTGCTTCAAGAACTTTCAAGCCATCCAAGGATCCTTTGAAGCTAGATCCATTTTTCTCATTTCCAGTAGTTTTATCCAAAAAACTTGAGGTAGTAATGATGTTCATAATATTATTTGATTCATACATATAAAGCTATCTTATTCGAAGGTTTAAACTTGTAATCACTAGAACATAGTTTAGTTAATTCTAAACTTGTTCGCAAACAAAAGTTAATCCTTCTAACTTGACTTTTAAAATCAACTAAACACATGTTATATATCTATATGATATGCTAACTTAATGATTTAAAACCTGGAAATACGATGAACACCATAAAATCGGATATACGCCGTCGTAGTGAAATCGGGGGCTGTTTTGGTTTGGATAATTAAAAACTATGATAAACTTTGATTTAAAAGTTGTTCTTCTGGGAAAATGATTTTTCATATGAACATGAAACTATATCCAAAAATCTTGGTTAAACTCAAAGTGAAAGTATGTTTTTCAAAATGGTCATCAAGATGTCGTTCTTTCGACAAAAATGACTACCTCTTTAGTAATTGACATGTAACTTAAATTTCTGACTATAAACCTATAAATTTTCTGTTTGGATTCTTAAATTAGAGTTCAATATGAAACCATAGCAATTCGATTCACTCAAAACGGATTTAAAATGAAGAAGTTATGGGTAAAACAAGATTGGATATTTTTGATCTTTTTAGCTACGGGAAATGTTTAACAAATCTATACAAATCATATCCTAGCTAACTTATATTGTATTATACATGTATTCTAATATATTATGTAATCTTGAGATACCATAGACATGTATGCAAATGTTTTGACATATCATATCGACCCATGTATATATATTTTTTGGATCAACCATAGACACTCTATATGCAGTAATGTTGGAGTTAGCTATACAGGGTTGAGGTTGATTCCAAAAATATATATACTTTGAGTTGTGATCTAGCCTGAGACGTGTATACACTGGGTCGTATATTGATTCAAGATAATATATATTGATTTATTTCTGTACATCTAACTGTGGACAACTAGTTGTAGGTTATTAACGAGGACAGCTGACTTAATACACTCAAATCTTTAAAACATAATAAAAATGGTTGTAATTATATTTTGATCATATTTTGATATATATGTACATATTTGTATAGGTTCGTGAATCGATCCGTGGCTAAGTCTTATTTCCGAGGAAGGAAATATATGTGAAAGTGAGTTATAGTCCCACTTTTAAAATCTAATATTTTTGGGATGGGAATACATGCAGGTTTTATAAATGATTTACAAAATAGACACAAGTACGTGAAACTACATTCTATGGTTGAATTATTGAAATCGAATATGCCCCTTTTTATTAAGTCTGGTAATCTAAGAATTAGGGAACAGACACCCTAATTGACGCGAATCCTAAAGATAGATCTATTGGGCCTAACAAACCCCATCCAAAGTACCGGATGCTTTAGTACTTCGAAATTTATATCATATCCGAAGGGTGTCCTGGAATGATGGGGATATTCTTATATATGCATCTTGTTAATGTCGGTTACCAGGTGTTCACCATATGAATGATTTTTATCTCTATGTATGGGATGTGTATTGAAATATGAAATCTTGTGGTCTATTGTTACGATTTGATATATATAGGTTAAACCTATAACTCACCAACATTTTTGTTGACGTTTAGAGCATGTTTATTCTCAGGTGAATATTAATAGCTTCCGTTGTTGCATACTAAAATAAGGACAAGATTTGGAGTCCATGTTTGTATGATATTGTGTAAAAACTGCATTCAAGAAACATATGTCGATGTAATATATTTCTATTGTAAACCATTATGTAATGGTCGTGTGTAAACAGTATATTTTAGATTATCATTATTTGATAATCTACGTAATGCTTTTGAAACCTTTATTGATAAAATAAAGGTTATGGTTTTTTTAAAAATGAATGCAGTCTTTGAAAATCGTCTCATATAGAGGTCAAAACCTCGCAACGAAATCAATTAATATGGAACGTTTATAATCAATATGAACGGGACATATCAGTTGGTATCAGAGCGTTGGTCTTAGAGAACCAGAAAATTTACATTAGTGTGTCTTATCGAGTTTGTTAGGATGCATTAGTGAGTCTGGACTTCGACCGTGTTTTCTTTAAAAATGATTGCTTAACATTTTTGTTGGAAACTATATATTATTAACATGTAAATATTATGTGATATATTAATCTCTTAACATGTTTGATATTGTGTGATAGATGTCTACCTCTAGCACAAATCCCATTGACTCACCTAATAATAACGAAGAGTCGAATATATATTGGCAAGATTCACAAGTTCCCGAAGTACCGGAAGAAGAGGAAACGGAACCGGAAGAAGAGGAACCGGAAGAAGAGGAACCAGAAGAAGTGGAATCGGAAGAAGAAGAGGTTCTGGAGGGGGGAATAGTAGGAACCACAGAAAACCGGTCAAATAAAAGAAAATCCTCAACCAATGGACCAAAGTTAATAATGGTCACTGGTGTTTCCGCTAAGGAAGCAAAATATTGGAAAAATTACCAATTTTCCGATGAATCGGATCTTGATGAGGATTCCTATGATGTTATATAAATTACCCCAACCAAATTTAATGAGGCAAAAGAAAATAATAAGGGAAAAGGCATCAAAATAGAGAAATCTGATTCCGACCCCGATGAACTTTATATGTACTGTCAACACCCGTATTTTCAATATCGTGACAATAACCCGGGAACCTCTAAACCACCAGGTTTTTCTAAAGCAATGTTGAAAATGATGGCTCGTATTAGAGGAACATCTTATATACCTAGAAAATTAGGAAAAAGTACCAAGTCCGAAGAAGAAGAAACCAGTGATTCAGATTAGAGGGGTGTGAGCATGTTGTGTAATAAATGTATTGTAGTGTGCTTGTACTTTTATATTCTATGTAAAAATTGCTTGTATTGTTTGTTAATTATCTTTTACGAATCTAATCCTTGTCTATTTTACAGTATAAAAACAAAATGGACGTTAAGGGTAGACAACCGAATATTTTAGAAGACCTATCAGAGGATATGATTGAGGAAATCTTGTCTAGAGTCGTTCAGAATTCATCAGCACATTTAGTTATGGCGAAATTAACTTGTCAAACATTTGAAAGACTTTCTAGAAATGCCTTAGTTTATAAAAGGCTTTCCTTTGATAGGTGGGGTATATCACATTGGGGAGACTTTAAGTTACGCCGTGTTTTCTTTAAAGAGTTAAATGCGGGAAACCCAAATGCAATTTTACGCTACGGGTTAAGAACCTATTTTGACTCAACATATCCCAACATAGGATTTCGTGAATTAGAAAGAGCTTCTAACAAGCAACATAATGAAGCATGTTATGCTTACGGGTTAGTGATGTTCGCTTCTTACCAAAGTGAGAAAAAGAACATCGGATTGCAGCTTTTAAATAAAACTTTCCCACAAGTGACGGATTCAGTAGTTGGGGTGAGAAACAAGGTTTTTAGATTATTACGGGGCTGTTGGACATTACGAAACCCTCGTCCTTTTGACGACATTACAACATGCTGCCTAGCCAATGGTCATAACGGTTATTTTCCACAAGACCAAGGATGGGAAGTCGTCTTAGTAAAACCAGAATGCATGACTTGTTTCTGGACTTATGAATTACGTGTCTTTATTTCCTTTGCTGAACAACTTGCGTATTAACTAGATTTATCTTCAAAACTGTCCTGTATCATAGTGTACTATATTTCATGTTATATGTAATATAGCGAAGTTGTAAGTTTGAAGAATATTTGTATGTGATATATTATTATAATCAGTTTTTCATATGGAATTGTAGTAGTTGAATTGTATATTAGCTACTAAGTATGAACTTAACGGGTAGGTAGTACCTGAATTTAAACTTATAAAAAGCTAATATGAAGAAAAAGCTTTTATAAATGAGTTCATATTATGCTACGAGATACTATTGACTACTTTTAATATTCTGTATGATTAACTTGTTTCATTTGACTATTTTGAAGGAAATGGCACCGACTACTCGACACACCTTGAATATGAGCGAAGAGGAATTTCGTGCCTTTCTTGCTTCAAACATAGCCGCAGTACAGGCATCGCTACATACCAACAATAACTCTGAATCTAGCAATACAGCTAACGGTGCAAGAAATCGTGTAGGATGCTCCTACAAGGAATTCACTGCCTGCAAACCTTCAGAATTTGATGGGACCGAAGGACCAATCGAATTGAAACGGTGGACCGAGAAAGTTGAATCGGTGTTTGCCATAAGTAAGTGTGCTGAAGGAGGCAAAGTGAAGTACGCTACGCATACCTTCACAGGTATTGCGTTAACATGGTGGAATACCTATCTAGAGCAAGTGGGACAAGATGCTGCTTACGCGCTACTGTGGTCAGCATTCAAGCACTTGATGAACGAGAAGTACCGTCCCAGAATCGAGGTCAATAAGCTCAAGTCAGAACTTAGAGGGTTACAAACACAGGGATTCGATATTACTTCGTACGAAAGACGATTCACAGAATTGTGCCTATTGTGTCCGAGAGCGTTCGAAGATGAGGAGGAGAAGATCGACGCGTTTGTGAAAGGGTTACCGGAGAGAATCCAAGAAGATATAAGTTCACACGAGCCTGCCTCCATACAAAAGGCATGTAGAATGGCTCACAAACTAGTGAACCAGATTGAGGGAAGAATTAAAGAACAGGCGGCCGAAGAGGCCAACGTGAAGCTAGTCAAAAGAAAGTGGGAGGAAAACGGTGATAAGAGTCACCAATACAACAACAACTATCCCAACAATCGCAACATCAATCGCAACTACAACAAACGGCACAACAACAACAACAATAACTACAACAATCGTCTCAACAATAATAATAACCGCAACAATAACAACAATCAGAAGCAGCTATGCCAAAGGTGTGAAAAGTATCACTCGGGGTTCTGCACCAAATTTTGCAACAAGTGTAAAAGAAATGGTCATAGCACGGTGAAGTGTGAGGTCTACGGACTAGGGGTTAACAGAACGAAAGGAACAAATGGTGTCGGAACGAGTAATGGCGGAGCAAGTAGTGTCGGAGCAAGTTATGCCAATGTAGTTTGTTATAAATGTGGAAAACCGTGCCACATTATTAGAAATTGCCCGAACTAGGAGAACACGAATGGACAAGGCCGCGGAACAGTTTTCAATATTAATGCAGCAGAGGCACAGGAAGACCCGGAACTTGTTACGGGTACATTTCTTATTGATAATAAATCTGCTTACGTTTTATTTGATTCGAGTGCGGATAGAAGTTATATGAGTAGAGATTTTTGTGTTAAATTAAGTTGTCCATTAATGCCGTTGGATAGTAAATTTTTACTCGAATTAGCAAACGGTAAATTAATTTCAGCAGATTATATATGCCGGAATCGAGAAATTAAACTGGGTAGCGAAATATTTAAGATTGATTTGATACCAGTAGAGTTAGGGAGTTTTGATGTAATAATTGGCATGGACTAGCTGAAGGAGATGAAAGCAGAGATCGTATGTTACAAAAATGCAATTCGCATTGTACGAGAAGAAGGAGAACCCTTAATGGTGTACGGAGAAAAGGGCAACACGAAGCTACATCTTATTAGTAATTTGAAGGCACAAAAACTAATAATAAAAGGTTGCTATGCTGTTCTAGCACACGTTGAGAAAGTACAAACTGAAGAAAAGAGCATCAATGATGTTCCCGTCGCAAAAGAATTTCCTGATGTATTTCCGAAAGAATTACCGGGACTACCTCCACATTGATCTGTTGAATTTCAAATAGATCTTGTACCAGGAGCTGCACCAATAGCTCGTGCTCCTTACAGACTCGCACCCAGCGAGATGAAAGAACTGCAAAGCCAACTGCAAGAACTATTAGAACGTGGTTTCATTCTACTAAGCACATCACCATGGGGAGCTCCTGTTTTGTTTGTCAAGAAGAAGGATGGTACATTTAGGTTGTGTATTGACTACAGAGAGTTAAATAAACTTACCATCAAAAACCGTTATCCACTGCCGAGAATTGACGACTTATTTGATCAATTACAAGGCTCGTCGGTTTATTCGAAAATTGATTTACGTTCTGGATATCATCAAATGCGAGTAAAGGAGGATGATATTCCAAAAACTACTTTTAGGACGCGTTATGGTCATTACGAGTTTATGGTTATGCCGTTTGGATTGACTAACGCACCAGCTGTGTTCATGGACCTTATGAACCAAGTGTGTGGGCCATATCTTGACAAGTTTGTCATTGTTTTCATCGATGACATACTTATTTACTCAAAGAATGATCAAGAGCACGAAGAACATTTGAGAAAAGTGCTAGAAGTATTGAGGAAAGAAAAACTGTACGCTAAGTTTTCAAAGTGTGCATTTTGGTTGGAAGAAGTTCAATTCCTCGGTCACATGGTGAACAAAGAAGGTATCCAGGTGGACCCGGCAAAGATCGAAACCGTTGAAAAGTGGAAAACCCCAAAAACTCCGAAGCATATACGTCAATTTTTAGGATTGGCTGGTTACTACAGAAGATTCATCCAAGATTTCTCCAAAATAGCAAAACCCTTGACTGCATTAACGCATAAAGGGAAGAAATTTGAATGGAAGGATGAACAAGAGAAGGTGTTTCAGTTATTGAAGAAAAAGCTAACTACGGCACCTATATTATCATTGCCTGAAGGGAATGATGATTTTGTGATTTATTGTGACACATCAAAGCAAGGTCTCGGTTATGTATTAATGCAACGAACGAAGGTGATTGCTTATGCGTCTAGACAATTGAAGATTCACGAGCAAAATTATACGACTCACGATTTAGAATTGGGTGCTGTTGTTTTTGCATTAAAGACTTGGAGGCATTATTTATATAGGGTCAAAAGTATTATATATACTGACCACAAAAGTCTCTAACATATATTTAATCAGAAGCAACTGAATATGAGACAACGCAGGTGGATTGAACTGTTGAATGATTATGATTTTGAGATTCGATACCACCCGGGGAAGGCGAATGTGGTAGCTGACGCTTTGAGTAGAAAGGACAGAGAACCTATATGGATAAAAGCTATGAATATAATTATTCATACTTACCTTACTACTCAAATAAAGGAGGCGCAACAGGGGGTTGTAAAAGAAGGAAAGTTGAAGAATGAGATACCCAAAGGATCAGAGAAACATCTTAATATTCGGGAAGACAGAACCCGATATAGGGCTGATAGAATTTGGGTACCAAGGTTTGGAGATGTGAGAGAAATGGTACTTAAGGAAGCACATAAAACCAGATATTCAATACATCTCGGAGCGGGGAAGATGTATAAAGATCTCAAGAAACACTTTTGGTGGCCGGGTATGAAAGCTGATATTGCTAAATATGTAGGAGAATGTTTGACGTGTTCTAAGGTCAAAGCTGAACATTAGAAACTATCAGGTCTACTACAACAACCTGAAATCCCGGAATGGAAATGGGAAAACATTACCATGGATTTCATTACTAAATTGCCAAGGACTGCAAGTGGTTATGATACTATTTGGGTAATAGTTGATCGTCTCACTAAGTCAGCACACTTCCTGTCAATGAGAGAAGATGACAAAATGAAGAAGTTGGCGTGATTGTATTTGAAGGAGGTTGTCTCCAGACATGGAATACCCGTCTCTATTATCTCTGATAGGGATGGTAGATTTGTTTCAAGGTTCTGGCAGACGTTGGAACAAGCATTGGGGACTCGTCTAGACATGAGTACTACCTATCATCCACAAACTGATGGGCAGAGCGAAAGGACAATACAAACGCTTGAAGACATGCTACGAGCATGTGTTATTGATTTCGGAAACAGTTGGGATCGACACCTACCGTTAGCAGAATTTTCCTACAACAACAGTTATCATTCTAGTATTGAGATGGCGCCATTTGAGGCACTTTATGGTAGAAAGTGCAGGTCTCAGATTTGTTGGAATGAAGTGGGGGATATACATATTACGGGTCCGGAGATAATACAAGAAACTACCGAGAAAATTATCCAAATTCAACAACGATTGAAAACCGCCCAGAGTCAACAAAAGAGCTACGCGGATAGTAAAAGAAAAGATATAGAGTTTGAAATTGGAGAAATGGTCATGCTTAAGGTTTCACCTTGGAAAGGCGTTGTTCGATTTGGTAAACGGGGGAAACTAAATCCAAGGTACATTGGACCATTCAAGATTATAGATCGTGTCGGACCAGTAGCTTACCAACTGGAGCTACCTCAACAACTCGTGGCTGTACATAACACTTTCCACGTCTCGATTTTGAAGAAATGTTTTGCTAAAGAAGATCTCACTATTCCATTGGACGAAATCCAAATCAATGAAAAACTTCAATTCATTGAAGAACCCGTCGAAATAATGGATCGTGAGGTTAAGACTTGATGGAATGGAATGCTCGTAGAGGACCCGAGTTCACCTGGGAGTATGAAGATCAGATGAAGAAGAAATACCCGCATCTATTTTAAGAAGATTCGTCAACACCTTCAACAGCTTAAAATTTCGGGACGAAATTTATTTAACGGGTAGGTACTGTAGTGACCCGAACTTTTCCATGTTTATATATATTAATTGAGATTGATATTTACAAGACTAAATGTTTCCAACATGTTAAGCAATCAAACTTTTTAAGACTTGATTAAATGAAATAAGTTTCATATAGACAATTGATCACCCAAGTTGACCGGCGATTCACGAACGTTACAAATTTGTAAAAACTACATGTTGTGGTATATATAGACATATATATATGGTTGACATGAGATTATGATGAGTAAGTATCTCACTAAGTATATTAACAATGTGTGATATACATAAGAAATGAGATTACTAAGTTAAGAAACTCTAAATGATATATATAACGATTATCGTTATGATAACGTCTACTAAATACATATGTATCATATTAAGATATTGATACACTATATTTAACATGATAAAATGATATTTAAATATATCATTAAGTGTGTTAACAATGAACTACATATGTAAAAACAAGACTACTAACTCAAGAATTACGAAACGAGACTTATATGTAACGATTATCATTGTAACGATATTTTAATGTATATATCATATTAAGAGATATTCATACATCATAATATCATGATAACATAATAATTTAACATCTCATTTGATATAATAAACATTGGGTTAACAACTTTAATTGATATCGTTAATTTAAAGGTTTCAAAACAACACTTACATGTAACCACTAACGAAGACTTAACGACTCCATTAGAATGTATATACATGTTGTGTTTTGATATGTATTCTTACACTTTTGAAAGACTTCAAGACACATATCAAAGTACTTCTACTTAACAAAAATGCTTACAATTACATCCTCGTTCAGTTTCATCAACAATTCTACTAGTATGCACCCGTATTCGTACTCGTACAATACACAGCTTTTACATGTATGTACTATTGGTATATATACTTCAATGATCAGCTCTTAGCAGCCCATGTGAGTCACCTAACACATGTGGGAACCATCATTTGGCAACTAGCATGAAATATCTCATAAAATTACATAAATATTAGTAATCATTCATGACTTATTTACATGAAAAGAAAATTACATATCCTTTATATCTAATCCATATACCAACGACCAAAAACACCTATAAACACTTTCATTATTCAATTTTCTTCATCTAATTGATCTCTCTCAAGTTCCATCTTCAAGTTCTAAGTGTTCTTCATAAATTCCATAAGTATAGTTTCATAAAAATCAAGAATACTTCCAAGTTTGCAAGTCTACTTCCAAGCTTTCTAATCCATTCCAAGTAATCATCTAAGATCAAGGAACCTTTGTTATTTATAGTAGGTTATCTTTCTAATTCAAGGTAATATTCATATTCAAACTTTGATTCAATTTCTACAACTATAACAATCTTATTTCGAGTGAAAATCTTACTTGAACTGTTTTCGTGTCATGATTCTGCTTCAAGAACTTTCAAGCCATCCAAGGATCCTTTGAAGCTAGATCCATTTTTTTCATTTTCAGTAGTTTTATCCAGAAAACTTGAGGTAGTAATGATGTTCATAACATTATTCGATTCATACATATAAAGCTATCTTATTCGAAGGTTTAAACTTGTAATCACTAGAACATAGTTTAGTTAATTCTAAACTTGTTCGCAAACAAAAGTTAATCCTTCTAACTTGACTTTTAAAATCAACTAAACACATGTTCTATATCTATATAATATGCTAACTTAATGATTTAAAACCTGGAAACACAATGAACACCATAAAATCGGATATACGCCGTCGTAGTGAAACCGGGGGCTGTTTTGGTTTGGATAATTAAAAATTATGATAAACTTTGATTTAAAAGTTGTTCTTCTGGGAAAATGATTTTTCATATGAACATGAAACTATATCCAAAAATCTTGGTTAAACTCAAAGTGAAAGTATGTTTTTCAAAATGGTCATCAAGATGTCGTTCTTTCGACGAAAATGACTACCTCTTTAGTAATTGACATGTAACTTAAATTTCCAACTATAAACCTATACTTTTTCTGTTTGAACTCTTAAATTAGAGTTCAATATGAAACCATAGCAATTTGATTCACTCAAAACGGATTTAAAATGAAGAAGTTATGGGTAAAACAAGATTGGATATTTTTGATCTTTTTAGCTACGGGAAATGTTTAACAAATCTATACAAATCATATCCTAGCTAACTTATATTGTATTATATATGTATTCTAATATATTATGTAATCTTGGGATACCAAAGACATGTATGCAAATGTTTTGACATATCATATCGACCCATGTATATATATTATTTGGAACAACCATAGACACTCTATATGCAGTAATGTTGGAGTTAGCTATACATGGTTGAGGTTGATTCCAAAAATATATATACTTTGAGTTGTGATCTAGCTTGAGACGTGTATACACTGGGTCGTGGATTGATTCAAGATAATATATGTCGATTTATTTCTGTACATCTAACTGTAGACAACTAGTTGTAGGTTATTAACGAGGACAGCTGACTTAATACACTCAAATCTTTAAAACATAATAAAAATGGTTGTAATTATATTTTGATCATACTTTGATATATATGTACATATTTGTATAGGTTCATGAATCGATTCGTGGCCAAGTCTTATTTCTGAGGAAGGAAATATCTGTGAAAGTGAGTTATAGTCCCACTTTTAAAATCTAATATTTTTGGGATGAGAATACATGCAGGTTTTATAAATGATTTACAAAATAGACACAAGTACGTGAAACTACATTCTATAGTTGAATTATTGAAATCGAATATGCCCCTTTTTATTAAGTCTGGTAATCTAAGAATTAGGGAACAGACACCCTAATTGACGCGAATCCTAAAGATAGATCTATTGGGCCTAACAAACCCCATCCAAAGTACCAGATACTTTAGTACTTCGAAATTTATATCATATCCGAAGGGTGTCCCGGAATGATGGGGATATTCTTATATATGCATCTTGTTAATGTCGGTTACCAGGTATTCACCATATGAATGATTTTTATCTCTATGTATAGGATGTGTATTGAAATATGAAATCTTGTGGTCTACTGTTATGATTTGATATATATATAGGTTAAACCTATAACTCACCAATATTTTTGTTGACGTTTAAAGCATGTTTATTCTCAGGTGAATACTAAGAGCTTCCGATGTTGCATACTAAAATAAGGACAAGATTTGGAGTCCATGTTTGTATGATATTGTGTAAAAACTGCATTCAAGAAACTTATGTCGATGTAATATATTTCTATTGTAAACCATTATGTAATGGTCGTGTGTAAACAGTATATTTTAGATTATTATTATTTGATAATCTACGTAATGCTTTTGAAACCTTTATTGATAAAATAAAGGTTATGGTTGTTTTAAAAATGAATGCAGTCTTTGAAAAACGTCTCATATAGAGGTCAAAACCTCGCAACGAAATCAATTAATATGGAACGTTTATAATCAATATGAACGGGACATTTCATGTTCATCCTTAACTTCTCTGATCTTTAATAGAGTACAAATCCTATTAAAGGTACGAAGATGTTCGTTTGGATCTTCCTTTGGCGCACCACTAAATCGGCATTGATTAGTTACCATGTGTAGGATTTGTCCTTTGATTTCATAATCTGGTGCATTAATGTCTGGTTGAGTAATTGCATGACCTTGGCCAGTGCGTTTAGCCCTCATTCGGTCTTTCATACTTAGAGGTTCCAGATTTTCCATGATTGAATTTGTTGAATCTGAATCACTAGAGGATTCTGATTTAATAGTTTCTTCCTCGACAATCTCTGGATGAGTGATTTGTGGTTCAGGAAAAATAATTACTGGTTCAGGATCTCTGAATTGTCCCTGAATATCCTCCGGATTCTCAATTGTGAGGCCGGGTTCAAAAAATGGATTATCGGAAATTTGAATTGGAGTACTTGGTAGACTAGATGACGATTCTAAAGAAAAATCAACGGCGACAATATTGGCTAGATGTCTTGATCGAGTTACAGGTGGTGAACGTATAAAAGGTGGTGAACGTTTTGCTCGGTGCATTCACAGAATATCCTATTAGTTATAAAAGATAAAAATTATATAAGCTATCAAATTAATAGACTTTTCTGATTTTGCCCACGTTTCGAATAGCCAATAGATGCAGCAGGTAGCCAGGACCCTTTAAATCGGAAGCCCACAACTCGCCACTAACAAATCCAACTATTACTACGAATCAGAAAATTTTGGATGTCTATCAATTTAACCGCTTAAAATAATTTTTTCGTCGAAATTTAAAGAAAATAAAAAAAATTCTATGTCCTAAAAACTAGAGCGTCGAGAAATAAGAAAGAAAAAGAGTGCGTCGTAAAACGTCAAAAAATAAAAGGTCGAAAAATAAGCGTCGAAAAATTCTAAAGCACCTAAATCTTAGTCTAAAAAAAAGCACTTAAGGGATTTTAGGGCAAAGCCTAAAAATCTAGAGCTACTATGGCAAAATACTAAGTTTAAAACTAATTACGAACGAAAAATTATAAATTACGAATAAAAAGATACAAAATATAAAAATAAAACTTAAAGTTATAAAAATACAATTTTTATAAAAATATTATATTTATATTATTTATTTTATAAAAGTATCAATTTATAATTAATAAAACTAATTTAAACTACATATTACAAATTAATAAAACTAAAACTAAATATTATTAAATTAAAAACCCTAATTATAATTAATTAATAATAATAATTATTAATACTCCGTAACCCTAATCGACAGTCTGAGGTTTCAGACCTGTCACCTCACTCCATGCAATCACATGGAGTGCAGGTTATATAGTCATGCGATTGCATGATTCCGGTTACCAGGCCTGATTAGTTGGGCTGCTACAGTGTCGGGCCCGAATACTTTTACTTATTATTATTTTTTTCTGTTTTTAATAAAATAAAATAACTTAAATAAAACTTATATAAAAAAAATAATTTACTTATTAGTTTTTATAACTTTTAACAATAAAAATATAAACTTTTTAATTTAAACACTTAAAAATATAGAAATATATTTTTCTTTTTATGTTTTTAAATTTTTATATTTAAAACTTTTTATATTTTCACAAAAATAGATTAAAAACTAAATATTTTTTTATAGCGTTTCGCTTTCGGCGTTGTTGAAGTTCCCCGGCAGCGGCGCCAAAAATACTTAATGTGTGCAGCGGTGTATACGAAATAGTTATATTTTTATTACGAAATACTATTAAATACGATACAATTTTACACAAGTTATTTATTTATTTATAGAGTGGATATACCTAAACCTTGTTACAACACTTATAGGCAGTGTACCTAATCGTACAGTAGTGTAGTTTTTAGTAAGTCTGGTTCGTTCCACAGGGAGCTAGCCAAGTTTAACGCTATATTTATTTTAAACTATATTTGTATAAGAATATATATATATATATATATATATATATATATATATATATATATATATATATATATATATATATATAAAAGTAATATTATTATTGTTATAAAAGGGGGTTTTTACCGTTTAATGGTCGGTTTGTCGATTTTATGTCTTAAGTCACAATTAAAACCTAATGTAAAATATTAAATATAAAATAACTTAATTTAAAGCGTAAAGTAAATGACGATAATTAAAGTGCGATAAATTAAAGTGCGTTAAATAAAATGAAGATAAATAAAATTACGATAATTAAAAAGTACGATAATTAAAAGTGCGATAAGATATAAAATAAAGGAATTATGCTTATTTAAACTTCCGTAATCATGATGTTCGACGTGTTGATTTTAGTTTATTACCATGGGTTAATTATCCTTTGTCCTGGATTATTCAATATGTCCATACGGTTTTTGTCTATAACAGTCCATCAGTCATAAATATAAAGTGCGAGTGTCCTCATCAAATTATCCTTATACCCGAAGTCAAATATTCCAACTAATTGGGGACTTAAACTGTAATAAGGTTGTTAGGATTTAACAAGTTTGAAACTCTTAAAACCATTTAAGATTATAATCAAAACGGAAGCGTGAAATTACCAATTTAACTTGTTAATCTTTAAACCAATATAAAGTTAAATCCCAATAGGATCAAGTTATGAAATCATGCTTACAAATTAACAAGAAAGGGAGAGTTATATACCTCCTTAAAACAAGTTTAAGGGCTGTCCAAAATGCTGATAAGATGATGAACAAATATGTAGAACTTCAAGCCTTTGATGCACCAACAACACGCTTTAAGTTAGCTAGACCTTAGAACCTTAACTACCTTGTCTAGCAAGCTTGAAACCCCTTGTAATTTGCTGAAAATTTCGACCAGGGATAGCAGCTAATGATGATGAATATGAATGAATTAAAGCTTCTAACTTGAAGCCTCAAGTGTAGCATACCCCAAGCTTTCAATCACCAACACCTTCCTTGAATTAGTTAGGATTTTAAGACACTTATTAAGCTAGAAACCAAGCTAATGAACCCTTCTTTGTTGCTTACTGATTTCGGCCAGCAGCCTCAAGAGAGAGATCTTGTGTGTATATGAAACTATATCACTTAAAGAATGAGTCAAGCTTGGTTATTAGAGACTAGCATGCACTTGAGGGAATGTGCATATGAAAAGTAACAAAAGATTGCATGGTTTGTCTCCCTTGGAAGACCAAAACCGCCACTTCCATGTGGGGTATTGTAAAAAGAATTTGTTTAACAAATATTATGTAAACACATGCATTTATTTGTTACTTGCACATTTTTATAAAACCTTTTATAAAATGTAACACATTTTAATTATTTAAACCCTTAAATAATTAATTCCTCAATGTATAAATTATCCAAATAATTTCTCAAGTGAAAATACTTTAGAAAACCGATTTTCTAAAGTTCAAGTGTCGCGTATTTACTTAACGAACCAATCGTTAAGATTAAATACTTATAAGGTGTCGGTAAGCTTGTTATTGGGTATGACCCGACTTGGATCATAACATATTAGCCACATTAATTTAATATGTCTCTCGGGCATATGAAATACCTTCAATCTCCCACTTGCATGAGAAACATAAGAAATTAATGCAAGTGATGGGTACAGCCTAACTACCGTCCATCACCCCAACATGCTATGACTTTGTGCCATTCAATAACATCATCCCTTTCGAGTACCCAACTCGAATATGAATATATATATATATATATATATATATATATATATATATATATATATATATATATATATATATATATATATATATATATATATATATATATATACATATATATAGGTGAATCTTTCATTATATCCTTTCATCCTAGATGTCATGTCAAATCCAAGATATACAGAGTGACCACTCTCTTATAAATTTAACTTTGTCAGGCCTTAGACATCTGACTCTCAACGAATAAGAGGGACAAATTCCATCTTGACTACATACGTCCTAGATACACACTTTGTATTATACCTGAGCTCTTCCTTATGTACTACCATATTTCAGAATAGCGAAGGAAAGAATCAAGGCATAATACTTGGTGAATATCAGGACCCAATATGTATCTCAGGTCAGAGGATACGATGATATTCGCCTTTATTCAAGATAACATGTGATCAACCACAAAGGCTCCATACAGTAAATCTTGAGAGCGGGTCTTCCAATATTTGTATCCCACAAATATCTATGAACCTTGGTAGCAACCTTGCCCCACATTCATTCCGTGAATGTTTACCAATCCAAGTTCATAATAGTCTAAACCTCACACTCATTCCCACAAATGTGATCGACTACAGAATTTAGAATAATAGCTTATTCATGGATAAAATATGCAAAATAGGAACTTAACTCAAAATAAATTAAACCATAATTATATTAATGAGTTTGAATCACTTCGTTCCGTTACATTACTTAAAATAGATCATGACCAATCACTAGAATATCGAAGCCCTAATGCACAAACATGTCCTTCATGTTTTGCTCCATGTAAGAGCTTCGTGAGTGGATCCGCTATATTAAGATCTGTGTGAACTTTGCGAATACATATCTTTCCCTTTTCAACTTCATCCCTAATGTAGTTGAATCTCCGCTCAATGTGACGGGTCTTTTGGTGAGCACGGGGTTCCTTGATTTGAGCAATCGTACCCTCGTTGTCACAAAAGATCTCAAGAGGGTCTTGAATGGTAGGGACCACTCCTGAGTCGTCGATGAATTTCTTCATCCATTCAGCTTCCCGAGCTGCCAATGAGGCGACAATGTACTCTGACTCTGTAGTGGATAATGCAACAACATCTTGTTTTGAACTCTTCCAAGAGACCACACCTCCATTTAATGTAAAGACATAACCGGATTGTGATCGAGAATCATCTCGATCAGTTTGGAAGCTCGCGTCCACGTAACCTTTTACAGCGAGTTCCTCCTCACCAGACCCGTATATAAGAAACATATCCTTAGTCCTCCTAAGGTATTTCAATATACTTTTAACAGCAATCCAATGACTGTTTCCTGGGTTATTCTGGTATCTACTTGTCAAGCTAAGAGCGCATGACACATCCGGTCTAGTACATATCATTGCATATATGATTGACCCAATTGAAATGTTCCGTTCTTATTGATTAAAAATGTTCCATATTAATTGATTTCGTTGCGAGGTTTTGACCTCTATATGAGACGTTTTTCAAAGACTGCATTCATTTTAAAACAAACCATAACCTTTATTTCATCAATAAAGGTTTAAAAAGCTTTACGTAGATTATCAGATAATGATAATCTAAAATATTCTGTTTACACACGACCATTACATAATGGTTTACAATACAAATATGTTACAACAAAATAAGTTTCTTGAATGCAGTTTTTACACAATATCATACAAGCATGGACTCCAAATCTCGTCCTTATTTAAGTATGCAACAGCGGAAGCTCTTAATAATCACCTGAGAATAAACATGCTTAAAACGTCAACAAAAATGTTGGTGAGTTATAGGTTTAACCTATATATATCAAATCATAATAATAGACCACAAGATTTCATATTTCAATACACATCCCATACATAGAGATAAAAATCATTCATATGGTGAACACCTGGTAACCGACATTAACAAGATGCATATATAAGAATATCCCCATCATTCCGGGACACCCTTCGGATATGATATAAATTTCGAAGTACTAAAGCATCCGGTACTTTGGATGGGGTTTGTTAGGCCCAATAGATCTATCTTTAGGATTCGCGTCAATTAGGGTGTCTGTTCCCTAATTCTTAGATTACCAGACTTAATAAAAAGGGGCATATTCGATTTCGATAATTCAACCATAGAATGTAGTTTCACGTACTTGTGTCTATTTTGTAAATCATTTATAAAACCTGCATGTATTCTCATCCCAAAAATATTAGATTTTAAAAGTGGGACTATAACTCACTTTCACAGATTTTTACTTCGTAGGGAAGTAAGACTTGGCCACTGGTTGATTCACGAACCTATAACAATATATACATATATATCAAAGTATGTTCAAAATATATTTACAACACTTTTAATATATTTTGATGTTTTAAGTTTATTAAGTCAGCTATCCTCGTTAGTAACCTACAACTAGTTGTCCACAGTTAGATGTACAGAAATAAATCGATAAATATTATCTTGAATCAATCCACGACCCAGTGTATACGTATCTCAGTATTGATCACAACTCAAACTATATATATTTTGGAATCAACCTCAACCCTGTATAGCTAACTCCAACATTCACATATAGAGTGTCTATGGTTGTTCCGAAATATATATAGATGTGTCGACATGATAGGTCGAAACATTGTATACGTGTCTATGGTATCTCAAGATTACATAATATACAATACAAGTTGATTAAGTTATGGTTGGAATAGATTTGTTACCAATTTTCACGTAGCTAAAATGAGAAAAATTATCCAATCTTGTTTTACCCATAACTTCTTCATTTTAAATCCGTTTTGAGTGAATCAAATTGCTATGGTTTCATATTGAACTCTATTTTATGAATCTAAATAGAAAAAGTATAGGTTTATAGTCGGAAAAATAAGTTACAAGTCATTTTTGTAAAGGTAGTCATTTCAGTCGAAAGGACGACGTCTAGATGACCATTTTAGAAAACATACTTCCACTTTGAGTTTAACCATAATTTTTGGATATAGTTTCATGTTCATAATAAAAATCATTTTCTCAGAATAACAACTTTTAAATCAAAGTTTATCATAGTTTTTAATTAACTAACCCAAAACAGCCCGCGGTGTTACTACGACGGCGTAAATCCGGTTTTACGGTGTTTTTCGTGTTTCCAGGTTTTAAATCATTAAGTTAGCATATCATATAGATATAGAACATGTGTTTAGTTGATTTTAAAAGTCAAGTTAGAAGGATTAACTTTTGTTTGCGAACAAGTTTAGAATTAACTAAACTATGTTCTAGTGATTACAAGTTTAAACCTTCGAATAAGATAGCTTTATATGTATGAATCGAATGATGTTATGAACATCATTACTGCTTTAAGTTCCTTGGATAAACCTACTGGAAAAGAGAAAAATGGATCTAGCCTCAACGGATCATTGGATGGCTCGAAGTTCTTGAAGCAGAATCATGACACGAAAACAAGTTCAAGTAAGATCATCACTTGAAATAAGATTGTTATAGTTATAGAAATTGAACCAAAGTTTGAATATGATTATTACCTTGTATTAGAATGATAACCTACTGTAAGAAACAAAGATTTCTTGAGGTTGGATGATCACCTTACAAGATTGGAAGTGAGCTAGCAAACTTGAAAGTATTCTTGATTTTATGTAACTAGAACTTGTAGAATTTATGAAGAACACTTAGAACTTGAACATAGAACTTGAGAGAGATCAATTAGATGAAGAAAATTGAAGAATGAAAGTGTTTGTAGGTGTTTTTGGTCATTGGTGTATGGATTAGATATAAAGGATATGTAATTTTGTTTTCATGTAAATAAGTCATGAATGATTACTCATATTTTTGTAATTTTATGAGATATTTCATGCTAATTGCCAAATGATGGTTCCCACATGTGTTAGGTGACTCACATCGGCTGCTAAGAGATGATCATTGGAGTGTATATACCAATAGTACATACATCTAAAAGCTGTATATTGTACGAGTACGAATACGGGTGCATACGAGTAGAATTGTTGATGAAACTGAACGAGGATGAAATTGTAAGCATTTTTTGTTAAGTAGAAGTATTTTGATAAGTGTATTGAAGTCTTTCAAAAGTGTATAAATACATATTAAAAAACTACATGTATATACATTTTAACTGAGTCGTTAAGTCATCGTTAGTCGTTACATGTAAGTGTTGTTTTGAAACCTTTAGGTTAACGATCTTGTTAAATATTGTTAACCCAATGTTTATAATATCAAATGAGATTTTAAATTATTATATTATCATGATATTATCATGTATGAATATCTCTTAATATGATATATATACATTAAATGTCTTTACAACGATAATCGTTACATATATGTCTCGTTTAAAAATCATTAAGTTAGTAGTCTTGTTTTTACATATGTAGTTCATTGTTAATATACTTAATGATATGTTTAATTATCATAGTATCATGTTAACTATATATATATCCATATATATGTCATCATATAGTTTTTACAAGTTTTAACGTTCGTGAATCACCGGTCAACTTGGGTGGTCAATTGTCTATATGAAACATATTTCAATTAATCAAGTCTTAACAAGTTTGATTGCTTAACATGTTGGAAACATTTAATCATGTAAATATCAATCTTAATTAATATATATAAACATGGAAAAGTTCGGGTCACTACAGTACCTACCCGTTAAATAAATTTCGTCCCGAAATTTTAAGCTGTTGAAGGTGTTGACGAATCTTCTGGAAATAGATGCGGGTATTTCTTCTTCATCTAATCTTCACGCTCCCAGGTGAACTCGAGTCCTCTACGAGCATTCCATCGAACCTTAACAATTGGTATCTTGTTTTGCTTAAGTCTTTTAACCTCACGATCCATTATTTCGACGGGTTCTTCGATGAATTGGAGTTTTTCGTTGATTTGGATTTCATCTAACGGAATAGTGAGATCTTCTTTAGCAAAACATTTCTTCAAATTCGAGACGTGGAAAGTGTTATGTACAGCCGCGAGTTGTTGAGGTAACTCAAGTAGGTAAGCTACTGGTCCGACACGATCAATAATCTTGAATGGTCCAATATACCTTGGATTTAATTTCCCTCGTTTACCAAATCGAACAACGCCTTTCTAAGGTGCAACTTTAAGCATGACCATCTCTCCAATTTCAAATTCTATATCTTTTCTTTTAATGTCAGCGTAGCTCTTTTGTCGACTTTGGGCGGTTTTCAACCGTTGTTCAATTTGGATGATCTTCTCGGTAGTTTCTTGTATAATCTCCGGACCTGTAATCTGTCTATCCCCCACTTCACTCCAACAAATCGGAGACCTGCACTTTCTACCATAAAGTGCTTCAAACGGCGCCATCTCAATGCTTGAATGGTAGCTGTTGTTGTAGGAAAATTCTGCTAACGGTAGATGTCGATCCCAACTGTTTCCGAAATCAATAACACATGCTCGTAGCATGTCTTCAAGCGTTTGTATCGTCCTTTCGCTCTGCCCATCAGTTTGTGGATGATAGGCAGTACTCATGTCTAGACGAGTTCCTAATGCTTGCTGTAATGTCTGCCAGAATCTTGAAATAAATCTGCCATCCCTATCAGAGATAATAGAGATTGGTATTCCATGTCTGGAGACGACTTCCTTTAAATACAGTCGTGCTAACTTCTCCATCTTGTCATCTTCTCTTATTGGTAGGAAGTGTGCTGCTTTGGTGAGACGATCAACTATTACCCAAATAGTATCAAAACCACTTGCAGTCCTTGGCAATTTAGTGATGAAATCCATGGTAATGTTTTCCCATTTCCATTCCGGGATTTCAGGTTGTTGAAGTAGACCTGATGGTTTCTGATGCTCAGCTTTGACCTTAGAACACGTCAAACATTCTCCTACGTATTTAGCAACATTGGCTTTCATACCCGGCCACCAAAAATGTTTCTTGAGATCCTTGTACATCTTCCCCGTTCCAGGATGTATTGAGTATCTGGTTTTATGAGCTTCTCTAAGTACCATTTCTCTCATATCTCCAAATTTTGGTACCCAAATCCTTTCAGCCCTATACCGGGTTCCGTCTTCCCGAATATTAAGATACTTCTCCGATCCTTTGGGTATTTCATCCTTTAAATTTCCCTCTTTTAAAACTCCTTGTTGCGCCTCCTTTATTTGAGTAGTAAGGTTATTATGAATCATTATATTCATAGATTTTACTCGAATGGTTTCTCTGTCCTTCCTGCTCAACGCATCGGCTACCACATTTGCCTTCCCCGGGTGGTAACAAATCTCAAAGTCGTAATCATTCAACAATTCAATCCACCTACGCTGCCTCATATTCAGTTGTTTCTGATTAAATATGTGTTGAAGACTTTTGTGGTCGGTATATATAATACTTTTGACCCCATATAAGTAGTGCCTCCAAGTCTTTAATGCAAAAACAACCGCGCCTAATTCCAAATCATGCGTCGTATAATTTTGTTCGTGAATCTTCAATTGACTAGACGCATAAGCAATCACCTTCGTTCGTTGCATTAATACACAACCGAGACCTTGCTTTGATGCGTCACAATAAATCACAAAATCATCATTCCCTTTAGGCAATGACAATATAGGTGCCGTAGTTAGCTTTTTCTTCAATAACTGAAACGTTTTCTCTTGTTCATCATTCCATTCAAATTTCTTCCCTTTATGCGTTAATGCAGTCAAGGGTTTTGCTATTCTGGAAAAGTCTTGGATGAACCTTCTGTAGTAACCAGCTAGTCTTAAAAACTGGCGTATGTGTTTCGGAGTTTTTGGGGTTTCCCACTTTTCAACAGTTTCTATCTTTGCCGGATCCACCTTAATACCTTCTTTGTTCACTATGTGACCGAGGAATTGAACTTCTTCCAACCAAAATGCACACTTTGAAAACTTAGCGTACAGTTCTTCTTTCCTCAATACTTCTAACACCTTTCTCAAATGTTCACCATGTTCTTGGTCATTCTTTGAGTAAATAAGTATGTTATCAATGAAAACAATGACAAAATTGTCAAGGTATGGTCCACACACTCGGTTCATAAGGTCCATGAACACAGCTGGTGCATTAGTTAAACCAAACGGCATGACCATAAACTCGTAATGACCGTAATGTGTTCTGAAAGCAGTCTTTGGAATATCATCTTCTTTCACCCGCATTTGATGATACCCGGAACGTAAGTCAATCTTTGAATAAACAGATGAGCCTTGTAGTTGATCAAATAAGTCGTCGATTCTCGGTAGTGGGTAGCGGTTCTTGATGGTAAGTTTGTTCAACTCTCGGTAGTCGATACACAACCTGAATGTACCATCTTTCTTCTTGACAAACAAAACAGGAGCTCCCCACGGTGATGTGCTTGGTCGAATGAAACCACGCTCTAAAAGTTCTTGTAATTGACTTTGCAGTTCTTTCATCTCACTGGGTGCGAGTCTGTAAGGAGCACGAGCTATTGGTGCAGCTCCTGGTACAAGATCTATTTGAAATTCAACGGATCGATGTGGGGGTAATCCCGGTAATTCTTTCGGAAATACATCGGGAAATTCTTTTGCAATGGGAACATCATTGATGCTCTTTTCTTCAGTTTGTACTTTCTCGACGTGTGCTAGAACAGCATAGCAACCTTTTCTTATTAGTTTTTGTGCCTTCAAATTACTAATAAGATGTAGCTTCGTGTTGCCCTTTTCTCCGTACACCATTAAGGGTTTTCCTTTTTCTCGTATAATGCGAATTGCATTTTTGTAACAAACGATCTCTGCTTTCACTTCTTTCAACCAGTCCATAGCAATTATCACATCAAAACTCCCTAGCTCTACTGGTATCAAGTCAATCTTAAAAGTTTCGCTAACCAGTTTAATTTCTCGATTCCGACATATATTATCTGCTGAAATTAATTTACCATTTGCTAATTCGAGTAAAAATTTACTATCCAAAGGCGTCAATGGACAACTTAATTTAGCACAAAAATCTCTACTCATATAGCTTCTATCCGCACCCGAATCAAATAAAACATAAGCAGATTTATTGTCAATAAGAAACGTACCCGTAACAAGCTCCGGGTCTTCCTGTGCCTCTGCCGCATTAATATTGAAAACTCTTCTGCGGCCTTGTCCATTCGTGTTCTCCTGGTTCGGGCAATTTCTAATAATGTAGCCCGGTTTTCCACATTTATAACAAACTACATTGGCATAACTTTCTCCGACACTACTTGCTCCGCCATTACTCGTTCCGACACATTTTGTTCCTTTCGTTCTACTAACCCCTGGTCCGTAGACCTCACACTTCACCGCGCTATGACCATTTCTTTTACACTTGTTGCAAAATTTGGTGCAGAACCCCGAGTGATACTTTTCACACCTTTGGCATAGCTGCTTCTGATTGTTGTTGTTGTTGCGGTTTTATTGTTGTTGGGATGATTGTTGTAGTTGCTGTTGTTGTTGTTGTTGTTGTTGTTGTTGTTGTTGTTGGGCCATTTGTTGTAGTTGCGATTGATGTTGCGATTGTTGGGATAATTGTTGCGATTATTGTTGTAATTACTGTTGTTGTTGTATTGGTGATTCTTATCACCATTTTCCTCCCACTTTCTTTTGACTTGCTTCACATTGGCCTCTTCAGCAGTCTGTTCTTTAATTCTTTCTTCAATCTGGTTCACTAGTTTGTGAGCCATTCTACATGCCTGTTGTATGGAGGCGGGCTCGTGTGAACTTATATCTTCTTGGATTCTTTCCGGTAATCCTTTCACAAACGCGTCGATCTTCTCTTCCTCATCTTCGAATGCTCCCGGACACAATAGGCACAATTCTGTGAATCGTCTTTCGTACGTGGTAATATCAAATCCTTGGGTTCGTAACCCTCTAAGTTCTGTCTTGAGCTTATTGACCTCGGTTCTGGGACGGTACTTCTCGTTCATCAAGTGCTTGAATGCTGACCACGGTAGTGCGTACGCATCGTCTTGTCCCACTTGCTCTAGATAGGTATTCCACCATGTTAACGTAGAACCTGTGAAGGTATGCGTAGCGTACTTCACTTTGTCCTCTTCAGTACACTTACTTATGGTAAACACCGATTCGACCTTCTCAGTCCACCGTTTCAATCCGATCGGTCCTTCGGTTCCATCAAATTCCAAAGGTTTGAAGGCAGTGAATTCTTTGTAGGTGCATCCTACACGATTTCCTGTACTGCCAGATCCAAGGTTATTGTTGGTATGTAGCGCAGCCTGTACTGCAGCTATGTTTGAAGCTAGAAAAGTACGGAATTCCTCTTCATTCATATTCACGGTGTGTCGAGTAGTCTGTGCCATTTCCTTCAAAATAGTCAAATGGAACAAGTTAATCATACAGAATATTAAGAGTAGTTAATAGTATTTCGTAGCATAATATGAACTCATTTATAAAAGCTTTTTCTTCATATTAGCGTTTTATAAGTTTAAATTCGGGTATTACCTACCCGTTAAGTTCATACTTAGTAGCTAATATACAATTCAACTACTACAATTCTATATGAAAAACTGATTATAATAATATTTCGCGTTCAACTTTTACACAATATTTTACAAACTTACAATACCGCTTACTTTACATATAGCATGAAATATAGCACACAATAAATTTGATACAAGATGGTTGTGAAGATAATTCTAGCTAGTACACAAGTCGTTCAGCAAAGGCAATAAAGACACGTAATTCATACGTCCAGAAACAAGTCATGCATTCTGGTTTTACTAGAATTACTTCCCATCCTTGGTCTTGTGGAACATAACCGTTATGGCCGTTGATAAGACAGCGTGTTGTAACATCGTCAAAGGGACGAGGGTTACGTAATGTCCAACAGTCCCGTAACAATCCAAAAACCTCATTTCTTACCCCAATTACCGACTCCGTCACTTGTGGGAACGTTTTGTTTAATAGTTGTAGCCCGATGTTCTTGTTCTCACTTTGGTGAGAAGCGAACATTACTAATCCGTAAGCATAACATGCTTCTTTATGTTGCATGTTAGCCGCTTTTTCTAAATCACGAAGTCCAATATTCGGATATATTGAGTCAAAATAATTTCTTAACCCATTGCGTAAAATAGCATTTGGGTACCCCGCAATATATGCGTCAAAGTAAACACATCGTAACTTATGGATTTCCCAATGTGATATCCAACATCTTTCGAACGAAAGCCTTTTATAAACCAAGGCATTCTTGGAACGTTCTTCGAATGTCTTACAAACTGATCTCGCCTTAAATAGTTGTGCCGAAGAATTCTGACCGACTCTAGACAAGATTTCATCAATCATGTCTCCGGGTAGGTCTCTTAAAATATTGGGTTGTCTATCCATTTTGTGTTTTTATACTGTAAAATAGACAAGAGTTAGATTCATAAAAGAAATACTTATTAATACAACCAATTTTTACATATATCATAAAGCATAAGCACACTATATTACATATATTACACCACACGAATACAACTATCTTATTCCGACTCGCTTGTTTCTTCTTCTTCGGTTTTGGTTCGTTTTGCCAAGTTTCTAGGGATATATGATGTTCCCCTAATACGAGCCGTCGTTTTCCACATTGGTTTAGAAAAACCTGGTGGTTTAGAGGTTCCCGGGTCATTGTTACAACTTAAGGACTTCGGGGGTTGACGATACATATAAAGTTCATCGGGGTTGGAATTAGATTTCTCTATTTTTATGCCCTTTCCCTTATTATTTTCTTTTGCCTTTTTAAATTCAGTTGGGGTAATTTCTATAACATCATCGGAATTCTCGTCGGAATCCGATTCATCGGAGAATTGGTAATCCTCCCAATATTTTGCTTCCTTGGCGGAAACACCATTGACCATAATTAACCTTGGTCGGTTGGTTGAGGCTTTTCTTTTACTTAACCGTTTTATTATTTCCCCCACCGGTTCTATTTCTTCATCCGGTTCCGATTCTTCTTCCGGTTCCGACTCTTCTTCCGGTTCCTCTTCGGGAACTTGTGAATCAGTCCACGAATCATTCCAATTTACATTTGACTCTTCATTATTATTAGGTGAGTCAATGGGACTTGTTCTAGAGGTAGACATCTATCACATAATATCAAACACATTAAGAGATTAATATATCACACAATATTCACATGTTAAAAATATATAGTTTTCAACAAAATTTGTTAAGCAGTCATTTTTCAAGTAAACACGGTCGAAGTCCAGACTCACTAATGCATCCTAACAAACTCGATAAGACACACTAATGCAAAATTCTGGTTCTCTAAGACCAACGCTCGGATACCAACTGAAATGTCCCGTTCTTATTGATTAAAAACGTTCCATATTAATTGATTTCGTTGCGAGGTTTTGACCTCTATATGAGACGTTTTTCAAAGACTGCATTCATTTTAAAACAAACCATAACCTTTATTTCATCAATAAAGGTTTAAAAAGCTTTACGTAGATTATCAGATAATGATAATCTAAAATATTCTGTTTACACACGACCATTACATAATGGTTTACAATACAAATATGTTACAACAAAATAAGTTTCTTGAATGCAGTTTTTACACAATATCATACAAGCATGGACTCCAAATCTCGTCCTTATTTAAGTATGCGACAGCGGAAGCTCTTAATAATCACCTGAGAATAAACATGCTTAAAACGTCAACAAAAATGTTGGTGAGTTATAGGTTTAACCTATATATATCAAATCATAATAATAGACCACAAGATTTCATATTTCAATACACATCCCATACATAGAGATAAAAATCATTCATATGGTGAACACCTGGTAACCGACATTAACAAGATGCATATATAAGAATATCCCCATCATTCCAGGACACCCTTCGGATATGATATAAATTTCGAAGTACTAAAGCATCCGGTACTTTGGATGGGGTTTGTTAGGCCCAATAGATCTATCTTTAGGATTCGCGTCAATTAGGGTGTCTGTTCCCTAATTCTTAGATTACTAGACTTAATAAAAAGGGGCATATTCGATTTCGATAATTCAACCATAGAATGTAGTTTCACGTACTTGTGTCTATTTTGTAAATCATTTATAAAACCTGCATGTATTCTCATCCCAAAAATATTAGATTTTAAAAGTGGGACTATAACTCACTTTCACATATTTTTACTTCGTCGGGAAGTAAGACTTGGCAACTGGTTGATTCACGAACCTATAACAATATATACATATATATCAAAGTATGTTCAAAATATATTCACAACACTTTTAATATATTTTGATGTTTTAAGTTTTTTAAGTCAGCTGTCCTCGTTAGTAACCTACAACTTGTTGTCCACAGTTAGATGTACAGAAATAAATCGATAAATATTATCTTGAATCAATCCACGACCCAGTGTATACGTATCTCAGTATTGATCACAACTCAAACTATATATATTTTGGAATCAACCTCAACCCTGTATAGCTAACTCCAACATTCACATATAGAGTGTCTATGGTTGTTCCGAAATATATATAGATGTGTCGACATGATAGGTCGAAACATTGTATACGTGTCTATGGTATCTCAAGATTACATAATATGCAATACAAGTTGATTAAGTTATGGTTGGAATAGATTTGTTACCAATTTTCACGTAGCTAAAATGAGAAAAATTATCCAATCTTGTTTTACCCATAACTTCTTCATTTTAAATCCGTTTTGAGTGAATCAAATTGCTATGGTTTCATATTGAACTCTATTTTATGAATCTAAATAGAAAAAGTATAGGTTTATAGTCAGAAAAATAAGTTACAAGTCATTTTTGTAAAGGTAGTCATTTCAGTCGAAAGAACGACGTCTAGATGACCATTTTAGAAAACATACTTCCACTTTGAGTTTAACCATAATTTTTGGATATAGTTTCATGTTCATAATAAAAATCATTTTCTCAGAATAACAACTTTTAAATCAAACTTTATCATAGTTTTTAATTAACTAACCCAAAACAGCCCGCGGTGTTACTACGACGGCGTAAATCCGGTTTTACGGTGTTTTTCGTGTTTCCAGGTTTTAAATCATTAAGTTAGCATATCATATAGATATAGAACATGTGTTTAGTTGATTTTAAAAGTCAAGTTAGAAGGATTAACTTTTGTTTGCGAACAAGTTTAGAATTAACTAAACTATGTTCTAGTGATTACAAGTTTAAACCTTCGAATAAGATAGCTTTATATGTATGAATCGAATGATGTTATGAACATCATTACTACCTTATGTTCCTTGTATAAACCTACTGGAAAAGAGAAAAATGGATCTAGCTTCAACGGATCCTTGGATGGCTCGAAGTTCTTGAAGCAGAATCATGACACGAAAACAAGTTCAAGTAAGATCATCACTTGAAATAAGATTGTTATAGTTATAGAAATTGAACCAATGTTTGAATATGATTATTACCTTGTATTAGAATGATAACCTACTGTAAGAAACAAAGATTTCTTGAGGTTGGATGATCACCTTACAAGATTGGAAGTGAGCTAGCAAACTTGAAAGTATTCTTGATTTTATGTAACTAGAACTTGTAGAATTTATGAAGAACACTTAGAACTTGAAGATAGAACTTGAGAGAGATCAATTAGATGAAGAAAATTGAAGAATTAAAGTGTTTGTAGGTGTTTTTGGTCGTTGGTGTATGGATTAGATATAAAGGATATGTAATTTTGTTTTCATGTAAATAAGTCATGAATGATTACTCATATTTTTGTAATTTTATGAGATATTTCATGCTAGTTGCCAAATGATGGTTCCCACATGTGTTAGGTGACTCACATGGGCTGCTAAGAGCTGATCATTGGAGTGTATATACCAATAGTACATACATCTAAAAGCTGTGTATTGTACGAGTACGAATACGGGTGCATACGAGTAGAATTGTTGATGAAACTGAACGAGGATGAAATTGTAAGCATTTTTGTTAAGTAGAAGTATTTTGATAAGTGTATTGAAGTCTTTCAAAAATGTATAAATACATATTAAAACACTACATGTATATACATTTTAACTGAGTCATTAAGTCATCGTTAGTCGTTACATGTAAGTGTTGTTTTGAAACCTTTAGGTTAACGATCTTGTTAAATGTTGTTAACCCAATGTTTATAATATCAAATGAGATTTTAAATTATTATATTATCATGATATTATCATGTATGAATATCTCTTAATATGATATATATACATTAAATGTCTTTACAACGATAATCGTTACATATATGTCTCGTTTAAAAATCATTAAGTTATTAGTCTTGTTTTTACATATGTAGTTCATTGTTAATATACTTAATGATATGTTTAATTATCATAGTATCATGTTAACTATATATATATCCATATATATGTCATCATATAGTTTTTACAAGTTTTAACATTCGTGAATCACCGGTCAACTTGGGTGGTTAATTGTCAATATGAAACATATTTCAATTAATCAAGTCTTAACAAGTTTGATTGCTTAACATGTTGGAAACATTTAATCATGTAAATATCAATCTCAATTAATATATATAAACATGGAAAAGTTCGGGTCATTACACCAATAGCAGACGCGTATGGGACATTCTTCATTCTCTCCTGTTCATCTTTTGTGGTGGGGCACTGAGATGAACTGAGAAGTGTTCCTCTTTGAATAGGTACCAAACCTCTCTTAGAGTCCTCCATCTTGAACCTTTTCAAGACCTTTTCAATGTATGCACTTTGATTCAAACCTATCAATTTCTTGGATCTATCCCTGTAGATCCCAATCCCCAATATGTATTTTGCTTCTCCAATATCCTTAATGGAGAAGCAGCTACTTAGCCAAGCCTTAACTCCTTGCATTTTCGGAATATCATTTCCAAATAATAATATATCATCCACATATAGTACAAGGAACATGACAGTGCTCCCACTAGCTTTCTTGTATACACAAGCTTCGTCACCATTTTTAATGAAGCCAAATTTCTTGGCTTCCTCATTAAAACGATGATTCCACATTCTTGAAGCTTGTTTTAGTCCGTAGATTGACTTCTTTAGTTTACATACTTTGTCAGGATGTTTTGGATCAACAAAACCTTCAGGCTGAACCATATAGACATCTTCCTCAAGATATCTATTTATGAAAGCAGTTTTGACATCCATTTGCCATATCTCATAATCATAATGTGCAGCAATGGCAAATAATATCCTGATAGACTTTAGCATTGCTACAGGTGAAAAAGTTTCATCATAAACAACCCCTTGAGTTTGAGTGAAACCTTTTGCTACAAGTCTAGCTTTGTATGTATCTAAGCTTCCATGTATGTCAGCTTTCTTCTTGAAAATCCATTTACAATCAACTAACTTGGAGCTAGTAGGTTGTATAACCAATTCCCAAACTTGGTTGTCATACATGGATTGCATTTCAGCTTTCATGACTTCCTGCCATTTATCTTTATCAATCCGTGATAAAGAATCTTGGTAGTTTGTTGGTTCATCCAAATCAACCGTATAGCAACCATCCACGAGAAATCCATATCTCTCAGGAGGATTACTAATCCTACCAGATCTACGAACGTTTTGTATACTTTGATCACACATGTGATCATTCTCAACATTTTCATGTTGAGTGCTTGTGTCAACCAATTGTGTATCATCTACTTGATCTTGAACCTCTTCAAGATCTATCTTCCTTTCACTATTACCTTCCATAAGGAACTTAGTTTCAAGGAATTCAGCCTTCCGAGCAACAAATACATTCTGCTCGGATGGATCATAGAAATAGTATCCCATATCATCCTTGGGATATCCTATGAAGATACACTTCGTGGATCGAGCATTCAACTTATTAGGGACGTAACGATTAGGGTAAGCTTCACATCCCCATACCTTTAAGTATGATAGAGATGGAGGTTTTCCAAACCACATCTCATGAGGAGTTCGTTCCACTTTCTTGGTTGGGGCCATATTTAGAATACGAGCCGCGAAGCTTAGACAATAACCCCAAAATGATAGAGGTAACGAGCTTCTTGCCATCATAGATCGAACCATATCCATTAGGGTTCAGTTTCTCCTCTCGGACACTCCATTAAGCTGGGGTGTACCGGGTGGAGTAAGTTGTGAGATAATCCCACAATTTCTAAGATGATCCTGGAAGGCATCGCTGAGGTATTCACCTCCTCTATCGGTACAAAATACCGTAATTGTCTTGTTGAGTTGATTTTGTACTTCATTTTAATATTCTTTGAATGCTTCAAAAGTTTCATCCTTGTGTCTTAATAAGTAGACATATCCGAAACGACTGAAGTCATCAATGAAAGTAACGAAGTACCTTTCACCATTCTTAGTCATGGGCTTAAAAGGTCCACATACATCCGAATGTATTAATCCTAATAAGTCTTTAGCCCTTTCATAGGTCTCTTTGAAAGGTGCTTTAGTCATTTTGCCTTGTAAACAAGATTCACATACATCAAACGAATCCAGCTCACTTGATTTTAAAAGACCATTCTTTTGAAGTGTATGCATTCAATTCTTGTTTATGTGACCAAGGCGACAATGCCATAAGTAGGAATCACTCAAATCCCTTTTGAGCTTCTTGGTGCTTGCTTGGTATATTGAGCTATCGAATGATGTGTTATCATGAACCAATTCATAAATACCATTCAAAGGCGAGGCCTTAAAATAGAACATATCATTTAAAGAAACATGGATATCATCATTAATAAAATTAAGATTAAAACCACATAGTCTTAAACGGGATACAGAAATAATGTTTCGTGTTAAATCCGGTGCATACAAAACATTTTTCAATATAAGCTCCAAACCACTTGGTAGCTTTAAAACAAAGTCTCCTTGAGCTTTTACGTGTACCTTTGCACCATTTCCCATGTAGAGACTTGTTGTTCCCGTATTTAGTTTACTTCTTATGAACCCTTGCAATGAATTGCAAATATGAGTTCCACATCCTGTGTCTAATACCCATGTATTAGAAGAAGTAATACTAAGCTCAACGTATATCATGTATACATTACCAGAGGTTTGCCCTGCATCCCTCTTTGCATTCAACTCCTTTAGGTAGACCGGGCAGTTGCGTTTCCAGTGACCTATCACACCGCAACCAAAGCACGGATCTTCCTTGAGGTTTGCTTGTCTGGCAACCTTTTGCGATTTAGTATTGTTGGTTGGGGCAACCAACTTCCCTTTTCCTTTGCCCTTGTAGGTGGGTACTTTCTTCTTAGCCACCTTTGGCTCAGAAGAGGATTCATCCTTGGATCCACCTTCTTTGATCATGAGCATGGGTGAAGCCTTTTTACCTATGCTTGATTCATCCGTCCTTAGCATGTCATGTAATTCACCAATGCTCTTATCCCAATCATTCATGCTGTAATTCAACACGCATGTGTCAAACCTTTTGACAAAGAGTTGTGGATAAGGTCCGTGGTTAATTCATTAGACACGGGACAGTTGAGACGGTGCAATCGATCAATGAGGCTTTTCATCTTTTGTACATTAGATGAAACGGATTGGGAGTTATTTTCCTTTTCGAGGATGGACCTCAATGATAGGTTATTAAAGTTGATTGATGCGTTTGGAATGTTGTTGTTATTATTGGCGGCCATCTACAAAATTTAACAAAGTTCGTTTAAGTATCAATTTCAATTTAACATTCAATACCCTTTAAATCCAATTGATATATTAAATTCTAGAATCCAATGGTAAACCAAATTCTGGTTAGGTGACCTTTATCCCGTCATTTGATTTAGCTAGGTAGTCATTATATGACAATTGCAATCCATTTGAAACTTCTAGAGTATGGGATCATGCAATCCTTTTGCATGGCATATTTATCCCATCAACGCCTATTTGTTCCTCATGCTTCGATGACCCTAAGTTCATGATTCCCAAATCAAGTCGTCCTACTTGTGTAAACGTGTAAACTTAACATACAAGTGGTTAGGTGACCTTTATCCCACAAGCATGTCAAATTCACCTTAACCACATTAGTTTGTTCATGACGGTTAGGTGACCTTTATCCCATCATGAGTTCCCTAATATGTTTAAGTGTCTCACAAAAGGATGGCGTTAAACTTGTTTACCTTGTTTGTAAAAGGGATTTTAAGTTTTCGTTTATTCTAGTATGAGAAAACTTTTATGCCATACACCAACATGCATTTAGTGTATGGTACTTATGAAAAACCACTTTCATGTCTTGTAATTTGCCAATTACTTGATATAAACCATTTTATATATATGTGATCCTTTTCTTGTTCTTAATAACCATTTATTAAGGTCTTTAGTTGCTTTTAATTTAACCAATTAAATTGTCATTTTGCATGTTATTAATACGTCTAATTTAACCAATTAAATTGTCGTTTTGCTTGTTGTTATCTTGTGATTAATTGTATCAACCAAACATACAATCCAATAAACAAACAAACAACCACACATGCAAAACAAGTATGTTCACAATCTAGCCATTTTGGTGGACATTTGTTTAGCCGAAAACAAATGTCACTGGGTTAAGGGGTAATAATACAAAGTAGGAGATTTCAAATCTCCCACTTAACCTTGCATCCATATGCTCCTTGTGTTCTTCAAGTCTTCATCATCTTGTATCTTCATTTTTTACAAAATATGTATCCTAATACATTTTTCTCTAGAAAATGAAAATACAACCTAATCTATTTTACATGCCAAATATAAAATAAATTACATAACCAAATGAATGAATTATTACATGCCAAATGAATAATTATTACAAACCAAATTGAATGAATTAATATTACATACCAAATGAATAATACAAATCATTCAAACATCCAACCAAATACAAGGTCAAGGCATAGATTGTGAACATTAACATACAACCAAGTATGAACCAAATGGAAGACCCCAAACCCATTTATGGGACTCAAACAATTCAGCATTCATCATGCACCCACCCAAACCCGATAATTTTTGCATTCTACTTTCATGCATGTACTTAGAATGCAAATATAGTGGGTTTAAAACAACAATTCGAAGCATATTTCAACAACTTCGGCTCTAGATACCATTGTTGGGATTTAACAAGTTTGAAACTATTAAAACCATTTAAGATTATAATCAAAACGGAAGCGTGAAATTACCAATTTAACTTGTTAATCTTTAAACCAATATAAAGTTAAATCCCAATAGGATCAAGTTGTGAAATCATGCTTACAAATTAACAAGAAAGGGAGAGTTATATACCTCCTTAAAACAAGTTTAAGGGCTGTCCAAAATGCTTATAAGATGATGAACAAATATGTAGAACTTCAAGCCTTTGATGCACCAACATCACGCTTTAAGTTAGCTAGACCTTAGAACCTTAACTACCTTGTCTAGCAAGCTTGAAACCCCTTGTAATTTGCTGAAAATTTCGACCAGGGACAGCAGCTAATGATGATGAATATGAATGAATTAAAGCTTCTAACTTGAAGCCTCAAGTGTAGCATACCCCAAGCTTTCAATCACCAACACCTTCCTTGAATTAGTTAGGATTTTAAGACACTTATTAAGCTAGAAACCAAGCTAATGAACCCTTCTTTGTTGCTTACTGATTTCGACCAGCAGCCTCAAGAGAGAGATCTTGTGTGTATATGAAACTATATCACTTAAAGAATGAGTCAAGCTTGGTTATTAGAGACTAGCATGCACTTGAGGGAATGTGCATATGAAAAGTAACAAAAGATTGCATGGTTTGTCTCCCTTGGAAGACCAAAACCGCCACTTCCATGTGGGGTATTGTAAAAAGAATTTGTTTAACAAATATTATGTAAACACATGCATTTATTTGTTACTTGCACATTTTTATAAAACCTTTTATAAAATGTAACACATTTTAATTATTTAAACCCTTAAATAATTAATTCCTCAATGTATAAATTATCCAAATAATTTCTCAAGTGAAAATACTTTAGAAAACCGATTTTCTAAAGTTCAAGTGTCGCGTATTTACTTAACGAACCAATCGTTAAAATTAAATACTTATAAGGTGTCGGTAAGCTTGTTATTGGGTATGACCCTACTTGGATCATAACATATTAGCCACATTAATTTAATATGTCTCTCGGGCATATGAAATACCTTCAAAGGTTTTAATACATTGTTAATGATTACACCAGGTTATCGACTGTATGCAATTCAAGGTTTTAATACTTTATTAACAATTACACCAAGTATCATTGTATGTAATCCACCTCTGTTTTAATGAGTCCATTGACTATTAATCCATTCCCGTGTCCGGTTAAATGATTGATTATTAGTACTTATAAATATCCCGCCCATCGTGTCCGATCGAGTGTATATGGTTATTTATAGATATGTAAAATTGTAAATCTCTATATTAAATTAACGAACTATCATTCAGTTAAACAAATATAAAGTCCATTAATAGCCCATAGTCCAATTTCCACAAGTGTCGGTCTTTTGTCCAAACCCCAATTATGGTACAAAGCCCAATAACCCCGTCTTTAATATTTAGCCCAACATCACGATTACTTCGTCTTTAAATAATCATAATAATAACTTAGCTACGAGACATTAATTTAAAAAGGTTAAACATAACTTACAATGAGTATTAATAGCGTAGCGTTACATGGACAGAATTTCGACTTACAAACTTACAACATTCGCCACTATAACCTTAATATTATTAACTTAATATTAAAATTAAAATTATAATTATAAATATATTTATATATCAGAGAGTAAGAGATAGAAAAAGATGTGAATAAATCGGCCAAAATTCGTGAACTTTATAGGACTTGGCCTGCTATAGGAAGCCATGCGACCGCATGGTTTTTGTGTGTCCAGGCTGTCATACCCCGTCCTAATCCATCTGGACGAAGTCACCAACATTTGGTCCCATTGCGATGATCGACTCCAAATGTTGTCTTTTAAAATGAGCAAATGCACAGCAGATGATTTCTTTCATACCTTAGAATAAATATGTTTTCAAGTGTCAACCAAAAGGTTGGTGAGTTCATAGGTTTATCATAAAACAATAAAATTCATCATTTTGATAGACCACAAGATTTAAATCCTGCATGGTACAAATGGGCCTGAATCCTATACCCACCTGTAATGTACATGCGATATCTTTTAAATACAGTACACCTTTCTCGTGTACGAAATCATCTTTCATTAATCATAGTAACCGTACACATAACTCGTGCATAAAAATAACATACACATAACCTGTGTATAAAATTATTCTCTCGATACATAACATTCACTTTTCATTGCTTTCATAGCTTGGCTTGGTAACCGACCTTAACATATAATGCTCATAATAATATCCCCAAAACAGAACATCTCGTCTGTATAATAATCATATAAACTTCGAAGTACTAAACACCATGCCCACTAGCCCTTCCGTCAAGTGAACATTCTGGGCGGGGGTGTTAAACCCGGTAGCTACCTTTAGGATTCACGTCAATTAGGCGTGCACTAATTCTCAAAATTGGTGATGTTCCCTAATTCTTAGGTTACCAAGCAATAATAATCAGGGGAAAAATATTCATATCAATTGTGGCAATTATCATGTCCACATAATTCAATGGTGGCAATTATCACGTCCACATAATTCATTCGAGGAATGTTTTGCTTGTGTCTATCGCGTCAAACATTTATAAAAGCATTTCATGTATTCGCAGTTCAAAATATATTTCAAAAGCATTTAATAAAGCAGTTGTAAAAACAGCGCATGTATTCTCAGTTCCAAAAATGTAAAGAGTAAAAGGGAATCAAATGAACTTACGCATATAAATATTGTAAAACAGTCTTTAAAACAGTGCATGTATTCTCAGCCCAAAAATATAAAGAGTAAAAGGGAGCAAATGAACTCACCTAATGTATTTTGTAGTAAAAATACATATGACTATATTGAACAATGCAGGGTTAGCCTCGGATTCACGAACCTATATTATGTATATACATATTAACACATATATTTATAATCGAATAAATTTCTATATAATTATTGGTGTTATTATAATATGTTAGTATAAATTATAACTTAATGTTATATATATTTAAAAATGTCTAATATATATATATATATATATGTGTGTGTGTGTGTGTGTGTGTGTGTGTGTGTGTGTGTGTGTGTGTGTGTGTGGTTAGCATTATATAAAAAAATCATTTGTTTGTTATATATATAAGTATTTATATAACTAATATTAATATGTTTGATTTATGGTATATAAACTATTATTATAATTATAATATATGTATTAAGTATATTTTAAGTACAAAATATTTATTTGTAACAAAAGTGACAGTTTTCGATAATAATGATTTACTAATAATAATGACCTTCTTTGATATTGATAATACTGATTATAATGATGATATTGTTAAAAATGATACTTTTGTTAATAATAATAATAATAATAGTAATACTACTAATTGCAAAAATGATATTAATACTAATATTAGTGAAAATAATAATAGCTTTTATTATTTTATATTTTTTTATATAGTAACAATAATAATAACCCTAATCATAATTATAATAATATTAGTAGTCCTAAAATGATAATTTAATAATAAGAATAACATTATTAATACTTGTAGCGATAATAATATTAATTGTTATATCACATATTATGATACTAATAATAATTATTATAATACTTATATTAATAATAATAATAATAATAATAATAATAATAATAATAACAACAATAACATTAATCATAGTAATAACACTAATTACAATAATAATAATAATAATAATAATAATAATAATAATAATAATAATAATAATAATAATAGTAATAATAATAATAATAATAATAATAATAATAATAATAATAGTAATAATAATAATAATAATAATAATAATAATAATAATAATAATAATAATAATAATAATAATAATAATAATAATAATAATAATAATAGTAAAATTACTACCTCACAAGAATAAGCTCCTAAAAATAATTGCCTTTGCCCGAACTCGAACCCGAGACCACTCGCTCATTTGAAACACACTTAACCATTGGACCACCTTGGGTTTTCTGTTTTAGTAGCTATTTTTAATCTTATAACTCGTCGGGCTTCTGCTTACCATCATTGTTGGCCCAATCGAAACAGTACACGGCCCAAGCTTAGTAAAAGCCTGGTTAGTTCTTGGAAGCCCAACTCGCAGTTAAACAAGCCCAACAGCTTCTATTTATAAATTAAAAAAAATATGCAGCCGGCTAGGTTCGATCCTGTGACCTCTCGCTCCCTCACCAACACACTAAACCATTCCTCCATCCCTTGTTTTTCTGAAATATACTTGACCCAAACTTATTTAACACGAAACTACATAGTCCCATCTTCTTCTTCTTCTTCAACAGTTTCCCTCAATCCAACAAGCATCAAGCTATAACAACGAAAGTATGATTTTAAATGCGACTTGTAACAACCATAAAACTAACAAGGGTATTCTTGAAAAAAAAAACGAACAAAAAAAATAAATAAATAAATAAAAAGAATACCTCCTGCTGTTGTCGCTATACTTTAAAAAAAAATGTTTGGTGATAGTTGATGGTTCTCGATGGTTTGTTGGGTTGTGGTAGTTTCATGTGGGTTTCGTTGGTGTCTTTTTGAAAAGGAGTTAACACATTAGTAACAAATAAGCAATGATGATGTTGGGTCCTATGGTTTGAATGAAACAGAACGATGAGTAAGTATGAGGTGGTTCTCGGTCATAAACATGAAAGAGAGAGAAGAATGTGACGGATGTGGGAGGTGAAGTTGTCCGAAGGTTAGGGGTGACAGGATGATGTTTTACTGTGAAGGTGGGTAGTGGTGGAGTGTGGCGGTTGTCTATGGTGGTGGGAGGAATGGAAGATGATGATTGAGATAGGGTGAGATGGTGATGATTCCGTTTGAACTTGGAATAAAAATATGATCACTGTGATTGGTGGAGGTTGACGGTGGCGTTCACGGTGGTGTTTCAAGGGTGACCTTGGTGGTTGCCGGTTAAGGGTTAAGACGGTTGAAGAAAAAATATAAGTGTAATCCTAAGTATATGTATCATATGCTTATATATAAGATATATTTCAGAACTCATAGATCATAAAGTTAATAATAATAATAATAATAATAATATAATAATTAATAATAATAATTTAATAATAATATGAAACATGTGAAAATCATATAGCAGCCATCGGTGATAATATCTACCGACAGTTTAATAGGGCTAGTATTTCGTACTCCGTTGTAAATCAGTGGCGGATAAAAGTCTTTGGAAAAATACCAAAATTTTAAATTAACTATATTTATTTATTTTGGTCATTATGGTATAAAATTAAGTCATTAATTTAATAAATAAAAATTACATCAACTGTCCCTCTCATTTATGGGTAAAATATAAAAAGTGTTAAAATTAAATAATTAGGTCCTAAATATACTTTTAATTAGCCTATAACTTATATAACTCATTTTCGTATCACCGTTTATTTAAATATCACATTAGTTCCTTTTTAACTCGTTTACTATTAATCGAATTACAATTGAGCGTTAACGTCGTTTACTAAATAGCTTCGAAATCACAAAATATATTTAATATACTTTTTATGTATATATATAGATTTATTTTATATAATAAATTTTTATTGTCTCTTATATTATTTTATAATTTAAATCATATATTAAATCAACTATATTTTAAAGTATTATATGTATTTATATATTTAAATATATATATGTATTTATTTATTTATATGTAATAGTTCGTGAATCATCGAAAATGGTCGAAGTTAATTTGATTGTATAAAAACAGTTCAAAATTTTTTAGACTCCAGACTTTGCTTATCGTATCTGAAACATATAAAGATTAAGTTTAAATTTGATGGAAAATTTTCGGGTCGTCACGGTACCTACCCGTTAAAGAAATTTCGTCCCGAAATTTGATTGGGATGGTCCTGGTTAACAATAAATATGTTTTCATGACACATACGAGTTGAGATTTAGAGTTTTATCAACTTTGAGAAATATAGATAAAATAATTCGATTATTCGAAGAGTACGAATGAAGTTATCGTAAAAGGGTGAAATGAGAAAATAAAATTTCGTCATATCTTTTGACGTTGATACGATTGATTTCTGGAAATCGAGGGATTTAAAGAAAATCTTCGCAATCTTTAAAAGATTTGATTCCTCAGTGATTAAGGAAATTAAGATCTTCTTTGGTTAAATGCGATAATCTGTATTGATTGTTCTGCCGGATATTTCACTATAAATCCACCCTCTTAATTTCCTTTATATTATGGAGTTCCATCTTTTTGTTTTCTCTTTCCGACTTTAAGTCAAGCGAATAGTGATCCAGAATTCTTAGGTATGGAGTTTTGAATGAACATGACTGTTGTTCTAAGAGAGAGATTGTAATAGCACGATTTTGATTGGTTAAATTACCTAAATTCTAAAGAAAAATAGAACTATCAAGAAATTATGTTCTTGATGTGTTTGGATATTAGGTAGAATGTAAGAGTCGTGTATCATGGCACATGATGACGTTATAGTCTGTGAATCATCACTTTCCATTAGAAACTCAGCATGACTTACTGTAATATAATCACGTTGATCAAGTGTCATTATATTATACTAACTCATGTTTCAGTTCCCAACACTACTTCAAAAGCATTCATATTTTAAATTTGAATTTTTCAGAATTTAGAAACTACAATAGTTTCCTTTTATGATATATCAAAGATAGCGCGGAGAGATAATTAATATCGGACGAGAATATTTATGAAGATATCTTCAGAAATATTGAGGATATTCATAATGAAAGATACGATAATATATTAGAATTTTATAATCAAATTGTGAATGAAGAAATTCATTCACGATGATTTAGAGCAGTTACGGAGTAAGGTATTCGCTAAGGATTTCATCAGAAATAGAATCATCAGGATTATTTATGTATAAGTTTAGTCTTTGTGATTTGTGTAGAGTCTCCTTCATGGTTGGCTCAATCCATTTTTCTAGTACAAATTCTCCATTGAGTGTTTCCAACACTCCATTCTTTACCATTAAACTTTTGACTGTTAAGGCAGTCTTCAGTTTTCACTGCTTCATCAGCTTTTTCAAAGTTTAATGTATTGATTCGTAGGCTGGGTGCTTTTCAGAATTTAGAATGGAAGGTCATAATTCTAAGAGATAGATGTTATATGAAAGGACCCGTTCATATACATTATAAACGATTCACAATAGTTGATTACATCGCGAGGTATTTGACCTCTATATGATACATATTACAAACATTGCATTCGTTTTTAAAACACAAACTTTCTTTACATCGAAAATTGACAGGCATGCATACTATTTCATAATATCCACTATCCAATTATAAATTAACTTAATAGTAATCTTTGATGAACTCAATGACTCGAATGCAACGTTCTTCGAAATATGCCATGAAATACTCCAAGTAATATCTTTAAAACAAGCAAATGCACATCGGAAGATTTCTTTTATACCTGAGAATAAACATGCTTTAAAGTGTCAACCAAAAGGTTGGTGAGTTCATTAGTTCATCATAATCATTCATTTCCATCATTTTAATAGACCACAAGAATTTCATTTCCAGTTCTCATAAATATACGTCCCATGCATAGAGACAAAAATAATCATTCATATGGATTGAACACCTGGTAACCGACATTAACAATATGCATATAAGAATATCCCCATCATTCCGGGATCCTCCTTCGGACATGATATAAATTTCGAAGTACTAAAGCATCCGGTACTTTGGATGGGGTTTGTTAGGCCCAATAGATCTATCTTTAGGATTCGCGTCAATTAGGGTGTCTGTTCCCTAATTCTTAGATTACCAGACTTAATAAAAAGGGGCATATTCGATTTCGATAATTCAACCATAGAATGTAGTTTCACGTACTTGTGTCTATTTTGTAAATCATTTATAAAAATTGCGCATGTATTCTCAGCCCAAAAATATAAAGGGTAAAAAGGTAAATGAAACTCACCATACTGTATTTCGTAGTAAAAATACATATAACGTCATTGAACAAGTGCAATGTTGGCCTCGGATTCACGAACCTAAATTAATTATGTATATATATGTGCTAGTCAATATTTGTCTAACAAATTAGGTCAAGTCATAGTGTACCACAATCCTAATGCTCGAGACTAATATGCAAAGATCAACAAAAGTTAATTTGACTCAAAATGATTTCCAAAATTTATACATGATTATTATATAGTTTAAATATCGTCGTTTTATATTTTTAAATATTTTTAAAAGATTTAATAGAGTAAATAATATAATTCATTTATTAATAAATAAAATTTTATATAAAAATATACTTTTATATATCTTAAGTAATAAAATTTATAAAGTTAATTTAAAAAAAATATTATGATAGGTTTTATTAAGGTAATTATATTATTTGTATTACATATTTATTTGATAAAATAACATTGATAATAATAATAAGTAAAAGTTGTATTATTTTACAATAATTATTATTATTATTCTTTTAAAAATATCAATATTTATATTTACTAATAATGATATTATAATAAAACGATAATTCTAATTATGATAACTTTAATATTTATGATACTTTTTAATATTAACTTTAAAATAATAATTCTATTTAAAATGATAATAATAATGATATTTTATAATAACAATGACATTTCTATTAAAATGATATTTTTTATTAAAATGATAGTTTTAATACTAACGATACTTTTAATAATAATAGTAATGATAAAAATAATAAGAATGATAATTTTATCTAGATCAATATCTTATAATATTTTAATTTCATCATGATACTCATACTCATTATTTCCTAATCGTTTCGTTTAATAGCTTTTAATCGTCTTTTATATTGTGTTTATAATACTAATAATAATAGTACTAAAAAGAATTAGGTGTTACTAATATTAGTTTTAATTACAATAATACTAATAATGATAATTACTATGATATTATTAATAATACTAATAACTATTTTAATGATAATAATAATAATAATAACAATAACAATAACCATTTTTAAATAGTGATATATATATTAATAATGATAATAATAATAATAATAATAATAATAATAATAATAATAATAATAATAATAAAATAATAATAATAATAATAATAATAATAATAATACTAATTATAACTTTAACGATGATAACAATAGTAATAATAATAAAAATAATAATTTTTAATGATAATTCCTTTTATTAATAATGATAATAATAAGATAAAACTAGAACGACGATAATAACGACGATAATAATAATCATTTTTATAAAAATTCAATTGACTATAACTTCTAATCCGTTCATCAAACCCATTCGATATCTAAATGAAAAGTTCTCAATTTTTCGCTAGCCTTCCAAGGACATACATATCTTATACCTTATCTCAACCGCAAGTGTAACTAATTCAGGATTCAACATAACCTATCTAAGGGCAATATCAAAAGTAAAAGCATGCATAATCCTATATTCTCGAGCACTAGTCAGGGATACACTATTAATATGTAAAAATAATTTACGAGTACTCACGTATCAATATTGAGATTCAATATTGCAGGAAAGGTACGTAGACGCAACGGAGACGATAAACACTAGATTGACCTCACAAGCATACCCATGAACCATACCCATCACCTCCATAGCTATAACCCATGTTTTCCTTAGCTCTATCCCGCTCGAAAAATCCATTTTGAAATAATACGCTCATGACCTCGTCGTAGTATTTTATGTATACTAATAATATCTTGAAATAATACTGAGTAAATATATATATATATATATATATATATATAAGTCGATTGAGAGAGTTTAGAGAAATATATTTCAAGTTTCTATGAAATAATAAAATCTATTGAATTCTATTTATAATATATTTTTGAATTATTAAAGTGAATTATTAAAGTATGAATTATTAAAGTGAATTATTAAAGTATGAATTATTAAAGTGAATTATTAAAGTATGAATTATTAAAGTGAATTATTAAAGTATGAATTATTAAAGTAAATTATTAAAGTAAATTATTAAAGTTAAAGTAAAGTAAAAGTAAAGTAAAGGTAAAGTTAAAGTATAGTAAAAGTATAAAACTATGTACGTATAATACGCGTATAAATATATATAAAATTAATTTAAATCATTATTTATATTTAATAAAATAAAATATAAATATCGTTATCTTTATCATACTGGTTAAGTAATGAGTTGTCAAAAGTGGTTCTAGATATTTATAAAAGTTATATACGTTTTAATAATAAAGTTCTTTTTAAACTAAAAACGTTTTTGTACGTTTGAAAATAAATCAAATAAATATGATAATTTTGTTTTCCAAAACTAAATATATTTAAGAATCATTTTGTTAAAAGGTTAAAATAATGGAAATCGTTATATCATAAAACGTTTTAGAAAAGTAGAATCATATATATTCATAATAGGTTTCAAGTTTTTAAATTACGGTCTGTTGGTGAAGCATGAGATAAAGTCCAAAGGTTAAATAAACGTATGAAAAATGTCGAGTTACTTAACTTGTCGATATCCAACATCTAAGTTATTTACACTCCACGTTCTTACTTATAAATCACTTTACCATTTTCCGAATGTTGTCAAAAAGAATAGATTTCTTAAATCACAGTGGACCTCATAACATAGACCCGTAATCATATCACAATGTATCTGATAAATCAATCATTTGATATTATCTTCTAATTCCATCGATAAACATATTGAAACAAATGCGTTCGTGTAAAGTAATATACGTTTAATACTTTATTAATATTCTCAAGTTATAATATATATATATATATACATATATATACATATCTATTTATATATAACGGTTCATGAATCGTCGGAATTTGGTCGAGGTTATAATGAATGTATGAACACAGTTTAAAATTCTTGAGATTTAACTTAACAAACTTTGCTTATCGTGTCGGAATAATATAAAGATAAAGTTTAAATTTGATTGGAAATTTTCGGGTTGTCACAGTACCTACCCGTTAAAGAAATTTCGTCCCGAAATTTGAATGGAATGGTCATGGCTGACAATAAGTATGTTTTCATGACGTATACGAGTTGAAAATTAGAGTTTTATTATCATCAAGTAATATAGATAAAGCAATTTGATTTTTGTGAAGGGTACGAGTGAAGTTATCACAAAAGAATGAAATGAGTAAATGCACGTTCTTTTTAACCAATGACATAGTCACGGTTGATTTTTGAAATTCAAGGAATTTAGAGAAAATCTTCGTAATAAGATTTGGTTCTTCAAAAATTAAGGAAGTTAAGATCAGCTTTGATTAAATGCGATAATATGTTTTGATTGCTCTGTCGGATATTTTACTATATATCCACCCCCTTCGTTTCCTTATTTCCACAACTCACACCTTTTATTCACTAATATGCTCCATCCAGTTCTGATTCTTGATATACTCCTAACTTTCATATCTGTCATTCTTTTCTTTCATCTGCCACCGGAAGAATCTATTTACTTTTACTATACTCTTAGTTTTATAGTGTTTTTAGTTCTCCCATGTCTTTATATTGCTATATGCATCGATATATATGGTTTATAATTTCTGGGTCGTCGTTGGGCTTTATATCCTCCTTTATATTTCGAAGTCCATGCTTCTGTCTTCTATAATTATTGTCATCCACAGTTAATGATCCCTTCTATTTGCTGCGATTTATACTCCTATTTCTATTTCGGAGCTTCATTCTTTCGTTTCCTCTTCTTGAGATTAAGCACCGTATGTAATGGTCCAGAATTTGTAGATATGAATTTTTGAATGAACATAGTTAATGTTCTAAGAAGGAAATTGTAATGGCACGATCTTGATTTGTTAAATTACCAGAATACCCTAGAAAAGACCGAATCATCAAGAAATATTTTTTTGATATTTTAGAGATTAAATAGAATATAGGAGTCGTGTAACATGGCACATGATGACGTTATGATCTGTGAATCATCACGTTCCATTTAGAAACTCAGCATGAATTACTGTAATATAATCACGTTGATCAAGTGTCATTATATTATACTAACTCATGCTTCAGCTCCCAACACTACTTAAAAAAAAATCCTATTTTAAACTCGAATGTTTCGGAATTTAGAAACTAAAATAGTTTCTTTTATGATGTAATACAGATAGCGCGAAGAGGTAAATGATTTCGAATAAGAATAATTCAGAAAATATCTTCAGAAATATGGAGGATATTTATAATGAAAGATATGATGATATCTTAGAATTTCTAATATCAGAGGATGATGAAGAATATTGTCCGCAGGGGTTTAGAGTCAAGAGCAAGGTATTCCTTTAATGACTTCAGCAGGTACTGAATCATTTAGATTCTTTGAAGGCATGTTTCGCCCTTGTGATTTGTCCACAGCCTCTTTCATACTTTGCTCAATCCGTTTTCCAGTTCCAAAACTTCTCTTTTTCTGAGCTTTGCCAATACACTATTCTTTATCATCAAACTTTTTACTGTTAAGATCGTTTACAGTTGTTGCTGCTTCGTCAGCATTTCAAGAACTAGTTCACAGTTCAAGGTGTTTTTCAGAAACTTCACATTCAAAGTATGTAAGTCCAGGAGATAGACGTTGTACGTACACATATAACTGTTGGCGTAGACAAGCTGCGAGATTTCAAATTAATGATTGCTAATTCCCGATGATTCGTATGGCAATTCTTGTTACAAGATGCGAATGAGTAAATGGTGGGGTTTCAATGAATAACTATAATGACTTTTTGGATAGGTTAAAGTCAAAGGGTAATGAAGTTGTTGGTACATCTGCTAATAATGTGGTGGGATGTAAAAGGTTCCCTGGTAACAATGGTGTATATCTCAAGGTTATAATAAGGTTAGTCTGACTGAAAAGTCGAAGTTGACTTGCTGGAGCTGTGACAAAATTGGCTACTTTGAAAAGGAATTGCAAAGTTATTTTTGCTAATAAATGCCAAAGAATCTGACACAGATATGTGTGGAATTATGACTTTGGTTTCGAGTGCTTTTTAAGTACCTAACTGTGGATAATATGTGGTTGGATCATCATCTCGATTGCTCATTATTTGAAGTGTCTTCAGATATTTTCGAAGGGTTTGAACACAGATTGTAATCGTTAATATACATTTGATGTTCTAACACAGTTTTGAAGTCAAAATATAGCTTTGAAAGATGTAGGAATCTAAAAGTGATGATACCGGTTATATCTCGAATTGAATTCTGAGGTTTCAAAATCAAAATTTGTAATTGGGTTTGAATGAGTATGGTTGTTTTGATCTCTATGAAAGAATGTATATTATTGTGAAAGTAGGAAGTATAGTTGATAATTTGCTTGATCAGATTCGAAGAATGTAACATATTAATTGTGAATATATATATCTCTCGGGTATTACCTACCCGTTAAAAAATTTCACAATTAATATTTTGTACATAAGAATTTTATTACAGTCTTTGTGAAAATATATATGTATATATTCTCCTCAGATATAACATAAATTTTAATGAGTTAATACTAAATTAAACTCATTCGATTTACGGTTGAAACTAGAATTGAATAATCCCTTGAAGGCTTTAGAGATTACATAAGTATTTCTTCAATAATATTGAAATTACGAATCAATACTTCATTATTTGTTGAGGCGTGATGTTGATTTTTGTTAAATTCTTGTGAACTTCGCAAAGTACGAGTGATGGTATCTGAGAAGTTTCGGTTACATCGATGATGAAAGTGTAAAATCAAATATATACTTGATTTATTATGAATTGGAATTTGTTGAATTGAGACAGAGATTGTAGTTAACGATGGTTAAGTTGCGGGTGAAGGACGTACATTATTGAATATTTGTAAGATGAATTAACCGAGTAGTTAAGATTCACACACAATAGCTTAGCACGGAAAGATTTATTTTTATTTCAAAATATGTATATATAAAATACACATATAATTTCTTCAGAGGGGGTGAGTTAACTCTTCATAATTCCTTGATACAATTTACGCGTTATTGATTCGTAATGATGTCCACAGTGATTCTTGAACTGACGGAGTTTGTGATGTTATAGGTGTTGTTGATTCTGATGTTGACTGTACTGACGATGCTGGTGACGTTGACGGTACTGTTGATGCTGTTGGTAAAACAAGTTTAGCTTGTTAATCACACACCATTTTTGTCAGGGTTTCTACTCTTCCTTCTATCATTTTGGTTCGCTTAACTGATTTATGGTTAGGGCTAGATTAGATAATCTCTAAGACTTTAGAGATTACATAATCTCCGTGGAATGTTTCTCCAATGAAGTTATGAATTAATACATCGTCAGTTATTGTTGCTGGTATTCCTTGATATCTATGGTGCGTATGACGTTGATGCTCGTGGGACAGATTGTGAAGTTGAGGTTTACGACGCGGTTGTGGTTGGAGGTGGTAATGGTACTGTTGGCGTTGATGATGGTGGTACTGGTTATGCTGCTGGTGTTGCTGCTGGTGCTGCTACTGGTGTTTGTAATTTTTGCACCATATTCTCCAAAGCCACTACCCGAGCGCGAAGCTCGTTGACTACTTCTATTACACCGGGGTGATTGTCGGTTCGGACGAGCGAATAAATAAAATCTAGAATTTGATGGAGTATATAATCGTGACGAGATACTCTGGAAATGAGAGAGAAAATGGTGTTTCGGATAGGTTCGTCGGTAAGTGCTTCAGGTTCTTCGTCAAGAGGGCAATGTGGTGGATGGAAAGGATCGCCTTCTTCTTGTCTCCAATGATTGAGGAGACTACGAACCCATCCCCAATTCATCCAGAATAGATGATGACTGATTGGTTGATCCATTCCAGTCACACTGCTTTCGGAGCTTGAGTGAGATTCCATTTCAGAATCCGAGTGACTTGAACTGATGACAACTTCCATTTCGTACGATTGGATAAAGGATTTTTCGATATAAAATGATTTTTCGGCTATCGGGTGGTATTCTATTTACATAGGATATCCATATATGTATATAGATCAAAAGATTTCGTAGATTACGGAGGAATTTACGGAATATGTCAGGCAAAGTTTACAGTAATAGATACGATAAGATATGATTTAGCAGATATGCTAAGATATGAATTTTGTCTATACACTACTCATGCAATTAATGTAGCAAGACGTGTCTAGACTAATAATGATAAGTAGGTAATTTCCTAAGGATGATAAGCAGATGATTTCCGACTAGAAATGATAAGCAAAACTTTTGACATGCAGACACGGTCGAAGTCCAGACTCACAAAGGCATCCTAACGACTTATCAGTTAGACACACTAATGCAGACCTGGTTCGCTAAGACCACTGCTCTGATACCAACTGAAAGGACCCGTTCATATACATTATAAACGATTCACAATAGTTGATTACATCGCGATGTATTTGACCTCTATATGATACATATTACAAACATTGCATTCGTTTTTAAAACACAAACTTTCTTTACATCGAAAATTGACAGGCATGCATACTATTTCATATTATCCACTATCCAATTATAAATTAACTTAATAGTAATCTTTAATGAACTCAATGACTCGAATGCAACGTTCTTCGAAATATGCCATGAAATACTCCAAGTAATATCTTTAAAACAAGCAAATGCACATCGGAAGATTTCTTTTATAACTGAGAATAAACATGCTTTAAAGTGTCAACCAAAAGGTTGGTGAGTTCATTAGTTTATCATAATCATTCATTTCCATCATTTTAATAGACCACAAGAATTTCATTTCCAGTTCTCATAAATATACGTCCCATGCATAGAGACAAAAATAATCATTCATATGGATTGAACACCTGGTAACCGACATTAACAATATGCATATAAGAATATCCCCATCATTCCGGGATCCTCCTTCGGACATGATATAAATTTCGAAGTACTAAAGCATCCGGTACTTTGGATGGGGTTTGTTAGGCCCAATAGATCTATCTTTAGGATTCGCGTCAATTAGGGTGTCTGTTCCCTAATTCTTAGATTACCAGACTTAATAAAAAGGGGCATATTCGATTTCGATAATTCAACCATAGAATGTAGTTTCACGTACTTGTGTCTATTTTGTAAATCATTTATAAAAATTGCGCATGTATTCTCAGCCCAAAAATATAAAGGGTAAAAAGGTAAATGAAACTCACCATACTGTATTTCGTAGTAAAAATACATATAACGTCATTGAACAAGTGCAAGGTTAGCCTCGGATTCACGAACCTAAATTAATTATGTATATATATGTGCTGGTCAATATTTGTCTAACAAATTAGGTCAAGTCATAGTGTACCACAATCCTAATGCTCGAGACTAATATGCAAAGATCAACAAAAGTTAATTTGACTCAAAATGATTTCCAAAATTTATACATGATTATTATATAGTTTAAATATCGTCGTTTTATATTTTTAAATATTTTTAAAAGATTTAATAGAGTAAATAATATAATTCATTTATTAATAAATAAAATTTTATATAAAAATATACTTTTATATATCTTAAGTAATAAAATTTATAAAGTTAATTTAAAAAAAATATTATGATAGGTTTTATTAAGGTAATTATATTATTTGCATTACATATTTATTTGATAAAATAACATTGATAATAATAATAAGTAAAAGTTGTATTATTTTGCAATAATAATTATTATTATTCTTTTAAAAATATCAATATTTATATTTACTAATAATGATATTATAATAAAACGATAATTCTAATTATGATAACTTTAATATTTATGATACTTTTTAATATTAACTTTAAAATAATAATTCTATTTAAAATGATAATAATAATGATATTTTATAATAACAATGACATTTCTATTAAAATGATTTTTTTGTTAAAATGATAGTTTTAATACTAACGATACTTTTAATAATAATAGTAATGATAAAAATAATAAGAATGATAATTTTATCTAGATCAATATCTTATAATATTTTAATTTCATCATGATACTCATACTCATTATTTCCTAATCGTTTCGTTTAATAGCTTTTAATCGTCTTTTATATTGTGTTTATAATACTAATAATAATAGTACTAAAAAGAATTAGGTGTTACTAATATTAGTTTTAATTACAATAATACTAATAATGATAATTACTATGATATTATTAATAATACTAATAACTATTTTAATGATAATAATAATAATAATAACAATAACAATAACCATTTTTAAATAGTGATATATATATTAATAATAATGATGATGATAATAATAATAATAATAATAATAATAATAATAATAATAATAATAATAAAATAATAATAATAATAATAATAATAATAATAATAATAATAATAATAATAATAATAATAATAATACTAATTATAACTTTAACGATGATAACAATAGTAATAATAATAAAAATAACAATTTTTAATGATAATTCCTTTTATTAATAATGATAATAATAAGATAAAACTAGAACGACGATAATAACGACGATAATAATAATCATTTTTATAAAAATTCAATTGACTATAACTTCTAATCCGTTCATCGAACCCATTCGATATCTAAATGAAAAGTTCTCAATTTTTTGCTAGCCTTCCAAGGACATGCATATCTTATACCTTATCTCAACCGCAAGTGTAACTAATTCAGGATTCAACATAACCTATCTAAGGGCAATATCAAAAGTACAAGCATGCATAATCCTATATTCTCGAGCACTAGTCAGGGATACACTATTAATATGTAAAAATAATTTACGAGTACTCACGTATCAATATTGAGATTCAATATTGCAGGAAAGGTACGTAGACGCAACGGAGACGATAAACACTAGATTGACCTCACAAGCATACCCATGAACCATACCCATCACCTCCATAGCTATAACCCATGTTTTCCTTAGCTCTATCCCGCTCGAAAAATCCATTTTGAAATAATACGCTCATGACCTCGTCGTAGTATTTTATGTATACTAATAATATCTTGAAATAATACTGAGTAAATATATATATGTAAGTCAATTGAGAGAGTTTAGAAAAATATATTTCAAGTTTCTATGAAATAATGAAACCTATTGAATTCTATTTATAATAGATTTTTGAATTATTAAAGTGAATTATTAAAGTATGAATTATTAAAGTGAATTATTAAAGTATGAATTATTAAAGTGAATTATTAAAGTATGAATTATTAAAGTAAATTATTAAAGTATGAATTATTAAAGTGAATTATTAAAGTATGAATTATTAAAGTAAATTATTAAAGTTAAAGTAAAGTAAAAGTAAAGTAAATGTAAAGTTAAAGTATAGTAAAAGTATAAAACTATGTACGTATAATACGCGTATAAATATATATAAAATTAATTTAAATCATTATTTATATTTAATAAAATAAAATATAAATATCGTTATCTTTATCATACTGGTTAAGTAATGAGTTGTCAAAAGTGGTTCTAGATATTTATAAAAGTTATATACGTTTTAATAATAAAGTTCTTTTTAAACTAAAAACGTTTTTGTACGTTTGAAAATAAATCAAATAAATATGATAATTTTGTTTTCCAAAACTAAATATATTTAAGAATCATTTTGTTAAAAGGTTAAAATAATGGAAATCGTTATATCATAAAACGTTTTAGAAAAGTAGAATCATATATATTCATAATAGGTTTCAAGTTTTTAAATTACGGTCTGTTGGTAAAGCATGAGATAAAGTCCAAAGGTTAAATAAACGTATGAAAAATGTCGAGTTACTTAACTTGTCGATATCCAACATCTAAGTTATTTACACTCCACGTTCTTACTTATAAATCACTTTACCATTTTCCGAATGTTGTCAAAAAGAATAGATTTCTTAAATCACAGTGGACCTCATAACATAGACCCGTAATCATATCACAATGTATCTGATAAATCAATCATTTAATATTATCTTCTAATTCCATCGATAAACATATTGAAACAAATGTGTTCGTGTAAAGTAATATACGTTTAATACTTTATTAATATTCTCAAGTTATAATATATATATATATATATATATATACATATATATACATATCTATTTATATATAACGGTTCATGAATCGTCGGAATTTGGTCGAGGTTATAATGAATGTATGAACACAGTTTAAAATTCTTGAGATTTAACTTAACAAACTTTGCTTATCGTGTCGGAATAATATAAAGATAAAGTTTAAATTTGATTGGAAATTTCCGGGTTGTCACATTATATGTATACATATAACTGTTGATGTAGACATGCTGCGAGATTTCAAAATACTGGTTGCTAGTTCCCGATAATTGGTATGGCAATTATCGTTACAAGGTGCAGATGAGTATATGATAGGGTTTCAATGAATAACTATAATGACTTTTTGGAGAGGCTAAAGTCAAAGGGTAATGAAGTTGCTGGTACATCTGCTGATAATGTGGTGGAATGTAAAAGGTTCTCCGATAATGACGACGAAAGGCAACTTATATAACAAGGTTATAATAAGGCTAATCCTACTGAAAAGTCGAAGTTGACTTGCTGGAGCTGTGACAAAATTGGCTACTTTGAAAAAGAATTGCAGTGTTATTTTTGATAATAATAATGCCAAAGGAGCTAGCACAGATACGTGTTAAACGTTTACTCAGGTTCCATGAGTTTTCAGGTGCATAACTATATGCATAAATCTTTCTTTCCGTAGATGAAGTGAGGTTGGTTCATCCTCTCGATTGAGGTGTTTTCAAGAATCATGAAAGGTTTGAACGTGGATTGTAATTGTCAAGATACAAAAGAGGTTTAAGATGAAATCAAGTGGCAGACTTGAAGAAATTTTTAGTTTCATATGTTATAATCAATATTTTAATTCATTTTAATTATCCAATGTCATTAGTCCACAGTCGATAGTCCACAGTTAACAGTCCAATAATTCATATATAATTTAATATATAATATTCGAATTAATTAATACGTATCGTGACCCGTGTACATGTCTCAGACTCGATCACAACTCAAACTATATATATTATTGTAGAATCAACCTCAACCCTGTATAACTAACTCCAGCATTACTGCATATAGAGTGTCTATGGTTATTCCAAATAATATATATAGATGCGTCAATATGATATGTCAAAACCTTGTATACGTGTCCCGATATTTAAAGTGCGTAAAATAAATAACAGAAATTAAATGACGATAAATAAAATTGCGAGAATTAAAATTGTGATAAATAAAATGCGATAAATAAATTGCGATAAATAAATTGCGATAAATAAAAGGTAATACGGAATTAACAGTTAGCTAGGAACAGTTAGCGTGGATTCTTAACAAAATTTCTCATAGTTAATTTGTTTGTTTCTAACAAATTTTATTTTGTCCAATGTTTTCTTCATTATGCCACTTGTTGGATTCTGATAAATCAAAATCCAAATATGAAATTGGATGAAAATGGTTATTCTGCGGTGAACGGATTCGTCTATCTATGGATGTAGGTAGGATAGTAAATGACTGTTGAATCAGATGGGAAGAATGTACAGTGTAACTTATTAATGTGATATCTAAATATTCCTAGGGTATTACCTACCCGTTAAAATATTTTCATCATTAACAGTTTGTACAAAAGAAATTTTTTTTTTAATTACAATCTTTATGAAAATATACTTGCATATATATTTTCTTCAGATGTAATCATGGATTTAATGAGTTAATATGATATTAATCTCATTTGTTTTTTGGTTGGAACTAGAATGAATAATCTCTAAAACTTTAGAGATTGCATAATCGCCATGTCAAACGAAGATAAATGAGGTAGAACGATACGTAGATCGAAGATCATACTCGAAGTACAGAAGATGATATTGAGGCATGTGATGTTGAGGCTCATGTTATTGGGGGTACTGGTGTTGATGTTGATGAAGCTGGTACATTTTGCACCATATTTTCCAAGGCTACAACTCGGGCGCGAAACTCGTTGACTTATTAATCCGAGATAATTGTCGGCAGGAACGACCGAGTGAATAAGGTTTTGAATCTAAGATATTATGTAATGATGACGAGATATTCAAGAAATGAGGGTGAAAATGATATTTCGGACTGGTTCACCGGTAAGTGCTTCAGGTTCATCGCCAAGAGGTGAATTCGATTGGTGGAAAGGATTGCCTTCTTCTCATCTCTATTGATTAAGTCGACTATGAACCCATCAGATAAATTGGGGATGGATGATTGGTTGATTCATTCTGGTGACACTGCTTTCGGAGCTTAGGTGAAACTCCATATCGGAATAGCTGTCGGAATCCGAGGAATTCAAACTGATTGAGGGATTCATCTCATACGATCAGATGAAGGATTTTCGATAAGTAATAGATTATATGATGTAGATTAGTACCCTGCAATACATAATTTACATATGCATATATAATACTAAAATCCCTTAAGTTACGGAGGAATCTACTGAATATGTCAGGCAAAGTTTACAGTAATCGATACGCTAAGATATGAATTAGCAGATACGCTAAGATATGAATTTTTGTCTATACACTATTCATGCAATCAATGCAGTAATACGTGTCTAGACTAAGAATGATAAGCAGGGAATTTTCGACAAAAATGATAAGCAAAACTTTTGATAATGCAGACACGGTCGAAGTCCAGACTCACTAATGCATCCTAATGACTATCATTTAGACACACTAATGTAGACCTGGTTCGCTAAGACCACTGCTCTGATACCACATGTCATACCCCGTCCTAATCCATCTGGATGAAGTCACCAACATCTGATCCCATTGCGATGATCGACTCCAAATGATGTCTTCTAAAATGAGCAAATGCACAGCGGATGATTTCTTTCATACCTGAGAATAAACATGTTTTCAAGTGTCAACCAAAAGGTTGGTGAGTTCATAGGTTTATCATAAAACAATAAAATTCATCATTTTGATAGACCACAAGATTTAAATCCTGCATGGTATAAATGGGCCCGAATCCTATACCCACCTGTAATGTACATGCGATATCTTTTAAATACAGTACACATTTCTCGTGTACGAAATCATCTTTCATAAATCTTAGTAACCGTACACATATCTCGTGCACAAAAATAACATACACATAACATGTGTATAAAATCATTCCCTCGATACATAACATTCACTTTTCATTGCTTTCATAGCTTGGCTTGGTAACCGACCTTAACGTATAATGCGCATAATAATATCCCCAAAACAGAACATCTCGTCTGTATAATAATCATATAAACTTCGAATTACTAAACACCACGCCCACTAGCCCTTCCGTCTAGTGAACATTCTGGGTGGGGGTGTTAAACCCGGTAGCTACCTTTAGAATTCGCGTCAATTAGGCGTGCACTAATTCTCAAAATTAGTGATGTTCCTTAATTCTTAGGTTACCAAGCAATAATAATCAGGAGAAAAATATTCATATCAATTGTGGTAATTATCACGTCCACATAATTCAATGGTGGCAATTATCACGTCCACATAATTCATTCGAGAAATGTTTTGCTTGTGTCTATCGCGTCAAACATTTATAAAAGCATTACATGTATTCGCAGTTCAAAATATATTTCAAAAGCATTTAATAAAGCAGTTGTAAAAACAGCACATGTATTCTCAGTCCCAAAAATGTAAAGAGTAAAAGGGAATCAAATGAACTCACGCATATAAATATTGTAAAATAGTCTTTAAAACAGTGCATGTATTCTCAGCCCAAAAATATAAAGAGTAAAAGGGAGCAAATGAACTCACCTAATGTATTTTGTAGTAAAAATTCATATGACTATATTGAACAATGCAGGGTTGGCCTCGGATTCACGAACCTATATTATGTATATACATATTAACACATATATTTGTAATCGAATAAATTTCTATATAATTATTGGTGTTATTATAATATGTTAGTATAAATTATAACTTAATGTTATATATATTTAAAAATGTCTAATATATATATATATATATATATATATATATATATGTGTGTGTGTGTGTGTGTGTGTGTGTGTGTGTGTGTGTGTGTGTGTGGGGTTAGCATTATATAAAAAAATCATTAGTTTGTTATATATAAGTATTTATATAACTAATATTAATATGTTTGATTTATGGTATATAAACTATTATTATAATTATAATATATGTATTAAGTATATTTTAAGTACAAAATATTTATTTGTAACAAAAGTGACAGTTTTCGATAATAATGATTTACTAATAATAATGACCTTCTTTGATATTGATAATACTGATTATAATGACGATATTGTTAAAAATGATACTTTTGTTAATAATAATAATAATAGTAATACTACTAATTGCAAAAATGATATTAATACTAATATTACTGAAAATAATAATATCTTGTATTATTTTATATTTTTTTATATAGTAACAATAATAATAACCCTAATCATAATTATAATAATATTAGTAGTCCTAAAATGATAATTTAATAATAAGAATAACATTATTAATACTTGTAGCGATAATAATATTAATTGTTATATCACATATTATGATACTAATAATAATTATTATAATACTTATAATAATAATAACAACAATAACATTAATCATAGTAATAACACTAATTACAATAATAATAATAATAATAATAATAATAATAATAATAATAATAATAATAATAATAATAATAATAATAATAATAATAATAATAATAATAATAATAATAATAGTAAAATTACTACCTCACAAGAATAAGCTCCTAAAAATAATTGCCTTTGCCCGAACTCGAACCCGAGACCACTCGCTCATTTGAAACACACTTAACCATTGGACCACCTTGGGTTTTCTGTTTTAGTAGCTATTTTTAATCTTATAACTCGTCGGGCTTCTGCATACCATCATTGTTGGCCCAATCGAAACAGTACACGGCCCAGGCTTAGTAAAAGCCTGGTTAGTTCTTGGAAGCCCAACTCGCAGTTAAACAAGCCCAACAGCTTCTATTTATAAATTAAAAAAAATATGCAGCCAGCTAGGTTCGATCCTATGACCTCTCGCTCCCTCACCAACACACTAAACCATTCCTCCATCCCTTGTTTTTCTAAAATGTGACGACCCGGAAATTTCCGATCAAATTTAAACTTAATCTTTATATGATTTCGACACGATAAGCAAAGTCTGTAATGTTTAGTCACAAAACAATTTAAACTGTAATCATGTAATCATTTGAACCTTTAACTATTCCTGACGATTCACGAAATTTTGTGTGTAAATAAAAATGTAAATATATATGGATTCTATACATATGTAATATTATAGAAAAGATTCAATAAATTATATAAGTAATAGATACAATATAATAAATGGTAGCATACTACATGTAATTACAAATTAAAGAAAGATTGATATATTAATATTATTACATTTAATTTTAATATTGATATTAATATTGATAACATTATTATTATTATTATATAAAGTATATATACATATATAAAAAATTTTGATAAGTATAAGTTGTTATATTATTATGGTTAATATTATTAATAAAATTTATATTATAATTCTAGTACCATTCATAATATCAATTTTTATTATTGTTATTATTATTATTAAAATCAGTGTTAGATATAATATTATCAATAAATAATATATAGATGTGAATATTGTTATATATAACTTGATATAGTATTATTATAACCAGTATTATTATTATCATTAATATTGTTATAAATGTATAGTAATTATTATCATTATCATTAGTAGTGATATTATTATTACTACTATTATATTATTATGAATTTGTATTATTATAGTTAATAAGACTAATTATAATCAATAAATGTAAGAAAATACACAGATATATAAATATTGATATATACCAGATATACATCAACAAATACGAAAATAGTATACATATAAATGCATATATACTGATTTACATATAAATAGGTATATAAATACGGTTATATACATTTTAAATACAGATAAATATGTATCCAATTTCAAACTGTTTAAGTTGTTGAACTAATCCATATATATGTCAACTTCAAATCTTAACCCAATCCAAATTTTGTTGTACGTAGGTAGTAAAGTTAATTTCTTCTTCACCTTTTTCTGTTCTAAATTGATTTTGTGACAAACGTGGTAACCCCACAAATTCGAATTGATCCTTTTAATTAGTTTAAAATCGTTTATAGTACGAATTCAGTTAGACATATCCATCTACTTTTTTTTTTCCTTCGTTCCCTGCTCACAATTTGTTTCTCTGTCGACTAATCTTAGATACAAGACAACTTCACTTGATTCTTGATTTTTACAAAAAAAAAAAAAATTTAATTAGCACATTATATATGTATCTCCTACTCTAATTATATTGACGGAGAATATACATGATAAACCCATAACCATCTCTTGCATTATTTCTTCCCTCTCCTCTTTTTGTTTCGCTATTATTCGAATGCTTCAACCCAACTAATGCTCGTTTTTCAGCTCCCTTACACGTTAGTGCTTACTAATTGTTTTCCTGATTTTGTGAATCAACACCACTGTATACCGCCACCCTACACCATTTTTCCTTTAACGTTGCCGGTTTCTTTTCAGCTCAAAACCAACTCTCAATCGCCACTTAGCAACTGAATTTTACAGTTGGGAGAAACAAACCCATAATAGACACTTTCACCATGACCACCACCAAAGAAACCCATTTATCACAACCACCTCCTTCTTTCTTGATCCTTTTGCGTAAACTACTACTTTTACGTGATTAGTGAATCTGATTAGTTGGCTAATAAGAATCACGATAACCGAAAGCCTTTTGCCTGCTATTATTATTCCTTGTTTTTCTTCGCTACTTTCCAAACAAGTGAAAGACGAGTGAGGATATTAAAAAGATGATAAAGGTATGCCAGCCTGTTACCACTAATTTATGTTTATTCCTGTTTTCTCCAAATCGCACCCCACATGATAAAAAAATATATATATAAACGAAACCTACTCCATGATTGGGTCGAGATTATCCTTACTGCCAAATCCTTTTTAATTGCTTGACAATATTAAATAGAGCATTGGATCTGTCTAGTCGATTATCATAATCCATAGTGGTGTATTATATTAAAGAGGATGGGAATCTGTCTATTCGATTAGAAATATAAGGAAGGGACGATTATAATAATATTTGATGGAAACCTCACCCTTTAGTTCTTGTCAACTTATTAAATCCACAAAGATAGTACCTTTCTATTATTAATGATGGTATATGTCGTGGGGTTTTGGAAAAGGGACGTGTATGTTATACCAAACCAACTAAAAAACTTCCTTATTCTATATGCAGTCGTGCCACTGATTAGGCCGAGAGCCAAATCACATTTTTTTGTTGGACCGTGATTTCATTTATGCTTTGGGCCGAGATCGAATTTTTGTTGGGTTGACGTTCAATTATCTGTTGAACTGAAATGAAGGTTACAGGCGATATTGATGAGGGACGAGATGATGATTATGGGTTTATGAGGATGATGAGATAAGCGTATAGATTATGATGATGAAACCAATTTGTCTTGGCTGTGTTGTTTATTTTTTTTAGCCGAACAACAATTAACACACACCCTTTGGTTTAAGTGTTGATACAATTTGGGCCGTAGGCCTTGTAAATATAGCAAACCAATTTTTAGTTAGTGGGCTGAAAGAAACAGTTTAAAAATAAATGGGTTCCATACTTTACTAGATAAGCAAAATGGTTCAACTGGTTTGTGGTGTTATTGAGATAACGAGAGGTCGAGGGTTCGAGCCCGGGCAAGGGCTGTTTTTTCTGAAACTCATTCTTTTTGAGGTAGTTTTCTCATTAACTATTATTATTATTATTATTATTATTATTATTATTATTATTATTATTATTATTATTATTATTATTTATAACAAATAAAGATTATGTACATAAAACATACTTTTTACATAATATAGTTATATTAATATTTCATACAACTACATATCAAACATATTAACATTATTTATATAAAAACTTACATATAACAAATTATTGAAATTTAAATATAATACTAATTATATATATAAAAATATATGTAGATATATTAATATAACTACAAATACATTAATATTATATAATTAAATGAAATTATGTGATTTCCATTATATGTTTTAATAAATATATAAATGATATAGGTTCGTGAATCCGAGGCCAACCCTACACTTGTTCAATACGTCATATGTATTTTTACTACAAAATACAGTATTGTGAGTTTCATTTGAATCCCTTTTACTCTTTATATTTTTGGGCTGAGAATACATGCAAATGCTTTATTAACTGTTTTACAATATTTATATGCGTGAGTTTCATTTGATTCCCTTTTACTCTTTACATTTTTGGGCTGAGAATACATGCAAATTCTTTATTAACTATTTTACAATATTTATATGCGTGAGTTTCATTACTCCCTTTTTAAATGCTTTTCCAATATATATTTTTTTGGGACTGAGAATACATGCGCTGTTTTTATAACTGTTTTACGAAATAGACACAAGTAATTGAAACTACATTATATGGTTGAATGATCGAAATCGAGTATGCCCTTTTTAGTCTGGTAATCTAAGAATTAGGGAACAGACACCCTAATTGACGCGAATCCTAAAGATAGATCTATCGGGCCCAACAAGCCCCATCCAAAGTACCGGATGCTTTAGTACTTCGAAATTTATATCATGTCCGATGGAGGATCCCGGAATGATGGGGATATTCTTATATGTATATTGTGAATGTCGGTTACCAGGTGTTCAATTCATATGAATGATATTTTTGTCTCTATGTATGGGACGTATGTTTATGAGAAATGAAAATCTTGTGGTCTATTAAAATGATGGAAATGATTACTTATGTTAAACTAATGAACTCACCAACCTTTTGGTTGACACTTTAAAGCATGTTTATTCTCATGTATGAAAGAAATCTTCCGCTGTGCATTTGCTCACCTTAAAGATATTATTTGGAGTCATTCATGACATATTTCAAATGATGTTGCATTCGAGTCGTCGAGTTCATCAAGATTATTATTAAGATAATTATAATTAGATATATTATGAAATGATATGCATATCGTAAATTTTTGATGTAAGGAAGTTTGTCTTTTCAAAACGAATGCAATGTTTGTAAAATGTATCATATAGAGGTTAAGTACCTCGCGATGTAACCAACTATTGTGAATCGTTTGTAATCGATGTGGACTTTGTCCGGATGGATTAGGACGGGTCCTTTCAGTTGGTATCAGAGCGGTGGTCTTAGCGAACCAGGTCTTGCATTAGTATGTCTAACTGAAAGTCGTTAGGATGCATTAGTGAGTCTGGACTTCGACCATGTTTGCATGTCAAAAGTTTTTCTTATCATTTCGTGTCGAAAATTACTTGCTTATCATTCTTAGAGAATCACTTACTTATCATCCTTAGTCTAGACATATCTTACTGCAATGAGTGCATGAATAGTGTATAGATAAAATTCGTATCTTAGCGTATCTGCCAATTCATATCTTAGCATATCTGTTACTATAGACCTTGCCTGACAACTTCCGTAGATTCCTTCGTAAGTTATGGGATTTTAGTATTATATATGCATATGTAAATTATGTATTGCAGGGTACTAATCTACATCCTATAATCTATTTCTTATCGAAAAGTCCTTCATCTGATCGTACGAGATGAATCACTCAACCAGTTCGAATTCCTCGGATTCCGACAGCTATTCTAACATGGAGTTTCACCTATCAGCGTCACCGGAATGAATCAACCAATCAGTCATCCCCAAATTCATTTGATGAGTTCGTAGTCGACTTAAACAATGGAGATGTGAAGAAGGCGATCCCTTCCACCAACCGAATTCACCTCTTGACAATGAACCTGAAGCGTTTACCGGCGAACCTGTTCGAGACACCGTTTTTCAGTCTCATTTCCAGGGTAACTCGACAAGATTATATTCTATCCACAATTTTGAACCTTATTCATTCGCTCGTTCCGACCGACAATCATCCTGGAGTAATAAGTCAATGAACTTCGCGATCGAAAAATCAATTCTGAGAATATGGTACAAAATGTACCAGCTTCAGCAATATCACCGGCACCAACAGTACCATCAGTAACAGCACCAGTACCATCAACAATCCATGTCTCAACATCTCATTCTGTACCTCAAGTATAATCATCGTTCTATGTATCGTTCTACATCAATTATCTTCGTTCGACATGGCGATTATGTAATCCCTAATGTTTTAGAGATTATATATTCTTGTTCTAACGTAAATCAAATGAGATTAATATTATATTAACTCATTAAATCCAAGATTTCATCTGAAGAAAATATATATGTAAGTATATTTTCATAAAGATTGTAATTAAAAATTCCTTCGTACAAACTGTTAATGGTGAAAATATTTTAACGGGTAGGTAATACCCGAGGAATATTTAGTTTTCACATTAGTAAGTTACACTGTACATTCTTCGAATCTGATTCAACAGCCATTTACTATCCTACTTACATTCACCAATATACGTATCCGTTCATCCGCAGAATAAACCTTTTCATTCAATTTCATATTTGGATTTTGACTTATCAAAATCTAACAAGTGGCATAATGAAGAAAACATTGGACAAAATAAAATTTGTTAGAAACAAACGAATTAACTAATTGAAATTTTGTTAAGAATCCACGCTAACTGTTCCAGCTAACTGTTCCTAGCTAACTGATTACATTTTATTTATCGCAATTTAATTATTGCAATTTTATTTATCGTTATTTAATTTCTGTTATTTACTTTACGCATTTAATTTATCGTCATTTAATTTCTGTTATTTATTTTACGCATTTTAAATATCGGGACACGTATACAAGGTTTTGACATATCATATCGACGCATCTATATATATTATTTGGAATCACCATAGACACTCTATATGTAGTAATGATCGAGTTCTCTATATAGGGTTGAGGTTGATTCTCAAATAATATATATACTTTGAGTTGTGATCGAGTCTGAGACATGTACACGGGTCACGATACATATTAATTAATTCGAATATTATATATTAAACTATATATGAATTATTGAACTGTTAATGGTGGACTATTGACGGTAAACTGCCAACATTGGATAATTGAAATGAATTAAAATATTGATTATAACATATGAAACTAAACAATTCTTCAAGTTTGCCACTTGATTTCATTTTAAACCTCATTTGTATCATGATGATTACAATCTGCGTTCAAACCTTTTATGATTCTTGAAAACATCTCAATCAAAAGGATGAAACAACCGCACTACATCTACGGAAGGAAAGATTTATGCGTATAGATATGCACCTGAAAACACTCGGAACTTGAGTAAACATTTAAAACGAATCTGTGCTAGCTCCTTTGGCGTTGTTATTACCGAAAATAACCTTGCAATTCCTTTCAAATTAGCCAATTTTATCGCAGCTCAAGCAAGTCAACTTCGACTTTTAATTCGAAATAACCTTACTATAACTTTGATTTATATGCGTAGTCTTTTATTGTTACCGGAGAACCTTTTATATTCCACCAAATTACCGTCAGCATTTAATCATCTAAAAACACAAATCTCTTGAAACCCCTCGGATTGATAACCGACGATTCAGATATAGCTGCATTAAATGTAGAGGAAACAGTAAAATTGTAGATGGCCTAAATGGCCAAGAGTTTGATGATAAAGTATGAAGTGTTGAGAACGCTCGATAGAAAATTTGGTACAGAAAAATGGATTGAACTAACCATGAAGGAGACCAAGGACAAATACAAGGACCAAACCCTATATTCAAAGAATCCAGGTAATGCTGGATCCGATGAAATCTTTAGAGAATATCTTGTTTCGAAGTCATGTTAAAATCTTGCGGACAAATTTTCTTCATCAACCTTCGAACTTAGAAACTCGAAAATATCATCATAAATATCTTCGATATTTCTGAGGATATTTTCATAAATATTCTTGTCCGAAATTATATACCTCTTCGTGCTACCTGTACTCCATTATATTGGAAACTTCTGTAAAAATCTAAGTATATATTATGAATGAATTGTGGAGAAGTGTAGGGAATTGAAGCATGAGTTAGTATAATATAATGGCGCTTGGCCAATGTGATTATATTACAGTAAGTCATGCTGAGTTTCTAATGGGACATGATGATTCACAGATCACAACGTCATCATGTGCCATGTTACATAACTCTTTCATTCAGCTTAACTTCTGAACATATCAAGAAAGTATATTCTTGATAGTTCTATTCTCAGTGATTCTGGTAATTTGACAAATCAAATCGTGCTAATATGTTCCTTTCTACTTAGAACATTATGATCATTTGAAACTCTATATCTACAAATTTTGGACCGTTATTCGCTTGACTTGAAATCGGGAAGAGAAAACAAAAGCATAGAGCTTCGAAATATAAGGAAGAATATAAAGCCGGATAACAACACGTAAATTACAAACCGTGTATGTCAATGTTTATCGCAACATAAAGACACGGGAGAATTAAAAACACTATAACCCAAGGGCGAAGTAGAAGAAAACAGATTCCTCCGGTGGAAGTTGGAAAAGGAGAATGACTGTGGCGATAGTCAGAATAAGGACAAGGATCAGAACTGGATTAAGTATTTTCACAATCTTTTAAATTTGGGAATAGAAGTGGTGGAAATAATGGAACGGAAAAGTTTAATTTATAATGGAAAAATCAGATAGAGTAATCGAGGCAGATTCCCGTATTTAATTATAGAGATCTTAATTTCCTTAGTCACCGAAGAATCAAATTTTATAGATTTCGAAGATTTTCTTTAAATTCCTTGAATTCCGGAATTCAACCAAGACAACGTCAAAAGTTAAGACGCACCTTATTTTCATAAATCCAAACGTGACTACGTCAAAAGCTAAGGCGAATCTTTAATTTCTTATTTCACTCTTCCGTGATAGCTTCACTCGTAAACTTCGATTAATCGAATCGTTTTACCCATATTACTCTATGGTAATAAAACTCTATTTATCAACTCATATTTGTCATAAAAACGTTTTATTGTTAGCCATGACGACCTCACTCAAATTTCGGGACGAAATTTCTTTAACGGGTAGGTACTGTGACGACCCGGAAATTTCCGATCAAATTTAAACTTAATCTTTATATGATTTCGATACGATAAGCAAAGTCTGTAATGTTGAGTCACAAAACAATTTAAACTGTAATCATGTAATCATTTGAACCTTTGACTATTCCCGACGATTCACGAAATTTTGTGTGTAAATAAAAATGTAAATATATATATGGATTCTATACATATGTAATATTATAGAAAAGATTCAATAAATTATATAACTAATAGATACAATATAATAAATGGTAACATACTACATGTAATTACAAATTAAAGAAAGATTGATATATTAATATTATTACATTTAATTTTAATATTGATATTAATATTGATAACATTATTATTATTATTATTATATAAAGTATATATACATATATAAAAAAATTTGATAAGTATAAGTTGTTATATTATTATGGTTAATATTATTAATAAAATTTATATTATAATTCTAGTATCATTCATAATATCAATTTTTATTATTGTTATTATTATTATTAAAATCAGTGTTAGATATAATATTATCAATAAATAATATATAGATGTGAATATTGTTATATATAACTTGATATAGTATTATTATAACCAGCATTATTATTATCATTAATATTGTTATAAATGTATAGTAATTATTATCATTATCATTAGTAGTGATATTATTATTACTACTATTATATTATTATGAATTTGTATTATTATAGTTAATAAGACTAATTATAATCAATAAATGTAAGAAAATACACAGATATATAAATATTGATATATACCAGATATACATCAACAAATACGGAAATAGTATACATATAAATGCATATATACTGATTTACATATAAATAGGTATATAAATACGGTTATATACATTTTAAATACAGATAAATATGTATCCAATTTCAAATTGTTTAAGTTGTTGAACTAATCTATATATATGTCAACTTCAAATCTTAACCCAATCTAAATACTGTTGTACGTAGGTAGTAAAGTTAATTTCTTCTTCACCTTTTTCTGTTCTAAATTGATTTTGTGACAAACGTGGTAACCCCACAAATTCGAATTGATCCTTTTAATTAGTTTAAAATCGTTTATAGTACGAATTCAGTTAGACATATCCATCTACTTTATTTTTTTTTCCTTCGTTCCCTGCTCACAATTTGTTTCTCTGTCGACTAATCTTAGATACAAGACAACTTCACTTGATTCTTGATTTTTACAAAAAAAAAAAAAAAAATTTAATAGGCACATTATATATGTATCTCATACTCTAATTATATTGACGGAGAATATACATGATAAACCCATAACCATCTCCTGCATTATTTCTTCCCTCTCCTCTTTTTGTTTCGCTATTATTCGAATGCTTCAACCCAACTAATGCTCGTTTTTCAGCTCCCTTACACGTTAGTGCTTACTAATTGTTTTCCTGATTTTGTGAATCAACACCACTGTATACCGCCACCCTACACCATTTTTCCTATTACGTTGCCGGTTTCTTTTCAGCTCAAAACCAACTCTCAATCGCCACTTAGCAACTGAATTTTACAGTTGGGAGAAACAAACCCATAATAGACACTTTCACCATGACCACCACCAAAGAAACCCATTTATCACAACCACCTCCTTCTTTCTTGATCCTTTTGCGTAAACTACTACTTTTACGTGATTAGTGAATCTGATTAGTTGGCTAATAAGAATCACGATAACCGAAAGCCTTTTGCCTGCTATTATTATTCCTTGTTTTTCTTCGCTACTTTCCAAACAAGTGAAAGACGAGTGAGGATATTAAAAAGATGATAAAGGTATGCCAGCCTGTTACCACTAATTTATGTTTATTCCTGTTTTCTCCAAATCGCACCCCACATGATAAAAAAAATATATATAAACGAAACCTACTCCATGATTGGGTCGAGATTATCCTTACTGCCAAATCCTTTTTAATTACTTGACAATATTAAATAGAGCATTGGATTTGTCTAGTCGATTATCATAATCCATAGTGGTGTATTATATTAAAGAGGATGGGAATCTGTCTATTCGATTAGAAATATAAGGAAGGGACGATTATAATAATATTTGATGGAAAGTTTTCGATTATAATTAAAACAAGATTGGGTCCTATCTGTTTGTTTTTTTTTTTAATATGAACCGCAAACCTCACCCTTTAGTTCTTGTCAACTTATTAAATCCACAAAGATAGTACCTTTCTATTATTAATGATGGTATATGTCGTGGGGTTTTGGAAAAGGGACGTGTATGCTATACCAAACCAACTAAACAACTTCCTTATTCTATATGCAGTCGGGCCACTGATTAGGCCGAGAGCCAAATCACATTTTTTTGTTGGACCGTGATTTCATTTATGCTTTGGGCCGAGATCGAATTTTTGTTGGGTTGACGTTCAATTATCTGTTGAACTGAAATGAAGGTTACATGCGATATTGATGAGGGACGAGATGATGATTATGGGTTTATGAGGATGATGAGATAAGCGTATAGATGATGATGATGAAACCAATTTGTCTTGGCTGTGTTGTTTATTTTTTTTAGCCGAACAACAATTAGCACACACCTTTTGGTTTAAGTATTGATACAATTTGGGCCGTAGGCCTTGTAAATATAGCAAACCAATTTTTAGTTAGTGGGCTGAAAGAAACAGTTTGAAAATAAATGGGTTCCATACTTTACTAGATAAGCGAAATGGTTCAACTGGTTTGTGGTGTTATTGAGATAACGAGAGGTCGAGGGTTCGAGCCCGGGCAAGGGCTGTTTTTTCTGAAACTCATTCTTTTTGAGGTAGTTTTCTCATTAATTATTATTATTATTATTATTATTATTATTATTATTATTATTATTATTATTATTATTATTATTATTATTATTATTATTATTATTATTATTATTATTATTTTTTATAACAAATAAAGATTATGTACATAAAACATACTTTTTACATAATATAGTTATATTAATATTTCATACAACTACATATCAAACATATTAACATTATTTATATAAAAACTTACATATAACAAATTATTGAAATTTAAATATAATACAAATTATATATATAAAAATATATGTAGATATATTAATATAACTACAAATACATTAATATTATATAATTAAATGAAATTATGTGATTTCCATTATATGTTTTAATAAATATATAAATGATATAGGTTCGTGAATCTGAGGCCAACCCTACACTTGTTCAATACGTCATATGTATTTTTACTACAAAATACAGTACTGTGAGTTTCATTTGAATCTCTTTTACTCTTTATATTTTTGGGCTGAGAATACATGCAAATGCTTTATTAACTGTTTTACAATATTTATATGCGTGAGTTTCATTTGATTCCCTTTTACTCTTTACATTTTTGGGCTGAGAATACATGCAAATGCTTTATTAACTGTTTTACAATATTTATATGCATGAGTTTCATTACTCCCTTTTTAAATGCTTTTGCAATATATATTTTTTTGGGACTGAGAATACATGCGCTGTTTTTATAACTGTTTTACGAAATAGACACAAGTAATTGAAACTACATTATATGGTTGAATGATCGAAATCGAGTATGCCCTTTTTAGTCTGGTAATCTAAGAATTAGGGAACAGACACCCTAATTGACGCGAATCCTAAAGATAGATCTATCGGGCCCAACAAGCCCCATCCAAAGTACCGGATGCTTTAGTACTTCGAAATTTATATCATGTCCGATGGAGGATCCCGGAATGATGGGGATATTCTTATATGTATATTGTGAATGTTGGTTACCAGGTGTTCAATTCATATGAATGATATTTTTGTCTCTATGTATGGGACGTATGTTTATGAGAAATGAAAATCTTGTGGTCTATTAAAATGATGGAAATGATTATTTATGTTAAACTAATGAACTCACCAACCTTTTGGTTGACACTTTAAAGCATGTTTATTCTCATGTATGAAAGAAATCTTCCGATGTGCATTTGCTCACCTTAAAGATATTAATTGGAGTCATTCATGACATATTTCAAATGATGTTGCATTCGAGTCGTCGAGTTCATCAAGATTATTATTAAGATAATTATAATTAGATATATTATGAAATGGTATGCATATCGTAAATTTTCGATGTAAGGAAGTTTGTCTTTTCAAAACGAATGCAATGTTTGTAAAATGTATCATATAGAGGTCAAGTACCTCGCGATGTAACCAACTATTGTGAATCGTTTGTAATCGATGTGGACTTTGTCCGGATGGATTAGGATGGGTCCTTTCATAAAATATACTCGACCCAAATTTATTTAACCCGAAACTACATAGTCCCATCTTCTTCTTCTTCAAGAGTTTCCTTCAATCCAACAAGCATCAAGCTATAACAACGAAAGTATGATTTTATATGCGACTTGTAACAACCATAAAACTAACAAGGGTATTCTTGAAAAAAAAAACGAACAAAAAAAAATTATATAAATAAATAAATAAAAAGAATACCTCCTGCTGTTGTCGCTATACTTTAAAAAAAATATGTTTGGTGATAGTTGATGGTTCTCGATGGTTTGTTGGGTTGTGGTAGTTTCATGTGGGTTTCGTTGGTGTCTTTTTGAAAAGGAGTTAACACAGTAGTAACAAATAAGCAATGATGATGTTGGGTCCGATGGTTCGAATGAAACAGAACCATGAGTAAGTATGAGGTGGTTCTCGGTCATAAACATGAAAGAGAGAGAAGAATGTGACGGATGTGGGAGGTGAAGTTGTCCGAAGGTTAGGGGTGACAGGATGATGTTTTACTGTGAAGGTGGGTAGTGGTGGAGTGTGGCGGTTGTCCATGGTGGTGGGAGGAATGGAAGATGACGATTGAGATAGGGTGAGATGGTGATGATTCCGTTTGAACTTGGAATAAAAATATGATCACTGTGATTGGTGGTGGTTGACGGTGGCGTTCATGGTGGTGGTTCAAGGGTGACCTTGGTGGTTGCCGGTTATGGGTTGAGACGGTTGAAGAAAAAATATAAGTGTAATCCTAAGTATATGTATCATATGCTTATATATAAGATATATTTCAGAACGCATAGATCATAAAGTTAATAATAATAATAATATAATAATTAATAATAATACTTTAATAATAATATGAAACATGTGAGAATCATATAGCAGCCATCGGTGATAATATCTACCGACAGTTTAATAGGGCTAGTATTTCGTACTCCGTTGTAAATCAGTGGCGGATAAAAGTCTTTGGAAAAATACCAAATTTTTAAATTAACTATATTTATTTATTTTGCTCATTATGGTATAAAATTCAGTCATTAATTTAATAAATAAAAATTACATCAACTGTCCCTCTCATTTATGAGTAAAATATAAAAAGTGTTAAAATTAAATAATTAGGTCCTAAATATACTTTTAATAAGCCTATAACTTATATAACTCATTTTCGTATCACCGTTTATTTAAAAATTACATAAGTTCCTTTTTAACTCGTTTACTATTAATCGAATTACAATTGAGCGTTACCTTCGTTTACTAAATAGCTTCGAAATCACAAAATATATTTAATATACTTTTTATGTATATATATAGATTTATTTTATATAATAAATTTTTATTATCTCTTATATTATTTTATAATTTAAATCATATATTAAATCAACTATATTTCAAAGTATTATATATATTTATATATTTAAATATATATATATATATATATATATATATATATATATATATATATATATATATATATATATATATATATATATATATATATATATATATATATATATATATATATATATATGTATTTATTTATTTATATGTAATAGTTCGTGAATCGTCAGAAATGGTCGAAGTTAATTTGATTGTATAAAAACAGTTCAAAATTTTTGAGACTCACATTACAGACTTTGCTTATCGTATCTGAAACATATAAAGATTAAGTTTAAATTTGATCGAAAATTTCCGGATCGTCACACAGGCCATGCGATCGCATGGCCAGCTGGATCAGGCCACATCCTCTTGTTTGCTAGTTTGCCGACGTTTTTTAATATATAATATAATATATATATAATTTTAAGAATTATTTATATATTATATTATATTCATGTGCATAGTTGACTTGTCATTTTAGCTCCGTTGCGTCGAGCGTTGATAGTTGGTTCATTTCTCGGTTCCGGATTTTCGAACGTTCTTGCATACTATTTAATATCTTGTACTTTGCGTTTCGCGGCTCGTACTCTTGTAACTTTTAGACGTTTCTTATCAATAAATTGAACCTCTTGGATTGTACTTTGTACTTTTTAGCGTTTTGGTCGTTTGTGTCTTCAAATCATCGAATATGTCTTTTGTCTTCACCTTTTAATATTTAAAAGAATATCACTTGTAAATAGAACAATTGCAACTAAAAGCTTGTCTTTCTTGAAGGATAATGCTATGAAATATATGTTCGTTTTTAGCATTATCAGGTGGCTTTATCAATTTTCGAGAACCAGAATGTGAATTGGTCCGTTTAGTGCTTTGCGATTGTGCGGTTCAGTTCTAGAGATAGAAAGTATTGTGTGAGAGAAAGTGTGTTCTCTGCCACCAGTTCAGTTAGTTGTAAAGTGATGACCCATGTGACCTATTTATAGGCATAAATGCTCCGTGTTATTCGGAGACATGTGTCATGCTGCTATTGATTGAATTATGCGAGATTTATGTAAACGACTTCATGCTAAATAGTAATGTGGCATGTGTGATGCTCACGTCCTTATTTAAGGGCTTACGCGAAACGTTGTCTTCAGGCCTGGTTAAAAATATGGAAAGCACCTTTAAAGTGGTTGATAATTGTGCATCCCCAAATATGCTTTATGTTCCCAATAACGTGTATAGTACACATTCCAGTCCTCAGTTGGTGGCCAAGCCCTTTACACCTACAAACCTCAACAATTTTAGATACACTAAAAAGGTCCCTGCAAACTTGAAAGTCAACCTGGAATCACAGTTCTGTTTGTCCATAAAGGAACTACAAAAACATGTTGGTAGTGATAAAGAGTCTGCAACAATCCCCAATACGGCTTATCGTTCCCCTTTAAAAGACAGGCCCAATCCTCTTATAATTAATGGGCCTCGTGCCTATACATCAATTTGTTCCTCAAATGTTAACAGACCCGCTACAAATTTTGGTATTGGGCCGGAAAAGGATTATATAAGCCCATGGATAATAGTTTGGGAAACAGTAGTCCAGCTTTTGATGTAGAACTTCCTGCACATCCCAGTTTTTTTTTTTTTTTTTTTTTCATTATGCTCGCCATTCCCATGAAAAATAAGACAAGCTTCGTTGCCCAACTTTGAATTGCAAATCAACTTGTGCTATGTATAAAAAGAGCGCGCATAAATCTAAAGCTTTAAATAAGAAAGACGCGAGTTGTATGCCACTACGTAGCCCTTCAAAGAGTCAAGAAAAAAAAAAAGAATAAGAAAAGGCTAGAGAATTAGCTGAGGTGGTGGATTCGGATTCAACAGAACAAGAACTTGACGAGCATGATGCAATCGAAGAAGAACAACAAGGTTTAGGACTTGCTATAAAACCTATCAAGGTTAATGGCAAGATTTAAATCCAAAGAAGAATCCGAAAGAAAGGAGGAGTTATGGGGATTTTTTGAGGGTATGTTCAATAGTAGCGAACATCCAAACAAATCCAAACAATGAAGATTGCAACGTGGAACATTAGGTGAATTGGGAATAAGGATAAAGGATGCGTAGTGGTTTTACACATCAAAACAGTAGCGGAGGCCTTTTTGTACGTATGTAAGGTTCACTGATTTTTCAATGGATTAAACACACAAGTGGAGGATTTATATTGATTAACTATTTGAACGATATTGCATAGCCATGTAATAAAGTGGTGGAATCTCATTATTGGTGTAATGGTTTGGGGATCAAGGCGTCAAAATTTTGGAATCTTATTGGTCCGGCTATTCTATGGAATATATGGATTGCGCGTTACAAATTGGTCTTTAATGGCTCATATATGAGTTGGGCTGCAAGTGTGGAGCGGATAAAGTTAAAGGTTAAAGGTTTTACAATGGCTAATCAACGCGAAAGTGTACGAGAACTATCAATTCTATTTATGGTCGAATCAATCTTGGGTATTTGTCTAAAAATGTCTATGGCTATTAATCATGTATTTGTTGTAGACTTGATGTTTTTTGCTTCTGAATATGTATTCCTCTAAACTTATTTGTTTCATGTAATTCAAGTGGGTATCTATTTATAAGCCCATCTCATGTGTATTGTAATGTGTTCAATTTTTCACTGTTTTTCTTCACTGTTTTGGTGAAGTATATTGAATATTGATTTTATTTCAAGAGGAATATTCATTTGAAGATTCAAGGGATGAAAGAGAGCGCGTCATGTGACGCGAAAATCACATGTGATTGAAAAAAATTCAAAAAATTGTTTTTTTCGACAAAAAAATTTAAAGAAATTTTTTTTCGAAATTTTTTTTTTATTTACCTGCACAATTACATGTGATTGAATTGTACAATCACATGTGATTGGATTTGACATACATAATCACATGTGATTGGGTTTACAATCATGATTGACATGTGGAATCACATGTGATTGTTAAAATTTTTTTTGAAAAAACAAAATTTTGAGATAATTTTTTTTTTCGAAATTTTTTTTTTTTTTGAATTTTTTTTCAATTTCAATTTTCTTTTGCCAAAAAAAAAAGTATTTATTATAGTAGCACTAGAAATAAAAATAATGGTGAGGCTCATCAGGTAACACAACAATGGAGGTCTGGTCCTCATCATCAACAACAAGGCCACTGAGCCATTATCTCTTTGATTTAACTTCATCTTCTTCCTATCATCCTCTTACATCTAAATCATACCTTCCCGTTACTCTTATCCCTTGTTGTTCTTCCTCCTCATTCTCCACAACCACAACCACAACCACAACCACCACCTCCGCCGCTGTCACGAAACTATCCGGCAGGATTAGAAGACCTTCCACCGTTTCCGCTATCACTTCAACCTCCGATACCGACACCATTCGCCCAATCCATCTCAAAAAGGTCTGCCCTAATTTTAATGTTATCCTCAATTAAATTTACTCGTATATTTTGTTTTTATGAATTTTGCATTTTTTTCTCTCTTTATTATCTGCTCTGGATATCATTGCTTATGTCAGAATTTAAGTTATAGGTCAATCTACATTCTTGATATGTATATTTAGCCCTAACTTTACCTTTTTTATTTTAAATTTGGTGTTATATTATGCATATCTATTTTTTTTATTTATTTTTTATTCTACAGAATGTTGTGTTTTAGTGCTTATTTATGATGGATAATGATAAATCCACCATCAAATTATGCAATCCCAACACTGCTTAGAGTTGATTCTACTTCACAGCTTTCAGTTTTTGTAGAATTTGCAGTTCTAGTAGAATAAACACTTCAATTATTTCAACTAGTACCTAAATTTTGAAATTACAAAAGGAACACATTTCGAATGCGGTACTTGTACGCAGGGGTATTACAATTACAATCCGATATGAAGATAGGGTCATTGTGCTTGAGCTCGAATAATTTGTTATCACTTGATTTTCATGCTCAGCTAGAAATTTGAATTTTTGCTTAAATATCTAATCTTGGTAACTCGAGTTGCTCTATTATATCCTTTGATAGTTCGACGTCCATCTCACTTAAGATCATATTTATATTTGTGGTCTTGGAGGTAAATCCTGTGCATTACAATTACAATAAATAGTTATGTAAACCAGGCTCCATTTTTAAGGTAAATCAAGGCGTACCACTCATACTAACTCTCTTATGCTCTGCTCCTAAACTGATTGAGCAGTAATATCTGTTCAAGTTCGAGCTTGAGTTGATCGAGTTTGAGCTTGAGCAGCTCGTTCTGACTTGTTAACACCCTTTTTTGTATGTTGGCACTTATTAATATTATTAATTATGCAGGTGATTTCTTTTATAGATAAATAAATTAATGTATTCTTTTATAGGTGGAAGAATTGAGCACAAAAGAATTTGCATACAATCCTCCACCCAAACACCTCCTTCAACCTACTTCCAAAACCACCCTAATTTCCCCCAAACCCTCTCCCCCACCACCCATCTCCGCCACCAACACCGCCTTCGAACTCCAAGAAAAACTCGTTTACCTCGATTCATTCGGAATCGACTTAATCCCTCTCCTCAATACCCACCCACCCCTCATCTCAACCTCCCTATCCCACATCAAATCCACCGTCTCCTTTCTCTCAACCACCATTCCCCTTCCGGGGCCCGCCCTTAACCGCCTTGTTTCCATTTGCCCCGAAATCCTCACCCTACCGCTTCCGTCCATCATCTCCGCCATCACCTTCCTCCTCCGTGAAGCCCACGTCCGCAGTCACCATCTCCGCCACGTCATCCACCGCCGCCCGAGACTACTCACCTCCGACATCAAAACACGCTTACGCCCCACTCTCTACTTCCTCCAAGGTACAATCGGTATCGCCGAGATTAACAAACACGCGCACCTATTATCCAGCTCCGTAGAAGACAAACTCATCCCACGCATCGAATACTTTCATGAAAACATAGGAATCTCATACGATGATACAATGTTGATTTTCAGACGATTCCCTTCGTTGTTCTGTTACAGTATAAAGGAGAATCTTGAACCGAAATTCAATTACTTTGTTTCGGAAATGGGACGGGATTTGAAGGAACTGGTCGAGTTTCCGCAGTACTTTTCGTTCAGTTTAGAGAATCGGATTAAACCTAGGCATCTACGATGCATGGAAAAAGGTGTTTGTTTACCGCTGCCAGCTATGTTGAGATCCAGTGAGAAACGATTTCTTGAACGAATGGAAGTGTGTTGCGATTCTTCAATGCCTGCGAAGAACTCTCCATTTTGGTATTACAAACATACTGATGATTAATGACAGTATTAATGTATTTCTCTTACTACGTGATATTGTACGTTACTGTGTTCGTTTTGTGTATATATTATCGAGATTACTAGAACAAGAAATGTAATACTGTAATAGTGTTAGGTTGAAGCTTTGAAAAGTGATTTATTTAAGATGTTTTGGAAAGTTTAGGAACTGGATTGGGATCATCGATTAGATTGAATTCAAAATGGGATTATTTTATTGTATCATTGTATTGTATGGATGGAGTATTATTAAAGTATATGGGCATGTGAATTTGTTTTCAAAGTGATGGCTGAGGTGATCAACATTAACATCCTTTACTTTGAGCATGAAATATGTGATTGCTTTCGTTAGCAACGCCTGGTGTTATCTGTTTTTGAGATTCTTTTATTCTATCGAAAGACAAATCTGATGGCCTTTTAGCTTTAGCCCATGTTATTGACATTTTCTTCCCCTAGTTATAAAGTTTTGATTTTATGTGGACATATCTCACTTACCAAACCATCCCAAATTGAAAAAATTACGCCGTTAGTACCTGTGGTTTTTACGTAATTTCATGAGAACACCTATACTTTTGTTTTTGCACCGTTGGTACCTATGGTTTTTTGTTATAACGCAGTTAGTACCCTAGACTAACAACTGTTACCTATGGGCGTTAACCCCTCACATGTGCCACACATGTGAGGGGTAAATTCGTCCGTTCAATTCTGAAAATCAATATACCTTAATGATAACATTGTTTTCTCTCCATATGATCCACCATTTTCAAATGTAAATTAATGGGTATTTAAGAACTACTAATAGTCAAAATTCCTTTAAGGCCATTAAGAGAATTGTACCATTACATGTGTTAAGACTCTTTTTTTTAGAGTATCTCCAGCTGTAAACCTTTTAATACGGAGTAGTTTTTATACGAGCTTTCTGCTCAAATGCTTAAACCAATCTCAAAGCTCAAAAACCATTAAAATGTATTATATTAACATAGAAAAATAGGTCCATTGTCTTTCCTATGAACGTAATGCATTCAATTATAAAACTCGAAAAACATTAGAGATGATGTAGAGCTGTAAAAATGGTGGGTCTAGTAACAGTTCAGGTTAAATGGTCAAAATTAGTACAAGTAACCAGGTTAGTTACGATAGGTCCACAAACACTATTATACAATCTCTATTATCTATAACAAGAAAACTATTATGGCATCATTAGTTTACAAAAATGTCTACATGTAAAAACCTCAGCCTTTTGATCTGATTTCCTAATTTTAATCTTATCCGTTTAAATAGGTGATGGCGTCATTTAGCAATCTAATCGGCGGTTAAGGAAAGAAATTACTCCGGTACCCTTATTAGGTAACTAAATATTCCCAAACGCAAAATTAGGGATTAACCGCTGCAATTTCTTTCATATTCTTCCCCTAATTTCACAACTCGGTGTAATTTATTTCCTACCATCCACGATTAATCATCTATACACACTTCCCAAATCAATCGATATGGATGTAAAAGTTCAAATATGTATCTATCCATTTTATAGAACTGGATGGGTAAATAGAGGGGTTCAACTACAGATGTGTCGAACTTAGGCATGTTTCGAGTGGATCGCTTTGATACTATACTTCCCCCTGGACAGGCATGTACTATCTGTTAGCCTGATCATCTAAAGATTTTTTATATGTGTATGTTGGATATGGTTGTAATAAGATGTTTGTTTGTTGCAGGGGGCTATCATGGCTGTTGGAGCTTCAAAACCTACTTCTGTTACTGATAAAGATGGTATCTTCAGTGTGAAAACTAAAATAACAGTGAGTTTTTCTTATCTTAAATGATTTCTAAATCTATGGAATTACAGTGACCTATTTGTAAATATGTGTGGTGTACTTTAGCACTATAGGAGATTTAGGTTAAGTGAGCCCAACCCTCAAAAATAGGGAGTGCAGCTAATGGCATTAATGATGTAACATTAACACGTAGAAATGCGGTTCAGGGTATACCATAATTGTTATAGTAACAAAATTACACAGTCGTATGACTGCTACTTCTGCATCCCAAATGTATATTATCAGATTTTTATATGGTCAAATAATAATTGTATGGTTATGCTCCTTGTGAAACTCATAAGTGGTAAAGGAGTCTAGGTTTGTAAGCATAGTTTCTACAACCATATAAAGTTATTTTTTAGGTAAAGCACCCTCTTAATTTTATGTTTCTTCCTGATTCATTAGTCATTCTGTTACCTTTTTGCTACAAAGCTCAACAACTTACTCGACGCATTAGGATATTTTCTGTTTTTTGAATTTGTAACCCATAATAAATTCATTTTTTGTTTAGTACTATTAAAAGTCGACCAGGCTCACCACTTTTATAAGAATGTTGTCTGTAAATCTATAAATACCAAATTGAGGGCATGTTAGTCGGGTCCAATAGGAACACATTCTATTGAATCGTAAAGGAAAATACTTTTAGTACAGTTTTCACATTATTTGAAGGATTTGTCCATATGGCTCTGAAGATGAAGTTTTACATGGGTAATTACTCTTCTTCGATAAAAACATAGCTCCATGAATGAATAGTCTTACTACTTTGTAACTTGCACTAATAAAGGTCAAGTGTAGTAAAGATTAGGGAACTTTAGGACTTAACTGTTTGTTTCCATGCAAAAAAGAGGTTTAAAGTTGTATCCTTTTTTATTATCCTTATATACAGACTAATATTGCTAACAAGGTGACAACTTACTGATATCAGCCTAAGGAAAGGTGACAACTTACTGATATCAGCCTAAGGAAAGAAGTTGAATACTCTGTAGTTAAATATAATGCTTGCATGATTTGTCTGTTTTTCTTTTTAACCAAAAAAGGTAAATCGGCCATGTGGTTTTTTGCTCACCGTTGACTTCTATCACTAATATCGCTTTAATTTGCAGGTACGATACGATCACCGTCTGAATATTTTGTTACATCTCGGTCCATACTGCTAACTCAATACATACCCTACTATGGATCTCCTCCTAAAATTTGAGTTTATATTGATTTTACAGATTTTGAATTTTGTTTATGTTAATCCGTTTGCTTTCACATGTCATCTGTAGCTGCATCATGGTCATGATTTTTAGTGACAGTTAACACAAATTTGACATGTACAATGCAAATGGCAGGTTACACACCAGCAAGACAACAAATCAGCCACGACAAAGTTCTCAATCAATGCCTATAGTGGCTTCGACTCGGCTGTTTCAGCGTCCATATCCATTGGTGTTTTGCTGCCGGCATTGAATGCTTGTTTTAAAGTTAATGTGGTTACTTTCACTTATTGTCCGTTTATTTTTGATTATCTATGCGTTTTTTGGCATTTGTTAGATTCTACAACGTATTTGCAGGTGATGGTTCTTTGACAGTGTCCACTATTTGGTGCCTTAATAATAGACAGTTCATACATCCTTAAAAAGAAACTTGTATTTTCAGCATTGTTTGCCTTTATTAGTTTGTTTTCCTTCAAATTTATTTGTTGCTTATTTGTAGTTTGCTGCTTTCGATTGTGCAGCAACAGTTGTTGCATCAAACGATGTGCCTTCTGAGGAGCTCGAGGAATGTCCGGTCCAGTATTGTGATCGTATGCCATTTGTCTGTACTTATGAGTCACACATTCCTGTTGCAATAACTCCACCTATTGTTAATTCTGTTCGGTTACCTTCGCCGTCACCTGTTGTTTTGCAGCATGGCTCTATTGCATATGTTTCAGGTAAGATTGTTGCTTTTGATTAGTTTTTCTTTCTTTTTATTTTTTATTTTTTGTTGTTTGTGATTTGCTTGATTCTATTGCGTGTTTGAAGCTTCTGATTGTTAGGCCGTTACTGAATCTCAGATTGCAAATAATACACAGGAACGACATTCTTCTGGTAATTTATGTTTTCTTTCTTAATTTCTTGCATATTGGCTTTGTATGCATGGTGTCTATTGCTTTTCCTTAACTTATGGTTTTCTTTTTCACTCGCTTTGTAGCCCCGACAATCGACATTGGGACAACATCGTTTGTTGTGGGCGTGCAAACTGGTTACACGCCGAAAGCGTCGGCAGAATTCTTCTGCAAGTAGTGATGTGCATGCTGAAAGGAATCGATGTCTCTTAAGCTACAACTTCTATAACACGTAGACAGATGGCTGTAAGAAGCACCCTTCGATTTCGTATTCAGGCCGGTGAGGTGTCACGTAGACGTTCAAGGTCTATTTCTGCAGGACCGTCCACTTCCACATCTGTTGTTTCTGGCTCAGGTATTTGTGGTTTTTATAACTCTTCGGATTCGTGGCTTTCTAACGCGTGTAATTTGCATTTAAGTTTGTTGTCTTTCATCTTTAAGTGACAATAGGTTGGTGCCTTTGTTGGTCCTGCAGTTATTGATGGTCCACACGCTTCTACAAGTTCCGCTGCTAATAACATTGGATTGCTAAGTTCTGAAGGCATTTGCCTTTCTACATTGGATAACCTTTCAAGTCTTCTTATAGCAGTACAAGACTACGAATACAACATATCTATTTTGTAAGCCTCTTATAGTGTGCAGCTGTCTAATAAGTCTTTTATATAACAGCATGGCCGAGATCACTCCTGTAGCAGACCTAAATCTCGACGACAAACTGAAAGTCTTTAGAGCGAAAATATACCGGACCTGCCTCGCGAGAAATCCACCATAAAATAACATAACCGCTTACTGTTGCATGTTAGTCAACGAATTGGTAAGCTAATAAAATTATACCCTTTTTTCAGAATACCCATTGCACCGTACTTATTCTTAATATACTTATTGTTAAATAGCAAAGTATAAAAATGCACCATCAACACAGTTTACCTACATAGGCTACTGACTCTTGCAAAACTTAGGAAAACTTTTATGTGCAACTGAAAGTTTTTATACCAAATAAATTACCTACCGACTCTTATATTAAATATTCATCTTTGCTTCCTTTTTTTTACTTCCGTTTTAACATGGATTTACTTTAAACCAAGTCATTGACTTTTCTTGACTTCATTTGTATTGCTGATTGATTGAATACACTCACGTTACAACACTAATATGTATATATAACATGTTATTTGGCCGTTGATGCTTGGAAAACTTTTATTAACTTATTATATGCTGATCATTGACTAACTCCATTAGTGTTTTTTTTTTTTTTCCTATTCAAGTGACATAAGAATGATAGACAAGCATTAGATATAAATATAACTTTGACTACATTTGACTGCAGTTGACTATTTTTGACTTTGGGCAATGAGGTCCGACTGTTTAGTTAGTTCGATCAAAGTTGTTAGTTGTTACTTTTCTATGTTTGACTATATTTGAATATAATGAATTCGCATAGTTCGATCAAAGTTGTTACTTTGCTATGTTTGAGGACAATAAATATGAATTAGCATAACTATGCTGCTACAATAATAATGAGGACAATAAATAACAATATTAGGACAATACAAATCTTTTAGATTTCTTACCAATATTATGATAAAATATTATGATAAAATACCCGCGAATGTGATGGTTATAAACTAGTTTTATTTAATTAAAAATTAAAAATAGTTTTGTTCATCATGATTAGTATAAAAGTATTACATATCTTGATAATAAAATGATTCAGGAAGTGATGAGAAATAAAACCCAAGCCAATAGGACCAAATAGTAAGTGAAGGAAGGATTCATTAAACATGAAGACAAGTAGGCAACATTAAAGCACAATATGGAAGAACGGTAAGTTTATAACTTGAAAGTGATGCAAATAATCAAGTCATTAACTGTAGATAGGGATTAAAAATATGAAACTAACCAATCTACCCTCACATGCGTTGCACATGTGAGGTAGTAACTGTTAATTGTAGACGACCGTTTGGTGTAGGTTCTAACACGAAACTCACACAAAACTTAGATACCAATTACGTAAAAAACAAACTTTAGGTGTTGTGATGAAAATGAATACAAACCACAGGTACCAACGGCGTAATTTTTTCTCCCAAATTTGATTACTAATTTAAGTTATACATATATTCAATGGGAGATTTTAATATCATCAAAGAATATCTACACTAAAAATCTTGCCAGTGGTACATGTTAGAGAGTTAGAAATTAAAAAAATGATCATAAACGGTCGCACAATATCTCAACTAAATGGCAAACATTGGAGTTAAAAAACCAACAAAACATGTACTCTAGGAATATCTTGACATGAAAAACCTTCTCCGTTTTATTTCTCACTTACCTACTAAACATACATATACTCTAGCAACACAACTCATGAACTCTTATCACTAACATTGTTGGAAGTATTTTTTTTCAAGTCAAACTCACACACCCATCTAATAATAACACGAATATATACACCACGAAATGTCCTAAGCAGGACTCGAACTCTCAATCTCAAGGTTGTAAGGGTGAACTCGATACCGCCAAACCGTTGAAAAATTAAAATTGAAAATATTAATTCATACCCTCTCACAATCCTCTTATTCACCTTGTGAGCTTTTGATCAAAAGGCGTATAGCAAAAAGCGTAGCCTGTCACATACCTCTTTCTCTAATTTAAATTCTCTAACCTCTTTCTTCTTTCACTATCGGAACCCTAACTCTCGCCGGCGCCGTCGCCGGCCTCCGGCACCTTGTCGGAGGTCCTGTCGCGTTTACTTTTCCGTTCTTTTGCCATTTTTCACGTAGATCTACTCTTTGGCACTTTTCCCGGACTTCGTATTCTTCGACTTCTCCTCGTTTCCCGAATTCGGTAGCAGGCGACGAGTGTCAAGGGGTTTCCTTTGCACTCTGCTACCGGCAATGGATTCCGGTGGGCTTCGTTTTCCTAGGGTTTTGGGTCTATGGCCATGGTTTTGTCTTCCTCCGACGACTTGTTGGCTTATCTCTGATTCCGCTTAGATAGCAAACTCCAATATGGAGTTATGAGTTGGATGACGAGAGCGGTTTTTTGATGGGTTGATTGTCTCTGAGGTCGGCCGGCCTGCGTTTCGGAGTTTTCTCCGACGTTTTTTACCATATACTTTGCGGGATTTTCTCTTTGTTTTTCAAAATGGTGGCTTTTCATCGTCGGTTCGTTCCCGCTTCCCCCTTGATACTGGTGGTTGGCATATGAGCCAATGGATTTGGTAGTTTTTCCACACCTTTTTACGATTTACTAGGTTCTGTTTTAGTGTTTTGGTCAGATTTCTGTTTGGGCTTACTTTTGGCTGGGATTCCGTGATTAGGACTGTGCGGTTGCTACCTTTTTGTTATATTTCTGATGCGGGTTTTGTTCGCTCCATCTTCCTCGTCACCGGTTTCGGGTCAGATCATTCCGGTGTTGTTTCCGCCTTAGTGGTCTCTTTTGAAACTCCAAGCGCCAATAAATTAGGTTTCTAGGTTGTCTATTCCGGTTGTTGCTTGATTGTTCGAGGGTTTGGTTTCAGCGGGCTAGGTAGTCTAAGAGGTTCGTTTTGGATTTTCTTAGAAATACTGGTTAACGGGTATAAAACCCCAGATTTTTTTTTAAATGCAGCGGAAGACCAATTTAACAAATACATAATATAAACATGTATATATATATATATATATATATATATATATATATATATATATATATAAACATGTATATATATATATAATCCACTTAATGATAAACACGTTAATAAATAAATGACCGGGTGTTATATTAAAACATAAGTATAGCTTTAATAGAAAAGACGCGACATCAGAGAACTGGTCTAACATATCTCTCAACAATCCGTCTCCCTGGAATCTATTAAGTAAGCAACAGTCAACCTGCAGGGAAGAGGATGGGGGTTAGCACGAAGCTAAGTGAGTGCAACTAACTACAAGTAATAGCATACAAAAACCGTCATACTAATCATGTCACATAGTCTAACACATAATCGTCACCCAAGTGACGTCTACAGAGACTCTGGCGGCTCGGCCAAACCATTAACTACCATTTGATCGGACTGGGGCATACTAGAAGTTCCTCCACCACCGTATGTATATATATATATATAATCCACACGCGACGGACGCGTCATTCACATATATATATACCTCGATTGTCTAGGCTGCTACATTGTAATGACCCGGGAATTTTCGACCAAATTTAAACTTAATCTTATATGATTTCGACAAGATAAGCAAAGTCTGTAATGTTGAGTCTTAAATATTTTGAAGTGTTTTCATTTAACCTTTGACTATTCCCGACGATTCACGAACATCGATGTATAAATAAATATGTAAATATATATGAAATCTATACATATGTAATACAATTATATATATATATATATATATATATATATATATATATATATATATATATATATATATATATATATATATATATATATATAAAGTAATTAATAAATAATATGGATCCAATAAAATTATATAGTTAAAAGATATTATAATAAATAGTAAACTTAATTACAAGCTGAATATCATTATTATATTAATTACCTATATCTAAAAGGTAAAGTCGAAATGAATAGTACTATTCATTTCTCCACTTTCCGCAAACTTAACCCCTAACTTTCATTAAAATACAAATCGAACCCCCCACTTTATACGTATACTTTTCTCCAAATTTCACAAGCTTAACCTCCTAACTTTTATTAAAATATAAATCGCACCCCCACTTTACTAACTTTTTTTTACTAATATTCAATGTTCACAAACTTAACCCCCTAACTTTTATTAAAATACAAATCGAACCCCCACTTTATATGTACAGTTTTTTCAAATTTTACAAACTTAACCCACTAACTTTTATTAAAATACAAATCGAACCCCCACTTTACTAACTTTTTTTTTAAAAATAAAACCCGAACGCTAAAAGAAGCAACTTTCACAAAAGGAACAACCCTTCAATGCTATGTCGAAAAAAATTCTTTTTTACAAAATAGATCAAGACTTTTTTTTTTAACTCGCATTTAAAACGGAGCCCCCGGCGCGAAGCGAGGACTCCACACCTAGTTAATACTATTATCATTATTAGTAATATTATTAAGTAACATTATCAATAATATTATTAAATAGATTGATATTATTATTATTATTGTATGTATATATATATTGTAAGGTATAGATATTAAATACTAAATATATGTATTATTGATATAACAATTAAATATTACATAACTAATAAAGTGTAATATTAAATATAACTACAAGTTAAAATATAAATATTATATTAATAATGTATAATCACTTTCATCAAAATAAATAGTAATATTATAATCTATTAAGAAGATTATATATATAGAAGTAAAATACATGTAAATTGTTATAATAATGTTATTATTATCGTTATTAATAAATGATACAATTTATTATTATTATTACCATTAATAACATTATTATTATTTTTTTTCACTATTATGAATGTAATTACTATTATTATTATGTTAATTATCATTATTAGTTATATGATTATTATTATTATTACCAATAAATGATTATAAATTTTTATTATTACTATAAGATTAATTATGATATAAATACAAAAACATGAAGATATTATAAATACAAATATATATTTATATAAATAAATACTGTTTTATAAAATAGGAAATAATACAGATTTAACTACAAATTATATAATCTGGTATAATCCAGTAAGCAAACTATCATTATCAGTATGTGTATATAATTATTATTTATTAAGAATTAATTATATAAATCGTACGAGTTTGTTAGGAAAAAGCTATCAAAACTGTTTTCAAATTTTGTTGCTGTCTTTAAAAGTCTGTACTAGAAACGATTTCAATATCAGAAAACATCCAAGAAGCTGTTAGCGTTCGTTTTCAATTTTTTTCTTTATCTTATAAATTCGTCCTTGTTGTCTGATGAAACAGACGTCTACTTTGTTTTATATATCGATCCATTCCAGTGAATGATGAATTAATTCGACCTACTACCATCTACTACAACATATACATCCACCTATCTGCTTCAAATTGAGAATTAAAAAGAAAATAAAGCAGAAAACTGTCGGTTTTCCCCTGTACCATCATCCTTTCATCAAAAACCCAAATTTGAATCCAATCTCAAAATGTATAAATGCAATTATGTTTGTAATCTTATACTAAAACTTTTTGCAAATTATCATATCTCAATTTCTGATAGCGAGTAAGAATTTAGAAGTCAAAATTTCGTTTTAAAAAGTCAAACATTGTGTTCATGTCAAAATTCGAATTTAATTTTATGTTTTAGGATCGACTATTGATTCAGATAGTTTCTAGGATTCGTTTACAATCGTTTTCATGTTATAATCTTTGCCTAAAACTTTCTCAATATCAAAATCAAGGTTTGAGTTCATGTTATTAATAAAAACGCTGCAATAGTTATTCTGTTTGAATTGTTTTCTGTTTTGATGATTCACATATCTCTTAAACGTTTCTGTTTCAAATTATACAACATACTGATGTGCGTAGAGGTGTATACGAAATAGTTTATATTTTAGTAGGAAATACTATTAAATACGATACAATTTTACACAAGTTATTTATTTATTTATAGAGTGGATATACCTAAACCTTGCTACAACACTTATAGGTAGTGTACCTAATCGTATAATAGTGTAGTTTTTAGTAAGTCCGGTTCGTTCCACAGGGATCTTAGCCAAGTTTAATGCTATATTTTTAAAACTATATTTGTAAAAATATAAATATATAAGTAGTATTATTATTATTATAAAAGGGGGTTTTTACCGTTTAATGACTGGTTTGTCGATTTAAAAACTTAAGTCGCAGTAAAAACCTAATGTAAAATATTAAAAATAAATATAACTTAATTTAAAACGTAAAGTAAATGACAATAATTAAAGTACGATAAATTAAAGTGCGATAAATAAAATAACGGTAAATAAAATTGTGATAATTAAAAAGTACGATAATTAAAATGTCAATAAATTAAAGTGCGATAATTAAAAGTGCAATTAAATATGAAATAAAGGAATTATGCTTATTTAAACTTTCGTAATCATGATGTTTGACGTGTTGATTTTAATTTATTACAATGGGTTAACTGTCTTTTGTCCTGGATTATTTAATATGTCCGTCTGGTTTTTGTCCATAACAGTCCATCAGTCATAAATATAAGGTGCGAATGTCCTCGTCAAATTATCCTTATATCCGAAGTCAAATATTCCAACTATTTGGGGACTTAAACTATAATTACACCAAGTGTCCTTGTATATAATTCACCCCTGTTTTAATAAATCCATTGACTATTAATCCATTCCCGTGTCCGGTTAAATGAACGATTATTAGTACTAATAAATATCCCGCCCATCGTGTCCGATCGAGTGTATATGGTTATTTATAGGTACGTCCAATTGTAAATTTTTATATTAAATTAACAAACTATCATTTAATTAAACAAATATAAAGCCCATTAATAGCCCATAGTCTAATTTCCACAAGTGTCGTTCTTTTGTCCAAACCTCAATTATGGTACAAAGCCCAATTACCCGTCTTAAATATTTAGCCCAACATCACGATTACTTCGGCTTAAATAAGCATAATAATAACTTAGCTACGAGACATTAATTTAAAAAGGTTGAACATAACTTACAATGATTAAAAATAGCGTAGTGTTACACGGACAGAATTTCGACTTACACCCTTACAACATTCGCTAACATACCCTTATTATTAGAATTTAAAATTAAAATTAAAATTATAATATATATATATATATATATATATATATATATATATATATATATATATATATATATATATATATATATACACACACACACACACGTTGAGATAGAGAGAATGAATTAGAAAAGGTGTGTAAAAATTCGTTCAGAATTCGATGGCTTTTATAGGCCCACATTTTCCTGTAGATCTCCGCGAGTGCGGATATTTTATACATCAGAACTCCGCGAGTGCGGAGGTCTGGATTATAGCTCACATATTGATCCAAAACGTGGGCTGCGTAAAATTATATTATATAATAATATATAAATTAATTATATATTATATTTTATTCTTATGCATAGTTGACTTGTAATTTTTGGTCCGTTGCGTCGCGCACTGAAAGTTGGTTCATGTCTCGGTTCCGGATTTTCGAACGTCCTTGCGTACTATTTAATATCTTGTACTTTGTGTTTTGCGTCTTGTATTCTTGTAATTTTGAGACGTTTCTCATCAATAATTTAAACCACTTTGATTGTACTTTGTACTTTTTAGCTTTTTGGTCGTTTGCGTCTTCAATTCATCGAATCTGCCTTTCGTCTTCACCTTTTATTATTTAAACGAATATTACTTGTAAATAGAACAATTGCAACTAAAAGCTTGTCTTTCTTGAGGGATAATGCTATGAAATATATGTTCGTTTTTAGCATTATCAAATATTCCCACACTTGAACGTTGCTTGTCCTCAAGCAATATAGTCTTGAAATAAAAATACTAGAATCACTTCTTCATTCTTCGCACTTTGTACATCAGTGATTTCTATACGGCGGTATAAACAATGGTAGTAACGATGTGGTTTACAGTCCCACATGACTATGAAAATTTAGATCCGTTAGGAAATTGGATCTTTATGAAAACATTTGATCTTTTGAAAATTTAATCTAGCTTTTACCCTAGATAAGTTTTCCGGAATAACCCTTCACCGGTGTTTGCAAAATGTTTTTGTGGGTTGTGTGGGTTTCAGATTTGAAAATTTTAGCTCAAAACTTGCGGTTTTGTGTCACCCACTTGCTAACCTTGTATTGGGAAAGCAACACGTCCCGTATACTTGCTCCATATATTACCTTTCGGTAAACTATCATCCGGTTGTAAAGGAAAGCGTTGAACAAGCAACGGTTAAGGCAATGTCCCGTGACTTGCTTTTAATTATGGTCCACAATGTGTCGGATGCAATTACTATCCTTTGTAGGAGAAATAGTAAAGATCACCGTATAATTTTTCGGTCTGGCACAAGTTCCTGTCTTCGACCATGCTATGCAACCACCGTTCTTACGGTTGACACCCGATTTGGTTCAGGTGACCTAATGAATTCCAGGTGAATTTTTAGGATTTTACGTTAAATGGTAATGAACGCATTAAAAATAGGTTTTCAGAAAATAAATAGGTTTGTAATTTGATCAAAATATTTTCTCGTTCAAGCTCGAGTTTAGATATCATCGAATTCCAGGAGTTTGTAATTCTCAATCTTTATGGTCAATTTATAGGATTGAGTAATATCAGGCTTAAAAGCTGATTTTTGATCTTTAAGGAGATTATCCTTTCTGGGGATCTGATTCATTAGTCTTATCAAGCTAATTTGCACGGTACCCTCCCCATTTTACGAGACAGATTCTCTCATGGTTAGGATAAGTCTGACCACTTGGCGACCCTGTTTGATGCTGAGGTCCGTGGATTTCCAGCTGATTTTAGAGAAAACTTTTCAAGGTTTTTCGTAGACTCTACAACTGGTCTGGACGACAACTTCCTGGCCTAAATCAAGAAGCGCGTTTCTTTTTCGGAAGACTTTACTTCCTTTTAATGATGGAATTGATTCATCGTGTAGATCCATCTTTCTTTCAAATATATTACAATTTTCTAGGTAAAATGGTTAATTTTGTCCAAAACAAAAGTATCTTTGTACAAAATATGTGATATATGTTTTAAAGAACTTGGTAAATTTTTCCCACACTTGGCTTTTATTTTCCTTTCTTTGCCTTTTTATTGTCCTCTATTCCATTTTAAATGAATTCTAATATTTTGGGTTGTTTCTCAATTTATGTCCTTTCCGAGGTAACAATAATTTCGGTGTTAACACCTTGTTTTATTGTTCATAAATATGTATAGACATGATTTTGAATTCATTTATTTGAAAATTTTGAAAAATTTTACTAGAATTGGGTAGTCAGTATATAAGACTAGGGATGTTCTTTATTATCATAAAGCACTAGATTCTAATACAACTACTGCATTACTAGTATTTTTAATGGTAACCAAGTGTTTAAGTCAAAAAAAAAATTTAAAAATCCGAAAGAATTTAACTCCTTCCCACACTTAAGATCTTGCAATGCCCTCACTTGCAAGAAATCAGTACAATTTAAATTATTGAGGGTTATTAGCGTAGAAAAATGATTAAATTTTACCAAAGTTTTCAACATATTGGCGTTTGTTTGTTGAATGATAAATGGTGCACATCATTTGTTCATTCCTGCAGTTGTTATTTCACATATATTTTGCATCTTGTCGTCAAAATTAGTTGCTTTTGCTGAACTTAATGCCAGTATTTGAAAATGCTCTGTTTTACCCTGTTTTGTACATGAGATAAACTACAAACATATATATACATATTTTTGAAGTTGGGTATATCACCCCACATTCAAAAATTATTAAGATCTAATAATAAAAGTTAGAAAATTATAAAAACTATTATAGTATTAAAATAAATATAAAAAGTATAAAATTACAAGTTACCAAATAAATAAAAATAAGTATAAAAGAAAATCAGGGTTGATGAGGATGGTGCCAATAGGGATCCCATTCATAGCCGTATGTGTTGTAGAATGCTTGAGCTGGGACATATGTAGGGTACGGTGGTCGGGTCTCTATAGTCCAGGGAGGAAATACGGGCATTTGAGTAGCAATGTAGTTTGCATTTATGTGTGCACGATGACTTATGATTTGGTTTTGATGATACTGCCAATCTTGAAATGCTCGTTGTCTAGCCATTTCATACTCATGATGAGCCATAAAAAGTTGCATTTCTGTTATCTGATTACCCCCTCCCGCATTACCTTGATGTTGATCTCTCTCGACCTGTGGATGCCTGCCATCATATTGTGCTACAGCGTTGTTTCGTTTCTTTAAAACCTTAGCACCATGATACACGCGTAAATCTATCCTCTCACGGGGTTCTGGTTCTGCCATTAATAATCCCCCCGACTTCTATCCACACCGAGATGGTCAACAATTAATGTAACAAAGATACCACCTCCTATTATGCTATTAGGCTGCATACCCCTAATCATAGTCGATAGATAATAACCCACACAATAAGGTATACTTACAGCACTCTGTGGGTCTCGAATACACATGTGGTAGAATAAATCTTGTTCATTTACCTTCTCTTTGTTTCTACCTCGCTGTGTAATCGAGTTGGCTAAAAACCTGTGGATTACTCTTAATTCAGCTCTATCAATATCAAGATAAGAGTAAAATCCCCCTTTGAATCGGTTATGGCTAGTCATTCTACTCCATACACCATTCATATCAAAATTCTCATTAACCCTCCTACCCTCAACTATCAACCTTTGACAATCAGCAGATGCTAACTCCTCAGGCGTATATATACGTAAAGCCTGAGCCATATCTAGTAGGGACATATGGCGCATCTCACCTCCTAATAAAAATCTAAGAAAACTTCGATCGGTTAAAGTAGATACCCGATCATTTATTTCTATACTACATAACAACTCCACACACCATTCTCTATATACAGGCCTATATATGTTGAATAAACGTACCCAATCATTAAAAGTAGAATTACCATACCTTTATGTAAGTAATTCTCTGATTGGTTCGGCTAATCCAACTGCTTCTAACGGGTCCCATTTTATTATCCTAGGCACGTCAACAACATTAGACTGAAGGGTGTGCAAGTTCCTCTGATATTTTGGATAGTCTATCCAAAATCTATCGAATCTCAAATTTGGATGTAAATCTGCCTCATGAATATTTGAATATGAAGCGACTGGATGAGGTACATTTTGTCGATAAAAGTCATTAACTTCCCATTGTTCCGCATTCTCAGGAGGAGGAGCATTGCGAGCCTGGGATGAAGATTCACCCCTTTCAGTCTGCAAAACACATCAAACACAATTTTTGTGCATCCAAATATGCATTAGTGTTAGCAAAATCATAAATCAAAACAATTACAATGACATGTTTAAACCATATTAAACTTTATACACATTTTCATAATATTAACAATTCTATATTTTTACAAATAAACTTATATGAAAATGTATACAACATTACAAAGCATTTAACTTCTAAAACATGTCAAAAATAATCATTATAGCAATTAAACAGGTTCCACATGGCATTCATATCAATTAGATCAAGTTCATGTATTTTTGACTCAAAAAGTCCACTTTAATCTTCATAAATTGTGTTTAGGATCAAAGTTTTGATCATTTAGCAACCTAAACGTGTTACACAACTCAATTTAACATAAACTAACAATAAAATTTGGCCATAACCCGTTTATATCAAAAAGCCCCAATTTTGTTCAAGAACACAAACCCTAGATTACTCAAAATTTGAAGTTTAAGGCTTCTAATCATGTTAAATAGCATCAATCTAGGTTATACAAGCATAATATACAACCAATTTAAGCACAATTACACTAAAAATCATCAAAATCAAATTAGGTATAAATTTGCTCAAGAACATTAAAAATCCGAATTAAAGAGTTTTTAGATGTATAAATTACCGTTTTCCTTGAGTAACTCCTTGTAAATAATCTCCTCATTGTGATTTTAGAAAAAAATTTGAAGATTTATGGTGAAAAATCGTGAATTTGAGAGGTGTTCGTGTGTGTTCTTCGCAGTATTTGGGTGTGGGTGTGTGCAAACTGGTCTGTTCGACCAGTTTTATTTTTTTCCTGGAATTTTTAAACTCCGCGAGTGCGGATGTGGGCCCAATCCAAACTCCGCGAGTGCGGATTTATCTTTTTTTTTATACAAAAACCTTTAACTAATAAAACATAGATTAATAAATTTTAAAAATTTGTTTCTTTTGAGAATAAGGGCGTTTCGGATCGTTGTCCTAGTCCGTCCCTCGACAAAGTTTTAAAATTTGTTACTTTTTAAGCCTCGTTTTAAAAGCAAAGATTTTTTTGGTTTTTTTTTTTTTTTTTTTTTTTTATGTTTTTGGCATACTTTAATTCAATAAGATTAAAAATAATGATAATAAAATTTCTCGTCCCGCCCTCGGGTAAATCAATTTCGGTTCAACGACCTAGTTTTCAACTCACGACGAATTTTAAAAATCATATTTTTAACTTAGTGAAATAAGGTAATTTTTATTTTTTAAATTCACACCAAACTTAAATTTAAAATGCATAAAATTAAAAATTCATTTTATTAAAATTAAAAATTCACACTAATTTTATATTGTATTTTTGTTTTTATACATACAAACTTATATTAAAAATATTAATTTTTCAAATATGTACAAACTTAAATATATTGATTTTAAAAAGTTTACAATAGTAATTTAATATTAATTTTAAAAACAATGTAAAAATAAAAATTAAAAATCTTTTTGGTCTTTTATCCCACTTTAATCAATCAAATATTGTCAAAAATATACGCCCCTCTTTTCGGTAAAGTAATTTCGATTATATTACCTAGTTTTACTCCTGACGAATTTATGAAATATTTTGGGTTGATTGATTAAAGATATTTATACCTTAAGAATAAACGGTAAATTTCGCAGTGATGTAATAAATTTTTGTATGATATCAATAATTTCGGTTACGCATACCTAATTTTATTAAATACCAATTTAATATTTTATAGCGAACGATTTAGCGTTTATTATCAAAAGGTTAAAAGCAATAAAAAAAACTGTACATACTTACCTGTGAGAAAGAATTCTCAGAGACCTCCTTTAGCCGATTCATATGAGAGTCGTGTGATTTGGTTTTCCATAGCTACATACGCATAACCTCGAATCTTCAATATCTTTTCTTCTAAACATATAAATGGTCCTTCTCTGCATAGAGTAACAAATTCGGTATTTGAATATGTTTGATTATTTGAACATTTACCTTCGTGTGATCATTTTCCGCATTTATAGCATCTTTCAAGGTGTCGTGCTCTTCTTTTTGTTGCAGATTTTGATTTTCCTTTATCAAAATGTATCTTATGATGATCTTTTCTGAGTTCTTTTCTTACTCCGTCCATTTTGCCTCTTATGAATGATACCAGTTCACTCGGAAGTGTGTCATTATTACGTTTAGTAATCATAGCGTGTAGCATTAGACCATGGTTCAGATCAAAGGAATTCTTCATCTCGTAAAACCTAAAAAAAAAAAAAAATTTAGAATGGGGGGAGAAGACTAGTTCTTTAGGGTCTGCTAGGGAAAGACCATTCAGATTCCATTCTCGAGAACTACACGAAAACAGAATATCTAACTCTAATAGAAATATATATTTCCCTAAAAATATTCAAACCTTCCCACACTTAGTTAGCTGTGGTGTCGAAATTGTGATTAACTTCATATTCAACTTCCATTGGACTATCTATGTAATGTTTAACTCTGTGACCATTAACTTTAAATTCAACCCCATTTGAATTTATTAACTCTACTGTTTCGTACGGGAAAACTCTTTTGACTATGAATGGTCCAGACCATCTTGATTTCAATTTTCCAGGAAATAGCTTGAATCGTGAATTAAAAAGAAGAACTCTGTCTCCTTCTTTAAATTCTTTTGAACTTCTGATTCTTTTATCATGCCATTTCTTCGTTCTTTCTTTATAGATTAATGAATTTTCGTATGCTTCATGTCTTAATTCTGCTAATTCGTTTAATTGACTTAACTGTAGACGTCCGGCTTCATGTAAATCAAGATTACATGTCTTCAAAGCCCAAAATGCTTTGTGTTCAATTTCTACTGGAAGATGACATGCTTTTCCGTAAACGAGTCTGAAAGGTGTGGTTCCAATTTGAGTTTTGTAGGCTGTTCTAAAAGCCCAGAGTCCATCCTCCAATTTCATGGACCATTCCTTCTGATTTGATCCTACGGTTTTCTCTAGAATACGTTTTAATGCTTGGTTGGTATTTTCAACTTGTCCACTTGTCTGTGGGTGATAAGCGGTTGAGATTTTATGAGTTACTCCATATCTTTTGAGAACTTTCTCAAGTTGATTATTACAAAAATGAGTACCCTGATCACTTATTAAAGCTTTCGGTGTTCCAAACCGTGCAAAAAGACATTTTAAAAAGTTGACTACAACTCGTGCATCGTTAGTTGGGAGAGCTTGTGCTTCCGCCCATTTAGATACATAATCAATGGCAACGAGAATGTAGAGATTATTATGAGATTTTGGAAATGGACCCATAAAGTCAATACCCCAAATGTCAAATACTTCACATACTTGAATGACATTTTGTGGCATTTCATCACGTTGACTTATTTTTCCAGCCCTTTGACAAGCATCACAGGATTTGCAAAGAAGGTGTGCGTCTTTGAAAATTGTAGGCCAATAGAATCCAGCATCGTAAACTTTTCTTGCTGTAAGTTGAGGCCCATAATGCCATCCTGTTGGTCCTGTGTGACAATGGTTTAATATTTAACTAGCTTCATCTCCGAATACACATCGGCGTATTATTCTATCAGGACAACTTTTAAACAAATGTGGATCTTCCCAGAAATAGTGTTTTATATCACTAAAGAATTTCTTTCGTTTTTGGTACGACAACCCTTTTTCAAGGAATCCACATACTAAATAGTTTGCATAGTCTGCAAACCATGGAATTTCACTATAATCTATCTTCAATAGATATTCATCAGGAAAGTTATCTTGTATGGCCGATTCATTTAGAACTTCTAATTCAGGATTTTCAAGACGAGAAAGATGATCAGCTGCGAGATTTTCTGCTCCCTTTTTGTCTCGGATTTCAATATCAAACTCTTGTAAGAGTAAGATCCAACGGATTAATCATGGTTTAGCATCTTGTTTCGAAAGAAGGTATCTAAGAGCAGAATGGTCGGTATAGACCACCGTTTTAGCTAGAACGAGATATGAACGAAATTTGTCAATAGCAAAGACAATAGCAAGGAGTTATTTTTCAGTAGTTGTGTAATTTGTTTGTGCTCCTTGTAACGTCTTACTAGCATAATATATAGGTTGAAATCGTTTTTCAATCCTTTGTCCTAAAACGGCTCCCATTGCAAAATCATTTGCATCGCACATAAGTTCAAACGGTAGATTCCAATTTGGGGTTATCATAATCGGCGCATTAGTGAGTTTTTCTTTAAGAATATTAAAAGATTTGATGCATTCATCTGAAAAGATGTACGGAGCATCCTTTTCTAGGAGTTTATTCATAGGAGTGGTAATTTTAGAAAAATCTTTTATGAAACGTCGGTAAAAACCGGCATGCCCTAGAAAACTCCTAACTCCTCTAACATTGGTGGGATGTGGAAGTTTAGCAATTACATCTACTTTAGCTCTATCCACTTCAATTCCTTCCTTTGAAATTTTATGACCAAGAACGATGCCTTCTTTAACAATGAAATGGCATTTCTCCCAATTAAGAACTAGATTTGATTGTTCGCATCTAATAAGCATTCGTTCAAGATTAACTAGACATGTTTCAAATATATCACCGAAGACTGAAAAGTCATCCATGAAAACTTCCATGCATTCTTCTATCATATCGTGAAAAATCGCCATCATGCACCTTTGAAAGGTTGCAGGGGCGTTGCAAAGTCCAAATGGCATGCGTTTGTAAGCAAAAGTACCATAAGGGCACGTGAATGTGGTTTTCTCTTGATCTTCGGGTGCTATTGGAATTTGAAAGTATCCGGAAAAACCATCAAGAAAACAATAGTAACTGTTTCCGGCTAATCTTTCCAACATTTGATCAATGAAAGGTAAGGGAAAGTGATCTTTTCTGGTGGCGTCATTTAATTTTCTATAATCAATACAAACACGCCATCATGTTACAGTCCTAGTAGGAATAAGCTCATTTTTTTCATTTGTGATGATAGTCATGCCACCCTTCTTAGGTACACATTGAACTGGGCTTACCCATGGACTATCAGAGATTGGATAAATTAAACCTGCATCTAGCAGTTTAATAATTACTTTCTTAACAACATCTTGCATATTAGGATTTAGTCTTCGTTGGCGTTGCACATACGTTTTATGACCTTCTTCCATAAGGATTTTATGTGTGCAATACGAAGGACTTATGCCTTTAATGTCATGAATCTTCCATGCAATAGCTGGTTTATGAGCTTTTAACACAGAAATGAGTTGAGATTTTTCATTTTCGGTAAGTGAAGATGATATTATTACAGGTAATTCAGATTCACCATGTAAATAAGCGTATTCCAAATGGTTTGGAAGTGGCTTTAACTCTAATGTCGGTGGTTCTTCTATCGATGATTTATATAGATATCTGTCTTCTTCTTTTAGCATTTGAATTTCTTCTGTTGTTGGTTCATATCCATTAGCCATGAGTGCGACTAACATTTCAGCTTCATCAATTGGTTCAGTTCCTTCTCCTAAAGAACATTCTCCTGTTCCTTGTAATTCTGGAAATTCTTCTAACAATTCTGCATGTGAATCTATAGTTTGAATATAATAACATGTATCATCTGCAGATTGCGGTTGTTGCATGGCTCTATCAACTGAAAAGATAACACTCTCGTCCTCTATACTTAGGGTCAGTTTCTTACCGAACACGTCTATTATTGCTTTAGCCGTGTTTAAGAATGGTCTTCCTAATATGAGAGGAACTCGAGAATCTTCTTCCATGTCCAGAATAACAAAATCTACTGGAAATACTAAAGTACCAACTTTAACTAGCATGTTCTCCATTATCCCTCTAGGATATTTTACTTATCGATCGGCTAGTTGTATACTTATTCTTATTGGTTTCAATTCTCCAAGGTCTAGTTTAGCGTATAGTGAATACGGCATTAAATTTATACTAGCACCTAAATCTGCCAATGCTTCTATTGAACTAAGACTACCCAGAAAACATGGAATCGTGAAACTTCCTGAATCTGATAATTTTTCTGGTATCTTATTCAACAGCACTGCAGAATAATTAGCATTCATTGTTACAGCCGAGAGTTCTTCCATTTTATTTCTATTTGTGATTAGATCTTTCAAGAATTTAGCATATCTAGGCATTCCTGAAATCACATCAATGAAAGGAAGATTGACATTTATTTGTTTAAACATATCCAAGAATTTAGAGTGCTCGGCTTCAAGTCTTTCTTTTCTCATTTTACTCGGGTAAGGAAATGGTGGTTGGTATGGTTTAACATAAGATTTAGCCTTAACTGTGTTATCTTCATTAACCTTTTCAACTACCAGTTCTGTTTCCTTATCTTGCTCAGATTGTGGTTCTTGTGGAGTAGGAATAGAGTCATCAGAAATTATAGGTATTTCCGGTGGTTTAAGTGTAATACCATTTCTTGTGGTAATGGCTTTAGTTGTTTCATTCCGGGGGTTAGCATTTGTATCGCTAGGTAGACTTCCCGGTTTTCTTTCACCTATCAACCTTGCTAGGTTGCTTACTTCTTGTTCCAAATTTTGAATAGAAGCTTGTTGATTTATAAATGCTTGAGCATTTTGTTCATTGGTTTGTTTCTAAGATGTGAAAAACTGCGTTTGAGATTCAACTAGCTTCGACATCATGTCTTCTAAATTTGGATTTTTATCATCGGTTTGTGGTGGTTTGTTTTGAAAATTAGGTCTTTGCTGATTGTAAGTATTATTGGATACTTGTTGATTGCTAGGACCTTGTTGGTTGTTGTATGGAATATTTCGATTATAATTCTGATTTTGATTGTAGATTGGTCTTGGCGATGGATAATTATTCTGATAATTATTTCCAGGCCTTTGGTTCATGTATGAAACATTCTCTCTTTGTTCCATTGTTGGTTCAATACTGAGATAATCTTTTGTTAAATGTGGTCCTCCACACTGCTCACAACTAATTCGTATTGAGTGGATATCTTTAGTCATCTTTTCCATTCATCTCTCGACAGCATCTATCTTTGCGGAAATAGAATCTAAGTCATGGCTAGAATCGGCTCTAGCTGCTTTAGATGATCTAACGATATCTTTTTCTTGGTGCCACTCATGTGAGTGGGAAGCAGTGTTATCAATAATTTTATAAGCGTCAGTTGCGGTTTTCTTCATAATGGAACCACCAGCTGCTATATCGATGTCTTTTCGTGTAGTGATGTCGCATCCTTGGTAGAATATTCGTACTATTTGACAAGTGTCTAAACCATGTTGTGGACATCCTCTCAATAACTTTCCAAATCTTGTCCACGCCTCATATAGAGTTTCATTTGGCTTTTGCGTGAACGTAACTATTTCTCCTTGAAGTCTTACGGCTTTAGATGTTGAAAAGAATTGTTTAAGAAAATTTTCAACTAAAACGTCCCATGTATCAATCGCCCCTTCAGGTAACGATTCTAACCGATCTTTGGCTTCTCCCTTTAAAGTCCAGGGAAATAACATGAGATATATCTGTTCATCCTCCACTTCTCGGATTTTAAATAAAGTACAGATCCTATTAAAGGTTCGAAGATGTTCATTTGGATCTTCCTTCGGCGCACCACTAAATTGGCATTGATTAGTTACCGTGTGTAGAATTTGTCCTTTGATTTTATAATCTGGCGCATTAATGTCTGGTTGAGTAATTACGTGACCTTGGCCAGTGCGTTTAGCTCGCATTCGGTCTTCCATACTTAGAGGTTCCAGATTTTCCATGATTGAATTTGTTGAATCTGAATCACTAGAGGATTCTGATTTAATGTGTTGTTCCTCGACAATCTCCGTTTGAATGACTGGTGGTTCCGGAGGAAAGATTAGTGGTTCAGGATCTCTGAATTGTCCCTGAATATTCTCCGGATTCTCAATTGTGAGGTCGGGTTCAAAAAATGGATTATCGAAAATTTGAATTGGAGTACTTGGTCGACTTGATGATGGTTCTAAAGAAAAATCAATGGCGACAATATTGGCTAGATGTCTTGATCGAGTTACAGGTGGTGAACGTATAAAAGGTGGTGAACGTTTTGCTCGGTGCATTCACTGAATATCCTATTAGTTTTTAAAAAGAAAGAAAAATTATATAAGTTATCCAATTAATAGACTTTTCTGCTTTTGCCCACGTTTCGAATAGCCAATAGATGTAGCAGCGAGCCAGAACCCTTTAAATCGGAAGCTCACAACTCAGCCACTAACAAATCCAACTATTACTACGAAGCAGAAAATTTTGGATGTCTATCAATTTAATCACTTAAAATAATTTTTCGTTGAAATTTAAAGAAATTTTAGAGAAGAAATAGAAAATTCTATGTCCTAACAACTAGAGCGGCCAGAAAAAAGAAAGAAAAAGAGCGCGTAGTCGAAAAATAATAAGAAGGTAGCGCGTCGAAACTTAAAAAGGAACTTAAAATTTATAAACAACGTCGCAAAATTCTAAAGCACATAAATCTTAGTCTAAAGAAAAAGCACTTAAGGGATTTTACAGCAAATTCTAAAAATCTAAAAATAAAATTAAACTACGGCAAATACTAGTCTTAAAATTAATTACGAGCTAAAAATATAAATATTACGAATAAACGATTAAAAAGGTACGAAATAAAAATAAAACTTAAAGTTATAAAAATACAATTTTTATAAAAATTATTACTTTTATAATAATTTATATAATAATAAAACTAAATAAAACTTAAAAATACAAATTTAATTAACTAAAACTAATTAATATTTTAATTAAACCCTAATTAATAATAATAAATAATTAAATAACCCTAATTTCGTAATTAATGCTGCAGTGTTTGACCTGTCAGAAACCTCCGCGAGTGCGGATATCCTCAGTTCAAAACCTCCGCGAGTGCGAAGGGTTCAGATTCAGCTGACTTGCAGGTCGATCTCTTGCAAGTTCAGATATTTTTTTTTTTACTTTTCTGTTTTATAAAATATTTATATAAAATAAATAAAAACTTATAATTTGAAAAATAGAAATACTTTATAATTTTATATATTTTAAACAAATTCTTAAAAATATATAGATATTTTTTTTATATTTTTGTATTTTTAATATTTAAAATGTATTTTTACAAAAATAAACTAAAACTTAATAAAAATCCTTTTTTTTATATATAGCGTTGCACTTTCGGCGTTTTAACTTTCCCCGGCAGCGGCGCCAAAAATACTTGATGTGCGTAGAGGTGTATACGAAATAGTTTATATTTTACTAGGAAATACTATTAAATACGATACAATTTTACACAAGTTATTTATTTATTTATAGAGTGGATATACCTAAATCTTGCTACAACACTTATAGGCAGTGTACCTAATCGTACAGTAGCGTAGTTTTTAGTAAGTTCCGTTCTTTCCACAGGGATCTTAGCCAAGTTTAACGCTATATTTTTAAAACTATATTTGTAAAAATATAAATATATATATAAGTAGTATTATTATTATAAAAGGGGGTTTTTACCGTTTAATGACCGGTTTGTCGATTTAAAAACTTAAGTCGCAGTTAAAAATTAATGTAAAATATTAAAAAGAAATATAACTTAATTTAAAACGTAAAGTAAATGACAATAATTAAAGTGCGATAAATAAAATAACGATAAATAAAATTGTGATAATTAAAAAGTACGATAATTAAAATGACAATAAATTAAAGTGCGATAATTAAAAGTGCAATTAAATATGAAATAAAGGAATTATGCTTATTTAAACTTCCGTAATCATGATGTTTGACGTGTTGATTTTAATTTATTACCATGGGTTAATTGTCTTTTGTCCTGGATTATTTAATATGTCCGTCTAGTTTTTGTCCATAACAGTCCATCAGTTATAAATATAAAGTGCGAGTGTCCTCGTCAAATTATCCTTATATCCGAAGTCAAATATTCCAACTAATTAGGGACTTAAACTATAATTACACCAAGTGTCCTTGTATATAATTCACCCCTGTTTTAATAAATCCCTTAACTATTAATCTATTCCCGTGTCCGGTTAAATGAACGATTATTAGTACGTATAAATATCCCAACCATCGTGTCCGATCGTGTGTATATGGTTATTTATAGGTACGTCTAATTGTAAATCTTTATATTAAATTAACAAACTATCATTTAATTAAACAAATATAAAGCCCATTAATAGCCCATAGTCTAATTTTCACAAGTGTCGGTCTTTTGTCCAAACTCCAATTATGGTACAAAGCCCAATTACCCCGTCTTAAATATTTAGCCCAACATCAAGATTACTTTGGATTAAATAAGCATAATAATAACTTAGCTACGAGACATTAATTTAAAAAGGTTGAACATAACTTACAATGATTAAAAATAGCGTAGCGTTACACGGACAGAATTTTGACTTACACCCTTACAACATTCGCTAACATACCCTTATTATTAGAATTTAAAATTAAAATTAAAATTATAATATAAATATATATATATATATATATACGTTGAGATAGAGAGAATGAATTAGAAAAGGTGTGTAAAAATTCGTTCAGAATTCGATGGCTTTTATAGGCCCACGTTTTTCTGTAGATCTTAGCGAGTGCGGATATTTTATACATCAGAACTCCTCGAGTGCGGAGGTCTGGATTACAGCTCACATATTGATCCAAAACGTGGGCTGCGTAAAATTATATTATATAATAATATATAAATTAATTATATATTATATTTTATTCTTATGCATAGTTGACTTGTAATTTTTGGTCCGTTGCGTCGAGCACTGAAAGTTGGTTCATGTCTTGGTTCCGAATTTTCGAACGTCCTTGCGTACTATTTAATATCTTGTACTTTGCGTTTTGCGTCTTGTATTCATGTAATTTTGAGACGTTTCTCATCAATAATTTGAATCACTTTGATTGTACTTTGTACTTTTTAGCTTTTTGGTCATTTGCGTCTTCAATTCGTCGAATCTGCCTTTCGTCTTCACCTTTTATTATTTAAACGAATATTACTTGTAAATAGAACAATTGCAACTAAAAGCTTGTCTTTCTTGAGGGATAATGCTATGAAATATATGTTCGTTTTTAGCATTATCACTTACTGTGAATTTATAACTAGTAATTAAGTTTGATTTTGGTACTGGGAGATTACATTGGTGAAGAAGATGAGGTTAGATCCTGAGTTCTGGGTTAAATAAATTTAAATTATGTATTAATCAGAAAAATACGGGTAGCTGGATGGTTTGGTGCTGTGTCGGGGTAACAAGGGGTCGGGGGTTCAATCCCAGGCATGGGCAGCTATTTCTCTGGAACTCTTTTTGAGGTAGTTTACTATTTGTCATTATTATTATTATTATTATTATTATTATTATTATTATTATTATTATTATTATTATTATTATTATTATTATTATTATTATTATTATTATTATTATTATTATTATTATTATTATTATTATTATTATTATTATTATTATTACAAGTATTATATTTATTATTATTATTATGATTGTTATTGTTATTATTATTATTACTATTATAATCATTATTATTATCACTAATTAGTATTATTGTTATTATATGGATATTATTATCAACAAAACGATTAATAAAATAATTTATGATATTATCATTATTATTACTAGTATTATCATTTAAAAATTTATTAGTATTATCATTTATAATATTGATATTATTAGCATTATTATTATTGTGTTATTATTGTTAGTCTTATTATTATGAATTTAAGGTTATTAAACATGTTAATATCACAATTATATAATAAAAGGTGTTATATTAAAGATTAAGGAAATTGGTTATAATTATATGAAAACATGTAAAATTATAATTATGATTACAAATTAATGTTAAAAGAAACTATCATCATTAGTTATAAATTAAACGCGAAGGTTAGGATTATTATAACTATGATTATACACGTTTTAGTAATATTGATAAGATAATAAATATAGAAAGTTATTATTATGGAAATGATTAAAAATCTTAATTAAAATATGTTTTAATGGAATTATTAAAAGTCTTATAATTATTGTTATCATAATTATCTTTATAAAACTTAGTATTATTATCATTATTAATATCATAATATTCATTAACATTATTATTATTATTATCACTTTTATCATTATATAGTATCAATATTATTACTAGTACTAGTATTATCATAATTATTAATTTCATAAACAAATGATATTCATATAAAAGATATATTTAAAATACATAACTTAATTATATTAATATTACTATATATATAAGACAAGGATATAAAGATAAATAATTAAACATATAAATGATTAAAAATAACAATTTCATCACTAATATTAATATATAAATTTGTTCGATTACAAATATACGTGTTAATATATATATACAAATGACATAGGCTCGTGAATCCGAGGTCAACCCTGCATTGTTCAATTGTTCAATATCGTCATATGTATTTTCACTACAAAATACATTAGGTGAGTTTCATTTGCCTTTTTACCCTTTATATTTTTGGGCTGAGAATACATGCGCAATTTTTATAAATGTTTTACGAAATAGACACAAGTAATCGAAACTACATTATATGGTTGAATGATCGAAGCCGAATATGCCCCTTTTAGCTTGGTAGCCTAAGAATTAGGGAACATCACTAATTTTGAGAATTAGTGCACGCCTAATTGACGCGAATCCTAAAGATAGATCTATTGGGCCTAACAAACCCCATCCAAAGTACCGGATGCTTTAGTACTTCGATTTCGTTTTTATCATGTTCAAAGGATTTCCCGGAATGATATGGGATATTCTTATACGGATCTTGTTAATGTCGGTTACCGGGTGTTCAATCCATATGAATGATTTTTGTCTCTATGCATGGGACGTATATTTATGAGAAATGGAAATGAAATTCTTGTGGTCTATTAAAATGTTGGAAAGGAATGTTTATGATAAACTAATGAACTCACCAACCTTTTGGTTAACACTTTAAAGCATGTTTATTCTCAGGTACGAAAGAAACCTTCCGATGTGCATTTGCTCATTTTAGAGATATTACTTGGAGTCATTCATGACATATTTCAAAAGACGTTGCATTCGAGTCATCGAGTTCATCAAGATTATTATTAAGTCGTTGATAGTTTGGTATATTATGAAATGGGATGCATGTCTATCAACTTTCGATGTAATGAAAGTTTGTCTTTTAAAAACGAATGCAATGTTTATAAAATGTATCATATAGAGGTCAAGTACCTCGCGATGTAATCAACTATTGTGAATCATTTATAATCGATATGGACTTCGTTAAGATGGATTAGGATGGGTCGCTTCAGTTGGTATCAGAGCGGTGGTTTTAGCGAACCGGGTCTTACATTAGTGTGTCTAACTGATAGTTGTTTAGATGCATTAGTGGGTCTGAACTTCGACCGTGTCTGCATGTCTAAAGTTTTGCTTATCATTTAGTGTCAAAAAATTAGTTGCTTATCATCCTTAAAGTTTAGACACATCTTACTGCCTCTATTGCCTAGATAGTGTATAGACAAAACTCATATCTTAGCATATTTCTGCTAATTCATATCTTAGCGTTTCTGTTATTGTTACCTTTGCCTGACAGATTCCGTAGATTCCTCCATAACTTATGGGATTTTAGTATTATATATGCATATGTAAATTATGTATTGAAGGGTACTAATCTACATCCTATAATCTATTTCTTATCGAAAATCCTTCATCTGATCGTACGGGATGAATCCCTCAATCAGTTCAAACTCCTCGGATTTTGACAGCTATTCCGATATGGATTTTCACTCTAGCTTCGAAAGCAGTGAGACCGGAATGGATCAACCATTTAGCCATCATCAATTCATCTGATGGGTTCGTAGTCGACTTAATCAATGGAGACGAGAAGAAGGCGATCCTTTCCACCCACCGAATTGCCCTCTTGGCGATGAACCTGAAGCACTTATCGGCGAACCTGTTCGTAATACTATTTTCTCTCTCATTTCCTGAATATCTCGCCAAGATTATATTCTATCTAAAATTCTAAACCTTATTCATTCGCTCGTACCAACCGACAATCACCCCAGAATAATAGAAGAAGTCAACAAACTTCGCGCTCGAAAAATAAATTTGGAGAATATGGTGCAAAATTTACCAGCTTCAGCAACATCACCGACACCAACAGTACCATCAGTAACATCACCTGTACCATCAACAATCCATGCCTCAACATCTCATTCTGTACCTCCAGTATAATCATCGTACTACATGACATCCTACATCGATTATCTTCGTTCTACGTATCGTTATACCTCATTTATCTTCGTTCGTCATAATGATTATGTAATCTCTAATGTTTTAGAGATTATGTACTCTAATTTTAATCGAAAAGCAAATGAGTTTAATGTTATATTAACTCATTAAATCCATAATTACATCTGAAGAAAATATATATGTATATATGTTTTCATAAAGATTGTAATTAAAAAAAATTCTTTTGTACAAACTGTTAATGGTGAAAATATTTTAACGGGTAGGTAATACTCGAGGAATATTTAGATTTCACATTAATAAATTACACTGTATATTATTCGAAGCTGATTCAACAGTCATTCACTATCCTACTTACAACCACTGATATACGTATCCTTTCACCGCAGAATAACCATTTTCATCTAATTTCATATTTGGATTTTGATTTACTAGAATCCAACAAGTGGCATAATGAAGAAAACATTGGACAAAATAAAATTTGTTAGAAACAAACAAATTAACTATGAGAAATTCTATTAAGAATTCACGCTAACAAAATCCTAGCTAACTGTTCCTAGCTAACTGTTAATTCCGTATCGCAATTTATTTATCGCATTTTATTTATCGCAATTTTAATTCTCGCAATTTTATTTATCGTCATTTAATTTGTTATTTATTTTACGCACTTTAAATATCGGGACACGTATACAAGGTTTTGACATATCATATCGACGCATCTATATATATTATTTGGAATAACCATAGACACTCTATATGCAGTAATGCTGGAGTTAGCTATACAGGGTTGAGGTTGATTCTACAATAATATATATAGTTCGAGTTGTGATCGAGTCTGAGACATGTACACGGGTCACGATACGTATTAATTTATTCAAATATTATAAACTATATATAAATTATTGGACTGTCAACTGTGGACTATCGACTGTGGACTAATAACATTGGACAATTAAAATAAATTAAAATATTGATTATAACATATGAAACTAAATATTTCTTCAAGTTTGCCACTTGATTTCATTTTAAACCTCATTTGTGATAATGCTAAAAACGAACATATATTTCATAGCATTATCCCTCAAGAAAGACAAGCTTTTAGTTGCAATTGTTCTATTTACAAGTGATATTCGTTTAAATAATAAAAGGTGAAGACAAAAGACAGATTCGACGAATTGAAGACGCAAATGACCAAAAAGCTCAAAAGTACAAATTACAATCAAAGTGGTACCAATTATTGATAAGAAACGTCTCAAAATTACAAGAGTACAAGATGCGAAACGCAAAATACAAGATATTAAATTGTACGCAAGGACGTTCGAAAATTCAGAACCGGGACCAAAGTCAACTCTCAACGCTCGACGCAACGGACTAAAAATTACAAGTCAACTATGCACATGAATATAATATAATATATAATTAATTCTTAAAATTAATATATATATATATATATATATATATATATATATATATATATATATATATATATATTATATAATAAAAACCGTCGGCAGAAGAAACAAAGACATGTGAGTTGAATTCAAGGGCTATGCGATCGCATGGCCTAGAAGGCAAAAAGCCATGCGATCGCATGGCAGTAGGTTGCAGCTGACATGCCTATAAAATTCGAGTTTTTGCTCATCATATAACACATCTTTTTCTTTCTCTCTATCATACTATATATATATATATATATATATATATATATATATATATATATATATATATATATATATATATATATATATATTATATTTTAATTTTAATTTTAATTTTAATTTCTAATAATAAGGGTATGTTAGCGAATGTTGTAAGGGTGTAAGTCGAAATTCTGTCCGTGTAACGCTACGCTATTTTTAATCATTGTAAGTTATGTTCAGCCTTTTTAATTTAATGTCTCGTAGCTAAGTTATTATTATGCTTATTTAATACCGAAGTAATCATGATGTTGGGCTAAAAATATTAAAATTGGGTAATTGGGCTTTGTACCATAATTGGGATTTGGACAAAAGAACGACACTTATGGAAATTAGACTATGGGCTATTAATGGGCATTATATTTGTTTAACTAAATGATAGTTTGTTAATTTTAATATAAAGATTTACAATTGGACGTACCTAGAAATAACTATATACACTCGATCGGACACGATGGGCGGGATATTTATATGTACGAATAATCATTCATTTAACCGGACACGGGAATGGATTAATAGTTAATAGACTTATTAAAACAGGGGTGAAATTATGTACAAGGATACTTGGCATAATTGATAACAAAGTATTAAAACCTTGGGTTACACGCAGTCGATAACCTGGTGTAATTATTAAACAAAGTATTAAAACCTTGTTACAGTTTAAGTCCCCAATTAGTTGGAATATTTGACTTCGGATATAAGGATAATTTGACGAGGACACTCGCACTTTATATTTATGACTGATGGACTGTTATGGACAAAAACCAGACGGACATATTAAATAATCCAGGACAAAGGACAATTAACCCATGGGAATAAACTAAAAATCAACACGTCAAACATCATGATTACGGAAGTTTAAATAAGCATAATTCCTTTATTTTCATATTTAATTGCACTTCTAATTATCGCACTTTTATTTATTGTCATTGTATTTAATTGCACTTTTAATTATCGTACTCTTTAATTGTCGTACTTTTTATTTATCGCACTTTTATTTATCGCAATTTCATTATCGTTATTTACTTTACGCTTTAAATTAAGTTATATTTATTTTTAATATTTTACATTAGGTTTTAACTGCGACTAAAGTTTTAAAAATCGACAAACCGGTCATTAAACGGTAAAAACCCCCCTTTTATAATAATAATATTACTTATATATATATATATATATATATATATATATATATATATATATATATATATATATATATATATATATATATATATATATATATATATATATATATATATATATATATATATATATATATATTTGTATTTTTATAAATTTAAAACTAATATAGCGTTAAGCTTGTTTAAGTGTATCCCTGTGGAATGAACCGGACTTACTAAAAACTACACTACTGTACGATTAAGTACACTGCCTATAAGTGTTGTAGCAAGGTTTAGGTATATCCATTCTATAAATAAATAAATAAATATCTTGTGTAAAATTGTATCATATTTAATAGTATTTCGTTATAAAAATAATACTATTTCCTCGTACACCTCGCACACATCAAGTATTTTTGGCGCCGCTGCCGGGGAACAATTCTGCTTAAACGCCGGAAGCGCAACGCTAATATATATATATATAAAAAAAGATTTTTATTAATTTTTAGTTTACTTTTATAAAAATACATTTTTGTAAAAATACGTCTTAATATATTCAAAAATATAAAAAGAAAAACAAAATTTAAGTATTTTTAAGAGTTTGTTAAATATATAAGTTTTATAAAGTTTCTTTATTTTTATTTTGTAAAAATATAAGTTTTATTTAATTTATATAAATATATTATATAAATATCTAAATTAGGAAGAAAATTTTTTTTTATTCGAGGCCCGGTACTGTAGCAGCCCGTAACCTGGCTCGTAACCTTAGCTCATGCGATCGCATGAGCCCGAAGGCAAATTCTCATGCGATCGCATGAGAGTGTCTGACACGCCACAAACAACCCTAAAACAGCAATCATTACGGTAATTATTATTATTGTTATTATTATTATTTAATTTAAACCCTAATTAGGGTTAGATTATTTAATTAGTTAATTTAGTTTTTATTTAATTGTATTTTAAGTTTATTTAGTTTAATTAAATTATAAAATTAATAGTTTTATAAAATAAATAATATAAAAATAATATTTTTTATAAAAATTGTACTTTTTACAACTTTAAGTATATTTTTATATTTTGTTCCTTTTTATTCGTTTTAGCGTAATATTTGTATTTTTTTCGCTCGTTTTTAGTTTTAAGATATAGTTTTTTCCATAGTTATTTTTATTTCTAGATTTTTAGGCTTTGCCGTAAAATCACTTAAGTGCTTTTTCTTTAGACTAAGATTTAGGTGCTTTAGAATTTTGCGATGCCTTTTTAAGTTTTAGAACCCTTTTTAAGTTTTTGCCATTTTAGATATAGTATTCCTTTTAAGCTTTAATATTTTTAGACGCAACTTTTAATTCTTAGTTTTTAGTGCCTTTTGAGTTACGACGCGCTACTTTCTTATTTTTATTTTTCGACGCCTATTATTTTTTGATCTTTTATTTTTCGACCTTTTTCGACGCGCTCTTTTTCTTTCTTATTTCTCGACATTCTAGTTTTAGGACTTAGATTTTTTTTCTATTTCTTCTCTAAAATTTCTTTAAATTGCGAAAAATTATTTTTAAGTGGTTAAATTGAGAGACATCAAAATTTTCTGGTTCGTAGTAATAGTTGGATTTGTACGTGGACCGGGTTATTGGAGCCAAACAGTACTCAATTATATTGAGACCAAACGAATCCTGCCCCTCAGCTGCATCTTTTGGCTATTCAAAACGTGGGCAAAATCAGAAAAGTCTATTCATTTGATAACTTATATAATTTTTCTTATTTTATAACTAATAGGATATTCAGTGAATGCACCGAGCAAAACGTTCACCACCTTTTGTACGTTCACCACCTGTAACCAGATCAAGACATCTAGCAAATATTGTCGCCATTGATTTTTCTTTAGAATCGTCATCCAGTCGACCAAGTACTCCAATTCAAATTTCCGATAATCCATTTTTTGAACCCGACCTCACAATTGAGAATCAGGAGAATATTCAGGGATAATTCATAGATCCTGAACCATTAATCTTTCCTCCGGAACCACCAATCATTCAAACAGAGATTGTTGATGAACTAACCATTAAATCGGAATCCTCTAGTGATTCAGATTCAACAAATTCAATTATGGAGAATCTGGAACCTCTAAGTATGGAAGACCGAATGAGAGCTAAACGCACTGGCCAAGGTCACGCAATTACTCAACCTGACATAAATGCGCCAGATTATGAAATCAAGGGACAAATCCTACACATGGTAACAAATCAATGCCAATTTAGTGGTGCACCGAAGGAAGATCCAAATGAACATCTTCGTACCTTTAATAGGATCTGCACACTATTTAAAATCAGAGAAGTGGAGGATGAACAGATATATCTCATGTTATTTCCCTGGACTTTAAAGGAAGAAGCCAAAGATTGGTTAGATTCATTACCTGAAGGAGCGATTGATACATGTGACGTTTTAGTTGAAAAATTTCTTAAACAATTCTTTCCGGCATCTAAAGCTTCTAGACTTCAAGGAGAAATTGTTACTTTCGCACAGAAGCCAAATGAAACTTTATATGAGGCTTGGACAAGATTTGGAAAGTTATTAAGAGGATGTACGCAACATGGTTTAGACACTTGTCAAATAGTACAAATATTCTACCAAGGATGCGACATCACTACAAGAAAAGACATCGATATAGCAGCTGGTGGTTCCATTATGAAGAAAACCGCAACTGACGCTTATAAAATTATTGATAACACTGCTTCCCACTCACATGAGTGGCACTAAGAAAAAGATATCGATAGATCATCTAAAGCAGCTAGAGCCGATTCTAGCCATGACTTAAATTCCATTTTCGCAAAAATAGATGCTGTCGAGAGACGAATGGAAAAGATGACTAAAGATATCCACTCAATACGAATTAGTTGTGAGCAGTGTGGAGGACCACATTTGACAAAAGATTGTCTCAGTATTGAACTAACAATGGAACAAAGAGAGAATGTTTCATACATAAACCAAAGGCCTGGAAATAATTATCAGAATAATTATCAACCGCCAAGACCAATATACAATCAAAACCAGAATTATAACCAAAATGTTCCATACAACAACCAACAAGGTCCTAGTAATCAACAAGTATCCAATAATACTCACAACCAGCAAAGACATGTTTTTCAAAACAAACCACCACAAACCGATGATAAAAAGCCAAATTTAGAAGATATGATGTCGAAGCTAGTTGATTCTCAAACACAATTTTTCACATCTCAGAAACAAACCAATGAACAAAATGCTCAAGCATTTAGAAATCAACAAGCTTCTATTCAAAATCTAGAACAAGAAGTAAGCAACCTAGCAAGGTTAATAGGTGAAAGAAAATCGGGAAGTCTACCTAGTGATTCAAATGCTAACCCCCGGAATGAAACAGATAAAGCCATTACCACAAGAAGTGGTATTACACTTAAACCACCTGAAATACCTGTAATTTCTGATGATGCTATTCCTACTCCACAAGAACCACAACCTGAGCAAGAAAAAGAAACAGAACCGGTAGTTGAAAAGGTTAATGAAGATAACATAGTTAAGGCAAAACCTTATGTTAAACCATACCAACCACCACTTCCTTACCCGAGTAAAATGAGAAAAGAGAGACTTGAAGCCGAGCAATCCAAATTCTTGGATATGTTTAAACAAATAAATGTAAATCTTCCTTTCATTGATGTGATTTCAAGAATGCCTAGATATGCTAAATTTTTGAAAGATCTAATCACTAATAGAAAGAAAATGGAAGAACTCTCGGCTGTTACTATGAATGCTAATTGTTCTGCAGTGCTGTTGAATAAGATACCAGAAAAATTATCAGATCCAGGAAGTTTCACAATTCCATGTTTTCTGGGTAGTCTTAGTTCAATAGAAGCATTGGCAGACTTAGGTGCTAGTATAAATTTAATGCCGTATTCACTATACGCTAAACTAGACCTTGGAGAATTGAAACCAACACGAATAAGTATACAACTAGCCGATCGATCAGTAAAATATCCTAGAGGGATAATGGAGAACATGCTAGTTAAAGTTGGTACTTTAGTATTTCCAGTAGATTTTGTTATTTTGGACATGGAAGAAGATTCTCGAGTTCCTCTCATATTAGGAAGACCATTTTTAAACACGGCTAAAGCAATAATAGACGTGTTTGGTAAGAAACTGACCCTAAGTATAGAGGACGAGAGTGTTACCTTTTCAGTTGATAGAGCCATGCAACAACCGCAATCTGCAGATGATACATGTTATTATATTCAAACTATAGAATCACATGTAGAATTGTTAGAAGAATTTCCAGAATTACAAGGAACAGGAGAATGTTCTTTAGGAGAAGAAACTGAACCAATTGATGAAACTGAAATGTTAGCTACACTTATGGCTAATGGATATGAACCAACAACAGAAGAAATTCAAATGCTAAAAGAAGAAGACAGATATCGATATAAATCATCAATAGAAGAACCACCGACATTAGAGTTAAAGCCACTTCCAAACCATTTGGAATACGCTTATTTACATGGTGAGTCTGAATTACCTGTAATAATATCGTCTTCTCTTACTGAAAATGAAAAATCTCAACTCATTTCTGTGTTAAAAGCTCATAAACCAGCTATTGCATGGAAGATTCATGATATTAAAGGAATAAGTCCTTCGTATTGCACACATAAAATCCTTATGGAAGAAGGTCATAAAACATATGTGCAACGCCAACGAAGACTAAATCCTAATATGCAAGATGTTGTTAAGAAAGAAATTATTAAACTGCTAGATGCAGGTTTAATTTATCCAATCTCTGATAGTCCATGGGTAAGCCCAGTTCAATGCGTACTTAAGAAGGGTGGCATGACTGTCATCACAAATGAGAAAAATGAGCTTATTCCTACTAGGACTGTAACAGGATGGCGTGTTTGTATTGATTATAGAAAATTAAATGACGCCACCAGAAAAGATCACTTTCCCTTACCTTTCATTGATCAAATGTTGGAAAGATTAGCCGGAAATAGTTACTATTGTTTTCTTGATGGTTTTTTCGGATACTTTCAAATTCCAATAGCACCCAAGGATCAAGAGAAAACTACGTTCACGTGCCCTTATGGTACTTTTGCTTACAAACGCATGCCATTTGGACTTTGCAACACCCCTGCAACCTTTCAAAGGTGCATGATGGCAATTTTTCATGACATGATAGAAGAATGCATGGAAGTTTTCATGGATGACTTTTCATTCTTCGGTGATACATTTGAAACATGTCTAGTTAATCTTGAACGAATGCTTATTAGATGCGAACAATCAAATCTAGTTCTTAATTGGGAGAAATGCCATTTCATGGTTAAAGAAGGCATCGTTCTTGGTCATAAAATTTTAAAGGAATGAATTGAAGTGGATAGAGCTTAATTAGATGTAATTGCTAAACTTCAACATCCCACCAATGTTAGAGGAGTTAGGAGTTTTCTAGGGCATGCCGGTTTTTACCAACGTTTCATAAAAGATTTTTCTAAAATTGCCACTCATATGAATAAACTCCTAGAAAAGGATGCTCCATTCATCTTTTCAGATGAATGCATCAAATCTTTTAATATACTTAAAGAGAAACTCACTAATGCACCGATCATGATAACTCCAAATTGGTATCTACCATTTGAACTTATGTGCGACGCAGGTGATTTTGCAATGGGAGCCATTTTAGGACAAAGGATTGAAAAACGATTTACACAACTACTGAAAAAGAACTCCTTGCTATTGTCTTTGCTTTTGACAAATTTCGTTCATATCTCGTTCTAGCTAAAACGGTGGTCTATACCGACCATTCTGCTCTTAGATACCTATTTTCAAAACAAGATGCCAAGCCACGATTAATCCGTTGGATCTTACTCTTACAAGGGTTCAATATTGAAATCCGAGACAAAAGGGGAGCAGAAAATCTCGCCGCTGATCATCTTTCTCGTCTTGAAAATCCCGAATTAGAAGTTCTAAATGAATCGGCCATACAAGACAACTTTCCTGATGAATATCTATTGAAGATAGATTATAATGAAATTCCATAGTTTGCAGACTATGCAAACTACTTAGTATGTGGATTCCTTGAAAAAGGATTATCGTACCAAAAAAGAAAGAAATTCTTTAGTGATATAAAACATTATTTCTGGGAAGATCCACATTTGTTTAAAAGTTGTCCCGATGGAATAATACGCCGATGTGTATTCGGAGATGAAGCTAGTCAAATCTTAAACCATTGTCACACAGGACCAACAGGAGGGCATTATGGGCCTCAACTTACAGCAAGAAAAGTTTACGATGCTGGATTCTATTGGCCTACAATTTTCAAAGACGCACACCTTCTTTGCAAATCCTGTGATGCTTGTCAAAGGGCCGGAAAAATAAGTTAACGTGATGAAATGCCACAAAATGTCATTCAAGTATGTGAAGTATTTGACATTTGGGGTATTGACTTTATGGGTCCATTTCCAAAATCTCATAATAATCTCTACATTCTCGTTGCCATTGATTATGTATCTAAATGGGCGGAAGCATAAGCTCTCCCAACTAACGATGCACGAGTTGTAGTCAACTTTTTAAAACGTCTTTTTGCAAGGTTCGGAACACCGAAAGCTTTAATAAGTGATCGGGGTACTCATTTTTGTAATAATCAACTTGAGAAAGTTCTCAAAAGATATGGAGTAACTCATAAAATCTCCACCGCTTATCATCTACAAACAAGTGGACAAGTTGAAAATACCAACCGAGCTTTAAAACATATTCTAGAGAAAATCGTAGGATCAAATCCGAAGGAATGGTCCATTAAATTGGAGGATGCACTCTGGGCTTTTAGAACAGCCTACAAAACTCCAATTGGTACCACACCTTTTAAACTCGTTTACGGAAAAGCATGTCATCTTCCAGTAGAAATTGAACACAAAGCATTTTGGGCTTTGAAGACATGTAATCTTGATTTACATGAAGCCGGACGTCTACGATTAAGTCAACTAAACGAATTAGAAGAATTAAGACATGAAGCATACAAAAATTCGTTAATCTATAAAGAAAGAACGAAGAAATGGCATGATAAAAGAATCAGAAGTTCAAAAGAATTTAAAGAAGGAGACAGAGTTCTTCTTTTCAATTCACAATTCAAGCTATTTCCTGGAAAATTGAAATCAAGATGGTCTGGACCATTCATAGTCAAAAGAGTTTTCCCATACGGAACAATAGAGTTAATAAATTCAAATGGGATTAAATTTAAAGTTAATGGTCACAAAGTTAAACATTACATAGATAGTCCGACGGAAGTCGACAACGAAGTAAATCACAATTTCAACACCACAGCTAACTAAGTGTGGGGAGAATCAAGTCTTTAAAGGATAATATGCATTTCTGTTAGAGTTAGATGTTCTGTTTTCGTGTAGTTCTCGAAAATGGAACCCGAATGGTCTTTCCCTAGCAGACCCTAAAGAACTAGTTGAAATGTCCCGTTCTTATTGATTAAAAACGTTCCATATTAATTGATTTCGTTGCGAGGTTTTGACCTCTATATGAGACGTTTTTCAAAGACTGCATTCATTTTAAAACAAACCATAACCTTTATTTCATCAATAAAGGTTTAAAAAGCTTTACGTAGATTATCAAATAATGATAATCTAAAATATCCTATTTACACACGACCATTACATAATGGTTTACAATACAAATATGTTACAACAAAATAAGTTTCTTGAATGCAGTTTTTACACAATATCATACAAACATGGACTCCAAATCTCATCCTTATTTAAGTATGCGACAGCGGAAGCTCTTAATAATCACCTGAGAATAAACATGCTTAAAACGTCAACAAAAATGTTGGTGAGTTATAGGTTTAACCTATATATATCAAATCATAATAATAGACCACAAGATTTCATATTTCAATACACATCCCATACATAGAGATAAAAGTCATTCATATGGTGAACACCTGGTAACCGACATTAACAAGATGCATATATAAGAATATCCCCATCATTCCGGGACACCCTTCGGATATGGGATAAATTTCGAAGTACTAAAGCATCCGGTACTTTGGATGGGGCTTGTTAGGCCCGATAGATCTATCTTTAGGATTCGCGTCAATTAGGGTGTCTGTTCCCTAATTCTTAGATTACCAGACTTAATAAAAAGGGGCATATTCGATTTCGATAATTCAACCATAGAATGTAGTTTCACGTACTTGTGTCTATTTTGTAAATCATTTATAAAACCTGCATGTATTCTCATCCCAAAAATATTAGATTTTAAAAGTGGGACTATAACTCACTTTCACAGATTTTAATTCGTCGGGAAGTAAGACTTGGCCACTGGTTGATTCACGAACCTATAACAATATATACATATATATCAAAGTATGTTCAAAATATATTTACAACACTTTTAATATATTTTGATGTTTTAAGTTTATTAAGTCAGCTGTCCTCGTTAGTAACCTATAACTAGTTGTCCACAATTAGATGTACAGAAATAAATCGATAAATATTATCTTGAATCAATCCACGACCCAGTGTATACGTATCTCAGTATTGATCACAACTCAAACTATATATATTTTGGAATCAACCTCAACCCTGTATAGCTAACTCCAACATTCACATATAGAGTGTCTATGGTTGTTCCGAAATATATATAGATGTGTCGACATGATAGGTCGAAACATTGTATACGTGTCTATGGTATCTCAAGATTACATAATATACAATACAAGTTGATTAAGTTATGGTTGGAATAGATTTGTTACCAATTTTCACGTAGCTAAAATGAGAAAAATTATCCAATCTTGTTTTACCCATAACTTCTTCATTTTAAATCCGTTTTGAGTGAATCAAATTGCTATGGTTTCATATTGAACTCTATTTTATGAATCTAAACAGAAAAAGTATAGGTTTATAGTCGGAAAAATAAGTTACAAGTCGTTTTTGTAAAGGTAGTCATTTCAGTCGAAAGAACGACGTCTAGATGACCATTTTAGAAAACATACTTCCACTTTGAGTTTAACCATAATTTTTGGATATAGTTTCATGTTCATAATAAAAATCATTTTCTCAGAATAACAACTTTTAAATCAAAGTTTTTCATAGTTTTTAATTAACTAACCCAAAACAGCCCGCGGTGTTACTACGACGGCGTAAATCCGGTTTTACGGTGTTTTTCGTGTTTCCAGGTTTTAAATCATTAAGTTAGCATATAATATAGATATAGAACATGTGTTTAGTTAATTTTAAAAGTCAAGTTAGAAGGATTAACTTTTGTTTGCGAACAAGTTTAGAATTAACTAAACTATGTTCTAGTGATTACAAGTTTAAACCTTCGAATAAGATAGCTTTATATGTATGAATCGAATGATGTTATGAACATCATTACTACCTTAAGTTCCTTGGATAAACCTACTGGAAAAGAGAAAAATGGATCGAGCTTCAATGGATCCTTGGATGGCTCGAAGTTCTTGAAGCAGAATCATGACACGAAAACAAGTTCAAGTAAGATCATCACTTTAAATAAGATTGTTATAGTTATAGAAATTGAACCAAAGTTTGAATATGATTATTACCTTGTATTAGAATGATAACCTACTGTAATAAACAAAGATTTCTTGAGGTTGGATGATCACCTTACAAGATTGGAAGTGAGCTAGCAAACTTGAAAGTATTCTTGATTTTATGTAACTAGAACTTGTAAAATATATGAAGAACACTTAGAACTTGAAGATAGAACTTGAGAGAGATCAATTAGATGAATAAAATTGAAGAATGAAAGTGTTTGTAGGTGTTTTTGGTCGTTGGTGTATGGATTAGATATAAAGGATATGTAATTTTGTTTTCTTGTAAATAAGTCATGAATGATTACTCATATTTTTGTAATTTTATGAGATATTTCATGCTAGTTGCCAAATGATGGTTCCCATATGTGTTAGGTAACTCACATGGGCTGCTAAGAGCTGATAATAGGAGTGTATATACCAATAGTACATACATCTAAAAGCTGTGTATTGTACGAGTACGAATACGGGTGCATACGAGTAGAATTGTTGATGAAACTGAACGAGGATGTAATTGTAAGCATTTTTGTTAAGTAGAAGTATTTTGATAAGTGTCTTGAAGTCTTTAAAAAGTGTATGAATACATATTAAAACACTACATGTATATACATTTTAACTGAGTCGTTAAGTCATCGTTAGTCGTTACATGTAAATGTTGTTTTGAAACCTTTAGGTTAACGATCTTGTTGAATGTTGTTAACCCATTGTTTATTATAACAAATGAGATGTTAAAATATTATATTATCATGATATTATGATATATAATATATCTTAGTATGATGTATATACAGTTAAATGTCGTAACAACGATAATCGTTACATATATGTCTCGTTTCGAAATCATTAAGTTAGCAGTCTTATTTTTACATATTTATTTCATTGTTAATACACTTAATAATATATTTACTTATCATTTAACATAATTAACCAAGTGTATCAATATCTTAATATGATTCATATGTACCTAGTAACACGTTGTTATAACGATAATCGTTATATATATATCGTTTTCGAATTTCTTAAATTAATAGTCTCATTTTTATGTATATAACTCATTGTTAAAATACCTAATGAGATACATACTTATAATAAAAACATGTTAACTATATATATAACCATATATATGTCATCGTATAGTTTTTACAAGTTTTAACGTTCGTGAATCACCGGTCAACTTGGGTGGTCAATTGTCTATATGAAACATATTTCAATTAATCAAGTCTTAACAAGTTTGATTGCTTAACATGTTGGAAACATTTAATCATGTAAATATCAATCTCAATTAATATATATAAACATGGAAAAGTTTGGGTCACTACAGTACCTACCCGTTAAATAAATTTCCTCCCGAAATTTTAAGCTGTTGAAGGTGTTGACGAATCTTCTGGAAATAGATGCGGGTATTTCTTCTTCATCTGATCTTCATGCTCCCAGGTGAACTCGGGTCCTCTACGAGCATTCCATCGAACCTTAACAATTGGTATCTTGTTTTGCTTAAGTCTTTTAACCTCACGATCCATTATTTCGACGGGTTCTTCGATGAATTGAAGTTTTTCGTTGATTTGGATTTCATCTAACGGAATAGTGAGATCTTCTTTAGCAAAACATTTCTTCAAATTCGAGAAGTGGAAAGTGTTATGTACAGCCGCGAGTTGTTGAGGTAAATCAAGTCGGTAAGCTACTGGTCCGACACGATCAATAATCTTGAATGGTCCAATATACCTTGGATTTAATTTCCCTCGTTTACCAAATCGAACAACGCCTTTCCAAGGTGCAACTTTAAGCATGCCCATCTCTCCAATTTCAAATTCTATATCTTTTCTTTTAATGTCAGCGTAGCTCTTTTGTCGACTTTGGGCGGTTTTCAACCGTTGTTGAATTTGGATGATCTTCTCGGTAGTTTCTTGTATAATCTCCAGACCCGTAATCTGTCTATCCCCCACTTCACTCCAACAAATCGGAGACCTGCACTTTCTACCATAAAGTGCTTCAAACGGCGCCATCTCAATGCTTGAATGGTAGCTGTTGTTGTAGGAAAATTCTGCTAACGGTAGATGTCGATCCCAACTGTTTCCGAAATCAATAAAACATGCTCGTAGCATGTCTTCAAGCGTTTGTATCGTCCTTTCGCTCTGCCCATCAGTTTCTGGATGATAGGCAGTACTCATGTCTAGACGAGTTCCTAATGCTTGCTGTAATGTCTGCCAGAATCTTGAAATAAATCTGCCATCCCTATCAGAGATAATAGAGATTGGTATTCCATGTCTGGAGACAACTTCCTTCAAATACAGTCGTGCTAACTTCTCCATCTTGTCATCTTCTCATATTGGTAGGAAGTGTGCTGATTTGGTGAGACGATCAAGTATTACCCAAATAGTATCAAAACCACTTGCAGTCCTTGGCAATTTAGTGATGAAATCCATGGTAATGTTTTCCCATTTCCATTCCGGGATTTCGGGTTGTTGAAGTAGACCTGATGGTTTCTGATGCTCAGCTTTGACCTTAGAACACGTCAAACATTCTCCTACGTATTTAGCAACATCGGCTTTCATACCCGGCCACCAAAAATGTTTCTTGAGATCCTTGTACATCTTCCCCGTTCCAGGATGTATTGAGTATCTAGTTTTATGAGCTTCTCTAAGTACCATTTCTCTCATATCTCCAAATTTTGGTACCCAAATCCTTTCAGTCCTATACCGGGTTCCGTCTTCCTGAATATTAAGATGCTTCTCCGATCCTTTGGGTATTTCATCCTTTAAATTTCCCTCTTTTAAAACTCCTTGTTGCGCCTCCTTTATTTGAGTAGTAAGGTTATTATGAATCATTATATTCATAGATTTTACTCGAATGGGTTCTCTGTCCTTCCTGCTCAAGGCATCGGCTACCACATTTGCCTTCCCCGGGTGGTAACGAATCTCAAAGTCGTAATCATTCAACAATTCAATCCACCTACGCTGCCTCATATTCAGTTGTTTCTGATTAAATATGTGTTGAAGACTTTTGTGGTCGGTATATATAATACTTTTGACCCCATATAAGTAGTGCCTCCAAGTCTTTAATGCAAAAACAACCGCTCCTAATTCCAAATCATGCGTCGTATAATTTTGTTCGTGAATCTTCAATTGTCTAGACGCATAAGCAATCACCTTCGTTCGTTGCATTAATACACAACCGAGACCTTGCTTTGATGCGTCACAATAAATCACAAAATCATCATTCCCTTCAGACAATGACAATATAGGTGCCGTAGTTAGCTTTTTCTTCAATAACTGAAACGCTTTCTCTTGTTCATCATTCCATTCAAATTTCTTCCCTTTATGCGTTAATGCAGTCAAGGGTTTTGCTATTCTGGAAAAATCTTGGATGAACCTTCTGTAGTAACCAGCTAGTCCTAAAAACTGGCGTATGTGTTTCGGAGTTTTCGGGGTTTCCCACTTTTCAACAGTTTCTATCTTTGCCGGATCCACCTTAATACCTTCTTTGTTCACTATGTGACCGAGGAATTGAACTTCTTCCAACCAAAATGCACACTTTGAAAACTTAGCGTACAATTCTTCCTTCCTCAATACTTCTAACACCTTTCTCAAATGTTCACCGTGTTCTTGGTCATTCTTTGAGTAAATAAGTATGTCATCAATGAAAACAATGACAAACTTGTCAAGGTATGGTCCACACACTCGGTTCATAAGGTCCATGAACACAGCTGGTGCATTAGTTAAACCAAACGGCATGACCATCAACTCGTAATGACCGTAACGTGTTCTGAAAGCAGTCTTTGGAATATCATCTTCTTTCACCCGCATTTGATGATACCCGGAACGTAAGTCAATCTTTGAATAAACAGACGAGCCTTGTAGTTGATCAAATAAGTCATCGATTCTCGGTAGTGGGTAGCGGTTCTTGATGGTAAGTTTGTTCAACTCTCGGTAGTCGATACACAACCTGAATGTACCGTCTTTCTTCTTGACAAACAAAACAGGAGCTCCCCACGGTGATGTGCTTGGTCGAATGAAACCACGCTCTAAAAGTTCTTGTAATTGGCTTTGCAGTTCTTTCATCTCGCTGGGTGCGAGTCTGTAAGGAGCACGAGCTATTGGTGCAGCTCCTGGTACAAGATCTATTTGAAATTCAACATATCGATGTGGGGGTAATCCCGGTAATTCTTTTGGAAATACATCGGGAAATTCTTTTGCAATGGGAACATCATTGATGCTCTTTTCTTCAGTTTGTACTTTCTCGACGTGTGCTAGAACAGCATAGCAACCTTTTCTTATTAGTTTTTGTGCCTTCAAATTACTAATAAGATGTAGCTTTGTGTTGCCCTTTTCTCCGTACACCATTAAGGGTTTTCCTTTTTCTCGTATAATGCGAATTGCATTTTTGTAACAGACGATCTCTGCTTTCACTTCTTTCAACCAGTCCATACCGATTATCACATCAAAACTCCCTAACTCTACTGGTATCAAATCAATCTTAAATGTTTCGCTAACCAGTTTAATTTCTCGATTCCGACATATATTATCTGCTGAAATTAATTTACCATTTGCTAATTCGAGTAAAAATTTACTATCCAAAGGCGTCAATGGACAACTTAATTTAGCACAAAAATCTCTACTCATATAGCTTCTATCCGCACCCAAATCAAATAAAACGTAAGTAGATTTATTATCAATAAGAAACGTACCCGTAACAAGCTCCGGGTCTTCCTGTGCCTCTGCCGCATTAATATTGAAAACTCTTCCGCGGCCTTGTCCATTCGTGTTCTCCTGGTTCGGGAAATTTCTAATAATGTGGCCCGGTTTTCCACATTTATAACAAACTACATTGGCATAACTTGCTCCGACACTACTTGCTCCGCCATTACTCGTTCCGACACCATTTGTTCCTTTCGTTCTATTAACCCCTGGTCCGTAGACCTCACACTTCGCCGCGCTATGACCATTTCTTTTACACTTGTTGCAAAATTTGGTGCAGAACCCCGAGTGATACTTTTCACACCTTTGGCATAGCTGCTTCTGATTGTTGTTGTTGTTGCGGTTATTATTGTTGTTGGGATGATTGTTGTAGTTGCTGCTGTTGTTGTTGTTGTTGTTGTTGTTGTTGTTGTTGTTGTTGTTGTTGTTGTTGTTGTTGGGCCGTTTGTTGTAGTTGCGATTGATGTTGCGATTGTTGGGATAATTGTTGCGATTATTGTTGTAATTGCTGTTGTTGTTGTATTGGTGATTCTTATCACCGTTTTCCTCCCACTTTCTTTTGACTTGCTTCACATTTGTCTTTTTAGCAGTCTGTTCTTTAATTCTTTCTTCAATCTGGTTCACTAGTTTGTGAGCCATTCTACATGCCTGTTGTATAGAGGTGGGCTCGTGTGAACTTATATCTTCTTGGATTCTTTTCGGTAATCCTTTCACAAACGCGTCGATCTTCTCTTCCTCATCTTCGAATGCTCCCGGACACAATAGGCACAATTCTGTGAATCGTCTTTCGTACGTGGTAATATCAAATCCTTGGGTTCGTAACTCTCTAAGTTCTGTCTTGAGCTTATTGACCTCGGTTCTGGGACGGTACTTCTCGTTCATCAAGTGCTTGAATGCTGACCACGGTAGTGCGTACGCATCGTCTTGTCCCACTTGCTCTAGATAGGTATTCCACCATGTTAACGCAGAACCTGTGAAGGTATACGTAGCGTACTTCACTTTGTCCTCTTCAGTACACTTACTTATGGCAAACACCGATTCGACCTTCTTGGTCCACCGTTTCAATCCGATCGGTCCTTCGGTTCAATCAAATTCCAAAGGTTTGCAGGCAGTGAATTCTTTGTAGGTGCATCCTACATGATTTCCTGTACTGCTAGATCCAAGGTTATTGTTGGTATGTAGCGCAGCCTGTACTGTGGCTATGTTTGAAGCTAGAAAAGTACGGAATTCCTCTTCATTCATATTCACGGTGTGTCGAGTAGTCGGTGCCATTTCCTTCAAAATAGTCAAATGGAACAAGTTAATCATACAGAATATTAAGAGTAGTTAATAGTATTTCGTAGCATAATATGAACTCATTTATAAAAGCTTTTTCTTCATATTAGCGTTTTATAAGTTTAAATTCGGGTAGTATCTACCCGTTAAGTTCATACTTAGTAGCTAATATACAATTCAACTACTACAATTCTATATGAAAAACTGATTATAATAATATTTCGCGTTCAAACTTTTATACAATATTTTACAAACTTACAATACCGCTTATTTTACATAAAGCATGAAATATAGCACACAATAACTTTGATACAGGATAGTTGTGAAGATAATTCTAGCTAGTACACAAGTCGTTCAGCAAAGGCAATAAAGACACGTAATTCATACGTCCAGAAACAAGTCATGCATTCTGGTTTTACTAGGATTACTTCCCATCCTTGGTCTTGTGGAACATAACCGTTATGGCCGTTGATAAGACAACGTGTTGTAACATCGTCAAAGGGACGAGGGTTACGTAATGTCCAACAGTCCCCTAACAATCTAAAAACCTCATTTCTTACCCCAATTACCGACTCCGTCACTTGTGGAAAGGTTTTGTTTAATAGTTGTAGCCCGATGTTCTTGTTCTTACTTTGGTGAGAAGCGAACATTACTAATCCGTAAGCATAACATGCTTCTTTATGTTGCATGTTAGCCGCTTTTTCTAAATCACGAAGTCCAATATTCGGATATATTGAGTCAAAATAATTTCTTAACCCGTTGCGTAAAATAGCATTTGGGTTCCCCGCAATATATGCGTCAAAGTAAACACATCGTAACTTATGGGTTTCCCAATGTGATATCCCCCATCTTTCAAACGAAAGTCTCTTATAAACCAAGACATTCTTGGAACGTTCTTCGAATGTCTTACAAATTGATCTCGCCTTAAATAGTTGTGCCGAGGAATTCTGACCGACTCTAGACAAGATTTCATCAATCATGTCTCCGGGTAGGTCTCTTAAAATATTGGGTTGTCTATCCATTTTGTGTTTTTAAACTGTAAAATAGACAAGAGTTAGATTCATAAAAAAAATACTTATTAATACAAGCAATTTTTACATATATCATAAAGCATAAGCACACTATATTACATATATTACACCACACGAATACAACTATCTTATTCCGACTCGCTCGTTTCTTCTTCTTCGGTTTTGGTTCGTTTTGCCAAGTTTCTAGGGATATATGATGTTCCCCTAATACTAACTGTCGTTTTCCACAATGGTTTAGAAAAACCTGGTGGTTTAGAGGTTCCCGGGTCATTGTTACAACTTAAGGACTTCGGGGGTTGACGATACATATAAAGTTCATCGGGATTGGAATTAGATTTCTCTATTTTTATGCCCTTTCCCTTATTATTTTCTTTTGACTTTTTAAATTCAGTTGGGGTAATTTCTATAACATCATCGGAATTCTCGTCGGAATCTGATTCATCGGAGAATTTGTAATCCTCCCAATATTTTGCTTCCTTGGCGGAAACACCATTGACCATAATTAACCTTGGTCGGTTGGTTGAGGATTTTCTTTTACTTAACCGTTTTATTATTTCCCCCACCGGTTCTACTTCTTCATCCGGTTCCGATTCTTCTTCCGGTTCCGATTCTTCTTCCGGTTCCGACTCTTCTTCCGGTTCCTCTTCGGGAACTTGTGAATCAGTCCACGAATCATTCCAATTTACATTTGACTCTTCATTATTATTAGGTGAGTCAATGGGACTTGTTCTAGAGGTAGACATCTATCACATAATATCAAACGCGTTAAGAGATTAATATGTCACATAATATTCACATGTTAAAAATATATAGTTTCCAACAAAATTTGTTAAGCAATCATTTTTCAAGTAAACACGATCGAAGTCCAGACTCACTAATGCATCCTAACAAACTCGATAAGACACACTAATGCAAAATTCTGGTTCTCTAAGACCAACGCTCGGATACCAACTGAAATGTCCCGTTCTTATTGATTAAAAACGTTCCATATTAATTGATTTCGTTGCGAGGTTTTGACCTCTATATGAGACGTTTTTCAAAGACTGCATTCATTTTAAAACAAACCATAACCTTTATTTCATCAATAAAGGTTTAAAAAGCTTTACGTAGATTATTAAATAATGATAATCTAAAATATCTTGTTTACACACGACCATTACATAATGGTTTACAATACAAATATGTTACAACAAAATAAGTTTCTTGAATGCAGTTTTTACACAATATCATACAAACATGGACTCCAAATCTCGTCCTTATTTAAGTATGCGACAGCGGAAGCTCTTAATAATCACCTGAGAATAAACATGCTTAAAACGTCAACAAAAATGTTGGTGAGTTATAGGTTTAACCTATATATATCAAATCATAATAATAGACCACAAGATTTCATATTTCAATACACATCCCATACATAGAGATAAAAGTCATTCATATGGTGAACACCTGGTAACTGACATTAACAAGATGCATATATAATAATATCCCCATCATTCCGGGACACCCTTCGGATATGATATAAATTTCGAAGTACTAAAGCATCCGGTACTTTGGATGGGGCTTGTTGGGCCCGATAGATCTATCTTTAGGATTCACGTCAATTAGGGTGTCTGTTCCCTAATTCTTAGATTACCAGACTTAATAAAAAGGGGCATATTCGATTTCGATAATTCAACCATAGAATGTAGTTTCACGTACTTGTGTCTATTTTGTAAATCATTTATAAAACCTACATGTATTCTCATCCCAAAAATATTAGATTTTAAAAGTGGGACTATAACTCACTTTCACAGATTTTTACTTCGTCGGGAAGTAAGACTTGGCCACTGGTTGATTCACGAACCTATAACAATATATACATATATATCAAAGTATGTTCAAAATATATTTACAACACTTTTAATATATTTTGATGTTTTAAGTTTATTAAGTCAGCTGTCCTCGTTAGTAACCTACAACTAGTTGTCCACAATTAGATGTATAGAAATAAATCGATAAATATTATCTTGAATCAATCCACGACCCAGTGTATACGTATCTCAGTATTGATCACAACTCAAACTATATATATTTTAGAATCAACCTCAACCCTGTATAGCTAACTCCAACATTCACATATAGAGTGTCTATGGTTGTTCCGAAATATATATAGATGTGTCGACATGATAGGTCGAAACATTGTATACGTGTCTATGGTATCTTAAGATTACATAATATACAATACAAGTTGATTAAGTTATGGTTGGAATAGATTTGTTACCAATTTTCACGTAGCTAAAATGAGAAAAATTATCCAATCTTGTTTTACCCATAACTTCTTCATTTTAAATCCGTTTTGAGTGAATCAAATTGCTATGGTTTCATATTGAACTCTATTTTATGAATCTAAACAGAAAAAGTATAGGTTTATAGTCGGAAAAATAAGTTACAAGTCGTTTTTGTAAAGGTCGTCATTTCAGTCGAAAGAACGATGTCTAGATGACCATTTTAGAAAACATACTTCCACTTTGAGTTTAACCATAATTTTTGGATATAGTTTCATGTTCATAATAAAAATCATTTTCTCAGAATAACAACTTTTAAATCAAAGTTTTTCATAGTTTTTAATTAACTAACCCAAAACAGCCCGCGGTGTTACTACGACTGCGTAAATCCGGTTTTACGGTATTTTTCGTGTTTCCAGGTTTTAAATCATTAAGTTAGCATATCATATAGATATAGAACATGTGTTTAGTTGATTTTAAAAGTCAAGTTATAAGGATTAACTTTTGTTTGCGAACAAGTTTAGAATTAACTAAACTATGTTCTAGTGATTACAAGTTTAAACCTTCGAATAAGATAGCTTTATATGTATGAATCGAATGATGTTATGAACATCATTACTACCTTAAGTTCCTTGGATAAACCTACTGGAAAAGAGAAAAATGGATCTAGCTTCAACGTATCCTTGGATGGCTCGAAGTTCTTGAAGCAGAATCATGACACGAAAACAAGTTCAAGTAAGATCATCACTTGAAATAAGATTGTTATAGTTATAGAAATTGAACCAAAGTTTGAATATGATTATTACCTTATATTAGAATGATAACCTACTGTAAGAAACAAAGATTTCTTGAGGTTGGATGATCACCTTACAAGATTGGAAGTGAGCTAGCAAACTTGAAAGTATTCTTGATTTTATGTAACTAGAACTTGTAAAATATGTGAAGAACACTTAGAACTTGAAGATAGAACTTGAGAGAGATCAATTAGATGAAGAAAATTGAAGAATGAAAGTGTTTGTAGGTGTTTTTGGTCGTTGGTGTATGGATTAGATATAAAGGATATGTAATTTTGTTTTCATGTAAATAAGTCATGAATGATTACTCATATTTTTGTAATTTTATGAGATATTTCATGCTAGTTGCCAAATGATGGTTCCCAAATGTGTTAGGTGACTCACATGGGCTTCTAAGAGCTGATCATTGGAGTGTATATACCAATAGTACATACATCTAAAAGCTGTGTATTGTACGAGTACGAATACGGGTGCATACGAGTAGAATTGTTGATGAAACTGAACGAGGATGTAATTGTAAGCATTTTTGTTAAGTAGAAGTATTTTAATAAGTGTCTTGAAGTCTTTCAAAAGTGTATGAATACATATTAAAACACTACATGTGTATACATTTTAACTGAGTCGTTAAGTCATCGTTAGTCGTTACATGTAAATGTTGTTTTGAAACCTTTAGGTTAACGATCTTGTTGAATGTTGTTAACCCATTGTTTATTATAACAAATGAGATGTTAAATTATTATATTATCATGATATTATGATATATAATATATCTTAGTATGATGTACATACAGTTAAATTTCGTTACAACGATAATCGTTACATATATGTCTCGTTTCGAAATCATTAAGTTAGTAGTCTTATTTTTACATATGTATTTCATTGTTAATACACTTAATAATATATTTACTTATCATTTAACATAATTAACCAAGTGTATCAATATCTTAATATGATTCATATGTACCTAGTAAGACGTTGTTATAACGATAATCGTTATATATATATATCATTTTTGAGTTTCTTAAATTAATAGTCTCATTTTTATGTATATAACTCATTGTTAAAATACCTAATGAGATACATACTTATAATAAAAACATGTTAACTATATATATAACCATATATATGTCATCGTATAGTTTTTACAAGTTTTAACGTTCGTGAATCACCGGTCAACTTGGGTGGTCAATTGTCTATATGAAACATATTTCAATTAATCAAGTCTTAACAAGTTTGATTGCTTAACATGTTGGAAACATTTAATCATGTAAATATCAATCTCAATTAATATATATAAACATGGAAAAGTTCGGGTCACTACACTAGTCTTCTCCCCCCATTCTGAATTTTTATTTTTTTAGGTTTTTACGAGATGAAGACTTCATGTGAACTAAACCATGGTCTAATGCTACACGCTTTGATCACTAAACATAATAATGACACCCTTCCAAGTGAAATAGTATCATTAATCAGAGGTAAATTGGACGGAGTAAGAAAAGAATCCAGGAACGAAAATAATAAGTTACAATTTGGTAAAGGAAAATCAAAATCCGCAGCGAAAAGAAGAGCACGACACCTTGAAAGATGTCACAAATGCGGAAAATGGTCACACGAAGGAAAATGCTCGACGAATCAGACATATTCCAATACCGAATTTGTTACTTTATGCAGAGATGGACCATTCATATGTTTAGAAGAAAAAACGTTGAATGCTCGAGGTTACGCCTATGTAGCTATGGAAAATCAATTAGTCTGACTATCTTATGAGTGGGCTAAAGCATATCACTAAGAATACTATCTCACAGGTAAGTATGTACAGTTTTCATTTTTATTTTTATTTTTAACCTTTTGATAATAAACGCTAAATTGTTCGCTATAAAGTATTAAATTAGTATTCAATAAAATTAGGTCTTGCGACCGAAATTATTGATATCATACAAAAATTTATTACATCACTGCGAAATTTACCGTTTATTCTTAAGGTATAAATATCTTTAATCAATCAAAACAAAATATTTCAGAAATTCGTCAGGAGTAAAACTATGTAAAATAGCCAAAATTACTTTACCGAAAAGAGGGGTGTATATTTTTGATAATATTTGATTGATTAAAGTGGGATAAAAGACCAAAAAGATTTTATTTTATTTTTACTTAATTTTTAAAATAATATTGTAAACTTTTTAAATCAATATATTTAAAATTGTAAATATTTGAAAAATTAATATTTTTAATATAAGTTTGTATGTATAAAAATAAAAATATAAATTTAAGTTTGGTGTGAATTTTTAATATGAATTTTTAATTTTATGCATTTTAAATTTAAGTTTGGTGTGAATTTAAAAACAAAAATTTACTTTATTTCGCTAAGTTAAAAATTGATTTCTAAAAATTCGTCGTGAGTTGAAGACTATGTCGTTGAACCGAAATTGCTCTACCCAAGGGAGGGACGAGAATTTTTATTATCATTATTTTTAGTCTTGTTGAATTAAAGTATGCCAAAAACATTAAAAAACTCAAAAATCTTTGTTTTTAAAACTGAGCTTTGAATTGACAAATTTTAAAATTTTGTCGAGGGACGGACTAGAACAACGATCCGAAACGCCCTCAACCTAAAAAGAAACAAATTTTTAAAATTTTATTAATTTTATGTTTTATTAAGTATAAGGTTTTTATAAAAAAAAAAAAAGCAAAATCACTGTACCCGGATCCCCATGCGATCGCATGGGAAGGGAACTCCAACCTCATGCGATCGCATGAGGCTGGAAAACAGGCCAGATAGAAAAAGCAGCGAGCTGCTCTACTCTTCACCACAATACACACACACATACATGAAATTCTCTCAAAACCTCACCAAATTTCACCAAAATTCACCGTAATTCATTAAATTTTTCGCTCCAATCATGAAATTGTTCAGCAGTTTATCAAAAAAGGTAAAAATTACACCCCTAAACTCATAAATTTTCTAGTTTTTGTGATAATTACCAATATTTTACCTAATGAAATTTTGTTAATTTCTAGTGTAATTAGTGTTAAATTGTTAGTATTTTATGCATGTATAACCTAGATTGATGCTAATTAACATGATTTGAAGCCAAAAACTTCAAAAATTTTAGAAATCTAGGGTTTGTGTTCTTGAGCAATTTGGGACTTTTTGATATAAACAGGTTATGGCCGATTTTTGTCATGAATTATTACTAAATTGAGTAGTGTAACATGTTTAGGTAGTTAAATGATCCAAACATTGATCCTAAATATGATTTTTGGAGATTAAAGTGGACTTTTTAGGTGCAAAATTCATGAACTTGATTAATTTGATATAATTGCCATTTGAGACTTGTTTAATTGTTAGTAATGACTATTTTGACATGTTATTTGAGTTAAATGCTTATGAACTTTGTCTACATTTTCATATGTGCTTATTTGAAAAAGTATAGAATTGTAAAAATTATGAAAATGCATATAAATTTAAGTTTGATTTAACATGTTATTGTGATTGTTTTAAATTGTTATTTTGCTAACACTAATGCATATATGGATGCACAAATTTTGTGTTTAATGTGTTTTGCAGAGAGCCGATACTGGAGGTTCATCATCATCATCATCTAGACGACCTGCTCCAGCTCCAGAACCAGAACCAGAAATGCAATATGAACACGAACAAGAACCACAACAGGAACCACAACATCAGCCTGATCAACACGTACCTTATTATGATCCGCTACAGTTTATTAATGAATTCATAGTATTTCCAATGCATCCACCTGTAGAATACCCAACGATTCCTGAACACACGTTGCATCCTAATCTGAGATTCGATAGACGATGGAGAGATTACCCGGCATATCAGAATAATAAATTCAAATTAATAACGAAATATGTAGAGGTGCCTAGGGTAATTGATTGGGGTCCTTTGGAAAGGGTCCAACTAGCTGACCGTGTTAAGGAGCATCTGATTCAAAGGTATGGCAGTTCTTCTTTTACTGATTGGGAACGCTTATTCACCATTTGTAGACCTGTATATAAGGAATGGTGTGTTGAGCTGATGAGTACTATAGCATTAAATGTAGATGTAGATAGATTAGATGATAGAAGTTTTCTTAGGTTTATACTTGGCGGTAGAATGTACAGGATGTCCATGCTGGACATTGTAGTGACCCGAATTTTTCCATGTTTATATATATTAATTGAGATTGATATTTACATGATTAAATGTTTCCAACATGTTAAGCAATCAAACTTGTTAAGACTTGATTAATTGAAATATGTTTCATATAGACAATTGACCACCCAAGTTGACCAGTGATTCACGAACGTTAAAACTTGTAAAAACTATATGATGACATATATATGGATATATATATATAGTTAACATGATACTATGATAAGTAAACATATCATTAAGTATATTAACAATGAACTACATATGTAAAAACAAGACTACTAACTTAATGATTTTTAAACGAGACATATATGTAACGATTATCGTTGTAAAGACATTTAATGTATATATATATCATATTAAGAGATATTCATACATGATAATATCATGATAATATAATAATTTAAAATCTCATTTGATATTATAAACATTGGGTTAACAACATTTAACAAGATCGTTAACCTAAAGGTTTCAAAACAACACTTACATGTAACGACTAACGATGACTTAACGACTCAGTTAAAATGTATATACATGTAGTGTTTTAATATGTATTTATACACTTTTGAAAGACTTCAATACACTTATCAAAATACTTCTACTTAACAAAAATGCTTACAATTACATCCTCGTTCAGTTTCATCAACAATTCTACTCGTATGCACCCGTATTCGTACTCGTACAATACACAGCTTTTAGATGTATGTACTATTGGTATATACACTCTAATGATCAGCTCTTAGCAGCCCATGTGAGTCACCTAACACATGTGGGAACCATCATTTGACAACTAGCATGAAATATCTCATAAAATTACAAAAATATGAGTAATCATTCATGACTTATTTACATGAAAACAAAATTACATATCCTTTATATCTAATCCATACACCAACGACCAAAAACACCTAAAAACACTTTCATTCTTCAATTTTCTTCATATAATTGATCTCTCTCAAGTTCTATCTTCAAGTTCTAAGTGTTCTTCATATATTCTACAAGTTCTAGTTACATAAAATCAAGAATACTTTCAAGTTTGCTAGCTCACTTCCAATCTTGTAAGGTGATCATCCAACCTCAAGAAATCTTTGTTTCTTACAGTAGGTTATCATTCTAATACAAGATAATAATCATATTCAAACTTTGGTTCAATTTCTATAACTATAACAATCTTATTTCAAGTGATGATCTTACTTGAACTTGTTTTCGTGTCATGATTCTGCTTCAAGAACTTCGAGCCATCCAAGGATCCGTTGAAGCTAGATCCATTTTTCTCTTTTCCAGTAGGTTTATCCAAGGAACTTAAGGTAGTAATGATGTTCATAACATCATTCGATTCATACATATAAAGCTATCTTATTCGAAGGTTTAAACTTGTAATCACTAGAACATAGTTTAGTTAATTCTAAACTTGTTCGCAAACAAAAGTTAATCTTTCTAACTTGACTTTTAAAATCAACTAAACACATGTTATATATCTATATGATATTCTAACTTAATGATTTAAAACCTGAAAACACGAAAAACACCGTAAAACCTGATTTACGCCGTCGTAGTAACACCGCGGGCTGTTTTGGGTTAGTTAATTAAAAACTATGATAAACTTTGATTTAAAAGTTGTTATTCTGAGAAAATGATTGTTATTATTAACATGAAACTATATCCAAAAATTATGGTTAAACTCAAAGTGGAAGTATGTTTTCTAAAATGGTCATCTAGACGTCGTTCTTTCGACTGAAATGACTACCTTTACAAAAACGACTTGTAACTTATTTTTCCGACTATAAACCTATACTTTTTTTGTTTAGATTCATAAAATAGAGTTCAATATGAAACCATAGCAATTTGATTCACTCAAAACGGATTTAAAATGAAGAAGTTATGGGTAAAACAAGATTGGATAATTTTTCTCATTTTAGCTACGTGAAAATTGGTAACAAATCTATTCCAACCATAACTTAATCAACTTGTATTGTATATTATGTAATCTTGAGATACCATAGACACGTATACAATGTTTCGACCTATCATGTCGACACATCTATATATATTTCGGAACAACCATAGACACTCTATATGTGAATGTTGGAGTTAGCTATACAGGGTTGAGGTTAATTCCAAAATATATATAGTTTGAGTTGTGATCAATACTGAGATACGTATACACTGGGTCGTGGATTGATTCAAGATAATATTTATCGATTTATTTCTGTACATCTAACTGTGGACAACTAGTTGTAGGTTACTAACGAGGACAGCTGACTTAATAAACTTAAAACATCAAAATATATTAAAAGTGTTGTAAATATATTTTGAACATACTTTGATATATATGTATATATTGTTATAGGTTCGTGAATCAACCAGTGGCCAAGTCTTACTTCCCGACAAAGTAAAAATCTGTGAAAGTGAGTTATAGTCCCACTTTTAAAATCTAATATTTTTGGGATGAGAATACATGCAGGTTTTATAAATGATTTACAAAATAGACACAAGTACGTGAAACTACATTCTATGGTTGAATTATCGAAATCGAATATGCCCCATTTTATTAAGTCTGATAATCTAAGAATTAGGGAACAGACACCCTAATTGACGCGAATCCTAAAGATAGATCTATTGGGCCTAACAAACCCCATCCAAAGTACCGGATGCTTTAGTACTTCAAAATTTATATCATATCCGAAGGGTGTCCCGGAATGATGGGGATATTATTATATATGCATCTTGTTAATGTCGGTTACCAGGTGTTCACCATATGAATAATTTTTATCTCTATGTATGGGATGTGTATTGAAATATGAAATCTTGTATTCTATTATTATGATTTGATATATATAGGTTAAACCTATAACTCACTAACATTTTTGTTGACGTTTTAAGCATGTTTATTCTCAGGTGATTATTAAGAGCTTCCGCTGTCGCATACTTAAATAAGGACGAGATTTGGAGTCCATGCTTGTATGATATTGTGTAAAAATTGCATTCAAGAAACTTATTTTGTTGTAACATATTTGTATTGTAAACCATTATGTAATGGTCGTGTGTAAACAGGATATTTTAGATTATCATTATTTGATAATCTACGTAAAGCTTTTTAAACCTTTATTGATGAAATAAAGGTTATGGTTTGTTTTAAAATGAATGCAGTCTTTGAAAAACGTCTCATATAGAGGTCAAAACCTCGGAACGAAATAAATTAATATGGAACGTTTTTAATCAATAAAAACGGGACATTTCAGACGGTATCAGAGCGTTGGTCTTAGAGAACCAGAATTTTGCATTAGTGTGTCTTATCGAGTTTGTTAGGATGCATTAGTGAGTCTGGACTTCGACCGTGTTTACTTGAAAAATGATTGCTTAACAAATTTTGTTGGAAACTATATATTTTTAACATGTGAATATTATGTGATATATTAATCTCTTAACGCGTTTGATATTATGTGATAGATGTCTACCTCTAGAACAAGTCCCATTGACTCACCTAATAATAATGAAGAGTCAAATGTAAATTGGAATGATTCGTGGACTGATTCACAAGTTCCCGAAGAGGAACCGGAAGAAGAGTCGGAACCGGAAGAAGAATCGGAACCGGAAGAAGAATCGGAACCGGATGAAGAAATAGAACCGGTGGGGGAAATAATAAAACGGTTAAGTAAAAGAAAATCCTCAACCAACCGACCAAGGTTAATTATGGTCAATGGTGTTTCCGCCAAGGAAGAAAAATATTGGGAGGATTACCAATTCTCCGATGAATCGGATTCCGACGAGAATTCCGATGATGTTATAGAAATTACCCCAACTGAATTTAAAAAGGCAAAAAAAAATAATAAGGGAAAGGGCATAAAAATAGAGAAATCTAATTCCAACCCCGATGAACTTTATATGTCCCGTTCTTATTGATTAAAAACGTTCCATATTAATTGATTTCGTTGCGAGGTTTTGACCTCTATATGAGACGTTTTTCAAAGACTGCATTCATTTTAAAACAAACCATAACCTTTATTTCATCAATAAAGGTTTAAAAAGCTTTACGTAGATTATCAAATAATGATAATCTAAAATATCCAGTTTACACACGACCATTACATAATGGTTTACAATACAAATATGTTACAACAAAATAAGTTTCTTGAATGCAGTTTTTACACAATATCATACAAGCATGGACTCCAAATCTCGTCCTTATTTAAGTATGCGATAGCGGAAGCTCTTAATAATCACCTGAGAATAAACATGCTTAAAACGTCAACAAAAATGTTGGTGAGTTATAGGTTTAACCTATATATATCAAATCATAATAATAGACCACAAGATTTCATATTTCAATACACATCCCATACATAGAGATAAAAATTATTCATATGGTGAACACCTGGTAACCGACATTAACAAGATGCATATATAAGAATATCCCCATCATTCCGGGACACCCTTCGGATATGATATAAATTTCGAAGTACTAAAGCATCCGGTACTTTGGATTGGGTTTGTTAGGCCCAATAGATCTATCTTTAGGATTCGCGTCAATTAGGGTGTCTGTTCCCTAATTCTTAGATTACCAGACTTAATAAAAAGGGGCATATTCGATTTCGATAATTCAACCATAGAATGTAGTTTCACGTACTTGTGTCTATTTTGTAAATCATTTATAAAACCTGCATGTATTCTCATCCCAAAAATATTAGATTTTAAAAGTGGGACTATAACTCACCTTCACAGATTTTTACTTCGTCGGGAAGTAAGACTTGGCCACTGGTTGATTCACGAACCTATAACAATATATACATATATATATATCAAAGTATGTTTAAAATATATTTACAACACTTTTAATATATTTTGATGTTTTAAGTTTATTAAGTCAGTTGTCCTCGTTAGTAACCTACAACTAGTTGTCCACAGTTAGATGTACAGAAATAAATCGATAAATATTATCTTGAATCAATCCACGACCCAGTGTATACGTATCTCAGTATTGATCACAACTAAAATTATATATATTTTGGAATCAACCTCAACCCTGTATAGCTAACTCCAACATTCACATATAGAGTGTCTATGATTGTTCCGAAATATATATAGATCTGTCGACATGATAGGTCGAAACATTGTATACGTGTCTATGGTATCTCAAGATTACATAATATACAATACAAGTTGATTAAGTTATGGTTGGAATAGATTTGTTACCAATTTTCACGTAGCTAAAATGAGAAAAATTATCCAATCTTGTTTTACCCATAACTTCTTCATTTTAAATCCGTTTTGAGTGAATCAAATTGCTATGGTTTCATATTGAACTCTATTTTATGAATATAAACAGAAAAAGTATAGGTTTATAGTCGGAAAAGTAAGTTACAAGTCGTTTTTGTAAAGGTAGTCATTTCAGTCGAAAGAACGACGTCTAGATGACCATTTTAGAAAACATACTTCCACTTTGAGTTTAACCATAATTTTTGGATATAGTTTCATGTTCATAATAAAAATCCTTTTCTCAGAATAACAACTTTTAAATCAAAGTTTATCATAGTTTTTAATTAACTAACCCAAAACAGCCCGCGGTGTTACTACGACGGCGTAAATCCGGTTTTACGGTGTTTTTCGTGTTTCCAGGTTTTAAATCATTAAGTTAGCATATCATATAGATATAGAACATGTGTTTAGTTGATTTTAAAAGTCAAGTTAGAAGGATTAACTTTTGTTTGCGAACAAGTTTAGAATTAACTAAACTATGTTCTAGTGATTACAAGTTTAAACCTTCGAATAAGATAGCTTTATATGTATGAATCGAATGATGTTATGAACATCATTACTACCTTAAGTTCCTTGGATAAACCTACCGAAAAAGAGAAAAATGGATCTAGCTTCAACGGATCCTTGGATGGCTCGAAGTTCTTGAAGCAGAATCATGACACGAAAACAAGTTCAAGTAAGATCATCACTTGAAATAAGATTGTTATAGTTATAGAAATTGAACCAAAGTTTGAATATGATTATTACCTTGTATTAGAATGATAACCTACTGTAAGAAACAAAGATTTCTTGAGGTTGGATGATCACCTTACAAGATTGGAAGTGAGCTAGCAAACTTGAAAGTATTCTTGATTTTATGTAACTAGAACTTGTAGAATATATGAAGAACACTTAGAACTTGAAGATAGAACTTGAGAGAGATCAATTAGATGAAGAAAATTGAAGAATGAAAGTGTTTGTAGGTGTTTTTAGTCGTTGGTGTATGGATTAGATATAAAGGATATGTAATTTTGTTTTCATGTAAATAAGTCATGAATGATTACTCATATTTTTGTAATTTTATGAGATATTTCATGCTAGTTGCCAAATGATGGTTCCCACATGTGTTAGGTGACTCACATGGGCTGCTAAGAGCTGATCATTGGAGTGTATATACCAATAGTACATACATCTAAAAGCTGTGTATTGTACGAGTATGAATACGGGTGCATACAAGTAGAATTGTTGATGCAACTGAATGAGGATGTAATTGTAAGCATTTTTGTTAAGTAGAGGTATTTTGATAAGTGTATTGAAGTCTTTCAAAAGTGTATAAATACATATTAAAACACTACATGTATATACATTTTAACTGAGTCGTTAAGTCATCGTTAGTCGTTACATGTAAGTGTTGTTTTGAAACCTTTAGGTTAACGATCTTGTTAAATGTTGTTAACCCAATGTTTATAATATCAAATGAGATTTTAAATTATTATATTATCATGATATTATCATGTATGAATATCTCTTAATATGATATATATACATTAAATGTCTTTACAACGATAATCGTTACATATATGTCTCGTTTAAAAATCATTAAGTTAGTAGTCTTTTTTTTACATATGTAGTTCATTGTTAATATACTTAATGATATGTTTACTTATCATAGTATCATGTTAACTATATATATATATCCATATATATGTCATCATATAGTTTTTACAAGTTTTAACGTTCGTGAATCACCGGTCAACTTGGGTGGTCAATTGTCTATATGAAACATATTTCAATTAATCAAGTCTTAACAAGTTTGATTGCTTAACATGTTGGAAACATTTAATTATGTAAATATCAATCTCAATTAATATATATAAACATGGAAAAGTTCGGGTCACTACAGTAGTCTGGACTTCGACCGTGTTTACTTGAAAAATGATTGCTTAACAAATTTTGTTGGAAACTATATATTTTTAACATGTGAATATTATGTGATATATTAATCTCTTAACGCGTTTGATATTATGTGATAGATGTCTACCTCTAGAACAAGTCCCATTGACTCACCTAATAATAATGAAGAGTCAAATGTAAATTGGAATGATTCGTGGACTGATTCACAAGTTCCCGAAGAGGAACCGAAAGAAGAGTCGGAACCGGAAGAAGAATCGGAACCGGAAGAAGAATTGGAACCGGATGAAGAAATAGAACCGGTGGGGGAAATAATAAAACGGTTAAGTAAAAGAAAATCCTCAACCAACCGACCAAGGTTAATTATGGTCAATGGTGTTTCCGCCAAGGAAGCAAAATATTGGGAGGATTACCAATTCTCCGATGAATCGGATTCCGACGAGAATTCCGATGATGTTATAGAAATTACCCCAACTGAATTTAAAAAGGCAAAAGAAAATAATAAGGGAAAGGGCATAAAAATAGAGAAATCTAATTCCAACCCCGATGAACTTTATATGTATCGTCAACCCCCGAAGTCCTTAAGTTGTAACAATGACCCGGGAACCTCTAAACCACCAGGTTTTTCTAAACCAATGTGGAAAACGACGGCTCGTATTAGGGGAACATCATATATCCCTAGAAACTTGGTAAAACGAACCAAAACCGAAGAAGAAGAAACAAGCGAGTCGGAATAAGATAGTTGTATTCGTGTGGTGTAATATATGTAATATAGTGTGCTTATGCTTTATGATATATGTAAAAATTGCTTGTATTAATAAGTATTTTTTTTTTTTATGAATCTAACTCTTGTCTATTTTACAGTATAAAAACACAAAATGGATAGACAACCCAATATTTTAAGAGACCTACCCGGAGACATGATCGATGAAATCTTGTCTAGAGTCGGTCAGAATTCTTCGGCACAACTATTTAAGGCGAGATCAGTTTGTAAGACATTCGAAGAACGTTCCAAGAATGCCTTGGTTTATAAAAGGCTTTCGTTCGAAAGATGGGGGATATCACATTGGGAAATCCATAAGTTACGATGTGTTTACTTTGACGCATATATTGCGGGGAACCCAAATGCTATTTTACGCAATGGGTTAAGAAATTATTTTGACTCAATATATCCGAATATTGGACTTCGTGATTTAGAAAAAGCGGCTAACATGCAACATAAAGAAGCATGTTATGCTTACGGATTAGTAATGTTCGCTTCTCACCGAAGTGAGAACAAGAACATCGGGCTACAACTATTAAACAAAACGTTCCCACAAGTGACGGAGTCGGTAATTGGGGTAAGAAATGAGGTTTTTAGATTGTTACGGGACTGTTGGACATTACGTAACCCTCGTCCCTTTGACGACGTTACAACACGCTGTCTTATCAATGGCCATAACGGTTATGTTCCACAAGACCAAGGATGGGAAGTAATCCTAGTAAAACCAGAATGCATGACTTGTTTCTGGACGTATGAATTACGTGTCTTTATTGCCTTTGCTGAACGACTTGTGTACTAGCTAGAATTATCTTCACAACCATCTTGTATCAAATTTATTGTGTGCTATATTTCATGCTATATGTAAAATAAGCGGTATTGTAAGTTTGTAAAATATTGTGTAAAAGTTTGAACGCGAAATATTATTATAATCAGTTTTTCATATAGAATTGTAGTAGTTGAATTGTATATTAGCTACTAAGTATGAACTTAACGGGTAGGTACTACCCGAATTTAAACTTATAAAACGCTAATATGAAGAAAAAGCTTTTATAAATGAGTTCATATTATGCTACGAAATACTATTAACTACTCTTAATATTCTGTATGATTAACTTGTTCCATTTGACTATTTTGAAGGAAATGGCACCGACTACTCGACACACCGTGAATATGAATGAAGAGGAATTCCGTACTTTTCTAGCTTCAAACATAGCCGCAGTACAGGCTGCGCTACATACCAACAATAACCTTGGATCTAGCAGTACAGGAAATCGTGTAGGATGCACCTACAAAGAATTCACTGTCTGCAAACCTTTGGAATTTGATGGAACCGAAGGACCGATCGGATTGAAACGGTGGACCGAGAAGGTCGAATCGGTGTTTGCCATAAGTAAGTGTACTGAAGAGGACAAAGTGAAGTACGCTACGCATACCTTCACAGGTTCTGCGTTAACATGGTGGAATACCTATCTAGAGCAAGTGGGACAAGACGATGCGTACGCACTACCGTGGTCAGCATTCAAGCACTTGATGAACGAGAAGTACCGTCCCAGAACCGAGGTCAATAAGCTCAAGACAGAACTTAGAGGGTTACGAACCCAAGGATTTGATATTACCACGTACGAAAGATGATTCACAGAATTGTGCCTATTGTGTCCGGGAGCATTCGAAGATGAGGAAGAGAAGATCGACGCGTTTGTGAAAGGATTACCGGAAAGAATCCAAGAAGATATAAGTTCACACGAGCCCGCCTCCATACAACAGGCATGTAGAATGGCTCACAAACTAGTGAACCAGATTGAAGAAAGAATTAAAGAACAGACTGCTGAAGAGGCCAATGTGAAGCAAGTCAAAAGAAAGTGGGAGGAAAACGGTGATAAGAATCACCAATACAACAACAACAGCAATTACAACAATAATCGCAACAATTATCCCAACAATCGCAACATCAATCGCAACTATAACAAACGGCCCAACAACAACAACAACAATAACAACAACAGCAACTACAACAATCATCTCAACAACAATAATAACCGCAACAACAACAACAACAATCAGAAGCAGCTATGCCAAAGGTGTGAAAAGTATCACTCGGGGTTCTGCACCAAATTTTGCAACAAGTGTAAAAGAAATGGTCATAGTACGGTGAAGTGTGAGGCCTACGGACCAGGGGTTAATAGAACGAAAGGAACAAATGGTGTCGGAACGAGTAATGGCAGAGCAAGTAGTGTCGGAGCAAGTTATGCCAATGTAGTTTGTTATAAATGTGGAAAACCGGGCCACATTATTAGAAATTGCCCGAACCAGGAGAACACGAATGGACAAGGCCGCGGAAGAGTTTTCAATATTAATGCGGCAGAGGCACAGGAAGACCCGGAGCTTGTTACGGGTACGTTTCTTATTGACAATAAATCTGCTTACGTTTTATTTGATTCGGGTGCGGATAGAAGCTATATGAGTAGAGATTTTTGTGCTAAATTAAGTTGTCCATTGACGCCTTTGGATAGTAAATTTTTACTCGAATTAGCAAATGGTAAATTAATTTCAGCAGATAATATATGTCGGAATCGAGAAATTAAACTAGTTAGCGAAACATTTAAGATTGATTTGATACCAGTAGAGTTAGGGAGGTTTGATGTGATAATCGGTATGGACTGGTTGAAAGAAGTGAAAGCAGAGATCGTTTGTTACAAAAATGCAATTCGCATTATACGAGAAAAAGGAAAACCCTTAATGGTGTACGGAGAAAAGGGCAACACGAAGCTACATCTTATTAGTAATTGGAAGGCACAAAAACTAATAAGAAAAGGTTGCTATGCTGTTCTAGCACACGTCGAGAAAGTACAAACTGAAGAAAAGAGCATCAATGATGTTCCCATTGCAAAAGAATTTCCCGATGTATTTCCGAAAGAATTACCGGGATTACCCCACATCGATCCGTTGAATTTCAAATAGATCTTGTATCAGGAGCTGCAACAATAGCTCGTGCTCCTTACAGACTCGCACCCAGCGAGATGAAAGAACTGCAAAGCCAATTACAAGAACTTTTAGAGCGTGGTTTCATTTGACCAAGCACATCACCGTGGGGAGCTCCTGTTTTGTTTGTCAAGAAGAAAGACGGTACATTCAGGTTGTGTATCGACTACCGAGAGTTAAACAAACTTACCATCAAGAACCGCTACCCACTACCGAGAATCGATGACTTATTTGATCAACTACAAGGCTCGTCTGTTTATTCAAAGATTGACTTACGTTCCGGGTATCATCAAATGCGGGTGAAAGAAGATGATATTCCAAAGACTGCTTTCAGAACACGTTACGGTCATTACGAGTTGATGGTCATGCCGTTTGGTTTAACTAATGCACCAGCTGTGTTCATGGACCTTATGAAACGAGTGTGTGGACCATACCTTGACAAGTTTGTCATTGTTTTCATTGATGACATACTTATTTACTCAAAGAATGACCAAGAACACGGTGAACATTTGAGAAAGGTGTTAGAAGTATTGAGGAAGGAAGAATTGTACGCTAAGTTTTCAAAGTGTGCATTTTGGTTGGAAGAAGTTCAATTCCTCGGTCACATAGTGAACAAAGAAGGTATTAAGGTGGATCCGGCAAAGATAGAAACTGTTGAAAAGTGGGAAACCCCGAAAACTCCGAAACACATACGCCAGTTTTTAGGACTAGCTGGTTACTACAGAAGGTTCATCCAAGATTTTTCCAGAATAGAAAAACCCTTGACTGCATTAACGCATAAAGGGAAGAAATTTGAATGGAATGATGAACAAGAGAAAGCGTTTCAGTTATTGAAGAAAAAGCTAACTACGGCACCTATATTGTCATTGCCTGAAGGGAATGATGATTTTGTGATTTATTGTGACGCATCAAAGCAAGGTCTCGGTTGTGTATTAATGCAACGAACGAAGGTGATTGCTTATGCGTCTAGACAATTGAAGATTCACGAACAAAATTATACGACGCATGATTTGGAATTAGGCGCGGTTGTTTTTGCATTAAAGACTTGGAGGCACTACTTATATGGGGTCAAAAGTATTATATATACCGATCACAAAAGTCTTCAACACATATTTAATCAGAAACAACTGAATATGAGGCAGCGTAGGTGGATTGAATTGTTGAATGATTACGACTTTGAGATTCGTTACCACCCGGGGAAGGCAAATGTGGTAGCCGATGCCTTGGGCAGGAAGGACAGAGAACCCATTCGAGTAAAATCTATGAATATAATGATTCATAATAACCTTACTACTCAAATAAAGGAGGCGCAACAAGGAGTTTTAAAAAAGGGAAATTTAAAGGATGAAATACCCAAAGGATCAGAGAAACATCTTAATATTCGGGAAGACGGAACCCGGTATAGGGCTGAAAGGATTTGGGTACCAAAATTTGGAGATATGAGAGAAATGGTACTTAGAGAAGCTCATAAAACCATATACTCAATACATCCTGGAACGGGAAAGATGTACAAGGATCTCAAGAAACATTTTTGGTGGCCGGGTATGAAAGCCGATGTTGCTAAATACGTAGGAGAATGTTTGACGTGTTCTAAGGTCAAAGCTGAGCATCAAAAACCATCAGGTCTACTTCAACAACCCAAAATCCCGGAATGGAAATGGGAAAACATTACCATGGATTTCATCACTAAATTGCCAAGGACTGCAAGTGGTTTTGATACTATTTGGGTAATAGTTGATCGTCTCACCAAATCAGCACACTTCCTGCCAATAAGAGAAGATGACAAGATGGAGAAGTTAGCACGACTGTATTTGAAGGAAGTCGTCTCCAGACATGGAATACCAATCTCTATTATCTCTGATAGGGATGGCAGATTTATTTCAAGATTCTGGCAGACATTACAGCAAGCATTAGGAACTCGTCTAGACATGAGTACTGCCTATCATCCACAAACTGATGGGTAGAGCGAAAGAACGATACAAATGCTTGAAGACATGCTACGAGCATGTGTTATTGATTTCAGAAACAGTTGGGATCGACATCTACCGTTAGCAGAATTTTCCTACAACAACAGCTACCATTCAAGCATTGAGATGGTGCCGTTTGAAGCACTTTATGGTAGAAAGTGCAGGTCTCCGATTTGTTGGAGTGAAGTGGGGGATAGACAGATTACGGGTCCGGAGATTATACAAGAAACTACCGAGAAGATCATCCAAATTCAACAACGGTTGAACACCGCCCAAAGTCGAAAAAAGAGCTACGCTGACATTAAAAGAAAAGATATAGAATTTGAAATTGGAGAGATGGTCATGCTTAAAGTTGCACCTTGGAAAGGCGTTGTTCGATTTGGTAAACGAGGGAAATTAAATCCAAGGTATATTGGACGATTCAAGATTATTGATCGTGTCAGACCAGTAGCTTACCGACTTGAGTTACCTCAACAACTCGCGGCTGTACATAACACTTTCCACATCTCAAATTTGAAGAAATGTTTTGCTAAAGAAGATCTCACTATTCTGTTAGATGAAATCCAAATCAACGAAAAACTTCAATTCATCGAAGAACCCGTCAAAATAATGGATCGTGAGGTTAAAAGACTTAAGCAAAACAAGATACGAATTGTTAAGGTTCGATGGAATGCTCGTAGAGGACCCGAGTTCACCTGGGAGCGTGAAGATCAGATGAAGAAGAAATACCCGCATCTATTTCCAGAAGATTCGTCAACACCTTCAACAGCTTAAAATTTCGGGACGAAACTTATTTAACGGGTAGGTACTGTAGTGACCCGAATTTTTCCATGTTTATATATATTAATTGAGATTGATATTTACATGATTAAATGTTTCCAACATGTTAAGCAATCAAACTTGTTAAGACTTGATTAATTGAAATATGTTTCATATAGACAATTGACCACCCAAGTTGACCGGTGATTCACGAACGTTAAAACTTGTAAAAACTATATGATGACATATATATGGATATATATATAGTTAACATGATACTATGATAAGTAAACATATCATTAAGTATATTAACAATGAACTACATATGTAAAAATAAGACTACTAACTTAATGATTTTTAAACGAGACATATATGTAACGATTATCGTTGTAAAGACATTTAATGTATATATATATATCATATTAAGAGATATTCATACATGATAATATCATGATAATATAATAATTTAAAATCTCATTTGATATTATAAACATTGGGTTAACAACATTTAACAAGATCGTTAACCTAAAGGTTTCAAAACAACACTTACATGTAACGACTAACGATGACTTAACGACTCAGTTAAAATGTATATACATGTAGTGTTTTAGTATGTATTTATACACTTTTGAAAGACTTCAATACACTTATCAAAATACTTCTACTTAACAAAAATACTTACAATTACATCCTCGTTCAGTTTCATCAACAATTCTACTCGTATGCACCCGTATTCGTACTCGTACAATACACAGCTTTTAGATGTATGTACTATTGGTATATACACTCCAATGATCAGCTCTTAGCAGCCCATGTGAGTCACCTAACACATGTGGGAACCATCATTTGGCAACTAGCATGAAATATCTCATAAAATTACAAAAATATGAGTAATCATTCATGACTTATTTACATGAAAACAAAATTACATATCCTTTATATCTAATCCATACACCAACAACCAAAAACACCTACAAACACTTTAATTCTTCAATTTTCTTCATCTAATTGATCTCTCTCAAGTTCTATCTTCAAGTTCTAAGTGTTCTTCATATATTCTACAAGTTCTAGTTACATAAAATCAAGAATACTTTCAAGTTTGCTAGCTCACTTCCAATCTTGTAAGGTGATCATCCAACCTCAAGAAATCTGTGTTTCTGATGTCGAACGAGGTGTATATAAAATAGTTATTATTTTACTAGGAAATACTATTAAATACGATATAATTTTACACAAGATATTTATTTATTTATAGAATGGATATACTTAAACCTTGCTACAACACTTATAGGCAGTGTACCTAATCGTACAGTAGTGTAGTTTTTAGTAAGTCCGGTTCGTTCCACAGGGAAATCTTTAAACAAAGCTCAACGCTATATTAGTTTACTTTTATAAAAATACAAATATATATATATAGGTAATATTATTATTGTAAAGGGGGGTTTTTACCGTTTAATGACCGGTTTGTCGATTTTAAAACTTTAGTCGCAGTTAAAACCTAATGTAAAATATAAAATAAATACAAGACTTAAATTAAAGCGTAAAGTAAATAACGATAATGAAATTGCGAATAATAAAAGTGCGATAAAATAAACTTGCGATAATTAAAAAGTACAATAATTAAAAGTGCGATAAAATAAATTAACAATTAATAAAATGCGATAATTAGAAGTGCAATTAAATATAAAATAAAGGAAATAAAATATGAAATAAAAGAATTATGCTTATTTAAACTTCCGTAATCATGATGTTTGACGTGTTGATTTTAGTTTTATGCCCATGGGTTAATTGTCCTTTGTCCTGGATTATTCAATATGTCCGTCTGGTTTTTGTCCATAACAGTCCATCAGTCATAAATATAAATTGCAAGTGTCCTTGTCAAATTATTATTATACCCGAAGATAAATATTCCAACTAATTGGGGATTCGAATTGTAACAAGGTTTTAATACTTTGTTTAATGAATACACCAGGTTATCGACTGCGTGTAAACCAAGGTTTTACTACTTTGTTAACAATTACACCAATTACCCTTGAATGTAATTTCACCCCTGTTTTGATTATTCTAGTGGCTATTAATCCATTCCCGTGTCCGGTTAAATGAACGATTATTCGTACATATAAATACCCCGCCCATCGTGTCCGATCGAGTGTATATGGTAATTTATAGGGACGCCCAATTGTAAATCTTTATATTAACATTAACAAACTTTCATTTAGTTAAACAAATATAAAGCCCATTAATAGCCCATAGTCTAGTTTCCACAAGTGTCGTTCTTTTGTCCAAACCCCAATTATGGTACAAAGCCCAATTACCCAATTTTAGTAATTAGCCCAACATCATGATTACTTCGTTTTAAACAAGCATAATAATAACTTAGCTACGAGACATTAATATAAAAAGGTTGAACATAACTTACAATGATTAAAAATAGCGTAGCGTTACACGGACAGAATTTCGACTTACACCCTTACAACATTCGCTAACATACCCTTATTATTAGAATTATAATTAAAATTAAAATATAAATTATAAATATAAATATATTACGTATATATTGAGAGAGATTGAGAAAAATAAGATGATCATTTTGATCAGAATTCGGGTTGATTTATAGCCAGGAATGATTTTTGGGGCTCCGCGACTCGCGGCAAAAAGCCCTTCAAACTCCGCGAGTCGCGGAGAGGTATTTTCAGTTTACACCCTTGGAGTTTCCTGCTGCCGACGGTTTTAAATATATATATATAATATATATATAATTAATATAATTAATTATATATTATATTATATTTATATACATAGTTAACTTGTAATTTTTAGTCCGTTGCGTCGAGCGTTAAGAGTTGACTCTGGTCCCGGTTCCGGATTTTCGAACGTCCTCGCGTACAATTTAATATCTTGTACTTTGCGTTTTGAATCTTGTACTCTTGTGATTTCGAGACGTTTCTTATCAATAATTGGAACCTTTTTGATTGTCTTTTGTACTTTTGAGCTTTTTGGTCGTTTGCGTCTTCAATTCGTCGAATCTGTCTTTTGTCTTCACCTTTTATTATTTAAACGAATATCTCTTGTAAATAGAACAATTGCAACTAAAAGCTTGTCTTTCTTGAGGAATAATGCTATGAAATATATGTTCGTTTTTAGCATTATCAAATATTCCCACACTTGAGCGTTGCTTGTCCTCAAGCAATATTGTCTTGAAATACTAGAATCACTTCTTTATTCTTCACACTTTGTACATCAGTGATTTCTATACGGCGGTATAAACAATGGTAGTAACGATATGGTTTACAGTCCCACATGACTATAAAAATTTAGATCCATTAAGGAAATTGGATCTTTATGAAAACATTTGATCTTTTGAAAATTAAATCTAGTTTTTACCCTAGATAAGTTTTCCGGAATAACCCTTTACCGGTGTTTGCAAAATATTTGTGGGTTTGGTGGGTTTCAGATTTGAAAATTTTAGCTCAAAACTTGCGGTTTTGTGTCACCCACTTGCTAACCTTGTATTTGGAAAGCAACACGTCCAGTTTACTTGTTCCGTATATTACCTTTCGGCAAACTACCGTCCGGTTGTAAAGGAAAGCGTTGAACAAGCAACTGTTAAGGCAATGTCCCGTGACATGCTTTTGATTATGGTCTATAACGTGTCGGACGCAATTACTATCCTTGGTAGGAGCAATAGTAAAGCTCACCCTTATAATTTGTCGGTCTGGCACAAGGTCCTGTCTTTGACCATGCTATGCAACCACCGTTCTTACGGTTGACACCCGATTTGGTTCAGGTGACCTAATGAATTCCAGGTGAATTCCTAGGATTTTACGTTCAATGGTAATGAACGCATTGAAAATAGGGTTTTCAGAAAACAAATCGGTTTGTATTTTTGATCAAAATATTTTCTCGTTCAAGCTCGAGTTTAGATATCATTGAATTCCATGAGTTTGTAATTCTCAATCTTTAAGGTCAATCTCTAGGATTGAGTAATATCAGTCTTAAAAGCTGATTTTTAATCTTTAAGGAGATTATCCTTTCTGGGGATCTGATTCATTAGTCTTATCAAGCTAATTTGCACGGTGCCTCCCCATTGTACGAGATAAATCCTTCTCATGGTTAGGATAAATCTGACCACTGGCGACCCTGTTTAATGCTGAGGTCCGTGGATTTCCTGCTGATTTTAGTGATGACTTTTCTAGATTTTTCGTCAACCTACAGCTGGTCTGGACGACAACTTCATGACCTAAATCAAGAAGCGCGTTTCTTTTTCGGAAGACTTTACTTCCTTTTAATGATGGAATTGATTCATCGTGTAGATCCATCTCTTCTTTTCTTTCATTGGGTAAAACAGTTTAGTTTAGTTCAAAGCAAAAGTATTTTCAGTTATTTGTTACAAATATATGTGGCATATGTTTAAAATAACTTGGTAAATTTTCCCACACTTGGCTTTTTATTTTTCTTTTTATCGTCCTCTATTCCATTTTAAATGAATTTTAACATTTTAGTTTGTTTCTCAATTTATGTCCTTTCCGAGGTAACAATAATTTCGGTGTTTGAAACCTAGTTTTATCGTTCATAAATATGTATAAACATGATTTTAATTCATTTAATTGAAAATTTTACTAGAATTGGGTAGTCAGTATATAAGACTAGGGCTGTTCTTTTTTATCAGAGAGCACTAGATTCTAATACAACTATTGCTTTACTAGTATTTTTAATGGTAACCAAGTGTTTAATATAAAAATTTTAAAATCCGAAAGAATTTAACCCCTTCCCACACTTAAGATCTTGCAATGCCCTCATTTGCAAGAAATCAGTAACAATTTAAATTATTGAGGGTGATTTGTGTGAAAATGATTAAATTTTTACCAAAGTTTCCAAATATATTGGCGTTTGTTTGCTGAATGATAAATGGTGCACATCATTTGTTCATTCCGTCTTGTTGTTATTTCACATACATGTTGCATCATTGTCGTCAAAATTACTTGCTTTTGCTGAACTTAATGCCAGTCTTTGAAAACGCGTTGTTTTACCCTGTTGTGTACATAAGATAAACTACAAACATATATACATATTTTTGAAGTTTGGTTTATTACCCCACATTCAAAAATTATTAAAATCTAAGAATAAAAGTTAGAAATTATAAAAATGATTACAATATAAACAAAAATATTAAATGTATCAATAATTACAAATTACAAAATAATAAAAAATAAAATAAGTAAACTAAGGATGATATTGGTACCAATAGGGGTTCCACGCATAACCATAAGTGCTATAGAATGCTTCGGCAGGGTCATACGTAGGATATGGTGGCTGCATCTCTATCGACCAAGGAGGGAAGACGGGCTTCGGTGTAGGAATATAGTTTCTACCTATATGTTGGCAATGCGCTATGATCTGGTTCTGATGAACTTGCCAATCTTCAAATGCTCTCTGTCTAGCATTTTCGTATTCCTGAGAAGCTATAAACCTATGCATCTCATTCCCCCCTCCTACATTACCTTGTTCCTGGTTTCTCTCTACCTGTGGATGTCTACCATTGTATCGTACTGCGGCGTTATTTCGCCGCTTCAACACTTTCGCACCATGGTATACATTTAAACCTATAGTGTCGCGGGGTTCCGGCTCTTCTACTAATAATCCCCCCCGACTTATATCCACACCGAGATATTCACCAATCAAAGTAATAAAAATACCACCTCCTATTATGCTATGTGGACGCATCCCTCGAACCATAGCTGATAAATAATACCCCACACAATATGGTATACTTACAGCGCTGTGTGGGTCTCGAATACACATATGGTAAAACAAATCTTGTTCATTTACCTTTTCTTTGTTTTTACCCCTTTGTGTAATCGAGTTAGCTAAAAACCTATGTATTACTCTTAATTCGGCTCTATCTATATCCAAATAAGAGTAGTTTCCTCCTTTGAAACGGTGATGGCTTGTCATTTGACTCCACACACCGTGTGTATCAAAATTTTCATCTATTTTCCTACCGTTTAGTATCAATCCTCTACAATCGGCAGACGCTAATTCCTCAGGCGTATATATACGTAAAGCCTGAGCCATGTCCAGTAAAGACATGTGGCGCATCGAACCGCCTAACAAAAATCTAATAAAAGAACGATCGGTTAAACTAGCTACCCGATCATTCAACTCTATACTACATAACAACTCTTCACACCATACTTTATATACAGGTCTGCGTATGGTGAATAAACATATCCAGTCATTAAAATAAGAATTACCATACCTCTGTACCAGTAATTCCCTAATTGGCCCGGCCAATTCTACAGCTTCCAAGGGTCCCCATTCTATGACCCTTGGTACCTCAACAACCTTGGAATGAAGAGTATGCAAACCCCGTTGATATTTTGGATAATCTATCCAAAGTCTGTCAAATCGCAAGTTCGGGTGCAACTGTTCCAAGTGCATATCTGAAAAGGTCATGACTGGATGAGGTACATCCTGCTTGTAGTAGTTATCTACCTCCTGTTGTTCCAAGTTCTCAGCAGGAGCATGGCGGGCTTGGGATGAAGATTCACCCCTTTCATTCTGCAAAACACATCAAACACAAATTTTGTGCATCCAAATATGCATTAGTGTCAGCAAAATCATCAATCAAAATAATTACAATGACATTATCAATTTATATCAAACTTAAGCTTATTTTCACATTTTTATCAATTCTACACTTTTTCAAATAAGCATATACGAAAATTTTCGCCAAGTTCATAAGCATTCAACTCAAATAACATGTCAAAATAATCATTACTAGCAAATAAACAAGTCTCAAATGGCATTATCTTTCAAAAATCAAGTTCATGAATTTTGGACTTGAAAAAGTCCACTTTAATTCTCAAAATCATGTTTAGGCTCAAAGTTTGGATCATTTAACTACCTAGACATGTTACACTACTCAATTTAGCAACAATTCATGACAAAAATCGGCCATAACCTGTTTATATCAAAAAGCCCCAAATTGCTCAAGAACACAAACCCTAGATTCTAAAGATTTTGAAGTTTTTGGCTTCAAATCATGTTAACAAGCATCAATCTAGGTTATACATGCATAATATACTAACAATTTAACACTAATTACACTAAAAATTAACAAAATTCAAATTATGAAAATATGCTCAAGAACACACTAAAATTCGGATTTAAAGGTGATTTGGGGTGTAATTGTACCTGTTTTCTTGAGTAATTCTTAGATATCATCCTTCTCAACATGATTGTAGTGAAAAATTTGAAGATTAACGGTGAAAAATCGAGTTTTTGGGATGATTTTCGTGGGTTTTTCGGGGGTTCTTTTCGCAGAAAATTTCTGTGTTTTTGGTGGTGGGAGTAAACTGATCGAGCAGCTCCTTATATTTTTTTTTCTGTAATTTTGTCCCTCCGCGAGTCGCGGAGGTTTTCACTGAAAACTCCGCGAGTCGCGGAGTTCTTTTTTTTTTTTTTTTTTTTTTTTTTTTATAATCTTTAACTTATAAAACAATTAAGAAATTAATTTTAAAATTTTGTTTCCCTTGTTATTTAGGACGAGGTCGTTTCGGATCGATGTCCTAGTCCGTCCCTCGACAAAATTTTAAAATTTGTCTTTTTGTAGCGATTGTTTTAAAAGCTAAGATTTTTGGGTTTTTTAATGTTTTTGGCATACTTTAAATCAATAAGATTAAAAATAATGATAATAAAAGTTCTCGTCCCTCCCTCGGGTAAAGCAATTTCGGTTCAAAGACCTAGTCTTCAACTTACGACGAATTTTAAAAATCATATTCTTAACTTAATGAGATAAAGTAAATTTTTGTTTTTAAATTCACATAACATAAATATAAAATTCAAAATTAAAAATTAAAAATTCACACCAAACTTAAAATTTGAAATGCATAAAATTAAAATTTCATATTTTAAAAATTAAAAATTCAAACCAAACTTAATTTAAAAATTCATATTATAAATTTACACCAAACTTATATTAATTTTTCAAATATTTACAATTTTAAAAATATTGTTTTTACAAAGTTTACAATATTAATTTAAGATTTAAATATTAAGATTAAAAACATAATGAAAATAAATTTAAAAAAAATCTTTTTGTCTTTTTATCCCACTTTAATCAATCAAATATTATCAAAAATATGCGCCCCTCTTTTCGGTAAAGTAATTTCGGTTCCAAGACCTAATTTAACTCATGACGAATTTTTGAAATATTTTGGTTTGATTGTTTAAAGATATTTATACCTTAAGAATAAACGTTAAATTTCGCAGTGATGTAATAAATTTTTGAATGATATCAATAATTTCGGTCGCCAAACCTAATTTTATTCAATACCAATTTAATACTTTTTAGCGAACAAATTAGCGTTTATTATCAAAAGGTTAAAAAAAAAAAATAAATAAAAATAAAAACTATACAGACATACCTGTGAAATAGATTTCTTAGTTATATGATCTATTATATTCATAAGATAGTCGGTTTAATTGGTCTTCCATGGCTGCATAGGCGTAACCTCGAGCATTCATTGTCTTTTCTTCTAAACATATGAACGGTCCGTCTCTGCATAAAGTAACAAATTCGGTATTTGAATAGGTTTGATTATTTGAACATTTACCTCCATGTGACCATTTTCCGCATTTGTGACATTTTTCTAGGTGTCGTGCTCTTCTTTTCGCTGCGGATTTTGATTTTCCTTTACCAAATTGTAACTTATTATCTTCGCATCTGGATCCTTTTCTAACTCCGTCCATTCTTTCTCTGATTACTGATACTAATTCACTCGGTAGTATGTCATTATTACGTTTAGTGATCAAAGCGTGTAGCATTAGACCATGGTTTAGTTCACAGGCAGTCTTCATTTCGTAAAAACCTAAAAAAAATAAAAATTCAGAATGGGGGGAGAAGACTAGTTCTTTAGGGTCTGCTAGGGAAAGACCATACGTGTTCCATTTTCGAGAACTACACGAAAACAGACAATCTAACTCTAACAGAAATACATATTATTCTTTAAAGACTTGATTCTCCCCACACTTAGTTAGCTGTGGTGTCGAAATTGTGATTAACTTCGTTGTCGACTTCCATCGGACCATGTATGTAATGTTTAACTCTGTGACCATTAACTTTAAATTCAATCCCATTTGAATTTATCAATTCTATCGTTCCGTATGGGAAAACTCTTTTTACTATGAATGGTCCAGACCATCTTGATTTCAATTTTCCAGGAAATAGCTTGAATCGTGAATTGAAAAGAAGAACTCTGTCTCCTTCTTTAAATTCCTTTGAACTTCTGATTCTTTTATCATGCCATTTCTTCGTTCTTTCTTTATAGATTAACGAATTTTCGTATGCTTCATGTCTTAATTCTTCTAATTCGTTTAGTTGACTTAATCGTAGACGTCCGGCTTCATGTAAATCAAGATTACATGTCTTCAAAGCCCAAAATGCTTTGTGTTCAATTTCTACTGGAAGATGACATGCTTTTCCATACACAAGTCTAAAAGGTGTGGTTCCAATTGGAGTTTTGTAGGCTGTTCTAAAAGCCCAGAGTGCATCCTCCAATTTAATGGACCATTCCTTCGGATTTGATCCTACGGTTTTCTCTAGAATACGTTTTAAAGCTCGGTTGGTATTTTCAACTTGTCCACTTGTTTGTGGATGATATGCAGTGGAGATTTTATGAGTTACTCCATATCTTTTAAGAACTTTCTCAAGTTGATTATTACAGAAATGAGTACCCCGATCACTTATTAAAGCTTTCGGTGTTCCAAACCTTGCAAAAAGACGTTTTAAAAAGTTGACTACAACTCGTGCATCGTTAGTTGGGAGAGCTTGTGCTTCCGCCCATTTAGATACATAATCAATGGCTATGAGTATATATAAATTATTATGAGATTTTGGAAATGGACCCATAAAGTCAATACCCCAAATGTCAAATACTTCACATACTTGGATGACATTTTGTGGCATTTCATCACGTTGACTTATTCTTCCGGCCCTTTGACATGCATCACAGGATTTGCAAAGAAGGTGTGCGTCTTTGTAAATTGTAGGCCAATAGAATCCAGCTTCATAAACTTTTCTTGCTGTTAGTTGAGGCCCATAATGCCCTCCTGTTGGTCCTGTGTGACAATGGTTTAAAATTTTACTAGCTTCATCTCCAAATACACATCGGCGTATTATTCCATCGGGACAACTTTTAAACAGATGTGGATCTTCCCAGAAATAGTGTTTTATATCACTGAAGAATTTCTTTCGTCTTTGGTACGATAATCCTTTTTCAAGGAATCCACAAACTAAGTAGTTTGCATAGTCTGCAAACCATGGGATTTCTTTATAATCTATCTTCAATAGATATTCATCAGGAAAGTTGTCTTGTATAGCCGATTCATCCAGAACTTCTAATTCGGGATTTTCAAGACGAGAAAGATGATCAGCGGCGAGATTTTCTGCTCCTTTTTTATCTCGGATTTCAATATCAAACTCTTGTAAGAGTAAGATCCAACGGATTAATCTTGGTTTAGCATCTTGTTTTGAAAATAGGTATCTAAGAGCAGAATGGTCGGTATAGACCACCGTTTTTGCAAGAACTAGATATGATCGAAATTTGTCAAAAGCAAAGACAATAGCAAGGAGTTCTTTTTCAGTAGTTGTATAGTTCGTTTGTGCTCCTTGTAATGTCTTACTAGCATAATATATAGGTTGAAATCGTTTTTCAATCCTTTGTCCTAAAACGGCTCCCATTGCAAAATCACTTGCATCGCACATTAGTTCAAATGGTAGATTCCAATTTGGTGTTATCATGATCGGTGCATTAGTGAGTTTTTCTTTAAGAATATTAAAAGATTTGATACACTCATCTGAAAAGATGAATGGCGCATCCTTTTCTAGGAGTTTATTCATAGGAGTGGCAATTTTAGAAAAATCTTTTATGAAACGTCGGTAAAAACCGGCATGCCCTAGAAAACTCCTAACTCCTCTAACATTGGTGGGATGTGGAAGTTTAGCAATTACATCTACTTTAGCTCTATCCACTTCAATTCCTTCTTTTGAAATTTTATGTCCAAGAACGATGCCTTCTTTAACCATGAAATGGCATTTCTCCCAATTAAGTACTAGATTTGATTTTTCGCATCTAATTAGCATTCGTTCCAGATTAACTAGACATGATTTAAATGTATCACCGAAGACTGAAAAGTCATCCATGAATACTTCCATGCATTCTTCTATCATGTCGTGAAAAATCGCCATCATACACCTTTGAAAGGTTGCAGGGGCGTTGCAAAGTCCAAATGGCATGCGTTTGTAAGCAAAAGTACCATAAGGGCACGTGAATGTGGTTTTCTCTTGATCTTCGGGTGCTATTGGAATTTGAAAATATCCGGAAAATCCATCTAGAAAACAATAGTAACTATTTCCGGCTAATCTTTCCAACATTTGATCTATGAAAGGTAAGGGAAAGTGATCTTTTCTGGTGGCGTCATTTAATTTTCTATAATCAATACATACACGCCATCCTGTTACAGTCCTAGTAGGAATAAGCTCATTTTTCTCATTTGTGATGACAGTCATGCCACCCTTCTTAGGCACGCATTGAACTGGGCTTACCCATGGACTATCAGAGATTGGATATATTAAACCTGCATCTAGCAGTTTAATAATCTCTTTCTTAACTACATCTTGCATATTAGGATTTAGTCTTCGTTGGCGTTGCACATACGTTTTATGACCTTCTTCCATAAGGATTTTATGTGTGCAATACGAAGGACTTATTCCTTTAATATCATGAATCTTCCATGCAATGGCTGGTTTATGAGCTTTCAACACAGAAATGAGTTGTAATTTCTCATTTTCAGTAAGAGAAGACGATATTATTACAGGTAATTCAGATTCACCATGTAAATAAGCGTATTCCAAATGGTTTGGAAGTGGCTTTAACTCTAATTTCGGAGGTTCTTCTATCGATGATTTATATCGATATCTGTCTTCTTCTTTTAGCATTTGAATTTCTTCTGTTGTTGGTTCATATCCATTAGCTATAAGTGTAGCTAACATTTCGGCTTCATCAATTGGTTCATTTCCTTCTCCTAAAGAACATTCTCCCGTTCCTTGTAATTCTGGAAATTCTTCTAATAATTCTGCATGTGCATCTATAGTTTGAATATAATAACATGTATCATCTGCAGATTGTGGTTGTTGCATTGCTCTATCAACTGAAAAGGTAACACTCTCATCCTCTATACTTAGGGTCAGTTTCTTACCGAACACGTCTATCATTGCTTTAGCCGTGTTTAAGAATGGTCTTCCTAATATGAGAGGAACTTGAGAATCTTCTTCCATGTCCAAAACAACAAAATCTACTGGGAATACTAAAGTACCAACTTTAACTAGCATGTTCTCCATTATCCCTCTAGGATATTTTATTGATCTATCGGCTAGTTGTATGCTTATTCTGGTTGGTTTCAATTCTCCAAGGTCTAGTTTAGCGTATAGTGAATACGGCATTAAATTTATACTAGCACCTAAATCAGCCAATGCTTCTATTGAACTAAGACTACCCAGAAAACATGGAATTGTGAAACTTCCTGGATCAGATAGTTTTTCTGGTATCTTATTCAACAGCACTGCTGAACAATTAGCATTCATAGTAACAGCCGAGAGTTCTTCCATTTTCTTTCTATTCGTGATTAGATCTTTCAAGAATTTAGCATATCTTGGCATTCCTGAAATTACATCAATGAAAGGAAGATTTACATTTATCTGTTTAAACATATCCAAGAATTTGGATTGCTCGGCTTCAAGTTTTTCCTTCTTCATTTTACTCGGGTAAGGAAGTGGTGGTTGATATGGTTTAACATAAGGTTTATTCTTAACTGTGTTATCTTCATTAACCTTTTCAACTACCGGTTCTTTTTCCTTATCTTGATCAGGTTGTGGTTCTTGTGGAGTAGGAATAGTTTCATCAGAAGTTACAGGTATTTCAGGTGGTTTAAGTGTTGTACCACTTCTTGTGGTAATAGCTTTAGCTGTTTCATTCCGGGGGTTAGCATTTGTATCGCTAGGTAAACTTCCCGGTTTTCTTTCACCTATTAACCTTGCTAGGTTACTTACTTCTTGTTCCAGATTTTGAATAGAAGCTTGTTGATTTCTAAATGCTTGAGCATTTTGTTCATTAGTTTGTTTTTGAGATGTGAAAAACTGCGTTTGAGTTTCAACTAGCTTCGTCATCATATCTTCTAAATTCGGCTTTTTATCATCGGTTTGTTGTGGTGGTTTGTTTTGAAAATTCGGTCTTTGCTGATTGTAAGTATTATTGGATACTTGTTGATTGCTAGGACCTTGTTGGTTGTTGTATGGAATATTTCGGTTATAATTCTGATTTTGATTGTAAATCGGTCTTGGCGGTTGATAATTATTCTGATAATTATTTCCAGGCCTTTGGTTTATGTATGAAATATTCTCTCTTTGTTCCATTGTTAATTCAATACTGAGACAATCTTTTGTCAAATGTGGTCCTCCACACTGCTCACAACTAATTCGTATAGCATGAATATCTTTAGTCATCTTTTCCATTCGTCTCTCGAAAGCATCTATCTTTGCTGAAATGGAATCTAAGTCATGGCTAGAATCGGCTCTAGCTGCTTTAGATGATCTAATGATGTCTTTTTCTTGGTGCCACTCATGTGAGTGGGAAGCAGTATTATCAATAATTTTGTAAGCATCAGTTTCGGTTTTCTTCATAATAGAACCACCAGCTGCTATATCTATGTCTTTTCTTGTAGTGATGTCGCATCCTCGGTAGAATATTTGTACTATTTGACAGGTGTCTAAACCATGTTGCGGACATCCTCTTAACAACTTTCCATATCTTGTCCACGCCTCATATAGAGTTTCATTTGGCTTCTGTGTGAACGTAACAATTTCTGCTTGAAGTCTTACGGCTTTAGATGCAGGAAAAAATTGTTTAAGAAATTTATCAATTAAAACGTCCCATGTATCGATCGCCCCTTCGGGTAACGATTCCAACCAATCTTTGGCTTCTCCCTTTAAAGTCCAGGGAAATAACATGAGATATATCTGTTCATCCTCCACTTCTCGTATTTTAAATAGTGTGCAGATCCTATTAAAGGTACGTAGATGTTCATTTGGATCTTCCTTCGGCGCACCACTAAATTGGCATTGATTAGTCACCATGTGTAGAATTTGTCCTTTAATTTCATAATCTGGCGCATTAATGTCTGGATGAGTAATTGCGTGACCTTGGCCAGTGCGTTTAGCTCTCATTCGGTCTTCCATACTTAAAGGTTCCAGATTCTCCATAATTGAATTTGTTGACTCGGTATCACTAAATGATTCTGATTTAATAGTTCGTTCCTCAACAATCTCTGTTTGAATGATTGGTGGTTCCGGAGGAAAGTTTAATGGTTCAGGATCTACGAACCGTTCCTGAATATTTTCTGGATTCTCAATTGTGAGGTTGGGTTCAAAAAATGGATTATCGGAAATTTGAACTGAAGTACTTGGTCGACTGGATGACGATTCTAAAGAAAAATCAACGGCGGTTATATTTGTTAAACGATGTCTTGATCGAGTTAAAGGTGGTGAACGTACAAAAGGTGGTGAACGTCTTGCTCGGTGCATTCACTGAATATTCTATTAGTTTTAAAAAGGAAAGAAAAATTATAATAAGTTATCCAATTAATAGACTTTTCTGATTTTGCCCACGTTTCGAATAGCCAAAAGATGCAGCAGAGGGGCAGGATTCGTTTGGTCTCAATATAATTGAGGACTGTTTGGCTCCAATAACCCGGTCCACGTACAAATCCAACTATTACTACGAACCAGAAAATTTTGATGTCTATTAATTTAACCACTTAAAATAAATTTTCGTAATTTTAAGAAATTTAGATAAGAAGTAGAATAAAATTCTAAGTCCTAAAAACTAGAATGGCGAGAAATAAGAAAGACAAAGAGTTCGTCGCAAAAGGTCGAAAAAGAAAAATGGTTGAAAAATAAAAGGTGACGGAAAAATAAAAGAAACTTATAAAAACTTAAAAATACTTAACTAATTTAACCTTATTACTACAACTAACTTAAAATTATAATCGCAAATTGAAATTACTAATTGAAATGATAATTGATACATAGTAAAAGATCTCTAAAAAAAATTAAAGCTTACAGGAAAAAAAAAAACTAAATCCCAAATGGAAATAACTTAAAAGAAACTAAAACTTAAAAAGGCGTCGCAAAATTCTAAAGCATCTAAATCTTAGTCTAAAGAAAAAGCACTTAAGGAATTCTACGGCAAAGCCTAAAAATCTAGGAGTAAAAATAACTATAGCAAAAACTAATTTTAAAATTAATTATGAGCTAAAAATACAAATATTACGCTACAACGATTAAAAAGGTACAAAATATAAAAATATACAAAAAGTTGTAAAAAGTACAATTTTTATAAAAAATATTATTTTTATATTATTTATTTAATAAAAACTACTAATTTTACAATTTTAATAAAACTAATTAAACAAAATACATAAATATAAAGTAAAAAGTAAAAATAAAACTAAAATTAATAATAATAATAATAATAATTAAGTTAAATAATAATAATAATAAATTAAAACTCCGTAATTAATGCAACTTTAGGGTTTTGTCCGTGTGTCAGAAGACCTCCGCGAGTCGCGGCAAATAAAGAGGAAAACCCCGCGAGTCGCGGGGTTCAGAAAAACAGTTGACAGGTTTCACTTTTTACGCGTTTTTCTTTATTTTTTTTTTTATTTTCTTTTTTTCTGTTTTTAGTTTAAATAAACGATTTTTAATAAAATTTATATTTTTATAAACTAAAATAAAAACAAAGAAACTTATAAAACTTAAATATTTAACAAAATCCTAAAAATGCTAATATTTTTGTTTTTCTTTTTATATTTTTCGAATTTTTAAAACGTATTTTTACAAAAATGACTTTTAATAAAAGTAGATAAAAATCCTTTTTTTTTTTTTTTTTTTATATTAGCGTTGCGCTTCCGGCTTTTAAGATAGTTCCCCGGCAGCGGCGCCAAAAATACTTGATGTCGAACGAGGTGTATATAAAATAGTTATTATTTTACTAGGAAATACTATTAAATACGATATAATTTTACACAAGATATTTATTTATTTATAGAATGGATATACTTAAACCTTGCTACAACACTTATAGGCAGTGTACCTAATCGTACAGTAGTGTAGTTTTTAGTAAGTCCGGTTCGTTCCACAGGGAAATCTTTAAACAAAGCTCAACGCTATATTAGTTTACTTTTATAAAAATACAAATATATATATATAGGTAATATTATTATTGTAAAGGGGGGTTTTTACCGTTTAATGACCGGTTTGTCGATTTTAAAACTTTAGTCGCAGTTAAAACCTAATGTAAAATATAAAATAAATACAAGACTTAAATTAAAGCGTAAAGTAAATAACGATAATGAAATTGCGAATAATAAAAGTGCGATAAAATAAACTTGCGATAATTAAAAAGTACAATAATTAAAAGTGCGATAAAATAAATTAACAATTAATAAAATGCGATAATTAGAAGTGCAATTAAATATAAAATAAAGGAAATAAAATATGAAATAAAAGAATTATGCTTATTTAAACTTCCGTAATCATGATGTTTGACGTGTTGATTTTAGTTTTATGCCCATGGGTTAATTGTCCTTTGTCCTGGATTATTCAATATGTCCGTCTGGTTTTTGTCCATAACAGTCCATCAGTCATAAATATAAATTGCAAGTGTCCTTGTCAAATTATTATTATACCCGAAGATAAATATTCCAACTAATTGGGGATTCGAATTGTAACAAGGTTTTAATACTTTGTTTAATGAATACACCAGGTTATCGACTGCGTGTAAACCAAGGTTTTACTACTTTGTTAACAATTACACCAATTACCCTTGAATGTAATTTCACCCCTGTTTTGATTATTCTAGTGGCTATTAATCCATTCCCGTGTCCGGTTAAATGAACGATTATTCGTACATATAAATACCCCGCCCATCGTGTCCGATCGAGTGTATATGGTAATTTATAGGGACGCCCAATTGTAAATCTTTATATTAACATTAACAAACTTTCATTTAGTTAAACAAATATAAAGCCCATTAATAGCCCATAGTCTAGTTTCCACAAGTGTCGTTCTTTTGTCCAAACCCCAATTATGGTACAAAGCCCAATTACCCAATTTTAGTAATTAGCCCAACATCATGATTACTTCGTTTTAAACAAGCATAATAATAACTTAGCTACGAGACATTAATATAAAAAGGTTGAACATAACTTACAATGATTAAAAATAGCGTAGCGTTACACGGACAGAATTTCGACTTACACCCTTACAACATTCGCTAACATACCCTTATTATTAGAATTATAATTAAAATTAAAATATAAATTATAAATATAAATATATTACGTATATATTGAGAGAGATTGAGAAAAATAAGATGATCATTTTGATCAGAATTCGGGTTGATTTATAGCCAGGAATGATTTTTGGGGCTCCGCGACTCGCGGCAAAAAGCCCTTCAAACTCCGCGAGTCGCGGAGAGGTATTTTCAGTTTACACCCTTGGAGTTTCCTGCTGCCGACGGTTTTAAATATATATATATAATATATATATAATTAATATAATTAATTATATATTATATTATATTTATATACATAGTTAACTTGTAATTTTTAGTCCGTTGCGTCGAGCGTTAAGAGTTGACTCTGGTCCCGGTTCCGGATTTTCGAACGTCCTCGCGTACAATTTAATATCTTGTACTTTGCGTTTTGAATCTTGTACTCTTGTGATTTCGAGACGTTTCTTATCAATAATTGGAACCTTTTTGATTGTCTTTTGTACTTTTGAGCTTTTTGGTCGTTTGCGTCTTCAATTCGTCGAATCTGTCTTTTGTCTTCACCTTTTATTATTTAAACGAATATCTCTTGTAAATAGAACAATTGCAACTAAAAGCTTGTCTTTCTTGAGGAATAATGCTATGAAATATATGTTCGTTTTTAGCATTATCAGTTTCTTACAGTAGGTTATCATTCTAATACAAGGTAATAATCATATTCAAAATTTGGTTCAATTTCTATAACTATAACAATCATATTTCAAGTGATGATCTTACTTGAACTTGTTTTCGTGTCATGATTCTGCTTCAAGAACTTCGAGCCATCCAAGGATCCGTTGAAGCTAGATCCATTTTTCTCTTTTCCAGTAGGTTTATCCAAGGAACTTAAGGTAGTAATGATGTTCATAACATCATTCGATTCATACATATAAAGCTATCTTATTCGAAGGTTTAAACTTGTAATCACTAGAACATAGTTTAGTTAATTCTAAACTTGTTCGCAAACAAAAGTTAATCCTTCTAACTTGACTTTTAAAATCAACTAAACACATGTTCTATATCTATATGATATGCTAACTTAATGATTTAAAACCTGAAAACACGAAAAACACCGTAAAACCGGATTTACGCCGTCGTAGTAACACCGCGGGCTGTTTTGGGTTAGTTAATTAAAAACTATGATAAACTTTGATTTAAAAGTTGTTATTCTGAGAAAATTATTGTTATTATGAACATGAAACTATATCCAAAAATTATGGTTAAACTCAAAGTGGAAGTATGTTTTCTAAAATGGTCATCTAGACGTCGTTCTTTCGACTGAAATGACTACCTTTACAAAAATAACTTGTAACTTATTTTTTTGACGATAAACCTATACTTTTTCTGTTTAGATTCATAAAATAGAGTTCAATATGAAACCATAGCAATTTGATTCACTCAAAACGGATTTAAAATGAAGAAGTTATGGGTAAAACAAGATTGGATAATTTTTCTCATTTTAGCTACGTGAAAATTGGTAACAAATCTATTCCAACCATAACTTAATCAACTTGTATTGTATATTATGTAATCTTGAGATACCATAGACACGTATACAATGTTTCGACCTATCATGTCAACACATCTATATATATTTCGGAACAACCATAGACACTCTATATGTGAATGTTGGAGTTAGCTATACAGGGTTGAGGTTGATTCCAAAATATATATAGTTTGAGTTGTGATCAATACTGAGATACATATACACTGGGTCGTGGATTGATTCAAGATAATATTTATCGATTTATTTCTGTACATCTAACTGTGGACAACTAGTTGTAGGTTACTAACGAGGACAGCTGACTTAATAAACTTAAAACATCAAAATATATTAAAAGTGTTGTAAATATATTTTGAACATACTTTGATATATATGTATATATTGTTATAGGTTCGTGAATCAACCAGTGGCCAAGTCTTACTTCCCGACGAAGTAAAAATCTGTGAAAGTGAGTTATAGTCCCACTTTTGAAATCTAATATTTTTGGGATGAGAATACATGCAGGTTTTATAAATGATTTACAAAATAGACACAAGTACGTGAAACTACATTCTATGGTTGAATTATCGAAATCGAATATGCCCCATTTTATTAAGTCTGGTAATCTAAGAATTAGGGAACAGACACCCTAATTGACGCGAATCCTAAAGATAGATCTATTGGGCCTAACAAACCCCATCCAAAGTACCGGATGCTTTAGTACTTTGAAATTTATATCATATCCGAAGGGTGTCCCGAAATGATGGGGATATTCTTATATATGCATCTTGTTAATGTCGGTTACCAGGTGTTCACCATATGAATAATTTTTATCTCTATGTATGGGATGTGTATTGAAATATGAAATCTTGTGGTCTATTATTATGATTTGATATATATAGGTTAAACCTATAACTCACCAACATTTTTGTTGACGTTTTAAGCATGTTTATTCTCAGGTGATTATTAAGAGCTTCTGCTGTCGCATACTTAAATAAGGACGAGATTTGGAGTCCATGCTTGTATGATATTGTGTAAAAACTACATTCAAGAAACTTATTTTGTTGTAACATATTTGTATTGTAAACCATTATGTAATGGTCATGTGTAAACAGGATATTTTAGATTATCATTATTTGATAATCTACGTAAAGTTTTTTAAACCTTTATTGATGAAATAAAGGTTATGGTTTATTTTAAAATGAATGCAGTCTTTGAAAAACGTCTCATATAGAGGTCAAAACCTCGCAACGAAATCAATTAATATGGAACGTTTTTAATCAATAAGAACGGGACATTTCAGACATGGCTAGCGCATTACAGATATATACGCCCGCTGAACTACTACTACCCGATTGTTTGAGTTTGATTTATCATGGTGAAAGGGTAGATAGGAATTTTGACGCGAACGCCGTTTGGAGGCGTATGTCCGATTATAATGTTTTTGGGCGGGGAGGAACACATACCTACTTACATATTAACAAAGCCGAGCTTCGCATAATTCATAGATTTTTGGCTAACTCGATTACACATAGAGGTCACAACAAGAAAAAATTGACCTTACATGATTTATTTTACCTAAAGTGTATTCGAGATCCAAGAGGCTTTGTTAATATCCCCTACTGTGTTGGTTTTTATTTATCTAAGATGGTTGAAGGAATACAGGAAGGGGGGATTATAGGAGGAGGTATTTTTGTTACTCTCATTGGAGAGTATTTAGGTGTAGATAAGAACCAAGGGGGTCCACTTTTGGAATGTAGGGAACATGTTGAGCTTTTAGGATTGAGGGTTTATGCGGGTGCTAAGGTATTGAAGAGTAGACGCAACCAGGCAATACCCTATGTAGGTAGTCATCCTCCGGTAGAAAGAGGATCAGATGAGGAGATGGAGGAAGCGGATGACATTAGGGATGTCATTCGGGAGGCTATGACTGATGTCTACCAACGTGTAGATGAGGTTGACATGATAAACGCGGAGAGATTTCGTCGGATGGAGCAGTGGCAAGCCCGAAATGATTACGAGCATTCCAGGCAACGACAACATGATAGATGGGACTATCATCAGCGTCAGATTATGAGCCGGCTGTCACCTCAGGAGCCCTACATCCCGACCCGACCAGCTTACTATCCTCCACACTAGCCCGAGATGAAACCGCCTTATACACTCTACGACCCTAACCAGGCCTACCAGTACACCTATCACCAACCATGGAACCCGAACGATGACATGAACTGGAACCCCTATCCAGATTGATTTAGTTCCGGTTGGTAATTTATATGATTTTTAATTTTTATTATTTCTGTTTATTTATGTTTAAATACATTATATTATGATACTTTTATTGTAATATTTAATATTTTTATTATGTTGTACTAATATTTCATATTTGATTTGAAAGTGAGATTTTAAGTCCCATTTCAAATTATCATGCATATTTATATTTGTATTGTATGTATATTGTCGATTGTACAAAACAGGGTAAAACAGCGCATTTTCAAAGACTGGCATTAAGTTCAGCAAAAGCTAACTTTGACGACAAAACGAAAAATAAATGTGATGTAACAACAAGACGGAATGAACAAATGATGTGCACCATTTATCATTCAGCAAACAAACGCCAATATGTTTGGAAACTTTGGTAAAATTTAATCATTTTTCTACACTAATCACCCTCAATAATTTAAATTGTTACTGATTTCTTACAAATGAGGGCATTGCAAGATCTTAAGTGTGGGAAAGGGTTAAATTCTTTCGGATTTTAAAAATTTTTGATTTAAACACTTGGTTACCATTAAAAATACTAGTAAAGCAGTAGTTGTATTAGAATCTAGTGCTCTCTGATAATAAAGAACAGCCCTAGTCTTATATACTGAATACCCAATTCTAGTAAAATTTTTCAAAATTTTCAATTAAATGAACTCAAAATCATGTTTATACATATTTATGAACAATAAAACTAGGTGTTAACACCGAAATTATTGTTACCTCGGAAAGGACATAAATTTAGAAACAACCCAAAATGTTATAATTCATTTAAAATGGAATAGAGGACAATAAAAAGGAAAATAAAAGCCAAGTGTGGGAAAAATTTACCAAGTTATTTAAAACATATATCACATATTTTTGTACAAATAACTGAAGATACTTTTGCTTTGGACTAATCTAAACAGTTTTACCCAATTTACTGAAATATATTTGAAAGAAAAGTTGGATCTACACGATGAATCAATTCCATCATTAAAAGGAAGTAAAGTCTTCCGAAAAAGAAACGCGCTTCTTGATTTAGATCATGAAGTTGTCGTCCAGACCAGCTGTAGGTTGACGAAAAATCTAGAAAAGTCATCTCTAAAATCAGCAGGAAATCCACAGACCTCAGCATCAAACAGGGTCGCCAAGTGGTCAGACTTATCCTAACCATGAGAGGATCTGTCTTGTAAAATGGGGAGAACGCCGTGCAAATTAGCTGGATAAGACTAATGAACCAGATCCCCAGAAAGGATAATCTCCTTAAAGATCAAAAATCAGCTTTTAAGACTGATATTACTCAATCCTTGAGATTGACCTTAAAGATTGAGAATTACAAACTCATGGAATTCAATGATATCTAAACTCGAGCTTGAACGAGAAAATATTTTGATCAAAATTACAAACGATTTTGAACGTAAAATCCTAGGAATTCACCTGGAATTCATTAGGTCACCTGAACCAAATCGGGTGTTAACCGTAAGAACGGTGGTTGCATAGCATGGTCAAGGACAGGACCTTGTGCCAGACCGAAAAATTATAAGGGTGAGCTTTACTATTGCTCCTACCAAGGATAGTAATTGCATCCGACACGTTATAGACCATAATTAAAAGCATGTCAGGGGACATTGCCTTAACAGTTGCTTGTTCAACGCTTTCCTTTACAACCGGACGGTAGTTTATCGAAAGGTAATATACGGAGCAAGTATACTGGACATGTTGCTTTCCCAATACAAGGTTAGCAAGTGGGTGACACAAAACTGTAAATTTTGAGCTAAAATTTTCAAATCTGAAACCCACCAAACCCACAAAAATAATTTGCAAACACCGGTGAAGGGTTATTCAGGAAAACTTATCTAGGGTAAAAGCTAGATTGAATTTTCAAAAAGATCAAATGTTTTCATAAAGATCCAATTTCCTTAATGGATCTAAATTTTCATAGTCATATGGGATTGTAAACCACAACGTTACTACCATTGTTTATACCGCCATATAGAAATCACTGATGTACAAAGTGTGAAGAATAAAGAAGTGATTCTAGTATTTTTATTTCAAGACTATATTGCTTGAGGACAAGCAACGCTCAAGTGTGGGAATATTTAATAATGCTAAAAATGAACATATATTTCATAGCATTATCCCTCAAGAAAGACAAGCTTTTAGTTGCAATTGTTCTATTTACAAGTGATATTCGTTTAAATAATAAAAGGTGAAGACAAAAGACAGATTCGACGAATTGAAGACGCAAACGACCAAAAAGCTCAAAAGTACAAATTACAATCAAAGTGGTTCCAATTATTGATAAGAAACGTCTCAAAATTACAAGAGTACAAGATGCGAAACGAAAAATACAAGATATTAAATTGTACGCAAGGACGTTCGAAAATCCGGAACCGGGACCAAAGTCAACTCTCAACGCTCGACGCAACGGACTAAAAATTACAAGTCAACTATGCACATGAATATAATATAATATATAATTAATTCTTAAAATTAATATATATATATTTTATTATATAATAAAAACCGTCGGCAGAAGAAACAAAGACATGTGAGCTGAATTCCAGGGCCATGCGATCGCATGGCCTGGAAGGCAAAAAGCCATACGATCGCATGGCAGTAGGTAGCAGCTGACATGCCTATAAAATTCGAGTTTTTGCTCATCATATAACACATCTTTTTCTTTCTCTCTATCATACGATATATATATATATATATATATATATATATATATATATATATATATATATATATATATATATATATTATATTTTAATTTTAATTTTAATTTTAATTTTAATTTCTAATAATAAGGGTATGTTAGCGAATGTTGTAAGGGTGTAAGTCGAAATTCTGTCCGTGTAACGCTACGCTATTTTTAATCATTGTAAATTATGTTCAACCTTTTTAATTTAATGTCTCGTAGCTAAGTTATTATTATGCTTATTTAATACCGAAGTAATCATGATGTTGGGCTAAAATATTAAAATTGGGTAATTGGGCTTTGTACCATAATTGGGGTTTGGACAAAAGAACGACACTTGTGGAAATTAGACTATGGGCTATTAATGGGCATTATATTTGTTTAACTAAATGATAGTTTGTTAATTTTAATATAAAGATTTACAATTGGACGTACCTAGAAATAACTATATACACTCGATCGGACACGATGGGCGGGATATTTATATGTACGAATAATCGTTCATTTAACCGGACACGGGAATGGATTAATAGTTAATAGACTTATTAAAATAGGGGTGAAATTATGTACAAGGACACTTGGCATAATTGATAACAAAGTATTAAAACCTTGGGTTACACGCAGTCGATAACCTGGTGTAATTATTAAACAAAGTATTAAAACCTTGTTACAGTTTAAGTCCCCAATTAGTTGGAATATTTGACTTCGGATATAAGGATAATTTGACGAGGACACTCGCACTTTATATTTATGACTGATGGACTGTTATGGACAAAAACCAGACGAACATATTAAATAATCCAGGACAAAGGACAATTAACCCATGGGAATAAACTAAAAATCAACACGTCAAACATCATGATTACGGAAGTTTAAATAAGCATAATTCCTTTATTTTCATATTTAATTGCACTTCTAATTATCGCACTTTTATTTATTGTCATTGTATTTAATTGCACTTTTAATTATCGTACTCTTTAATTGTCGTACTTTTTATTTATCGCACTTTTATTTATCGCAATTTCATTATCGTTATTTACTTTACGCTTTAAATTAAGTTATATTTATTTTTAATATTTTACATTAGGTTTTAACTGCGACTAAAGTTTTAAAAATCGACAAACCGGTCATTAAACGGTAAAAACCCCCCCTTTTATAATAATAATATTACTTATATATATATTTGTATTTTTATAAATTTAAAACTAATATAGAGTTAAGCTTGTTTAAGTGTATCCCTGTGGAACGAACCAGACTTACTAAAAACTACACTACTGTACGATTAGGTACACTGCCTATAAGTGTTGTAGCAAGGTTTAGGTATATCCATTCTATAAATAAATAAATATCTTGTGTAAAATTGTATCATATTTAATAGTATTTCGTTATAAAAATAATACTATTTCCTAGTACACCTCGCACACATCAATTTGTATCTTGACGATTATAATCTGCGTTCAAACATTTCATGATTTTTGAAAACACCTCAATCGAGAGGATGAACCAACCGCACTTCATCTACGGAAGAAAAGATTGATGCATATAGTTATGCACCTGAAAACACTCGGAACCTGAGTTAACATTTAACACGTATCTGTGCTAGCTCCTTTGGCGTTGTTATTACCGAAAATAACTTTGCAATTCCTTTCCAAATTAGTCAATTTTGTCACAGCTCCAGCAAATCAACATCGACATTTCGTTCGAATAAACTTTATTATAACCTTGATGTACAAGTTTGCCTTTCGTCATCGTTACCGGGGAACCGTTTACATTCCACCATATTAACAGTAAACTTACCAACAACTGTGTTGATCTTTGATATTCAGAAAAATCATTATATTCATTGAAACCCTATCGTGTATTCATCTACACCTTGTAACAAGAATTGTCATATTAATTACTGAGATATAGCAACCAGTATTTTGAATCTCGCAATGTTTATACATCAACAGTTATATGTATACGTATAACATTTATCTCTTAGAATTACGATCTTCAATTCTGAAATTTTGAAAAGCAACCAGCCTACGAATCAATATATTGAACTTTGAAAATGCTGAATGAAGCAACAGAAACTGTAGACAATCGTAAACGACATTAATCGTCGGAAGTTTGATGATAAAGAATAGTATGTTGGAAAAGCTCAGAAAAGTTGGAACTGGAAAACGGATTGAGCTAACCACGAAGGAAACCAAGGACAAATACAAGGACCATACCCTATATTCAAAGAATCCAGGTAATTCTGGATCCGTTGAAATCTTTAGAGAATATATTGCTCCGAAGTCATGTTAAAATCTTGCGGAAAATTTTTCTTCATCAACCTTCAAACTTGGAAATTCCAAAATATCATCATAAATATCTTCGATATTTCTGAGGATATTTTCATAAATATTCTTGTCCAAAATTATATACCTCTTCGTGCTTCCTGTGTTTCATTATATTGGAAACTTCTGTAAAATCTAAGTTTAATTTATGAATGAATTCTGGAGAAATGTAAAGAAATTGATGCATGAATTAGTATAATATAATGACACTTGATCAACGTGATTATATTACAGTAAGTCATGCTGAGTTTCTAATGGAATGTGATGATTCACAGATCATAACGTCATCATGTGCTATGTTACACAACTCTTAAGTTCTGTCTAATCTATAAACATATCAAGAACATATTTTTCTTGATAGTCCTATCTTTCCTTGAATTCTGGTAATTTGACAAGTCAAATTGTGCTATTACCGTTTCTTTCTTAGGACATTAACAATGTTCATTCTGAAATTTATATCTGCGAATTCTGGACCATTACAAGAGATGCCCAATCGCAAGAAGAAGAAACGAAGGGACAAAGCTCCGAAATAGAAATTAGAGTATAAATCGCAGCAAATAGGGCGAGTATTAACTGGGGATGACAATGATTATAGAAAACAGAAGCAACGACTTCGAAGTATAAGGGAAGATATAAAGCCCGATAACAACACATAAATTACAGACCGTGGATATTAATACGAATAACAATATAAAGACACGGTATAATTAAGAATAGTATCACCCCAAGATAATAGCAAAAGTAAACAGATTTTTCTGGTGGAAGATTGAAAAGATGGATGACAGAAATGACAATTAGGAAAATATCAAGGATTAGAACGGGAATAAACATTTTCATAATCTTTTGGATGTATGAACTAAGAAAGAAAGTATAGGAATGGTGAGAATAATGGAACGAAAGAGTTTAATTTATAGTGGGAATATCATACAGAGTAATCGAGGCAAGATGACCGCATTTAATTAAAGAGATCTTAAATCCCTTAAAACCCGAAGAATCAGATCTTATAGGTTTCGGAGATTTTCTTTAATCCCTTGAATTCCGAAATTCAACCCTGACTCTGTCAAAAGTTAAGATGAATCTTTACTTTCCTATTTCACTAATTGGTGATAGTTCATTCGTACTCTTCGAATAATCGAATTATTTTTATCCATATTACTCAATGATGATAAAACTCAATTTATCACCTCATATTCATCATGAAAACATTTTTATTGTTAGCCATGACCACCTCACTCAAATTTCGGGACGAAATTTCTTTAACGGGTAGGTACTGTGATGACCCAGGAATTTCCGACCAAATTTAAACTTAATCTTATATGATTTCGACAAGATAAGCAAAGTCTGTAATGTTGAGTCTTAAATATTTTGAAGTGTTTTCATTTATGCAATTGACCTTTAACTATTCCCGATGATTCACGAACATCGATGTATAAATAAATATGTAAATATATATGAAATCTATACATATGTAATACTGTAAAATATATATATATATATATATATATATATATATATATATATATATATATATATATATTAAGTAATTAATAAATAATATGGATCCAATAAAATTATATAGTTAAAAGATATTATAATAAATAGTAAACTTAATTACAAGCTAAATATCATTATTATATTAATACTATTATCATTATTAGTAATATTATTAAGTAACATTATTAATAATATTATTAAATAGATTGATATTATTATTATTATTGTATGTATATATATATTGTAAGGTATAGATATTAAATACTAAATATATGTATTATTGATATAACAATTAAATATTACATAACTAATAAAGTGTAATATTAAATATAACTACAAGTTAAAATATAAATATTATATTAATAATGTATTATCACTTTCATCAAAATAAATAGTAATATTATAATCTATTAAGAAGATTATATATATAGAAGTAAAATACATGTAAATTGTTATAATAATATTATTATTATTGTTATTAATAAATGATACAATTTATTATTATTATTATTATCATTAATAACATTATTATTTTTTTTTTCACTATTATGAATGTAATTACTATTATTATTATGTTAATTATCATTATTAGTTATATGATTATTATTATTATTATCAATAAATGATTATAAATTTTTATTATTACTATAAGATTAATTATGATATAAATACAAAAACATGAAGATATTATAAATATAAATATATATTTATATAAATAAATACTGTTTTATAAAATAGGAAATAATGCAGATTTAACTACAAATTATATAATCTAGTATAATCCAGTAAGCAAACTATCATTATCAGTATGTGTATATAATTATTATTTATTAAGAATTAATTATATAAATCGTACGAGTTTGTTAGGAAAAAGCTATCAAAACTGTTTTCAAATTTTGTTGCTATCTTTAAAAGTCTGTACTAGAAACGATTTCAATATCAGAAAACATCCAAGAAGCTGTTAGCGTTCGTTTTCAATTTTTTTCTTTATCTTATAAATTCGTCCTTGTTGTCTGATGAAACAGTCATCTACTTTGTTTTATATATCGATCCATTCCAGTGAATGATGAATTAATTCGACCTACTACCATCTACTACAACATATACATCCACCTATCTGCTTCAAATTGAGAATTAAAAAGAAAATAAAGCAGAAAACCGTCGGTTTTCCCCTGTTGATAGTGCTCCAAATGAACATATATTTAGTAGCAATATCCTCCCAATATGTAAATTATTTAGTTGTAATTTTCCTATTGTAAGTTGTAATCGTTTATATTAAATAAGCGCGAAGACAAAAGGTGAAAACGAAGATTTGAAGACACAAACGTCCAAAAAGCTCAAATGTACAAGATACAATTCAAAAGGTTCAATTTATTGATGAGAAACGTCTAAAAATGACAAGAGTACAAGTTACAAAACGCAAAGTACACGATATAAAATAGTACGCAAGGACGTTCGAAAATCCGGAATCGGGACATGAGTCAACTATCAACGCCCGACGCAACGGACTAAAAATTACAAGTCTACTATGCACAAGAATATAATATAATATATAAATAATTATATTAATTATTTATATTTTATATTTATATATAAATTATGTCGACAAGCAAGGTTCCAAAATTATGTGAGCTGGATTTTCAAACTCCATGACTCGCGGAGTTTGCAGGCTTAAAACTCCACGACTCGCGGAGCTGTCAGAAATCAAAACGCCTATAAAAGGCCATGCATTCTGCCGAGTAAAAATATAAAAATAATAATAATAATACTCTGTAATAAATAATAAATAAATAAATATAATATATATATATATAGTATAGGGTAGTTTTATATTAGATTAGTTCGGGTTATGTAAAGGTTATTTTACGAGTTTTTGAAGTCAAAATTCTGTCCGTGCAACACTACGCGATAAATACTCAATGTAAGTTATGTTCTCCTTTTTAAATTAATGTCTCGTACTTAAGTTATTATTATGCTTATTTAATACCGAAGTAATTATGATGTTGAGCTAAAAATATTAAAATTGGGTAATTGGGCTTTGTACCATAATTGGGGTTTGGATAAAAGAACGACACTTGTGGAAATTAGACTATGGGCTATTAATGAGTTTTATATTAACTAAACAATACCTTGTTAATTTAATATACAAACTTATAATTTGACGTATTTATATATAACCACATACGCTTGACTGGGTACGGTGGGCGGGATATCTATAAATACCAATAATTATTCATTTTACCGGACACAGAACTGGATTAATAGTTAATAGACTTGTTGAAACAGGGGTGAATTACATTCAAGGGTAATTGGTGTAATTATTAACAAAGTAGTAAAACCTTGGTTTACACGCAGTTGATAACCTGGTGTATTCATTAAACAAAGTATTAAAACCTTGTTACAATTCGAATCCCCAATTAGTTGGAATATTTGACTTCGGGAATAAGAATAATTTGACGAAGGCTTTCGCTCTTTATATTTATGACTGATGGACTATTATGGACAAATCCGTATGGACATATTAAATAATCCAGGACAAAGGACAATTAACCCATGGGCATAAAACTAAAATCAACACGTCAAACATCATGATTATGGAAGTTTAAATAAGCATAATTCCTTTATTTTCATATTTAATTGCACTTCTAATTATTGCACTTTTATTTATTGTTATTGTATTTAATTGCACTTTTAATTATCGTACTTTTTAATTATCGCACTTTTATTTATCGAAATTTCATTATCGTTATTTATTTTACGTTTTAAATTAAGTTATATTTATTTTACATTCGGTTTTAACTGCGACTAAATTTTTAAAATTGACAAACCGGTCATTAAATGGTAAAAACCCCCTTTTATATATTATTAATATAATATATTTTGTACAAATATAATTGTTTAAAAATATAGTGTGCAATAAGCCCGCTCCCTGTGGAACGAATCGGACTTACTAAAAACTACACTACTGTACTATTAGGTACACTGCCTATAGTGTTGTAGCAAGGTTTAGGTATATCCCATTTGTAAATAAATAATTAAAACTTGTGTAATTTGTAACGTATTTCGTAGTAAAATATAGTACTATCACGTACCCCCACGCTACCACATCAAGTTTTTGGCGCCGCTGCCGGAGACTCGGCGAAACGCTATATTTTTAATTTATTTTTGTATAAATATATTTTTATATATTTTTAGAAAAACAATATAAAATTTTTTTTAAAAAAACACGTTTTTCAAACTCCACGACTCGTGGAGTTTGCAGGCTTAAAACTCCACGACTCGCGGAGCCACCCTGACAGGCACACCCAGGAACCCTACTTCGCATTTATTACGGAATAATATTAATTATTATTATTTTAAAACCCTAATTAGGTTTAATTAATTTAATATTTAATTTTTAGTTTTAATTAAATTTGTAATAATTACTTTTAATTAGTTTTATTATATATAAAAATTAATACTTTTATAAAATAAAAATATAAAAATAATATTTTTATAGAAATTGTACTTTTTACAACTTTAAGTTTATTTTTATATTTTGTATTTTTTTAGTGTAATATTTGTATCTTTATTGTTCGTAGCTAGTTTTAAGTTCTAGTATTTTGCCGTAGCTTATTTTTATTTTTAGATTTTTAGGCTTTGCCGTTAAATCCCTTAAGTGCTATTTCTTTAGACTAAGATTTAGGTGCTTTAGAATTTTGCGACGATTTTAAAATTTTAGTGCCTTTTAAGTCACGACTCGCTACTTTCTTATTTTTATTTTTCGACGTTTTTCGACGCGCATTCTTTTTCTTTCTTATTTCTCGACGCTTTAGTTTTTAGGACTTAGAAATTTTCTCTATTTCTTATCTAATATCTCAAACGGAAAGAAAAATTATTTAAGTGGTTAAATTAATGGACGTTGACAATTTTCTGCTTCGTAGTAATAGTTGGATTTGTTAGTGGCTGAGTTGTAAGCTTCCGATTTAAAGGGTTCTGACTCCCTGCTGCATCTTTTGGCTATTCGAAACGTGGGCAAAAGCAGAAAAGTCTATTAATTGGACAACTTATATAAGTTTTTCTATTTTTATAACTAATAGGATAATTAGTAAATGCACCACATTGTAGCTAAAATTTGGCCATCGCAATAAAATGGAAAATTTTGAAAACAAGGCTATGGAAACTCTTTTTGATATCCAAAATCAATTAAATCAATACTCTCAAACGGGTGTTGATGACAATTCGTTCGGTCAATCTTGGATCACGAATGACGAAACAATAACTGGTTGTGAAATCTGTGGAGATTATCACTCAACATGAGAATGTTATTATTACGTTCCTATGGAAAATTACGCACCCACGGAACCTGAATGGAATGATTATGAAGAATACAATTCAAATTGGGATTATTCCCAAGAATATTTCCAAACTCAACAACCAGTAGACGAGGAAAATTACGTGTCTGAAAATTTATTAGACAATATGAAAATCAAACTCGAAGAACTCAATGCTCAAAATGAACAAATGAGAGAGTTTGTAAACCGACAAGCTGAAACTCTATCAGACTACACACCTGTTGATCTGAGGAGTCGTGTGCAAGAAAATCTCATATCATCAAATTTTGATGAATTCGAGAGCTCCGAAATCACCAACTATCCCGATGATACTTTTTATTCAGTCTTACCAATTTCACAACATATCGACACATTAGCCTCTACCGACGAAATCATCGATCCATCAATGGATAAAGAAGAAGTAAGGGTGACAAATTGGTACTCTTGGGAATACGATAACGTTGAAAATTTTACCCCCGAGGCCAAACCGAACTTCACCATTCCACAACCTTCCAACCCAATATTCTCAATAGATGAGTCATCCACCGGAAATGAACTACGAGCTGTAATAGATAATGACACCTCGAATTTCACCCAATTGGGTAATAGAGGTGAAAACTTTGATCCTGAGAATAAAAGGAAGGAAATATTAGGAATTGTCCACCCTATAGAAATAAGTATGTCGGTGTATATCGATCCATTTGACCAAAAACCAGAAAAGAGACATATCCATTTACTAAAAGCTACACTTAAAAAAGAATTAAGTAGTGACAATCGGGCGAGTCTAAACTTTAAACCCATTGATATATTATACACCACCCGAGATGTAAATAACTGGCACACTACTCTAATTCGTGGAACTCATTCTACCGACTTCACATGTCGTCAGCTAAGTGTGGGGAAGTCTAACCCCACTTAACGTTAAATTCGGGGTTCGGGTTAGTGCATAACTCGTTAATAAAAATGCATGATAATTTAGGGTAAAATACGTATATTCAAAGATTAGCAAACAGTTTAGAAAAGCAACCGTTTTTGAAGAAAAATATGTGTGATAAAACAAGAAGGAATGAACGATGAGGCGCGTCATCTATCATTTGACGAGCTTTGTAATTACAAACTGGGTATTTTCAATAACTTTTCTACACTAATCACCCTCATGAATTTATAATTAGAGTCTGATTTCATGCAAATGAGGGCATTGCATGATCTCAAGTGTGGGAAAGGGTTATAAATTCTCTCGGGTTTATACGCCAAATTTTATGAAAATTTGAAAAAATTTCAACTAAATGAATTTAAAATCATGTTTATATATATTTATGAACGGTGAAAATTAGGTGTTAATACCGAAATTATCGTTACCTCGGAAAGGACATAAATTGAGAAACACCCTAAAACGCTTGAATTTATTTATTTAAGAATGAAAAGGCAAAGAAAGAAACTAAGTGTGGGGAGAATGTACCTAGTTATTCAATTAAAAACTATCTAGCACATGTTTCTGTAAAGTTTATTGCAGGTGCCTTTGTTTTGGACTAAATTAACTATTTTACCCGATGAAAGAAAAGAAAAGATGGATCTACATGATGAATCAATTCCATCATTAAAAGGAAGTAAAGTCTTCCGAAAAAGACACGCGCTTCTTGATTTAGGTCAAGAAGTTGTCATCCAGACCAGCTGTAGTTTGACGAAAAATCTAGAAAAGTCATCACTAAAATCAGCAGGAAATCCACGGACCTCAGCATCAAACAGGGTCGCCAAGTGGTCAGATTTATCCTAACCATGAGAAGGATTTATCTCGTACAATGGGGGGACACCGTGCAAATTAGCTTGATAAGACTAATGAATCAGATCCCCAGAAAGGATAATCTCCTTAAAGATTAAAAATCAGCTTTTAAGCCTGATATTACTCAATCCTTGAGATTGACCTTAAAGATTGAGAATTACAAACTCATGGAATTCAATGATATCTAAACTCGAGCTTGAACGAGAAAATATTTTGATCAAAATTACAAACCGATTTGTTTTCTGAAAACCTATTTTCAATGCGTTCATTACCATTGAACGTAAAATCCTAGGAATTCACCTGGAATTCATTAGGTCACCTGAACCAAATCGGGTGTCAACCGTAAGAACGGTGGTTGCATAGCATGGTCAAAGACAGGACCTTGTGCCAGACCGGAAAATTATAAGGGTGAGCTTTACTATTGTTCCTACAAAGGATAGTAATTGCGTCCGACACGTTATAGACCATAATCAAAAGCAAGTCACGGGACATTGCCTTAACAGTTGCTTGTTCATCGCTTTCCTTTACAACTGGACGGTAGTTTACCGAAAGGTAATATACGGGACAAGTAAACTGGACGTGTTGCTTTCCTAATACAAGGTTAGCAAGTGGGTGACACAAAACCATAAGTTTTGAGCTAAAATTTTCAAATCTGAAACCCACAAAACCCACAAAAATATTTTGCAACACCGGTGAAGGGTTATTCCAGAAAACTTATCTAGGGTAAAAGCTAGATTAAATTTTTAAAAAGATCAAATGTTTCCTTAAGGATCTACATTTTCATAGTCATGTGGGACTGTAAACCACATCGTTACTATCAGTGTTTATACCGCCGTATCAAAATCACTGATGTATAAAGTGTGAAGAATAAAGAAGTGATTCGTGTGATTTAATTTCAATTTCTGTATTGCTTGAGGACAAGCAACGTTCAAGTGTGGGGATATTTGATAGTGCTCCAAATGAACATATATTTAGTAGCAATATCCTCCCAATATGTAAATTATTTAGTTATAATTTTCCTATTGTAAGTTGTAATCGTTTATATTAAATAAGTGCGAAGACAAAAGGCGAAAATGAAGATTTGAAGACACAAACGTCCAAAAAGCTCAAATGTACAATATACAATTCAAAAGGTTCAATTTATTGATGAGAAACGTCTAAATATAACAAGAGTACAAGTTACAAAACGCAAAGTACACGATATAAAATAGTACGCAAGGACGTTCGAAAATCCGGAATCGGGACATGAGTCAACTATCAACGCCCGACGCAACGGACTAAAAATTACAAGTCTACTATGCACAAGAATATAATATAATATATAAATAATTATATTAATTATTTATATTTTATATTTATATATAAATTATGTCGACAAGCAAGAAGGAGCTAATGATATCTACAGGATTGCAAAAGCTAGAGAGCATAGGAGGAGGGATATAGATAACATCAAGTTTATCAAAGATGAATCCGGTCACACCATTGTGAAGGAAGACGAAATAAGGAAAAGATGGGAATGGTACTTCTCATCTCTTTTCATTGGTGGAGGACCCGGGCGCCAAGAGGACCCGCGAGACTCGGGTATAGGACAATTCCAGAACAACAGTTTCTGTAGGAGGATCAGGCATGAAGAAGTAAGATTGGCACTACGAAAGATGGGTAGAAACAAAGCTGTTGGACCAGACCAGATCCCAATAGAGGCGTGGCGGTGCCTCGGCGAGGATGGTGTTAGGTGGCTAACGTGTCTTTTCAATAAGACGTTTAGAAGCTATAAAATGCCCATAGAATGGAGACGCAGCGAGATTATACCCATCTTCAAAAATAAAGGGGATGCCCAAATCTGCGGTAGCTACAGAGGCATAAAATTACTTAGTCATACCATGAAGCTTTGGGAAAGGGTAATTGAGACTAGACTTCGACGCGAAACTACAGTTTCAGAAAACCAATTTGGTTTCATGCCAGGACGCTCCGCGATGGAGGCAATTCATATTATAAGAAGCGTTATGGAGAAGTATAGGGAAAAACAAAAGAACTTAGAGATGGCCTTCTTAGACTTAGAAAAGGCCTATGACTGTGTTCCGTGAAAGTTGATCTGGAAGACCCTTAATGTTAGAGGTATTCCAAGTAGATATATTAGAGCTATTATGGATATGTACGAAGGGGCGAAGTCGTGCGTTCGGACACCTGTGGGAAACACAGAGTTTTTTCCAATAACAGTTGGTCTGCACCAGGGATCTGCCCTTAGCCCTTTCCTTTTCGCTTTGATCCTCGACGAGCTGTCTCGAGGAATACAAGAGAACATCCCTTGGAGTCTGATTTTTGCCGATGATATTGTGCTTGTTGCGGATTCCAAAGAAGAGCTTAATAGAAGACTAGAACAATGGAGGGAGGCCTTAGAACAAAATGGCCTACGAATCAGCAGGAAAAAGATGGAATATCTTAGGTGTGATTTCGGCAGGGTTGAAGATGAACAAAATTCTGGAGTAAATATCAGCATTGGAGACCAGATCTTGCATCCACAAGATTCGTTTAGATATCTAGGCTCGGTCCTCCACAAATCGGGGAGGATAGACGATGATGTGACCCATCGTATTAAGGTAGGTTGGTTGAAGTGGAGGGCAGCGAAAGGGGTATTGTGCGACAAGAAGATACCACTCAAATTGAAAGGGAAATTCCTCAAGGTGGCAATCAGACCCGCCATGTTGTACGGATCAGAATGTTGGCCTATGACGAAGGCCCAAGAGAGAAGGATGGAGGTGGCAGAAATGAGGATGCTTAGGTGGACGTGTGGTAAAACCATGCTAGATATGATCCCAAATGGTGTGTTTAGGGAAAAACTTGGAATCAGTAGCATCATCGACAAGCTAAGAGAAGAACGAATTCGTTGGTTTGGGCATGTGATGAGACGACCACGTATTGCCCCGGTTAGGAGAGTTGAGGCACTCACGGTCGATGGTGTAAGGAGAAGGGGTAGACCTACTCGTAGGTGGATGGATAGACTAAGACTCGACATGAGGGAGCTTTCGTTGACCGAGGACATGACTTCTGATAGGGATGCGTGGAGGGCTAGAATAAGAATAGTCGAGTAGGATTACTTTCTTTTATGTATTATTATTATTATTATTATTATTATTATTATTATTATTATTATTATTATTATTATTATTATTATTATTATTTTTATTATTATTATTATTATTATTATTATTATTATTATTATTATTATTATTATTATTAGTATTATTATTTCCTATTTGTACTATAATTAGGATTAGGATTATTTTTAGTTGTTTTATTACTGTTATTATTCTTACTATTACTATTATTAGTATTACTATTGTTATTATTATTATTATTATTTGTTTCACTATTAATTATTAGTGTATTAGTATTTGTTTTACAAATATATATTACTATTAATATTTATATGAACTATTATTATTACTATTATTTGTATTACTATTACTATCGTTTTTATTAGTTTTATGTACTATTATTATTATCATTAAATGAGTATGTTTTCGGTATCTTTGGTTTTGGATGTATGCATGCTTGCTGGGTTGTCTGTACGTATGCACGTAGATCCATGTATGTTTGTATGCATGCATGCTTGCATGCATGTATGTAGGTTTTGTAATGAAAGTATGATGTAGTTACACACGTTTTTGTATGTTTGTTTTTTATGTATGTTTATATGGTGTTAGGTATGTATGTATGCATGTTTTTACTTGTCTGTAGGTGTGGTATATTCACTCATGTATGTATGTTTTGCTATTAGGTTTATGTAGGACTGGGTGTTTTTGCTATGTATGTATTGTTGTTTGTGTGGCTTTATACGTAGGTTGTTCCTTTCTTGTACGTAGGTATGTCTCATGTATGTACGTAGGTATGTCTGGTGTATGGTTGTATGTAGGTTTATGTATGTGTGTATGTATGTACGTATGTATGCATGTATGTATGATCAGGTGATTCGCATCGCTCGGTGCATCTTGGGACCATTATGGCTGAGGACGACTTCCCTTGCTCTAGAGCTTGGTTGGTTTCTTTTAGTTGGGTGGTTTCGGGGGTGTCTACCGTAAAGGTTCATGGGTGGTTTTTGGTTTGCTAAGGGTGGTTGGCTCTTTGCTTGCGCAACAACTTCCACCCGGCATGCCCTCGAGTTGCTGTCCACAAGGTCTTTTGGCTATTTTTATTGAGGCAACGACAAGCGCCGTTTTAGTGGCGTCTTGACTGCCGCTCAGAGCCTAAATTGATTTCTCATGCGTGCTTTAAACCCATGAAAATTTGATTCTACCATTTTCATGGCGTCTCCCCTTTTTTATGTATCTATATTTTTATTTATTTAGTTTTATTTTTCTATTTTATTTATTTATTTATTTATTTTTTTTAACTTATCTTTAAAAAAAACAAAAAAAAAAACAAAAAAAAAACAAAAAAAAAAAAAAAAAAAATTTCTTTTTAGCCGGAGGTCCTCACGGAAGCAATCTCTCTACCTGGAGTAGAGAGGGGGATGAATTTCCCTTTCCTATGAGTGGAGAATTCCTTTTCTCGACTCGTGGTAAAGGAAACGACTTCTCTTCTAGTTTAGGGTAGAGGAAGGATTGTCTACATCTTACCTCCTCCATACCCCGCAGGCGCGGGATTGGGTATTGTTATTGTTATTGTTTGTTTGTCGACAAGCAAGGTTCCAAAATTATGTGAGCTGGATTTTCAAACTCCACGACTCTCGGAGTTTGCAGGCTTAAAACTCCACGACTCGTGGAGCTGTCAGAAATCAAAACGCCTATAAAAGGCCATGCATTCTGCCGAGTAAAAATATAAAAATAATAATAATAATAATACTCTGTAATAAATAATATATATATATATATATATATATATATATATATATATATATATATATATATATATATATATATATATAGTATATAGTATAGGGTAGTTTTATATTAGATTAGTTCGGGTTATGTAATGGTTATTTTACGAGTTTTTGAAGTCGAAATTCTGTCCGTGTAACACTACGCGATAAATACTCAATGTAAGTTATGTTCTCCTTTTTAAATTAATGTCTCATACTTAAGTTATTATTATGCTTATTTAATACCGAAGTAATCATGATGTTGGGCTAAAAATATTAAAATTGGGTAATTGGGCTTTGTACCATAATTGGGGTTTGGATAAAAGAACGACACTTGTGGAAATTAGACTATGGGCTATTAATGGGTTTTATATTAACTAAAAAATACCTTGTTAATTTAATATACAAACTTATAATTTGACGTATTTATATATAACCACATACGCTTGACTGGGTACGGTGGGCGGGATATCTATAAATACTAATAATTATTCATTTTACCGGACACGGAACTGGATTAATAGTTAATAGACTTGTTGAAACAGGGGTGAATTACATTCAAGGGTAATTGGTGTAATTGTTAACAAAGTAGTAAAACCTTGGTTTACACGCAGTCGATAACCTGGTGTATTCATTAAACAAAGTATTAAAACCTTGTTACAATTCGAATCCCCAATTAGTTGGAATATTTGACTTCGGGAATAAGAATAATTTGATGAAGGCTTTCGCTCTTTATATTTATGACTGATGGACTATTATGGACAAATCCGTATGGACATATTAAATAATCCAGGACAAAGGACAATTAACCCATGGGCATAAAACTAAAATCAACACGTCAAACATCATGATTATGGAAGTTTAAATAAGCATAATTCCTTTATTTTCATATTTAATTGCACTTCTAATTATTGCACTTTTATTTATTGTTATTGTATTTAATTGCACTTTTAATTATCGCACTTTTTAATTATCGCACTTTTATTTATCGAAATTTCATTATCGTTATTTATTTTACGTTTTAAATTAAGTTATATTTATTTTACATTCGGTTTTAACTGCGACTAAATTTTTAAAATCGACAAACCGGTCATTAAACGGTAAAAACCCCCTTTTATATATTATTAATATAATATATTTTGTACAAATATAATTGTTTAAAAATATAGTGTGCAATAAGCCCGCTCCCTGTGGAACGAACCGGACTTACTAAAAACTACACTACTGTACGATTAGGTACACTGCCTATAGTGTTGTAGCGCGGTTTAGGTATATCCCATTTATAAATAAATAATTAAAACTTGTGTAATTTGTAACGTATTTCGTAGTAAAATATAGTACTATCACGTACCCCCACGCTACCACATCACCTGTACCATCATCCTTTCATCAAAAACCCAAATTTGAATCCAATCTCAAAATGTATAAATGCAATTGTGTTTGTAATCTTATACTAAAACTTTCTGCAAATTATCATATCTCAATTTCTGATAGCGAGTAAGAATTTAGAAGTCAAAATTTTATTTTAAAAAGTCAAACATTGTGTTCATGTCAAAATTCAAATTTAATTTTATGTTTTAGGATCGACTATTGATTCAGATATTTCTAGGATTCTTTTATAATCGTTTTCATGTTATAATCTTTGCCTAAAACTTTCTCAATATCAAAATCAAGGTTTGAGTTCATGTTATTAATAAAAACACTGCAATAATTATTCTGTTTGAATTGTTTTCTGTTTTGATGATTCACATATCTCCTAAACGTTTCTGTTTCAAATTATACAACATACTGTGAATTTATAACTAGTAATTAAGTTTGATTTTGGTACTGGGAGATTACATTGGTGAAGAAGATGAGGTTAGATCCTGAGTTCTGGGTTAAATAAATTTAAATTATGTATTAATCAGAAAAATACGGGTAGCTGGATGGTTTGGTGCTATGTCGGGGTAACAAGGGGTCTGGGGTTCAATCCCAGGCATGGGCATCTATTTCTCTGGAACTCTTTTTGAGGTAGTTTACTATTTGTTATTATTATTATTTTATTATTATTATTATTATTATTACAAGTATTATATTTATTATTATTATTATGATTGTTATCGCTATTATTATTATTACTATTATAATCATTATTATTATCACTAATTAGTATTATTGTTATTATATGGATATTATTATCAACAAAACGATTAATAAAATAATTTATGATATTATCATTATTATTACTAGTATTATCATTTAAAAATTTATTAGTATTATCATTTATAATATTGATATTATTAGCATTATTATTATTGTGTTATTATTGTTAGTCTTATTATTATTATTATGAATTTAAGGTTATTAAACATGTTAATATCACAATTATATAATAAAAGGTGTTATATTAAAGATTAAGGAAATTGGTTATAATTATATGAAAACATGTAAAATTATAATTATGATTATAAATTAATGTTAAAAGAAACTATCATCATTAGGTATAAATTCAACGCGAAGGTTAGGATTATTATAACTATGATTATACACGTTTTAGTAATATCGATAAGATAATAAATATAGAAAGTTATTATTATGGAAATGATTAAAAATCTTAGTTAAAATATGTTTTAATGGAATTATTAAAAGTCTTATAATTATTGTTATCATAATTATCTTTATAAAACTTAGTATTATTATCATTATTAATATCATAATATTCATTAACATTATTATTATTATCACTTTTATCATTATATAGTATCAATATTATTACTAGTACTAGTATTATCATAATTATTAATTTCATAAACAAATGATCTTCATATAAAAGATATATTTAAAATACATAACTTAATTATATTAATATTACTATATATATAAGACAAGGATATAAAGATAAATAATGAAACATATAAATGATTATAAATAACAATTTCATCACTAATATTAATATATAAATTTGTTCGATTACAAATATACGTGTTATATATATATATATATATATATATATATATATATATATATATATATATATATATATATATATATATATATATATATATATATATATATATATATATACAAATGATATAGGTTCGTGAATCCGAGGTCAACCCTGCATTGTTCAATTGTTCAATATCGTCATATGTATTTTCACTACATTTTTGGGCTGAGAATACATGCGCAATTTTTATAAATGTTTTACGAAATAGACACAAGTAATTGAAACTACATTATATGGTTGAATGATCGAAGCCAAATATGCCTAGACAATATGTATACATACTCACATATATGCATATTCAAACACACTCACACCCACACCCATATATGTATATGTGTATATATATATATATATATATATATATATATGTATATATATATATATATGTATATATATATATATATATATATATATATTTATTTATTTATATACACACACATGTATATACATATATACTCAATCATAACTTTAAACCAAGTCATAACATCTTATAATCATCATTGGATAAGTCTACAACATTCCATTCACTAACGTCATATAAGTGCGTGCAAAACAGACATACACGCCAAAACCCCTTTTTTTGACCAAAATAAAGTTTTATCTAGCTTCCTAAAAGTTTACCATTGTAAACTACTCTTCATTACAATTCCAACGATATTTGATTCATCAAAAACGGAGTTACGGTTCAAAAGTTATGACCAAAACGAATTTCAGAAAAAGCTGACGAGACGCAACCGCACGGATGCACCTGCAACCGCTCAAAAACACCTGCAACCGTATGGTTGCACCCTGCAACTGCACGGGTGCTATTCATCAGCACCAGGACGCTGTTTGGACTGATTTTGACACCAAAATGAAGATTTCGAGCTTTGGTCAATTTAAGGTCTACGAAACTTATCTAACATATATAGATCGATTATCAAGCATCCAACAACATTAACAAACACTTCTAAGCAAGATTTAAGCAAGAATTCAACCAAAACTTCAAGAACACACTTTTATACAAAATCTAGATTAATCCCAAATTGAGGATGTTTATGATCGATTACCGGTCTATAAAGTTCATATAGCATACAAACAACATATATTGAGCATCTAATAAGCTTAACTAACACCAAATAGCAAGATTCAAGCATCAAATTCATAAAAACCTCATTTAGACCCAAAACCCAATTTCTATGAATTAAAGCACGAATTTAAGCAAATAAACCTGATTAGATGATCACAAGGATGCTAGAAATCAGTCACTAAAGCCTCTTGATTCAATTTATCACTTGGATTGGATTAGGGTTTGTGAAGGAGATAAACAAGTACGGTGTGATGGCCCCGTCAAAACACTTAACGGCTCTGTCACTTGGTCCCACAGCTTGATCGAACTTAAATGAATTTAACAAATGACATTGCATTCTTTTATTTCAAAAGTTTTCCAAAAAGGAAAGCATACCAAAATACGTAGTTTAAAAGTAACCCAACATATTAATTAACCAAAGTTGACACAAAACATTGTCAACAAACCCACAAATTTAAATTATCCAAAAATAGAATGCAAGCTTAAGTTTCATAAATTGTTTCATTAACATCTGCCCAAATGCATGCAGACTCTTCTAAACACAGTGGAAGCATCACATAAACTCAAGTACCTGTGAAAACATGCGAGTAAACTGTCAACACAAAGGTTGAGTGAATTATAGGTTTAAATAATTGAATAAACTTTAGACCACAAGATTTAAAAATGTTAGAAAACATTAAACATTATTCCATTATCAATGAGCCACCTGGTAACCACTTAACCCTTTATTTACCCTTGCCAAACAAAAATAATAATATACACTGGACAGTGTATCTACAACAAAATACGAAGTACTAAACATTCCGATTATAAATTGCTAGCGCGACTAGCTCGAAATGGGGTTGTCAAACCCGATAGATCTATCCATAGGATTCGCTTCATCGGTAGAAACCAATGATTACAGTTACCAGACTAGGGAATATTTTTGTCCAACTCACAATGAATAATTTAAATTTAATTGTCACTTGTGTCTAAACGTAAAATAAAATGCATGTAATCACATCCCAAAAATATACTTTGAAAAGTATGTGAAAATGGGACTATAACTCACCTTAATAGTAACGAAGTAACCAACACAATTAAGCGAACAGCAAATGAGTACAGTGATCAGGAATGATCACAACGCTGACCTATAAATAAAGCAGGTCGATATAAATAACTAACTTAGGTCAAGTCTTAGTATGATAGCTATTGTACATGTTGCAAGTAGACATAGAACAATACTCAATATGCATCGGTTTGATCGGAACAACGTACAGACACACACTTTCTATTTTTAGAAAGTTTCTATTTTTAGCAGGTTTCCATTTTTGGAAAGTTTCTATTTTTGGAAAGTTTCTATTTTTGGAAAGTTTCCAAATTTAGAAAGTTGCTATTTTAGGAAAGTTTATAAGTTAGGAAAGTTTCTTTAATTAGAAAGTCAATAGGAGTCAACTGAAAGTCAAAGTCAACCGAAAGTCAACTCAAAAGTCAACCTTGGTCAAACATAGTCAACGTTAATTTTAAAAGTGTAAGTTGTAATAATAATGTAAGTTATAATGTTTATTAAATTTAAATATGTCTAATTATGTCATAACATAAGTTTAATTAAATTAAAATGAATTATTAAAGTTAATATAAGTTTAAATAAATTAATTAATATAACATAAGTATTTAATTAATTAATTAAATATTAGTCATAATATAAGTATTATTAATTAATAATAAATTTTAAATCATATCATAAGTATTATTAATTAATAATGAATTATTAATCATATCATAAGTTTCTAATTATAATCATTAAATCATAAGTATTTAATAATTAAATTAAAAATAAATAATAACTAAGCCTTATAATAATTAAATAATTAATTAATCCTTATTATAAGTCTTATTATAAATTATAATAATCTCATAATATAAGTTTAATACTTATCATAAGTATTTTCCATTAATAATAAAAGTATTATTAATCATAAGTTTAATTAAAATGTTAATTAAATCATAAGTAATAATTAAATGATATAATAAATATATATATCATAAGTCTTAAAATTTTAATAATTACTTTTTATATCATAAGTAATTAAATGATAATGAAATTCATTATTTATATCATAAGTTTAATAATTAGTCATAAGTTTTAAATCAAAAGTTCATCGGGTCGTATCCTGAGCCCCGGGTGTCGATTTTCGGCGAGCCTTACATATATCTCCTCCTAATCAAACCACCCAACACTTTGGTACACTCAAGAACACACCAAGAACAGCCCACGAGTCGTGGTTATCAGCCATGACACCACTTGGAACTTTAATTCAATTAAAATCGTGTTTTAGCCATAACGGGTGATTCGTGGCTCGGATTTAGATGACCCGAACATGAAAGTTCGTCCCACCATTAATCATAACACACTAACACACCCTAAAGTCACCAAATATGGTCACAAAGTCGGACCAAATCTGGTTCAAGAAATCTTTGTTTCTTACAGTAGGTTATCATTCTAATACAAGGTAATAATCATATTCAAACTTTGGTTCAATTTCTATAACTATAACAATCTTATTTCAAGTGATGATCTTACTTGAACTTGTTTTCGTGTCATGATTCTGCTTCAAGAACTTCGAGCCATCCAAGGATCCGTTGAAGCTAGATCCATTTTTATCTTTTCCAGTAGGTTTATCCAAGGAACTTAAGGTAGTAATGATGTTCATAACATCATTCGATTCATACATATAAAGCTATCTTATTCGAAGGTTTAAACTTGTAATCACTAGAACATAGTTTAGTTAATTCTAAACTTGTTCGCAAACAAAAGTTAATCCTTCTAACTTGACTTTTAAAATCAACTAAACATATGTTCTATATCTATATGATATGCTAACTTAATGATTTAAAACCTGGAAACACAAAAAACACCGTAAAACCGGATTTACGCCGTCGTAGTAACACCGCGGGCTGTTTTGGGTTAGTTAATTAAAAACTATGATAAACTTTGATTTAAAAGTTGTTATTCTGAGAAAATGATTTTTATTATGAACATGAAACTATATCCAAAAATTATGGTTAAACTCAAAGTGGAAGTATGTTTTCTAAAATGGTCATCTAGACGTCGTTCTTTCGACTGAAATGACTACCTTTACAAAAACGACTTGTAAATTATTTTTCTGACTACAAACCTATACTTTTTCTGTTTAGATTCATAAAATAGAATTCAATATGAAACCATAGCAATTTGATTCACTCAAAACGGATTTAAAATGAAGAAGTTATGGGTAAAACAAGATTGGATAATTTTTCTCATTTTAGCTACGTGAAAATTGGTAACAAATCTATTCCAACCATAACTTAATCAACTTGTATTGTATATTATGTAATCTTGAGATACCATAGACACGTATACAATGTTTCGACCTATCATGTCGACACATCTATATATATTTCGGAACAACCATAGACACTCTATATGTGAATGTTGGAGTTAGCTATACAGGGTTGAGGTTGATTCCAAAATATATATAGTTTGAGTTGTGATCAATACTGAGATACGTATACACTGGGTCGTGGATTGATTCAAGATAATATTTATCAATTTATTTCTGTACATCTAACTGTGGACAACTAGTTGTAGGTTACTAACGAGGACAGCTGACTTAATAAACTTAAAACATCAAAATATATTAAAAGTGTTGTAAATATATTTTGAACATACTTTGATATATATGTATATATTGTTATAGGTTCGTGAATCAACCAGTGGCCAAGTCTTACTTCCCGACGAAGTAAAAATCTGTGAAAGTGAGTTATAGTCCCACTTTTAAAATCTAATATTTTTGGGATGAGAATACATGCAGGTTTTATAAATGATTTACAAAATAGACACAAGTACGTGAAACTACATTCTATGGTTGAATTATCGAAATCGAATATGCCCCTTTTTATTAAGTCTGGTAATCTAAGAATTAGGGAACAGACACCCTAATTGACGCGAATCCTAAAGATAGATCTATTGGGCCTAACAAACCCCATCCAAAGTACCGGATGCTTTAGTACTTCGAAATTTATATCATATCCGAAGGGTGTCCCGGAATGATGGGGATATTCTTATATATGCATCTTGTTAATGTCGGTTACCAGGTGTTCACCATATGAATGATTTTTATCTCTATGTATGGGATGTGTATTGAAATATAAAATCTTGTGGTCTATTATTATGATTTGATATATATAGGTTAAACCTATAACTCACCAACATTTTTGTTGACGTTTTAAGCATGTTTATTCTCAGGTGATTATTAAGAGCTTCCGCTGTCGCATACTTAAATAAGGTCTAGATTTGGAGTCCATGCTTGTATGATATTGTGTAAAAACTACATTCAAGAAACTTATTTTGTTGTAACATATTTGTATTGTAAACCATTATGTAATGGTCGTGTGTAAATAGGATATTTTAGATTATCATTATTTGATAATCTACGTAAAGCTTTTTAAACCTTTATTGATGAAATAAAGGTTATGGTTTGTTTTAAAATGAATGCAGTCTTTGAAAAACGTCTCATATAGCGGTCAAAATCTCGCAACGAAATCAATTAATATGGAACGTTTTTAATTAATAAGAACGGGACATTTCAGTTGGTATCCGAGCGTTGGTCTTAGAGAACCAGAATTTTGCATTAGTGTGTCTTATCGAGTTTGTTAGGATGCATTAGTGAGTCTGGACTTCGACCGTGTTTACTTGAAAAATGATTGCTTAACAAATTTTGTTGGAAACTATATATTTTTAACATGTGAATATTATGTGATATATTAATCTCTTAACGCGTTTGATATTATGTGATAGATGTCTACCTCTAGAACAAGTCCCATTGACTCACCTAATAATAATGAAGAGTCAAATGTAAATTGGAATGATTCGTGGACTGATTCACAAGTTCCCGAAGAGGAACCGGAAGAAGAGTCGGAACCGGAAGAAGAATCGGAACCGGAAGAAGCATCGGAACCGGATGAAGAAATAGAACCGGTGGGGGAAATAATAAAACAGTTAAGTAAAAGAAAATCCTCAACCAACTGACCAAGGTTAATTATGGTCAATGGTGTTTCCGCCAAGGAAGCAAAATATTGGGAGGATTACCAATTCTCCGATGAATCGGATTCCGACGAGAATTCCGATGATGTTATAGAAATTACCCCAACTGAATTTAAAAAGGCAAAAGAAAATAATAAGGGAAAGGACATAAAATTAGAGAAATCTAATTCCAACCCCGATGAACTTTATATGTATCGTCAACCCCCGAAGTCCTTAAGTTGTAACAATGACCCGGGAACCTCTAAACCACCAGGTTTTTCTAAACCAATGTGGAAAACGACGGCTCGTATTAGGGGAACATCATATATCCCTAGAAACTTGGCAAAACGAACCAAAACCGAAGAAGAAGAAACAAGCGAGTCGGAATAAGATAGTTGTATTCTTGTGGTGTAATATATGTAATATAGTGTGCTTATGCTTAATGATATATCTAAAAATTGCTTGTATTAATAAGTATTTTTTTTTATGAATCTAACTCTTGTCTATTTTACAGTATAAAAACACAAAATGGATAGACAACCCAATATTTTAAGAGACCTACCCGGAGACATGATTGATGAAATCTTGTCTATAGTCGGTCAGAATTCGTCGGCACAACTATTTAAGGCGAGATCAGTTTGTAAGACATTCGAAGAACGTTCCAAGAATGCCTTGGTTTATAAAAGGCTTTCGTTTGAAAGATGGGGGATATCACATTGGGAAATCCATAAGTTATGATGTGTTTACTTTGACGCATATATTGCGGGGAACCTAAATGCTATTTTACGCAATGGGTTAAGAAATTATTTTGACTCAATATATCTGAATATTGGACTTCGTGATTTAGAAAAAGTGGCTAACATGCAACATAAAGAAGCATGTTATGCTTACGGATTAGTAATGTTCGCTTCTCACCAAAGTGAGAACAAGAACATCGGGCTACAACTATTAAACAAAACGTTCCCACAAGTGACGGAGTCGGTAATTGGGGTAAGAAATGAGGTTTTTAGATTGTTACGGGACTGTTGGATATTACATAACCCTCGTCCATTTGACGATGTTAGAACACGCTGTCTTATCAACGGCCATAACGGTTATGTTCCACAAGACCAAGGATGGGAAGTAGTCCTAGTAAAACCAGAATACATGACTTGTTTCTGGATGTATGAATTACGTGTCTTTATTGTCTTTGCTGAACGACTTGTGTACTAGCTAGAATTATCTTCACAACTATCTTGTATCAAAGTTATTGTGTGCTATATTTCATGCTTTATGTAAAATAAGCGGTATTGTAAGTTTGTAAAATATTGTATAAAAGTTTGAACGCGAAATATTATTATAATCAGTTTTTCATATAGAATTGTAGTAGTTGAATTGTATATTAGCTACTAAGTATGAACTTAACGGGTAGGTACTACCCGAATTTAAACTTATAAAACGCTAATATGAAGAAAAAGCTTTTATAAATGAGTTCATATTATGCTACGAAATACTATTAACTACTCTTAATATTCTGTATGATTAACTTGTTCCATTTGACTATTTTGAAGGAAATGGCACCGACTACTCGACACACCGTGAATATGAATGAAGAGGAATTTCGTACTTTTCTAGCTTCAAACATAGCCGCAGTACAGGCTGCGCTACATACCAACAATAACCTTGGATCTAGCAGTATAGGAAATTGTGTAGGATGCACCTACAAAGAATTTACTGCCTGCAAACCTTTGGAATTTGATGGAATCGAAGGACCGATCGGATTGAAACGGTGGACCGAGAAGGTCGAATCGGTGTTTGCCATAAGTAAGTGTACTGAAGAGGACAAAGTGAAGTACGCTACGCATACCTTCACAGGTTCTGTGTTAACATGGTGGAATACCTATCTAGAGCAAGTGGGACAAGACGATGCGTACGCACTACCGTGGTCAGCATTCAAGCACTTGATGAACGAGAAGTACCGTCCCAGAACCGAGGTCAATAAGCTCAAGACAGAACTTAGAGGGTTACGAACCCAAGGATTTGATATTACCACGTACGAAAGACGATTCACAGAATTGTGCCTATTGTGTCAAGGAGCATTCGAAGATGAGGAAGAGAAGATCGGCGTATTTGTGAAAGGATTACCGGAAAGAATCCAAGAAGATATAAGTTCACACGAGCCCGCATCCATACAACAGGCATGTAGAATGGCTCACAAACTAGTGAACCAGATTGAAGAAAGAATTAAAGAACAGACTGCTGAAGAGGCCAATGTAAAGCAAGTCAAAAGAAAGTGGGAGGAAAACGGTGATAAGAATCACCAATACAACAACAACAGCAATTACAACAATAATCACAACAATTATCCCAACAATCGCAACATCAATTGCAACTACAACAAACGGCCCAACAACAACAACAACAACAACAACAACAACAACAACAACAACAACAACAACAACAACAGCAACTACAACAATCATCCCAACAACAATAATAACCGCAACATCAACAACAATCAGAAGCAGCTATGCCAAAGGTGTGAAAAGTATCACTCGGGGTTCTGCACCAAATTTTGCAACAAGTGTAAAAGAAATGGTCATAGCGCGGCGAAGTGTGAGGTCTACGGACCAGGGGTTAATAGAACGAAAGGAACAAATGGTGTCGGAACGAGTAATGGCGGAGCAAGTAGTGTCGGAGCAAGTTATGCCAATGTAGTTTGTTATAAATGTGGAAAACCGGGCCACATTATTAGAAATTGCCCGAACCAGGAGAACACGAATGGACAAGGCCGCGGAAGAGTTTTCAATATTAATGCGGCAGAGGCACAGGAAGACCCGGAGCTTGTTACGGGTACGTTTCTTATTGACAATAAATCTGCTTACGTTTTATTTGATTCGGGTGCGGATAGAAGCAATATGAGTAGAGATTTTTGTGCTAAATTAAGTTTTCCATTGACGCCTTTGGATAGTAAATTTTTACTCGAATTAGCAAATGGTAAATTAATTTCAGCAGATAATATATGTCGGAATCGAGAAATTAAACTGGTTAGCGAAACATTTAAGATTGATTTGATACCAGTAGAGTTAGGGAGTTTTGATGTGATAATCGGTATGGACTGGTTGAAAGAAGTGAAAGCAGAGATCGTTTGTTACAAAAATGCAATTCGCATTATACGAGAAAAAGGAAAACCCTTAATGGTGTACGGAGAAAAGGGCAACACGAAGCTACATCTTATTAGTAATTTGAAGGCACAAAAACTAATAAGAAAAGGTTGCTATGCTGTTCTAGCACACGTCGAGAAAGTACAAACTGAAGAAAAGAGCATCAATGATGTTCCCATTGTAAAAGAATTTCCCGATGTATTTCCGAAAGAATTACCGGGATTACCCCCACATCGATCCGTTGAATTTCAAATAGATCTTGTACCAGGAGCTGCACCAATAGCTCGTGCTCCTTACAGACTCGCACCCAGCGAGATGAAAGAACTGCAAAGCCAATTACAAGAACTTTTAGAGCGTGGTTTCATTTGACCAAGCACATCACTGTGGGGAGCTCCTGTTTTGTTTGTCAAGAAGAAAGATGGTACATTCAGGTTGTGTATCGACTACCGAGAGTTGAACAAACTTACCATCAAGAACCGCTACCCACTACTGAGAATCGACGACTTATTTGATCAACTACAAGGCTCGTCTGTTTATTCAAAGATTGACTTACGTTCCGGATATCATCAAATGCGAGTGAAAGAAGATGATATTCCAAAGACTGCTTTCAGAACACGTTACGGTCATTACGAGTTTATGGTCATGCCGTTTGGTTTAACTAATGCACCAGCTGTGTTCATGGACCTTATGAACCGAGTGTGTGGACCATAGCTTGACAAGTTTGTCATTGTTTTCATTGATTACATACTTATTTACTCAAAGAATGACCAAGAACATGGTGAACATTTGAGAAAGGTGTTAGAAGTATTGAGGAAGGAAGAATTGTACGCTAAGTTATCAAAGTGTGCATTTTGGTTGGAAGAAGTTCAATTCCTCGGTCACATAGTGAACAAAGAAGGTATTAAGGTGGATCCGGCAAAGATAGAAACTGTTGAAAAGTGGGAAACCCCAAAAACTCCGAAACACATACGCCAGTTTTTAGGACTAGCTGGTTACTACAGAAGGTTCATCCAAGACTTTCCCAGAATAGCAAAACCCTTGACTGCATTAACGCATAAAGGGAAGAAATTTGAATGGAATGATGAACAAGAGAAAGCGTTTTAGTTATTGAAGAAAAAGCTAACTACGGCACCTATATTGTCATTGCCTGAAGGGAATGATGATTTTGTGATTTATTGTGACGCATCAAAGCAAGGTCTCGGTTGTGTATTAATGCAACGAACGAAGGTGATTGCTTATGCGTCTAGACAATTGAAGATTCCCGAACAAAATTATACGACGCATGATTTGGAATTAGGCGCGGTTGTTTTTGCATTAAAGGCTTGGAGGCACTACTTATATGGGGTCAAAAGTATTATATATACTGACCACAAAAGTCTTCAACACATATTTAATCAGAAACAACTGAATATGAGGCAGCGTAGGTGGATTGAATTATTGAATGATTACGACTTTGAGATTCGTTACCACCCGGGGAAGGCAAATGTGGTAGCCGATGCCTTGAGCAGGAAGGACAGGGAACCCATTCGAGTAAAATCTATGAATATAATGATTCATAATAACCTTACTACTCAAATAAAGGAGGCACAACAAGGAGTTTTAAAAGAGGGAAATTTAAAGGATGAAATACCCAAAGGATCGGAGAAGCATCTTAATATTCGGGAAGACGGAACCCGGTATAGGGCTGAAAGGATTTGGGTACCAAAATTTGGAGATATGAGAGAAATGGTACTTAGAGAAGCTCATAAAACCAGATACTCAATACATCCTGGAACGGGGAAGATGTACAAGGATCTCAAGAAACATTTTTGGTGGCCGGGTATGAAAGCCGATGTTGCTAAATATGTAGGAGAATGTTTGACGTGTTCTAAGGTCAAAGCTGAGCATCAGAAACCATCAGGTCTACTTCAACAACCCGAAATCCCGGAATGGAAATGGGAAAACATTACCATGGATTTCATCACTAAATTACCAAGGACTGCAAGTGGTTTTGATACTATTTGGGTAATAGTTGATCGTCTCACCAAATCAGCACACTTCCTGCCAATAAGAGAAGATGACAAGATGGAGAAGTTAGCACGACTGTATTTGAAGGAAGTCGTCTCCAGACATGGAATACCAATCTCTATTATCTCTGATAGGGATGGCAGATTTATTTCAAGATTCTGGTAGACATTACAGCAAGCATTAGGAACTCGTCTAGACATGAGTACTGCCTATCATCCACAAACTGATGGGCAGAGTGAAAGGACGATACAAACACTTGAAGACATGCTACGAGCATGTGTTATTGATTTCGTAAACAGTTGGGATCGACATCTACCGTTAGCAGAATTTTCCTACAACAACAGCTACCATTCAAGCATTGAGATGGCACCGTTTGAAGCACTTTATGGTAGAAAGTGCAAGTCTCCGATTTATTGGAGTGAAGTGGGGGATAGACAGATTACGGGTCCGGAGATTATACAAGAAACTACCGAGAAGATCATCCAAATTCAACAACAGTTGAAAACCGCCCAAAGTCGACAAAAGAGCTACGCTGACATTAAAAGAAAAGATATAGAATTTGAAATTGGAGAGATGGTCATGCTTAAAGTTGCACCTTGGAAAGGCGTTGTTCGATTTGGTAAACGAGGGAAATTAAATCCAAGGTATAGTGGACCATTCAAGATTATTGATCGTGTCGGACCAGTAGCTTACCGACTTAAGTTACCTCAACAACTCGCGGCTGTACATAACACTTTCCACGTCTTGAATTTGAAGAAATGTTTTTCTAAAGAAGATCTCACTATTCCGTTAGATGAAATCCAAATCAACGAAAAACTTCAATTCATCGAAGAACCCGTCGAAATAATGGATCGTGAGGTTAAAAGACTTAAGCAAAACAAGATACCAATTGTTAAGGTTCGATGGAATGCTCGTAGAGGACCCGAGTTCACCTGGGAGCATGAAGATTAGATGAAGAAGAAATACCCGCATCTATTTCCAGAAGATTCGTCAACACCTTCAACAGCTTAAAATTTCGGGACGAAATTTATTTAACGGGTAGGTACTGTAGTGACCCGAACTTTTCCATGTTTATATATATTAATTGAGATTGATATTTACATGATTAAATGTTTCCAACATGTTAAGCAATCAAACTTGTTAAGACTTGATTAATTGAAATATGTTTCATATAGACAATTGACCACCCAAGTTGACCGGTGATTCACGAACGTTAAAACTTGTAAAAACTATATGATGACATATATATGGATATATATATAGTTAACATGATACTATGATAAGTAAACATATCATTAAGTATATTAACAATGAACTACATATGTAAAAACAAGACTACTAACTTAATGATTTTTAAACGAGACATATATGTAACGATTATCGTTGTAAAGACATTTAATGTATATATATCATATTAAGAGATATTCATACATGATAATATCATGATAATATAATAATTTAAAATCTCATTTGATATTATAAACATTGGGTTAACAACATTTAACAAGATCGTTAACCTAAAGGTTTCAAAACAACACTTACATGTAACGACTAACGATGACTTAACGACTCAGTTAAAATGTATATACATGTAGTGTTTTAATATGTATTTATACACTTTTGAAAGACTTCAATACACTTATCAAAATACTTCTACTTAACAAAAATGCTTACAATTACATCCTCATTCAGTTTCATCAACAATTCTTCTCGTATGCACCCGTATTCGTATTCGTACAATACACAGCTTTTAGATGTATGTACTATTGGTATATATACTCCAATGATCAGCTCTTAGCAGCCCATGTGAGTCACCTAACATATGTGGGAACCATCATTTGGCAACTAGCATGAAATATCTCATAAAATTATAAAAATATGAGTAATCATTCATGACTTATTTACATGAAAACAAAATTACATATCCTTTATATCTAATCCATACACCAATGACCAAAAACACCTATAAACACTTTCATTCTTCAATTTTCTTCATCTAATTGATCTCTCTCAAGTTCTATCTTCAAGTTCTAAGTGTTCTTCATATATTCTACAAGTTCTAGTTACATAAAATCAAGAATACTTTCAAGTTTGCTAGCTCACTTCCAATCTTGTAAGGTGATCATCCAACCTCAAGAAATCTTTGTTTCTTACAGTAGGTTATCATTCTAATACAAGGTAATAATCATATTCAAACTTTGGTTCAATTTCTATAACTATAACAATCTTATTTCAAGTGATGATCTTACTTGAACTTGTTTTCGTGTCATGATTCTGCTTCAAGAACTTCGAGCCATCCAAGGATCCGTTGAAGCTAGATCCATTTTTATATTTTCCAGTAGGTTTATCCAAGGAACTTAAGGTAGTAATGATGTTCATAACATCATTCGATTCATACATATAAAGCTATCTTATTCGAAGGTTTAAACTTGTAATCACTAGAACATAGTTTAGTTAATTCTAAACTTGTTCGCAAACAAAAGTTAATCCTTCTAACTTGACTTTTAAAATCAACTAAACATATGTTCTATATCTATATGATATGCTAACTTAATGATTTAAAACCTGGAAACACGAAAAAACACCGTAAAACCGGATTTACGCCGTCGTAGTAACACCGCGGGCTGTTTTGGGTTAGTTAATTAAAAACTATGATAAACTTTGATTTAAAAGTTGTTATTCTGAGCAAATGATTTTTATTATTAACATGAAACTATATCCAAAAATTATGGTTAAACTCAAAGTGGAAGTATGTTTTCTAAAATGGTCATCTAGACGTCGTTCTTTCGACTGAAATGACTACCTTTACAAAAACGACTTGTAAATTATTTTTCTGACTATAAACCTATAATTTTTCTGTTTAGATTCATAAAATAGAATTCAATATGAAACCATAGCAATTTGATTCACTCAAAACGGATTTAAAATGAAGAAGTTATGGGTAAAACAAGATTGGATAATTTTTCTCATTTTAGCTACGTGAAAATTGGTAACAAATCTATTCCAACCATAACTTAATCAACTTGTATTGTATATTATGTAATCTTGAGATACCATAGACACGTATACAATGTTTCGACCTATCATGTCGACACATCTATATATATTTCGGAACAACCATAGACACTCTATATGTGAATGTTGGAGTTAGCTATACAGGGTTGAGGTTGATTCCAAAATATATATAGTTTGAGTTGTGATCAATACTGAGATACGTATACACTGGGTCGTGGATTGATTCAAGATAATATTTATCGATTTATTTCTGTACATCTAACAGTGGACAACTAGTTGTAGGTTACTAACGAGGACAGCTGACTTAATAAACTTAAAACATCAAAATATATTAAAAGTGTTGTAAATATATTTTGAACATACTTTGATATATATGTATATATTGTTATAGGTTCGTGAATCAACCAGTGGCCAAGTCTTACTTTCCGACGAAGTAAAAATCTGTGAAAGTGAGTTATAGTCCCACTTTTAAAATCTAATATTTTTGGGATGAGAATACATGCAGGTTTTATAAATGATTTACAAAATAGACACAAGTACGTGAAACTACATTCTATGGTTGAATTATCGAAATCGAATATGCCCCTTTTTATTAAGTCTGGTAATCTAAGAATTAGGGAACAGACACCCTGATTGACGCGAATCCTAAAGATAGATCTATTGGGCCTAACAAACCCCATCCAAAGTACCGGATGCTTTAGTACTTCGAAATTTATATCATATCCGAAGGGTGTCCCGGAATGATGGGGATATTCTTATATATGCATCTTGTTAATGTCGGTTACCAGGTGTTCACCATATGAATGATTTTTATCTCTATGTATGGGATGTGTATTGAAATATAAAATCTTGTGGTCTATTATTATGTTTTGATATATATAGGTTAAACCTATAACTCACCAACATTTTTGTTGACGTTTTAAGCATGTTTATTCTCAGGTGATTATTAAGAGCTTCCGCTGTCGCATACTTAAATAAGGACGAGATTTGGAGTCCATGCTTGTATGATATTGTGTAAAAACTGCATTCAAGAAACTTATTTTGTTGTAACATATTTGTATTGTAAACCATTATGTAATGGTCGTGTGTAAACAGGATATTTTAGATTATCATTATTTGATAATCTACGTAAAGCTTTTTAAACCTTTATTGATGAAATAAAGGTTATGGTTTGTTTTAAAATGAATGCAGTCTTTGAAAAACGTCTCATATAGAGGTCAAAACCTCGCAACGAAATCAATTAATATGGAACGTTTTTAATCAATAAGAACGGGACATTTCAATATCAATATCACATTTCAATTTCAAAAAAATACCATTTTGATCATATCTAGGGTTTCGGGAATCGAAACGACATGAATCCGGAGTATAAAGTTAATGTCTTGATGAGAGGAACTCATCGAGATACTTTATTTTAACTTTTATAACAGTCACAATATCAGAAATACACGAATTAGCTGCTGTCCCAATTATATCAAACCGAAAACATATGTATTTGAGTAATTTTATGCATACAAACACCATTACAACAACAAGTAATCATCATACTATTAATATACAATCAAAATACAGAAAAATAATGAAAAATCAAAAGTTCTAGGGTTAGGGTTTATACCCTAATCAATAATCAACAAGTATAATCGCGTAGAGAACGGAATGAGGAACGCGTTGATGTATAACAATGGATGATCCAAGCTATGATTTGATGAAGGATGATGATGTTGGTGGTGTTGATGCCATCTGAAACAACCCAACCCGTATTAAAACCAGTCCATAAAATTTTTTCCTTTTAATACGCGTTAAATAATACTTTAGGTCCCATTACACAATTTTCAAAACATATTGGTTACCAAAGTAAGTTCAACAAACTTAAAACATACATTAATAATTTAAACTCCCTAATACAATGGTTCATTAATTAAATCGTAAACCGGTTATAATCATTATGACCCGACTAGTTACGTTTACACAAAACCGAGCATGGTGATTTGGGACTACGCTACCCAAATCCTAATCGAGTCCAAAAGCAAGATCTTCTAAAGCAACCTAGCCAAGATCTCTAATCCCCATGCTTACCCAAGCAGCCATCACGCGAACCTATAAAATTATCAACAACGAGAGGGTAAGCTAATGCTTAGTGAGTGAGAATATACTACATACATATATATGCATAAAATGGACACGCCACACAAATAATCAAATACCGCATACCGGAGCATCCAAGTGTAAAGGCAAGCTAAGCTAGGCATACCATACGATCACTAAGCAACAAGTTAATAATATCAACAAATATAAGTTCACCCACGACAATGTGAACAATGCCAAGAAGCTACACCCGGAGGGTTAGCTACAACACAACAATACATTAATATATATAACAATATAAACGAATAAGGTTACCAAACTACAAGGTTAACCCCTTAACCTTAATCATACGAACATTGGCAGAACAACCCGAGCCTTAGTAAATTTGCACAACCCAAAATTCACTTTTCCACCAATTCAACAACCGAGGTTGGCCGAACTACTCGAGCCTCAATGAATTCGAACAACCCAAAATTCATCACCTCATCGATAAGATGACCGAACAACCCGAGTCATCATGAATCCGTACTACCCGAGATTCACTTCCCAAATCAAAACCCACATCATCGGGTTATCCAAAACGCAACACAATACTAACCCTTCGCCATTGGGGTTATAACATCCACATCACAACCACGTGTGATAACGTACACACAAAACGTGTACCTCGCCAATGGTGGTCAACCAAAACGCACAACCGTGCCAATTGAACTCATACAAAAGTCCATCAAAACCACCTATATGTGAAGTGAGCTCTATAGCCGAGAATCACTTCACCCGACCCGCACCCATCCTACACATACATATGCATATAGGATATTAACACTCACTTGAAGTCTTGAAGGATGCTTCCAAGAAATCCGCAACTCGTCAACGGAAAGTACTTATTCCATTATCACAAATTAAACAACACACTTAGATTGGATTTACAAACCAACCCAATTTGACACTTAGAGCAATTTCGACCCAAATGCACTTCCAAGTGTAAACCACGGCCAAACTAAACCAATAATCAGTAACACAAGCGATAATGGTCCTAATATGCCAATTAAACCCGAACACAAGTGTTAAACACGTGTCTCACCCATTTTGACACCAAAACCCTAATTTTGACCCATTAAGTCAAAATCTCACCATTTATAAGTCTTGACACCAAAACACATTTAACTCGGGTTTATACTTCAACTTAATCCATTTTAAGTTTATAAACTTTATTAAATCAACAATCGGGTCAAAATCATCATCAAACCCTAATTTTGGCTCTAGTCAAAATTAGTCAACCCCATGAGCCCTAATTGCTTACAACATCTCAATAATCACTAAATGCTAGTGATTTCACCCAAATTGCAAGTCTCACAAGCATGAACTTGTACACCAAACCCAAAACCCGCCAATAACAACAATAAACCCGAATATTGGTGTTAATCTCCAATTAACCACTAAATGGGTTCTATCTATGAATCATACAATCAAAAGCCCCAAAATTGAATGAAGAACACAAAAATGAATTTCGGAGTTAGAGCTTACCACTAGTATCACCGTGTAGCTAAGAACGAGGAGAACAAACTTGTCAACTACGCCAAAGATCAAATCCCGCTTCTTCCTTTTCAAAATCCCACTTGAATCACTTGAGGATTTTAAGTTTTGAGAGGAAAATAGGAAAGAAAAGGGAAAAGAAAATAAAGAAAATGAATGAGTGGATGAGGTTAAAGCCTCAAATCTGGCTCTGATGTCGTGCGAGGTGTATATAAAATAGCTATTAATTTTAGCAGGAAATACTATTAAATGCGATACATTTTTACACAAGATATTTATTTATTTATAGAATGGATATACTTAAACCTTGCTACAACACTTATAGGCAGTGTACCTAATCGTACAGTAGTGTAATTAAATATAAAATAAAGGAAATTAAATATGAAATAAAAGAATTATGCTTATTTAAACTTCCGTAATCATGATGTTTGACGTGTTGATTTTAGTTTTATGCCCATGGGTTAATTGTCCTTTGTCCTGGATTATTTAATATGTCCGTCTGGTTTTTGTCCATAATAGTCCATCAGTCATAAATATAAAGTGCGAGTATCCTCGTCAAATTATCCTTATACCCGAAGTTAAATATTCCAACTAATTGGGGACTTAAACTGTAACAAGATTTTAATACTTTGTTTAATAATTACACCAGGATGTCGACTGAGTGTAATCCAAGGTTTTAATATTTTGTTATCAATTATACCAAGTGTCCTTGTACATAATTTCACCCCTGTTTTAATTATTCTAGTGGCTATTAATCCATTCCCGTGTCCGGTTAAATGAACGATTATTCGTACATATAAATACCCCGCCCATCGTGTCCGATCGAGTGTATATGGTAATTTATAGGGACGCCCAATTGTAAATCTTTATATTAACATTAACAAACTATCATTTAGTTAAAAAAATATAAAGCCTATTAATAGCCCATAGTCTAATTTCCACAAGTGTCGTTCTTTTGTCCAAACCCTAATTATGGTACAAAGCCCAATTACCCAATTTTAATAATTAGCCCAACATCATGATTACTTCGGATTAAATAAGCATAATAATAACTTAGCTACGAGACATTAAATTAAAAAGGTTGAACATAACTTACAATGATTAAAAATAGCGTAGCGTTACACGGACAGAATTTCGACTTACACCCTTACAATATTCGCTAACATACCCTTATTATTAGGATTAAAATTAAAATTAAAATTAAAATATAAATTATATATATATATATATATTTTACGTATATAGATAGAGAGATGGATATATATGTTATGAAAAATGATCAGAATTCGGTTGGCTTTATAGGGAGTTTCAAACTTTGGGTCTCCGCGACTCGCGGCCCATTTTGCCTTCAAACTCCACGAGTCGCGGAGTTTGCTTTTACAGCTCACACAAGTTTGGCTCTTTGTTTACCGACGGTTTTAAATATTTATATAATATATAAATAATTATAAGAATTATTTAAATATTATATTATATTTATGTGCATAGTTGACTTGTAATTTTTAGTCCGTTGCGTCGAGCGTTGAGAGTTGATTCTGGTCCCGGTTCCGAATTTTCGAACGTCCTTGCGTACAATTTAATATCTTGTACTTTGCGTTTTGAATCTTGTACTCTTGTAATTTCGAGACGTTTCTTATCAATAATTGGAACCTCTTTGATTGTCTTTTGTACTTTTGAGCTTTTTGGTCGTTTGCGTCTTCAATTCGTCAAATCTGTCTTTTGTCTTCACCTTTTATTATTTAAACGAATATCACTTGTAAATAGAACAATTGCAACTAAAAGCTTGTCTTTCTTGAGGAATAATGCTATGAAATATATGTTCGTTTTTAGCATTATCAAATATTTCCACACTTGAGCGTTGCTTGTCCTCAAGCAATATCGTCTTGAAATACTAGAATCACTTCTTTATTCTTCACACTTTGTACATCAGTGATTTCTATTCGGCGGTATGAACAATGGTAGTAACGATATGGTTTACAGTCCCACATGACTATAAAAATTTAGATCCATTAAGGAAATTGGATCTTTATGAAAACATTTGATCTTTTGAAAATTAAATCTAGTTTTTTTACCTTAGATAAGTTTTCCGGAATAACCCTTTACCGGTGTTTGCAAAATATTTTTGTGGGTTTGGTGGGTTTCAGATTTGAAAATTTTGGCTCAAAACTTATGGTTTTGTGTCATCCACTTGCTAACCTTGTATTTGGAAAGCAACACGTCCAGTTTACTTGTCCCGTATATTACCTTTCGGTAAACTACCGTCCGGTTGTAAAGGAAAGCGTTGAACAAGCAACTGTTAAGGCAATGTCTAATGACATGCATTTGATTATGGTCTATAACGTGTCGGACGCAATTACTATCCTTGGCAGGAGCAATAGTAAAGCTTACCCTTATAATTTTTCGGTCTGGCACAAGGTCCTGTCTTTGACCATTATGCAACCACCGTTCTTACGGTTGACACCCGATTTAGTTCAGGTGACCTAATGAATTCCAGGTGAATTCCTAGGATTTTACGTTCAATGGTAATGAACGCATTGAAAATAGGGTTTTCAGAAAACAAATCGGTTTGTAATTTTGATCAAAATATTTTCTCGTTCAAGCTCGAGTTTAGATATCATTGAATTCCATGAGTTTGTAATTCTCAATCTTTAAGGTCAATCTCACGGATTGAGTAATATCAGGCTTAAAAGCTGATTTTTTGATCTTTTAAGGAGATTATCCTTTCTGGGGATCTAATTCATTAGTCTTATCTAGCTAATTTGCATGGAGCCCCCCCATTTTACGAGATAAATCCTTCTCATGGTTAGGATAAATCTGACCACTTGGCGACCCTGTTTGATGCCGAGGTCCGTGGATTTCCTGCTGATTTTAGTGATGACTTTTCTAGATTTTTCGTCAACCTACAGCTGGTCTGGACGACAACCTCATGACCTAAATCAAGAAGCGCGTGTATTTTTCGGAAGACTTTACTTCTTTTTAATGATGGAATTGATTCATCGTGTAGATCCATCTTTCTTACAGTAAATCAAGTAAAACTTTTTAGTTTAGTCCAAAGCAAAAGTATTTTCAGTTATTTGTACAAAAATATGTGATATATGTTTTGAATAACTTGGAGAATTTTCCCACACTTGGCTTTTATTTTCCTTTTTATCGTCCTCTATTCCATTTTAAATGAATTTTAACATTTTGGTTTGTTTCTCAATTTATGTCCTTTTCGAGGTTACAATAATTTCGGTGTTAAAACCTAGTTTTATTGTTCATAAATATGTATAAACATGATTTTGAGTTCATTTAATTGAAAATTTTGAAAAATTTTACTAGAATTGGGTAGTCAGTATATAAGACTAGGGCTGTTCTTTATTATCAGAGAGCACTAGATTCTAATACAACTACTACTTTACTAGTATTTCTAATGGTAACCCAGTGTTTAAAGTAAAAATTTTAAAAATCCGAAAGAATTTAACCCCTTCTCACACTTAAGATCTTGCAATGCCCTCATTTGCAAGAAATCAGTAACAAATTAAATTATTGAGGGTGATTTGTGTGAAAATGATTAAATTTTACCAAATTTTCCAAACATATTGGCGTTTGTTTGCTGAATGATAAATGGTGCACATCATTTGTTCATTCCGTCTTGTTGTTATTTCACATATATTTTGCATCTTGTCGTCCAAATTAGTTGCTTTTGCTGAACTTAATGCCAGTCTTTGAAAATGCGTTGTTTTACCCTGTTGTGTACATAAGATAAACTGCAAACATATATACATATTTTTGAAGTTTGGTATATTACCCCACATTCAAAAAAAATTATTAAAATCTAAGAATAAAAGTTAGAAAATTATAAAAACTATTACAATATTAACATAAGTATTAAACGTATCAACATTACAAATTATAAAATAAATAAAACTAAGTAGACTAGGGATGATACTGGTACCAATAGGGGTTCCAAGCATAACCATAGGTGCTATAAAATGCTTCGGCAGGGTTATACGTAGGATACGGTGGTTGCATCTCTATAGACCAGGGAGGGAATATGGGTTTTGGTGTAGGAATATAGTTTCTACCTATATGTTGGCAGTGAGCTATGATTTGGTTTTGATGAACTTGCCAATCTTCAAATGCTCTCTGTCTAGCATTTTCGTATTCCTGTGAAGCTATAAACCTTGGCATTTCTTGCATTTCATTTCCCCCTCCTACATTACCTTGCTGTTTGTTTCTCTCAACCTGTGGATGTCTACCATGGTATTGTACTGCGGCGTTATTTCGCCTCTTCAAAACTTTCGCACCATGGTATACATTTAAACCTATAGTATCGCGGGGTTCTGGTTCTTCGACTAATAATCCCCCCCGACTTATATCCACACCGATATATTCAGCAATCAAAGTAATAAAAATACCACCTCCTATTATGCTATGAGGTCTCATCCCCCTAACCATAGCTGATAAATAATAACCCACACAATACGGTATACTTACAGCGCTTTGTAGGTCTCGAATACACATATGGTAAAACAAATCCTGTTCATTTACCTTTTCCTTGTTCTTACCTCTTTGTGTAATCGAATTAGCTAAAAACCTATGAATCACTCTTAATTCAGCTCTATCTATATCCAAATAAGAGTAATTTCCCCCTTTGAATCAGTGATGGCTTGTCATTTGACTCTATACACCGTGTATATCAAAATTTTCATCTATCTTTCTACCATTTAGTATCAACCCTCTACAATCGGCAGATGCTAACTCCTCAGGCGTATATATACGTAAAGCCTGAGCCATGTCTAGTAAAGACATGTGGCGCATCGAACCTCCTAACAAAAATCTAATAAAAGATCGATCGGTTAAACTAGCTACCCGATCATTTAATTCTATACTACACAACAATTCTTCACACCATACTTTATATACAGGTCTACGCATGGTGAATAAACGTACCCAGTCATTAAAAGTAGAATTACCATACCTCTGTGCAAGTAATTCCCTAATTGGCCCGGCCAATTCTACAGCTTCTAATGGTCCCCATTCTATGACCCTAGGTACCTCAACAACTTTAGAATGAAGAGTATGCAAACCCCTTTGGTATTTTGGATAATCTATCCAAAGTCTGTCAAATCTCAGGTTTGGGTGCAAATCTTCCAAGTGCATATCAGAAAATGTCATGACTGGATGAGGTATATCTTGCTTGTAGTAGTTATCCACCTCCTGTTGTTCCGCATTCTCAGCAGGAGCATTGCAAGCTTAGGATGAAGATTCACCCCTTTTAGTCTGCAAAACACATCAAACACAATTTTTGTGCATCCAAATATGCATTAGTGTCAGCAAAATCATCAATCAAAATAATTACAATGACATGATCAATTTATATTAAACTTAAGCTCATTTTCACATTTTTATCAAATCTACATTTTTTCAAATAAGCATATACGAAAATGTTCGCCAAGTTCATAAGCATTCAACTCAAATAACATGTCAAAATAATCATTACTAGCAATTAAACAAGTTTCAAATGGCATTATCTCTCAAAAATCAAGTTCATGAATTTTTAGACTTGAAAAAGTCCACTTTAATTCTCAAAATCATGTTTAGGCTTAAAGTTTGGATCATTTAACTACCTAAACATGTTACACTACTTAATTTAGCAACAATTCATGACAAAAATCGGCCATAACCTGTTTATATCAAAAAGCCCCAAATTTGCTCAAGAACACAAACCCTAGATTACTCAAAATTTGAAGTTTAAGGCTTCTAATCATGTTAAATAGCATCAATCTGGGTTATACAAGCATAATACATAAACAATTTAAGCCTAATTACACTAAAAAGCATCAAAATCAAATTGGAGAAAAAATTGCTCAAGAACACTAATTTTTGGATTAAATGGTGTTTAGGTGTAGAAATTTACCGTTTTTCTTGAGTAATTTCTTGATAGTATCCTTCTCAACATGATTTTAGTAAAAGATTTGATGATTAACGGTTAAAAATTGTGATTTTAGGGGTGTTTTTTCGGGTTTTTGCGTGTTTATGTTCGCAGTATTTTTCTTGTTTGAGGTGTGGACTGATCAGTTCTTTACGTTATATTTTTTTCTGGTTTTTTCATCCTCCGCGAGTCGCGGTGGATTTCTCTTTCAAACTCCGTGACTCGCGGAGTTTGTTTTATTTATTTATTTTTTTTTTAACATCTTATACTAATTAAAACAATTAAGTAATTAATTTTAAAATTTTATTTCCCTTGTTATTTAGGACGAGGTCGTTTCGGATCGATGTCCTAGTCCGTTCTTCGACAAAATTTTAAAATTTGTCTTTTTGTAGCGATTGTTTTAAAAGCTAAGATTTTTAGTTTTTTTTTAATGTTTTTGGCATACTTTAATTCAATAAGATTAAAAGTAATGATAATAAAAGTTCTCGTCCCTCCCTTGGGTAAAGCAATTTCGGTTCAAAGACCTAGTCTTCAACTTACGACGAATTTTAAAAATCATATTTTTAACTTAATGAGATAAAGTAAATTTTTGTTTTTAAATTCACACAATTTAAATATAAAATTCAAAATTAATATTAAAAATTCACACCAAACTTACAATTTAAAATGCATAAAATTAAGAATTCATATTTTTAAAAAATAAAAAAAATTTCACACCAAACTTAATTTAAAAATTCATATTATAAATTTACACCAAACTTATATTAATTTTTCAAATATTTACAATTTTAAATATATTGTTTTTACAAAGTTTACAATATTAATTTAAGATTTAAATATTAATTTTAAAAACATGGTAAAAATAAAATTAAAAATCTTTTTGGCTTTTTATCCCACTTTAATCAATCAAATATTATCAAAAATATGCGCCCCTCTTTTCGGTAAAGTAATTTCGGTTCCAAGACCTAATTTAACTCATGACGAATTTTTGAAATATTTTGGGTTGATTGATTAAAGATATTTATACCTTAAGAATAAACGTTAAATTTCGCAGTGATGTAATAAATTTTTGAATGATATCAATAATTTCGGTCGCCAAACCTAATTTTATTCAATACCAATTTAATACTTTATAGCGAACAAATTAGCGTTTATTATCAAAAGGTTAAAAATAAAAATAAAAATAAAGACTGTACAGACTTACCTGTGAGATAGTATTCTTAGTTATATGATCTATCCCATTCATAAGATAGTCGGTTTAATTGGTTTTCCATAGCTACATAGGCGTAACCTCGAGCATTCAGTGTCTTTTCTTCTAAACATATGAACGGTCCGTCTCTGCATAAAGTAACAAATTCGGTATTTGAATAGGTTTGATTATTTGAATATTTACCTCCATGTGACCATTTTCCGCATTTGTGACATCTTTCTAGGTGTCGTGCTCTTCTTTTTGCTGCGGATTTTGATTTTCCTTTACCAAATTGTAACTTATTATCTTCGCATCTGGATTCTTTTCTAACTCCGTCCATTCTTTCTTTGATTACTGATACTATTTCACTCGGAAGTGTGTCATTATTACGTTTAGTGATCAAAGCGTGTAGCATTAGACCATGGTTTAGTTCACAGGCAGTCTTCATTTCCTAAAAAAAATAAAAATTCAGAATGGGGGGAGAAGACTAGTTCTTTAGGGTCTGCTAGGGAAAGACCATTCGGGTTCCATTTTCGAGAACTACACGAAAACGGACAATCTAACTCTAACAGAAATACATATTATCCTTAAAAGACTTGATTCTCCCCACACTTAGTTAGCTGTGGTGTCGAAATTGTGATTAACTTCGTTGTCGACTTCCATCGGACTATCTATGTAGTGTTTAACTCTGTGACCATTAACTTTAAATTCAATCCCATTTGAATTTATCAATTCTACTGTTCCGTATGGGAAAACTCTTTTGACTATGAATGGTCCAGACCATCTTGATTTCAATTTTCCAGGAAATAGCTTGAATCGTGAATTAAAAAGAAGAACTCTGTCTCCTTCTTTAAATTCTTTTAAACTTCTGATTCTTTTATCATGCCATTTCTTCGTTCTTTCCTTATAGATTAACGAATTTTCGTATGCTTCATGTCTTAATTCTTCTAATTCGTTTAGTTGACTTAATCGTAGACGTCCAGCTTCATGTAAATCAAGATTACATGTTTTCAAAGCCCAAAATGCTTTGTGTTCAATTTCTACTGGAAGATGACATGCTTTTCCATAAACAAGTCTAAAAGGTGTGGTTCCAATTGGAGTTTTGTAGGCTGTTCTAAAAGCCCAGAGTGCATCCTCCAATTTAATGGACCATTCCTTCGGATTTGATCCTACGGTTTTCTCTAGAATACGTTTTAAAGCTCGATTGGTATTTTCAACTTGTCCACTTGTTTGTGGATGATATGCGGTGGAGATTTTATGAGTTACTCCATATCTTTTAAGAACTTTCTCAAGTTGATTATTACAGAAATGAGTACCCCGATCACTTATTAAAGCTTTCGGTGTTCCAAACCTTGCAAAAAGACGTTTTAAAAAGTTGACTACAACTCGTGCATCGTTAGTTGGGAGAGCTTGTGCTTCCGCCCATTTAGATACATAATCAATGGCTACGAGTATATATAGATTATTATGAGATTTTGGAAATGGACCCATAAAGTCAATACCCCAAATGTCAAATACTTCACATACTTGGATGACATTTTGTGGCATTTCATCACGTTAACTTATTTTTTCGGCACTTTGACAAGCATCACAGGATTTGCAAAGAAGGTGTGCGTCTTTGTAAATTGTAGGCCAATAGAATCCAGCATCATAAACTTTTCTTGCTGTTAGTTGAGGCTCATAATGCCCTCCTGTTGGTCCTGTGTGACAATGGTTTAATATTTTACTAGCTTCATCTCCAAATACACATCGGCGTATTATTCCATCGGGACAACTTTTAAACAAATGTGGATCTTCCCAAAAATAGTGTTTTATATCACTGAAGAATTTCTTCCGTCTTTGGTACGATAATCCTTTTTCAAAGAATCCACATACTAAATAGTTTGCATAGTCTGCAAACCATGGAATTTCTTTATAATCTATCTTCAATAGATATTCATCAGGAAAGTTGTCTTGTATGGCCGATTCATTTAGAACTTCTAATTCGGGATTTTCAAGACGAGAAAGATGATCAGCGGCGAGATTTTCTGCTCCTCTTTTATCTCGGATTTCAATATCAAACTCTTGTAAGAGTAAGATCCAACGGATTAATCTTGGTTTAGCATCTTGTTTTGAAAATAGGTATCTAAGAGCAGAATGGTCGGTATAGACCACCGTTTTTGCTAGAACGAGATATGATCGAAATTTGTCAAAAGCAAAGACAATAGCAAGGAGTTCTTTTTCAGTAGTTGTATAGTTCGTTTGTGCTCCTTGTAACGTCTTACTAGCATAATATATAGGTTGAAATCATTTTTCAATCCTTTGTCCTAAAACGGCTCCCATTGCAAAATCACTTGCATCGCACATTAGTTCAAATGGTAGATTCCAATTTGGTGTTATCATGATCGGCGCATTAGTGAGTTTCTCTTTAAGAATATTAAAAGATTTGATACACTCATTTGAAAAGATGAATGGAGCATCCTTTTCTAGGAGTTTATTCATAGGAGTGGCAATTTTAGAAAAATCTTTTATGAAACGTCGGTAAAAACCGGCATGCCCTAGAAAACTCCTAACTCCTCTAACATTGGTGGGATGTGGAAGTTTAGCAATTATATCTACTTTAGCTCTATCCACTTCAATTCCTTCTTTCATAAAAACGATGCCTTCTTTAACCATGAAATGGCATTTCTCCCAATTAAGTACTAGATTTGATTGTTCGCATCTAATAAGCATTCGTTCCAGATTAACTAGACATGATTCAAATGTATCACCGAAGACTGAAAAGTCATCCATGAAAACTTCCATGCATTCTTCTATCATGTCGTGAAAAATCGCCATCATACACCTTTGAAAGGTTGCAGGGGCGTTGCAAAGTCCAAATGGCATGCGTTTGTAAGCAAAAGTACCATAAGGGCACGTGAATGTGGTTTTCTCTTGGTCCTTGGGTGCTATTGGAATTTGAAAATATCCGGAAAATCCATCTAGAAAACAATAGTAACTATTTCCGGCTAATCTTTCCAACATTTGATCTATGAAAGGTAAGGGAAAGTGATCTTTTCTGGTGGCGTCATTTAATTTTCTATAATCAATACACACACGCCATCCTGTTACAGTCCTAGTAGGAATAAGCTCATTTTTTTCATTTGTAATGACAGTCAAGCCACCCTTCTTAGGTACGCATTGAACTGAGCTTACCCATGGACTATCAGAGATTGGATATATCAAACCTGCATCTAGCAGTTTAATAATCTCTTTCTTAACTACATCTTGCATATTAGGATTTAGTCTTCGTTGGCGTTGCACATACGTTTTATGACCTTCTTCCATAAGGATTTTATGTGTGCAATACGAAGGACTTATTCCTTTAATATCATGAATCTTCCATGCAATGGCTGGTTTATGAGCTTTCAACATAGAAATGAGTTGTGATTTCTCATTTTCAGTAAGAGAAGATGATATTATTACAGGTAATTCAGATTCACCATGTAAATAAGCGTATTCCAAATGGTTTGGAAGTGGCTTTAACTCTAATTTCAGAGGTTCTTCTATCGATGATTTATATCGATATCTGTCTTCTTCTTTTAGCATTTGAATTTCTTCTGTTGTTGGTTCATATCCATTAGCTATAAGTGTAGCTAACATTTCAGCTTCATCAATTGGTTCATTACCTTCTCCTAAAGAACATTCTCCTGTTCCTTGTAATTCTGGAAATTCTTCTAATAATTCTGCATGTGCATCTATAGTTTGAATATAATAACATGTATCATCTGCAGATTGTGGTTGTTGCATTGCTCTATCAACTAAAAAGGTAACACTCTCATCCTCTATACTTAGGGTCAATTTCTTACCGAACACGTCTATCATTGTTTTAGCAGTATTTAAGAATGGTCTTCCTAATATGAGAGGAACTTGAGAATCTTCTTCCATGTCCAGAACAACAAAATCTACTGGAAATACTAAAGTACCAACTTTAACTAGCATGTTCTCCATTATCCCTCTAGGATATTTTATTGATCTATCGGCTAGTTGTATGCTTATTCTGGTTGGTTTCAATTCTCCAAGGTCTAGTTTAGCGTATAGTGAATACGGCATTAAATTTATACTAGCACCTAAATCTGCTAATGCTTCTATTGAACTAAGACTACCCAGAAAACATGGAATTGTGAAACTTCCTGGATCAGATAGTTTTTCTGGTATCTTATTCAACAGTACTGCTGAACAATTAGCATTCATAGTAACAGCCGAGAGTTCTTCCATTTTCTTTCTATTTGAGATTAGATCTTTCAAGAATTTAGCATATCTAGGCATTCCTGAAATCACATCAATGAAAGGAAGATTTACATTTATCTGTTTAAACATATCCAAGAATTTAGATTGCTCGGCTTCAAGTTTCTCTTTCTTCATTTTACTCGGGTAAGGAAGTGGTGGTTGGTATGGTTTAACATAAGGTTTAGCCTTAACTGTGTTATCTTCATTAACCTTTTCAACTACCGGTTCATTTTCCTTATCTTGATCAGGTTGTGGTTCTTGTGGAGTAGGAATAGCTTCATCAGAAGTTACCGGTATTTCAGGTGGTTTAAGCGTTGTACCACTTCTTGTGGTAATGACTTTAGCTGTTTCATTCCGGGGGTTAGCATTTGTATCACTAGGTAGACTTCTCGGTTTCCTTTCACCTATTAACCTTGCTAGGTTACTTACTTCTTGTTCCAGATTTTGAATAGAAGCTTGTTGATTTCTAAATGCTTGAGCATTTTGTTCATTAGTTTGTTTCTGAGATGTGAAAAACTGCGTTTGAGTTTCAACTAGCTTCGTCATCATATCTTCTAAATTCGGCTTTTTATCATCGGTTTGTTGTGGTGGTTTGTTTTGAAAATAAGGTCTTTGCTGATTGTAAGTATTATTGGATACTTGTTGATTGCTAGGACCTTGTTGGTTGTTGTATGGAATATTTCTGTTATAATTCTGGTTTTGATTGTAAATCGGTCTTGGCGATTGATAATTATTCTGATAATTATTTCCAGGCCTTTGGTTTATGTATGAAATATTCTCTCTTTGTTCCATTGTTAATTCAATACTGAGACAATCTTTTGTCAAATGTAGTCCTCCACACTGCTCACAACTAATTCGTATTGAGTGAATATCCTTAGTCATCTTTTCCATTCGTCTCTCCACAGCATCTATCTTTGCGGAAATGGAATCTAAGTCATGGCTAGAATCGGCTCTAGCTGCTTTAGATGATCTAACGATATCTTTTTCTTGGTGCCACTCATGTGAGTGGGAAGCAGTGTTATCAATAATTTTGTAAGCATCAGTTTCGGTTTTCTTCATAATAGAACCACCAGCTGCTATATCTATGTCTTTCCTTGTAGTGATGTCACATCCTTGGTAGAATATTTGTACTATTTGACAGGTGTCTAAACCATGTTGCGGACATCCTCTTAATAACTTTCCAAATCTTGTCCACGCCTCATATAGAGTTTCATTTGGCTTCTGTGTAAACGTAACAATTTCTGCTTGAAGTCTTATGGCTTTAGATGCAGGAAAGAATTGTTTAAGAAATTTTTCAACTAAAACATCCCATGTATCAATCGCCCCTTCAGGTAACGATTCCAACCAATCTTTGGCTTCTCCCTTTAAAGTCCAGGGAAATAACATGAGATATATCTGTTCATCCTCCACTTCTCGGATTTTAAATAGTGTGCAGATCCTATTAAAGGTACGTAGATGTTCATTTGGATCTTCCTTTGGCGCACCACTAAATTGGCATTGATTAGTCACCATGTGTAGAATTTGTCCTTTGATTTCATAATCTGGCGCATTAATGTCTGGATGAATAATTGCGTGACCTTGGCCAGTGCGTTTAGCTCTCATTCGGTCTTCCATACTTAGAGGTTCCAGATTCTCCATAATTGAATTTGTTGAATCGGAATCACTAGAGGATTTTGATTTTATGGTTCGTTCCTCAACAATCTCTGTTTGAATGATTGGTGGTTCTGGAGGAAAGTTTAGTGGTTCAGGATCTATGAATCGTCCCTGAATATTCTCCGGATTCTCAATTGTGAGGTCGGGTTCAAAAAATGGATTATCGGAAATTTGAACTGAAGTACTTGGTCGACTGGATGACGATTCTAAAGAAAAATCAACGGCGGTAATATTTGCTAAATGTCTTGATCTAGTTACAGGTGGTGAACGTACAAAAGGTGGTGAACGTCTTGCTCGGTGCATTCACTGAATATCCTATTAGTTTTTTAAAAGGAAAGAAAAATTATAATAAGTTATCCAATCAATAGACTTTTCTAATTTTTGCCCACGTTTCAAATAGCCAAAAGATGCAGTAGAGGGGCAGGATTCGTTTGGTCTCAATATAATTGAGGACTGTTTGGCTCCAATAACCCGGTCCACGTACAAATCCAACTATTACTACGAACCAGAAAATTTTGATGTCTATCAATTTAACCACTTAAAATAAATTTTCGTAATTTTAAGAAATTTAGATAAGAAGTAGAATAAAAATCTATGTCCTAAAATACTAGAATATCGAGAAATAAGAAAGAAAAAGAGTTCGTCGAAAAAGGTCGAAAAAGAAAATTGGTTGAAAAATAAAAGGTGATGGAAAAATAAAAGAAACTTATAAAACTTAAAAACACTTGACTAACCTAACCTTATTACTACAACTAACTTAAAATTATAATCGCAAATTGAGATTACTAATTGGAATGATAATTGATACATAGGTAAAAGTCGTCTAAAAATATTAAAGCTTACAGGAAAAACTAAATCCCAAATGGAAATAACTTAAAAAGAAACTAAAACTTAAAAAAGCGTCGCAAAATTCTAGAGTACCTAAATCTTAGTCTAAAGAAAAAGCACTTAAGGAATTCTACGGCAAAGCCTAAAAATCTAGAAGTAAAAATAACTATGGCAAAAACTAAGTTTAAAACTAAATATGAGCTAAAAATACAAATATTACGCTAAAACAATTAAAAAGGGACAAAATATAAAAATATACAAAAAGTTGTAAAAAATACAATTTTTATAAAAATATTATTTTTATATTATTTATTTTTTAAAACTATTAATTTTACAATTTAATTAAACTAATTTAACTAATTATATAAATTAAATAAAAAGTAAAACTTAAAATAAAACTAATTATAATAACAATAAGTATTTAGGGTTATAATAATAATAATTAATAATTACTCCGTAATTAATTGCAGTTAGGGTTTCTGTCGGTGTCAGGTCTCCTCCGCGAGTTGCGGTATTCGATGCAGCAAACCCCGCGAGTCGCGGGGTTCCAGAAGTCAACTGACAGGTTATTTAATATTCGACACGTTTTTCTTTTTTTTTTATTTTCTGTTTTATATTTTTCTGTTTTAAAATCTAAATATTTGTATAAATAAAAAACTTATATTTAAAAACTAAAATAAAAATAGAATTACTTTATAATTTTATAAATAAAAATCTTAAAGCTAGATTTATATATATATATATATATATATATATATTTTTCGGTTTTTTTTATTTATAAAATATATTTATAAAATAAATTAAATAAAACTTATATTTTTACAAACTAAAGAAACTTTATAAAACTTAAATATTTAACAAAATCTTAAAAATACTTATATTTTTGTTTTTTTTTCTTTTTATATTTTTGAATATTTAAAAACGTATTTTTATAAAAACGAATTTTAATAAAAGTAAACTAAAAATCTTTTTTTTTATTTTATATATTAGCGTTGCGCTTCCGGCTTTTAAGAGTTCCCCGGCAGCGGCGCCAAAAATATACTTGATGTCGTGCGAGGTGTATATAAAATAGCTATTAATTTTAGCAGGAAATACTATTAAATACGATACATTTTTACACAAGATATTTATTTATTTATAGAATGGATATACTTAAACCTTGCTACAACACTTATAGGCAGTGTACCTAATCGTACAGTAGTGTAGTTTTTAGTAAGTCCGGTTCGTTCCACAGGGAATCTTTTTAAACAAAGCTTAACGCTATATTAGTTTACTTTTATAAAAATACAAATATATATATAAGTAATATTATTATTATAAAAGGGGGGTTTTTACCGTTTAATGACCGGTTTGTCGATTTTAAAACTTTAGTCGTAGTTATATTAAAAATAAATACAAGACTTAAATTAAAGCGTAAAGTAAATAACGATAATGAAATTGCGAATAATAAAAGTGCGATAAAATAAACTTGCGATACTTAAAAAGTACGATAATTAAAAGTGCAATTAAATAAAATAACAATAAAATGCGATAATTAGAAGTGCAATTAAATATAAAATAAAGGAAATTAAATATGAAATAAAAGAATTATGCTTATTTAAACTTCCGTAATCATGATGTTTGACGTGTTGATTTTAGTTTTATGCCCATGGGTTAATTGTCCTTTGTCCTGGATTATTTAATATGTCCGTCTGGTTTTTGTCCATAACAGTCCATCAGTCATAAATATAAAGTGCGAGTATCCTCGTCAAATTATCCTTATACCCGAAGTTAAATATTCCAACTAATTGGGGACTTAAACTGTAACAAGATTTTAATACTTTGTTTAATAATTACACCAGGATGTCGACTGAGTGTAATACAAGGTTTTAATATTTTGTTATCAATTATACCAAGTGTCCTTGTACATAATTTCACCCCTGTTTTAATTATTCTAGTGGTTATTAATCCATTCCCGTGTCCGGTTAAATGAACGATTATTCGTACATATAAATACCCCGCCCATCGTGTCCGATCGAGTGTATATGGTAATTTATAGGGACGCCCAATTGTAAATCTTTATATTAACATTAACAAACTATCATTTAGTTAAACAAATATAAAGTCTATTAATAGCCCATAGTCTAATTTCCACAAGTGTCGTTTTTTTGTCCAAACCCCAATTATGGTACAAAGTCCAATTACCCAATTTTAATAATTAGCCCAACATCATGATTACTTCGGATTAAATAAGCATAATAATAACTTAGCTACGAGACATTAAATTAAAAATGTTGAACATAACTTACAATGATTAAAAATAGCGTAGCTTTACACGGACAGAATTTCGACTTACACCCTTACAATATTCGCTAACATACCCTTATTATTAGGATTAAAATTAAAATTAAAATTAAAATATAAATTATATATATATATTTTACGTATATAGATAAAGAGATGGATATATATGTTATGAAAAATGATCAAAATTCGGTTGGCTTTATAGGGAGTTTCAAACTTTGGGTCTCCGCGACTCGCGGCCCATTTTGCCTTCAAACTCCGCGAGTCGCGGAGTTTGCTTTTACAGCTCACACAAGTTTGGCTCTTTGTTTACCGACGGTTTTAAATATTTATATAATATATAAATAATTATAAGAATTATTTAAATATTATATTATATTTATGTGCATAGTTGACTTGTAATTTTTAGTCCGTTGCGTCGAGCGTTGAGAGTTGACTCTGGTCCCGGTTCCGAATTTTCGAACGTCCTTGCGTACAATTTAATATCTTGTACTTTGCATTTTGAATCTTGTACTCTTGTAATTTCGAGACGTTTCTTATCAATAATTGGAACCTATTTGATTGTCTTTTGTACTTTTGAGCTTTTTGGTCGTTTGCGTCTTCAATTCGTCGAATCTGTCTTTTGTCTTCACCTTTTATTATTTAAACGAATATCACTTGTAAATAGAACAATTGCAACTAAAAGCTTGTCTTTCTTGAGGAATAATGCTATGAAATATATGTTCGTTTTTAGCATTATCAGGCTCAAACGTGAAAAGACCAAAATGCCCTTACTTCTCATTAAATATTACAAAAATCCGGCACCAGTTTGCCCAGAATGCCGCGCCGCGGCCTCAAATGTCGCGCCGCGACATTTGCCTAGTTCTGGGATCATTTTTAATCAAGCTTCTGATCTGGATTTCAGTTAAATGCCGCGCCGCGGCCTCCTTTGTCACGCCGCGACGTTCAACGTGGTCTGACACCTTTCCTTGCATACAAGACCTCAACACCCAAACATGTCCCGAACCCTTCATACGCCTATCGTACATACACAATACACCTATAAATCATGTACGGGGAAAAACGGGGTGTTACAACTCTCCCCCACTTAGATTCGATCACATCCTCGTGATCCTAGTCACGAACCCAAACGGACCCACACTCAATGGTCGTCGAACATGCATTTTAAACCGACTTCTACCACAAATTCGCTAACCCGATGGTTAATCCAATGACAAATTACACACTTGATCGCATCCCGAGACGTACAATACACGCAACAACCGAAGTCTACAACGATCCCTTAGTCAATTCTTCTTAAAGAGTTACCCTTAACAGCTAAATCGTCACCCGCGATTTATCAAATTCCATAATTTCGAGCACTAGCACTAACTCAATCCCTCACATCAGGAAATTCAACCAATCTCGTACCGAGATATCAACCCTCAGCGTACCATACCAAGTACGTCACTTGTAACAACCGCACATCAGAATAAAGTCAACCATCTAAACCGACGAAGACCGATCCAATCGATTATGGCAACGCTAATCCCAAGGTATACAAAATCGACTATCGTCACACCCGTAACAACACGTGAGCGAAACACGGCTATCACACCACTAATCATACAACATGGTCCTCAAGACCCCACCATCGGCGTATAAAACAACCGATAGATCACACCACACGGTCCTTACGACCCCACCATTGGTGTATAAAACAACCAATAGATCACAACACAACATGGCCAAAACAACCCGAGCCTAAACACATATGGAGGATGGTCGAAACAACCCGAACCTTAGTGAATTCGCACAACCCGAAATTCACCAACCCAATCCATATATCTCACAACGAAATGACCGCACAACCCGAGTCATCGTGAATACGCGCAACCCGATATTCACTACCACCGCCACATAGTATAATCGAGGATGGTCGTACAACCCGAGCCTTAGTGAATCCGAACTACCCGACATTCACTACCTCAAACCATGTGTCCAACCCACAGGGACTATCATACTACCCGAAATATTGTGAATGCGAACAACCCGTTATTCACGTCCCACAACACAACTCAAGAATGGTATTCTCATTTCCCACCGGTACTCGCATTTCCCGATAATGTTATGCCATGCCAACGTAACACTACTCCCTTGATGAAGTCAGCGGACCCCGAAGGTCATGCTCCACCAATCTCAACACCGGATGAAGTCAGCGGACCCCGAAAGTCATGCTTCACCGATATAACACCACGCTCATGATGAAGTCAGCGGACCCCGAAGGTCATGCTCCACAAATCGCATACTCCCATGATGAAGTCAGCGGACCCTAAAGGTCATGCTTCATCAATCACCAATACCATGATGAAGTCAGCGGACTCCGAAAGTCATGCTTCATCAATCAACGCCCTTTTGGCCTCAAACGATGAGTAGCGTAACATCGCGCTTTGCTACGCCATAGTGAATCCTAACGGATACCACTAACCATTCACACACTCGAGCAAGAACCACCTATATCAAACATAGGCACACAACAATAATTCTCTAGAAGAGAATCCGACACACACCTCCCTTAATCGAAGGATTTCACCTTGCTCACCAAACACGTCCATTATCTCTCAACGAGATTTACCACATTACCACCTCGGTGATAATTCAAATCCAAACCATAAGTACAATTTATCCGAAATTGTAATCTACCACAAATCGACCAAAACCAGGTCTCGACAACATTTTCTGGATCTACCAAAAGCATCATCCGAAATCTCACACTAAAACTTCCTCGTGCGGAAGTGTAACTCCCCTACTTAGAACTACGTTCCATATCCGCACCTCGTACAACCGTACAATGCTACCAAAGGTAGACTTTACCAACAATTGGGTTCACACGACCCATCACCATCTCTTGCTCCAGCCTTGAGCACACGAAGGATTTCAATCAATCCTTAAACACTTCGAACAAAAAGTGTACCACGATTACACAAACCATACCCTTGTAATCATCCAATTGCTCTAGTTTGTCAATTTCCACCTAGTCACTCATGTACCTAAGGGTTTCACTCCGGTACCCTAAGTACAATGTAACCACCACACAATCGGAGTCGAACACCACGCTAGTAGGTATAAAAGAGGCACCTAATGTCGCGTCACGTAGACTCCTTTACCAACGTACATCGAGATCCAAAACACTCGATTTCAAGGGTTTCATCCCACCCGTCGAACCTCATGGTTCATCAACTCCAACATACAAGCGAACACGCGCTTAACAATCGAACACCAAAACCTATTTCCATGGCTTGGTAGAAACATTTCCCAAATACTAAGGAATGCTTGGTTGCACTAAGTCTTATGCCCTTCGTCCAAAAATCAACATCACCATAGGGTACTTCCATTAGGAACGTCACCCATAACAACACTATGCACAACACAATGCATTTAACAAATCCGAACTTAAACGCCACATAAATAAATATTCCAATGACATATTATTAAAACGAAACGTACCTCAACGTCTCCTTGCGGCATTCGCCGCCAACTCGGGACAATCCGACTTGCGATGCCCCTCCTTATGACAATAGTAGCACATCCCGTCATCACTTCTTGGCATTGTGCACTCCCACAACTTGTGGCCCCTAACACCACAATTGAAACATCTAGGTGCATGAGAATCCACCATGCCTTTTCCCACATTACCCGTACTCACACTTGCACCCTTATTTTTCTTACCCGGGGCGCCGTACGAATCAACCCTCCTCTTACTTGAAGGTTAACACATCTTTGATCGCGTATACGACTCGAAACCTCTAGCCAAGTTGAATAATTCCGCAAACGATTTCGCTTGACCCTGACTAATTTTACTTTTCAAGTCATCATTCATGGTCCGATAGAAATCCCCCATTAACAAATGATCATTCCTCAAATACTCCGGGCAAAAACGAGCCTTCGCCATAAAGGTCGTCTTGAGAGTATTCAAATCCATAGATCCTTGTCGCAAATTTCGCAACTCATTACGCAATTCCCACAAATCGGCCGAAGTCCGGAACTCCTCGAAGAATTCCTCCTTAAACTCGTTCCACGATAAGGTCATAAACGTTTCGCCACCGACAAGATCGATCTTACCATCCAACCAATCCTTTGCCCTGCCCCGCAACAGACTAGTAGCGAGTCTCGTCTTTTTCTCGGGAGAGCAATCAATAGTACGAAAACACCCTTCGACATCCGAAATCCAAGTTGTGCTTACCAAAGGATCCGGTTTCCCGTCATACATCGGGGGTTTAGTCCTCATGAAGCTCTTAAGACAACGCTCCATTTCACTACTACCCCGAAATTCGGAATACTTCCTATCCATTTCTTCTTCAAACGCACTCATTTGCTCCGCAACATCGGCCGCAACTCTAGAGTTAAACTTCTCGTCATTCGTCTCGATCTCGTTTCGCATTGTCATTTTAAAGAATGCAAAACGATTAGTCCACGAACGCATAAAACAACACGCATAACACCGCCCCATCTTGCTCAACACTCGTCGTACATCACTTGTTAGACATGATTTGCACCCGTAATAAGGTTTGCAAGTCCTTATTACGCACACACGCCGTATCGACTAGTTAGTACAACGACCGCCTCGCTCGATGATATAAACAAACACAACAAAAATTCTACGCGATATAAACACACACGAGAATTATTATCACAACATATTAACATATTAATAATGTCCGCATTACTAATATAAACGTTAGTCCACCTACAAACAAGGCACTAACTATAGCCCATTCCGACCCGTACTCCTACAAGTCCCGCACAAAATTTAGCACACACAAAAGTCTAAGTCTAGGCACCTATCTCAAGTCACCTAAATCCCTTAGACCATGCTCTGATACCACTTGAAACAACCCAACCCGTATTAAAACCAGCCCATAAAAATTTTTCCTTTTAATACGCGTTAAATAATACTTTAGGTCCCATTACACAATTTCCAAAACATATTGGTTACCAAAGTAAGTTCAACGAACTTAAAACATACATTAATAATTTAAACTCCCTAATACAATGGTTCATTAATTAAATCGTAAACCGGTTATAATCATTATGACCCGACTAGTTACGTTTACACAAAACCGAGCATGGTGATTTGGGACTACGCTACCCAAATCCTAATCGAGTCCAAAAACAAGATCTTCTAAAGCAACCTAGCCAAGATCTCTAATCCCCATGCTTACCCGAGCCGCCATCACGCGAACCTATAAAAATATCAACAACGAGAGGGTAAGCTAATGCTTAGTGAGTGAGAATATACTACATACATATATATGCATAAAATGGACACGCCACACAAATAATGAAATACCGCATACCGGAGCATCCAAGTGTAAAGGCAAGCTAAGCTAGGCATACCATATGATCACTAAGCAACAAGTTAATAATATCAACAAATATAAGTTCACCCACGACAATGTGAACAATGCCAAGAAGCTACACCCGGAGGGTTAGCTACAACACAACAATACATTAATATATATAACAATATAAACGAATAAGGTTACCAAACTACAAGGTTAACCCCTTAACCTCAATCATACGAACATTGGTCGAACAACCCGAGCCTTAGTAAATTCGCACAACCTGAAATTCACTTTTCCACCAATTCAACAACCGAGGTTGGCCGAACTACCCGAGCCTCAATGAATTCGAACAACCCAAAATTCATCACCTCATCGATAAGATGACCGAACAACCCGAGTCATCATGAATCCGTACTACCCGAGATTCACTTCCCAAATCAAAACCCACATCATCGGGTTATCCAAAACGCAACACAATACTAACCCTTCGCCATTGGGGTTATAACATCCACATCACAACCACGTGTGATAACGTACACACAAAACGTGTACCTCGCCAATGGTGGTCAACCAAAATGCACAACCGTGCCACTTGAACTCATACAAAAGTCCATCAAAACCACCTATATGTGAAGTGAGCTCTACAGCCGAGAATCACTTCACCCGACCCGCACCCATCCTACACATACATATGCATATAGGATATTAACACTCACTTGAAGTCTTGAAGGATGCTTCCAAGAAATCCGCAACTCGTCAATGGAAAGTACCTATTCCATTATCACAAATTAAACAACACACTTAGATTGGATTTACAAACCAACCCAATTTGACACTTAGTGTAATTTCGACCCAAATGCACTTCCAAGTGTAAACCGCGCCCAAACTAAACCAATAATTACTAACACAGGCGATAATGGTCCTAATATGCTAATTAAACCCGAACACAAGTGTTAAACACGTGTCTCACCCATTTTGACACCAAAACCTAATTTTGACCCATTAAGTCAAAATCTCACCATTTACAAGTCTTGACACCAAAACACATTTAACTCGGGTTTATACTTCAACTTAATCCATTTTAAGTTTATAAACCTTATTAAATCAACAATCGGGTCAAAATCATCATCAAACCCTAATTTTGGCTCTAGTCAAAATTAGTCAACCCCATGAACCCTAATTGCTTCCAACATCTCAATAATCACTAAATGCTAGTGATTTCACCCAAATTTCAAGTCTCACAAGCATGAACTTGTACACCAAACCCAAAACCCGCCAATAACAATAATAAACCAGAATATTGGTGTTAATCTCCAAGTAACCACTAAATGGGTTCTATCTATGAATCATACAATCAAAAGCCCCAAAATTGAATGAAGAACACAAAAACGAATTTCGGAGTTAGAGCTTACCACTAGTATCACCGTGTAGCTAAGAACGAGGAGAACAAACTTGTCAACTACGCTAAAGATCAAATCCCGCTTCTTCCTTTCCAAAATCCCACTTGAATCACTTTAGGATTTTAAGTTTTGAGAGGAAAATAGGAAAGAAAAGGGGAAAGAAAATAAAGAAAATGAATGGGTGGATGAGGTTAAAGCCTCAAATCTGGCTCAAACATGAAAAGACCAAAATGCCCTTGCTTCTCATTTAATATTACAAAAATCCGGCACCAGTTTGCCCAGAATGCCGCGCCGCGGCCTCAAATGTCGCACCGCAACATTTGCCTAGTTCTGGGATCATTTTTAATCAAGCTTCTGATCTGGATTTCAGTTAAATGCCGCGCCACGGCCTCCTTTGTCGCGCCGCGACGTTCAACGTGGTCTTACACCTTTCCTTGCATACAAGACCTCAACACCCAAACATGTCCCGAACCCTTCATACGCCTATCGTGCATACACAATACACCTATAAATCATGTACGGGGAAAAACGGGGTGTTACACCATTGCCCAAAAAAAAAGAAGGGGAGGAAGGAGAGCAAAATTAGGTTAAAGGGTTTTGATGAAGTGAAATTGAAATTGAAAAAAAAGATAAAAAGCAAAGGGAGTACTCCCCTCCCTTGCTTCGGCCGAAATTGGGATGGGGTGGGCCCCATAGTGGGCCAAACTTGTAACTTGTTAATTCCTTGTGGCCCGAAAACCTGAACGAAATGCGAAAACACGCTTACGCAATTAAAAATTCGGAGAGATAACAAATACGCGACGAAAAATAAATATAAATACTATATATAATAATATGACCTTAAAATATCATATTTAAAATAATTAGAATTTAAATATCCCAAAAACTCGACCGTTGGTTTGAAAACCGAAAAGATTCGCCGGATAGAAATCCGCGACACGTAGAAACGTTTAATTTAAAATATGAATACAAATATTCACATAACACATAATAATTAATATATTATTATTAAAATAATAATATAGGTCATAGAAATGACGTAGCACAAATAACAGTTAACGGTCGTTAAATAATTAACGGTAAAAGATAACGGAAAAAGTAGGGTCGTGACAGTACCTTCCCGTTACGGAAATTTCGTCCCGAAATTTAAGCAGGTGTAGGGGTTGACTCAGCATCTGGGAACAAATGCGGGTACTTCTGCTTCATCTGATCTTCACGCTCCCAAGTGAACTCGGGACCGCGTCTGGCGTTCCATCTAACCCGGACAATAGGAATTCGGCTCTGCTTAAGAGTCTTAACTTCTCGATCCATAATCTCAATAGGTTCCTCAATAAAATGAAGTTGCTTATCAACATGAAGTTTTTCCAAAGGAATAGTTTTGTCGGCCTCGGCCAAACACTTCTTTAAATTCGATACATGAAAAACATCATGAACAGCACTGAGTTCTTGTGGCAACTTCAAACGATAAGCCGCCGGTCCAACTCTCTCAACAATCTCAAACGCTCCAACAAAACGAGGACTTAACTTTCCCCTTTTACCAAAACGGATCACACCCTTCCAAGGTGAAACCGTTAACATAACACGATCACCAACTTGAAATTCCACATCTTTCCTTCCCCTATCGGCATAACTCTTTTGCCGACTTCTAGCGGTTCTCAACCTTTCCTTAATCTGTACAATCTTCTCGGTAGTCTCGTGAATAATTTCTGGACCTGTGAGTTGAGCATCCCCAACCTCATTCCAACAGACAGGAGACCTACACTTCCTACCATACAGAGCTTCAAATGGTGCGGCTTGAATACTCGCGTGATAACTATTGTTATAAGAAAACTCAGCTAGCGGCAAATATTTATCCCATCCATTACCAAAATCAATAACACACGCTCGTAACATATCTTCTAACGTCTGAATGGTCCTTTCACTCTGACCATCTGTTTGAGGATGATAAGCGGTGCTCATATCTAACCTAGTTCCCAAGGCTTCCTGTAAGGATCGCCAAAACCTCGATACAAATCGACTGTCTCGGTCCGAAATAATAGATACAAGAACACCATGTCTAGAAACAATCTCCTTCAAGTACAAACGAGTAAGCTTCTCCATTGAATCTGTTTCTCTAATCGGCAAAAAGTGAGCCGACTTGGTAAGTCGATCTACAATCACCCAAATAGTGTCATAGCCACCCGCAACTCTCGGTAACTTAGTAATAAAATCCATCGTAATCCCTTCCCAATTCCACTCGAGAATCTCGGGTTGAACCAAAAGTCCGGACGGTTTTTGATGTTCAGCTTTAACCTTAGCACAGGTCAAACACTTAGCCACATACGTAGCCACATCACCTTTTAAATTAGGCCACCAGTACAGCTCCTTAAGATCATGATACATCTTTCCTGAACTAGGACGAATAGAGTACCTAGACTTATGAGCCTCATCTAAAACAAGTTGTCGCAGTTCACCAAACTTCGGAACCCAGAGACGTCCTGCAAATTATCTAGTACCATCAGCTCGTACCTCAAACTTCTTGCCATACCTCTTACGTTCTCATTCATAAAATTCTCTTCCTTTAAGGCTTCTTGTTGTGCCTCAAGAATCTGCCTTGCGAGGTTTGTTCTAATTGTCATATTCAAGGCCCTAAACCTGCGAGGTTCAGCCCTTTCTTTACGACTCAACGCATCCGCCACAACATTGGCCTTACCCGGATGATATAAAAGTTCACAATCGTAATCATTTAACGTCTCAATCCATCTTCGTTGTCTCATGTTCAACTGTTTCTGATCGAGGATGTGTTGAAGACTTTTGTGATCTGTGTACACAGTACTCTTGACCCCATACAAATAATGCCTCCAAATCTTAAACTCAAAAACAACGGCCCCCAACTCTAAATCATGAGTTGTATAGTTCTGCTCGTGAATCTTCAATTGACGTGACGCGTACGCAATAACTTTCTTTCGTTGTATCAAAACACAACCAAAGCCTTGACGCGAAGCATTACAATAAACAACAAAATCATCATTACCCTCAGGTAGTGACAATATTGGAGCGGTAGTCAACTTCTTCTTTAAAATCTGAAAAGCAGTCTCTTGTTCATCCTTCCACTCATACTTTTTCCCCTTGTGCGTTAAAGCAGTCAGAGGTTTCGCTATACTAGAGAAATCTTGAATGAACCTTCTATAGTAACCTGCTAATCCTAGGAACTGACGAATCTGAGTAGGAGTTTTCGGAGGTTCCCACCTTTCAATCGCCTCAATCTTAGCAGGATCAACTTGTATTCCCTGTTTACTAACAATATGTCCAAGGAATTGAACTTCTCGTAACCAGAATGCACACTTAGAGAACTTAGCATACAACTCTTCTTTTCTTAACAGATCGAGCACTAACTTCAAATCTTCTTCATGCTCTTCATCATTCTTCGAATAAATAAGGATGTCGTCGATAAACACAATAACGAACTGGTCCAGATAGGGTCTACACACACGGTTCATGAGGTCCATGAACACAGCAGGTGCATTTGTCAATCCGAATGGCATAACCAGAAACACAAAGTGACCGTAACGGGTGCGAAAAGCAGTTTTCAAAACATCAGATTCTTTAACACGCAACTGATGATAGCCGGGCCGAAGATCGATTTTTGAATAAATAGATGAACCCTGAAGCTGATCGAACAGATCATCAATTCTCGAAAGGGGATAACGGTTTTTAATAGTAAGCTTGTTCAACTCACGATAATCAATGCACAAACGGAAAGAACCATCCTTCTTCCTAACAAACAGAACAGGTGCTCCCCAAGGGGACGAACTAGGATGAATGAAACCTTTGTCTAACAACTCACGGAGTTGACTTGGCAATTCTTGAAGTTCGGAAGGTGCAAGACGATAAGGAGCACGTGCTACAGGAGCAGCACCGGGAACAAGATCAATTTGAAATTCTACCGCGCGTTGCGGCAGAAGGCCAGGTAAATCTTTAGGAAATACCTCAGGAAAATCTCTAACAATATGAACATCTCCAACGCCCTTCGTTTCTTTATCGGAATCAACAAGATGAGCCAGAATAGCATGACAGCCCTTGCGAAGATGTTTAAGAACTTTCAAACAGCTAATAAGATTTAACTGTCGGCATTTCTTATCTCCAAGAACCATCAGCGGCTCTCCAACCACATTAGTAATACAAATAGCTTTATCATAACACACAATCTCAGCACGATTCGCAGATAACCAATCCATCCCAATAACAACATCAAAACTACCAAGTTCAATCGGTATCAAATCTATCTCAAAATCCCTACCAGCCAAATTAATGTTACATTTACGATGCACAGTCTTAGCAGTAAGTACTTTACCATTAGCTATCTCAACAACATAAGTATTGTCTAAAGGAGTTAACTGTGTTTTGATTTTTGGACTTAATTTACTCGACACAAAACTCAAATCAGCCCCTGAATCAAATAGTACATAAACTAATAAATTGTTGACCGAGAACGTACCAGTAACAAGTTTAGGATCTTCCTCAGCATCCCTGGCGTTAATGTTGAACGCTTTACCACGCGCAGTCTCTGCAGTCTTCTTGTTGGGACAGGCATCACGGAAATGCCCCGGCTTCCCACACTCGTAACAAACCCTCGAATTACCACCATTATTCGAATTTCCATTACCATTACTATTCCCACCTCTATTACCAGCGTTATTACCATTATTACCACTGCAGCAGGAGTAGTAGAACCCGGCAGAAGCACCGTACAATCCTTAGCAATGTGTCCCTGTTTGGAACACCTCTTGTAAGTCACGGTATAGAAACCATCATGAGCCTTTTAACAACGAGGACACACACGCTGACTGTGGTTATCTGAACCAGAAGTATCCTGCTTTTTCTGCTGACTCTGGTTTTGATTGCAGTTATTATCCCACTTTCTCTTCCCATTATCAGCTTTCCTAACAGTCTTTTCACTGGGTTCAGTTACAGCAGCCTTGCTTCTTCTCAAGATCTTATCATTCAACTTATGAGCCATAGACATCACGACCTCAATTGTCTAGGGCTCACTAGACTCGACCCCATACTCGATTTTCTCAGATAACCCATCAATGTACGCTTCAATCTTAAGATTCTCATCCGCATAAACATTAGGACACAACAAATTCAACTCGAAGAATCTTTGCTCGTAGGCATCTAATTCGGTGCCCTTCATTTTCAAGTTTTTAAGTTCAACCTCTAACTTCTTAAGCTCACCCCGGGGACGATAGCGGGTGATCATTCTTTCCTTGAAATTATTCCAAGTTAAACTATAAGCCACATCATTTGCCAAACTATTAACCAAGTTGTTCCACCAGGTCAATGCACTATCCTTAAGAGTGCAGCTAGCAAAACTAACCTTGTCCTCTTCTAGAACTCGACTAACCCTGAAAATAGACTCGATTTTCTCGAACCAGCGGGTAAGTCCTATGGGTCCTTCAGTACCACTGAATTCCTGTGGGCGACTTGCCATGAACGTTTTGTGGGAGCATCCCACCTGATTGTTATTCGCATTAGCATTAGCATTTGCATTTGCTGCCATAGCAGCAGCTATCCCTTCGGTGATAAGACGTTGCATACGGGCTTCGTTGGACTCTCTGGGAGGCATGATCTTCAAAACAGAATAACACAACCGTTAGTACTAAGAATAATACTAGTGTTATAAAGGAAAAGACCGAACACAAAAAGATTAACCATTAAAATAATAGTCAGTAACCACTATGAGTAATAACATGATAGTTATGATTGTTATAGAAATAACCACCACATGCATACATATTTTATGATAACATCATACAACATACATAGCACCTAACATACATGATCTACATTACGCATAATATAACATGCCAAGAGTCACAACATCAGAAATAAAATGTGATAATGATAATAGATGTCATAAAAATAACCATCCATACATAATGAAAAACATCCCATAACAAAACCTTAATAAAATCCTCGGCAAAACGCCGTACATAATCCAAAAATGTATGTATGAAAGGACATTAAGTCTTATGAAATAAGTAATCAATCATGAATCATCATATCACATCTGCTTAGAGTGGGTGTGATAAGCTGGGCCGGCATGAGTCTCGGCAGGAGGCTCATACTTCCGCAACTTTCCTTTCACTTCTTCCAACTCTGCCTTCAAACCACGAACTGTGCTCTCTAGAGCCTCGAACCTAGCGTCAACTTCACGGTTACGCTTACGATTCTCGAACCCCACATTATTCTTGAAGCTAACAAACGAATCCATACTAGCTCGAATCTGGTCCATCATCTCGTTATGCGGCAAAGTACGCATACAATCACTAAGCACGTTAATACGTATCTTGTCGGTGTAAGCTCTGTTCATGTGAGTTAGGGTGGAAAAGTAGTAGTGAACGGGATCATCGATCAAAGGTTGATCAGCACGGTGTTCTTCAGCAGCCGAAGGAGCAGGAGCACGAATAGAGTTGTTGCTCGAAGTCGATATCTGCAAATAGTAAAACCACAAACCATATACCAAATAGGAATAAATGCTTACGATATATCACATACGAAATGAAATGCATAATAATGCTATAGCAAAAGGGTCGGGCTGTAGACTATACTCTAATGCACCCTAAGAACCACGGGTTGACCACATTAAGACCGCCTTGTTCCCTACAACCTGGCTCTGATACAAATTGTGATGGCCCCGTCAAAACACTTAACGGCTCCGTCACTTGGTCCCACAGCTTGATCGAACTTAAATGAATTTAACAAACGACATTGCATTCTTTTATTTCAAAAGTTTCCCAAAAAGGAAAGCATACCAAAATATGTAGTTTAAAAGTAACCCAACATATTAATTAACCAAAGTTGACACAAAACATTGTCAACAAACCCACAAATTTAAATTATCCAAAAATAGAATGCAAGCTTAAGTTTCATAAATTGTTTCATTAACATCTGCCCAAATGCATGCAGACTCTTCTAAACACAGTGGAAGCATCACATAAACTCAAGTACCTGTGAAAACATACGAGTAAACTGTCAACACAAAGGTTGAGTGAATTATAGGTTTAAATAATTGAATAAACTTTAGACCACAAGATTTAAAAATGTTAGAAAACATTAAACATTATTCCATTATCAATGAGCCACCTGGTAACCACTTAACCCTTTATTAACCCTTGCCAAACAAAAATAATAATATACACTGGACAGTGTATCTACAACAAAATACGAAGTACTAAACATTCCGATTATAAATTGCTAGCGCGACTAGCTCGAAATGGGGTTGTCAAACCCGATAGATCTATCCATAGGATTCGCTTCATCGGTAGAAACCAATGATTACAGTTACCAGACTAGGGAATATTTTTGTCCAACTCACAATGAATAATTTAAATTTAATTGTCACTTGTGTCTAAACGTAAAATAAAATGCATGTACTCACATCCCAAAAATATACTTTGAAAAGTATGTGAAAATGGGACTATCACTCACCTTAATAGTAACGAAGTAACCAACACAATTAAGCGAACAGCAAATGAGTACAGTGATCAGGAATGATCACAATGCTGACCTATAAATAAAGCAGGTCGATATAAATAACTAACTTAGGTCAAGTCTTAGTATGATAGCTATTGTACATGTTGCAAGTAGACATAGAACAATACTCAATATGCATCGATTTGATCGGAACAGCGTACAGACACACACTTACTATTTTTAGAAAGTTTCTATTTTTAGCAGGTTTTCATTTTTGGAAAGTTTCTATTTTTGGAAAGTTTCTATTTTTGGAAAGTTTCTATTTTTGGAAAGTTTCCAAATTTAGAAAGTTGCTATTTTAGGAAAGTTTATAAGTTAGGAAAGTTTTCTTAATTAGAAAGTCAACAGGAGTCAACTGAAAGTCAAAGTCAACCGAAAGTCAACTCAAAAGTCAACCTTGGTCAAACATAGTCAACGTTAATTTTAAAAGTGTAAGTTGTAATAATAATGTAAGTTATAATGTTTATTAAATTTAAATATATCTAATTATGTCATAACATAAGTTTAATTAAATTAAAATGAATTATTAAAGTTAATATAAGTTTAAATGAATTAATTAATATAACATAAGTATTTAATTAATTAATTAAATATTAGTCATAATATAAGTATTATTAATTAATAATAAATTTTAAATCATATCATAAGTATTATTAATTAATAATGAATTATTAATCATATCATAAGTTTCTAATTATAATCATTAAATCATAAGTATTTAATAATTAAATTATAAACAAATAATAACTAAGCCTTATAATAATTAAATAATTAATTAATCCTTATTATAAGTCTTATTATAATAATCTCATAATATAATTTTAATACTTATCATAAGTATTTTCCATTAATAATAAAAGTATTATTAATCATAAGTTTAATTAAAATGTTAATTAAATCATAAGTAATAATTAAATGATATAATAAATATATATATCATAAGTCTTAAAATTCTAATAATTACTTTTTATATCATAAGTAATTAAATGATAATGAAATTCATTATTTATATCATAAGTTTAATAATTAGTCATAAGTTTTAAATCAAAAGTTCATCGGGTCGTATCCTGAGCCCTAGGTGTCGGTTTTCGGCGAGCCTTACATATATCTCAGCCTAATCAAACCACCCAAAACTTTGGTATACTCAAGAACACACCAAGAACAGCCCACAAGTCATGGTGATCACCCATGACACCACTTGGAACTTTAATTCAATCAAAATCGTGTTTTAGCCATAACGGGTGATTCGTGGCTCGGATTTAGATGACCCGAACATGAAAGTTCGTCCCACCATTAATCCTAACACACTAACACACCCTAAAGTCACCAAATATGGTCACAAAGTCAGACCAAACCTGGTTCATATCAATATCACATTTCAATTTCAACAAAATACCATTTTGATCATATCTAGGGTTCCGGGAATCGAAACGACATGAATCCGGAGTCTAAAGTTAATGTCTTGATGAGAGGAACTCATCTAGATACTTTATTTTAACTTTTATAACAGTCACAATATCAGAAATACACGAATTAGCTGCTGTCCCAATTATATCAAACCGAAAACATATGTATTTGAGTAATTCTATGCATACAAACACCATTACAACAACAAGTAATCATCATAATATTAATATACAATCAAAATACAGAAAAATAATGAAAAATCAAAAGTTCTAGGGTTAGGGTTTATACCCTAATCAATAATCAACAAGTATAATCGCGTAGAGAACGGAATGAGGAACGCGTTGATGTATAACAATGGATGATTCAAGCTATGATTTGATGAAGGATGATGATGTTGGTGGTGTTGATGCCATCGCCCAAAAAAAAAGAAAGGGAGGAAGGAGAGCAAAATTAGGTTAAAGGGTTTTGATGAAGTGAAATTTAAATTGAAAAAAAAAAGATAAAAAGCAAAGGGAGTACTCCCCTCCCTTGCTTCGGCCGAAATTGGGATGGGGTGGGCCCCATAGTGGGCCAAACTTGTAACTTGATAATTCCTTGTGGCCCGAAAACCCGAACGAAACCCAAAACGCGAAAACACGCTTACGCGATTAAAAATTCGGAGAGATAACAAATACGCGACGAAAAATAAATATAAATAATTTATATAATAATATGACCTTAAAATATCATATTTAAAATAATTAAAATTTAAATATCCCAAAAACTCGACTGTTGGTTTGAAAACCGAAAAGATTCGCCGGATAAAAATCCGCGACACGTAGAAACGTATAATTTAAAATATGAATACAAATATTCACATAACACATAATAATTAATATATTGTTATGAAAATAATAATATAGGTCATAGAAATGACGTAGCACAAATAACAGTTAACGGTCGTTAAATAATTAACGGTAAAAGATAACGGAAAAAGTAGGGTCGTGACATACGGGTTCTATTTAGAACTTTCAAGAAAATGAGAGAAAAAGGCTGACTCCAAGCTTATATATTAGTGTTAAACATAATACCCCATCACACACGGGTATTTACCAGTTATCTGATATCTTTCGTACGTAGTTTGGTGACCCAAAGTCCAATTTAAATAAACAAACTTGTTCTGTGCCCCTTGTCACAAACTGGTCTTAACCAAATACACAAATAATTATAAACATATAATTATTAAAATCACTAATTAATTCCATGCAAGGGAAATTTGATCATTTTCACCTAGGCCCGATCTCAGGATGTTACAACGGGAGTTCATTGTGGTTGTATGTTTGCGGTCTCGAGGCAAGTGTTTTTCAGTTGCCCGGCGTGCGATTTTGTGTATGGTTTATGATGGTTTGGGTGGCCGCGGTTGGCTGTGAGAGAGGTTCACGCTTGCAGGCTTCAGTGTAACATCCCAAACCAATAACCAATTGATTTCGCGAAACAATTTTTTATTTTTTTTTATATACAGAGGAGTGCGCCACGCGCACCACCATAGGGTGCGCAGCGCGCACAGGCCCCAATTCAGTTCTGTCCGAATTTGCAAATTTTCAAATAAAGATCTCCCACTTCCCGACATAATTAGACGAAACGCTTTTCACAACATGTTCTAATATGGAAAACTCATACGATTCAAACATAAAATGAGTTTTACAAAACGGGGCCCACATCGGCCGTTTTACGAGTTTCATACAAAAGTTCGAGTTTCGACCACACTAGTTTAAATTCCAAACGACACTATGAGCATGGTGTTTGGGGTTAAACTACCCAAATCTCGGTCAAACTCCAAAAGCTATCACATCCCAAAAGCGTCCCCTAAACAACAAGCGGGATCTCTAATCCAATAGAAGGCCCTTACCCTTGTCAACGCCGGAGCCTATAAAAAGATAAACAATGAGAGGGTAAGCAAAACTTAGTGAATTCAATAATTATACCCATATATATATATATAATATACCTACTTGCAATCACTTACACATATACCGCATACACGCTAGCAATACAATTAGCATACCATCTCAAGTACAAAGCTAATAATCTCCAACAAACCGATACTAGCGTAATCAAAAACATGTAATCGACATAATATAATATGCTACAAAACAATACACAACCATGGTTAACCATTCTCGCGTCATGGTGCTACCGGCTCTTTGGTTCACACCATACGCATTTGTCATGATGCTACCGGCTCTTTGGTTCACATCACAACTCGAGTCATACTCACGCTAGAGTGCTACCAGCTCTTTGGTTCACACTCTAACAACGCTAAGGTGCTACCGGCTCTTTGGTTCACACCTTAACAAATCGTGCTATAGCGCTACCGGCTCTTTGGTTCACACTATAACACACGTACTATGATGCTACCGGCTCTTTGGTTCACATCATAGCACGCTCGCATATACTATGGCACTACCGGCTCTTTGGTTCATACCATAGCATACTGATAATGCTAAAAACGAACATATATTTCATAGCATTATTCCTCAAGAAAGACAAGCTTTTAGTTGCAATTGTTCTATTTACAAGTGATATTCGTTTAAATAATAAAAGGTGAAGACAAAAGATAGATTTGACGAATTAAAGACGCAAACGACCAAAAAGCTCAAAAGTACAAAATACAATCAATGATGTTCCAATTATTGATAAGAAACGTCTCAAAATTACAAGAGTACAAGATTCAAAACGCAAAGTACAAGATATTAAATTATTCGCAAGGACGTTCGAAAATCCAGAACCGGGACCAGAGTCAACTCTCATCGCTCGACGCAACGGACTAAAAAATTACAAGTCAACTATGCACATAAATATAATATAATATTTAAATAATTACTAAAATTATTTATATATTATATTTATTTATATAATCGTCGGCAAACAAAGAGCCAAAGTTGAGTGAGCTGTAAAATGGAACTTCGCGACTTGCGGAGTTCGAAGACCAAATGGGCCGCGACTCGCGGAGCCCCCAATTTTGAAACAGCCTATAAAAGCAACGCAGTTCGACGAGTAAAAATCATCAATAAATCAATCTCTCTCTATATATGTATACGTAAATATTTATATTTATATTTTAATTTTAATTTTATATCCTAATAATAAGGGTATGTTAGCGAATGTTGTAAGGGTGTAAGTCGAAATTCTGTCCGTGTAACGCTACGCTATTTTTAATCATTGTAAGTTATGTTTATATTATTTTCATTAATGTCTCGTAGCTAAGTTATTATTATGCTTATTTAATACCGAAGTAATCATGATGTTGGGCTAATTACTAAAATTGGGTAATTGGGCTTTGTACCATAATTGGGGTTTGGATAAAAGAACGACACTTGTGAAAATTAGACTATGGGCTATTAATGGGTTTTATATTAACTAAACAATACCTTGTTAATTTAATATACAAACTTATAATTCGACGTATTTATATATAACCACATACGCTTGACTGGGTACGGTGGGCGGGATATCTATAAATACCAATAATTATTCATTTTACCGGACACGGAACTGGATTAATAGTTAATAGACTTGTTGAACCAGGGGTGAATTACATTCAAGGGTAATTGGTGTAATTGTTAACAAAGTAGTAAAACCTTGGTTTACACGCAGTCGATAACCTGGTGTATTCATTAAACAAAGTATTAAAATCTTGTTACAATTCGAATCCCCAATTAATTGGAATATTTGACTTCGGGAATAAGAATAATTTGGCGAAGGCTTTCGCTCTTTATATTTATGACTGATGGACTATTATGGACAAATCCGTATGGACATATTAAATAATCCAGGACAAAGAACAATTAACCCATGAGCATAAAACTAAAAATCAACACGTCAAACATCATGATTACGGAAGTTTAAATAAGCATAATTCTTTTATTTCATATTTAATTTCCTTTATTTTATATTTAATTGCACTTCTAATTATCGCATTTTTATTTATTGTTATTGTATTTAATTGCACTTTTAATTATCGTACTTTTTAATTATCGCAAGTTTATTTTATCGCACTTTTATTATTCGCAATTTCATTATCGTTATTTACTTTACGCTTTAAATTAAGTCTTTTATTTATTTAATATTTTACATTTGGTTTTAACTGCGACTAAAGTTTTAAAATCGACAAACCGGTCATTAAACGGTAAAAACCCCCCCTTTATAATAATAATATTACTTATATATATATATTTGTATTTTTATAAATTAAACTAATATAGCGTTAAGCTTTGATTAAAAGATTTTCCCTGTGGAACGAACCGGACTTACTAAAAACTACACTACTGTACGATTAGGTACACTGCCTATAAGTGTTGTAGCAAGGTTTAAGTATATCCATTCAATAAATAAATAAATATCTTGTATAAAATTGTATCGTATTTAATAGTATTTCCTGCTAAAATTTAATAGTATTTTATACCCCTTAGCTTTGACATCAAGTATTTTTGGCGCCGCTGCCGGGGAACAATCTAGCTTAAAAGCCGGAAGCGCAACGCTAATAAATATAAAAAAAAAATATTTTTTACTAATATAAAAAAATACGCTTTTTTAAAAATACGTTTTAAATATTCGAAAATATAAAAAGAAAAACAAAAATATAAATATTTTTAAGAGTTTATTAAATATTTAAGTTTTATAAAGTTTCTTTATTTTTATTTTATAAAAATATAAGTTTTATTTAAATATTTTGTGTTTATTTAGAACATAAAATTAAAAACCGAAAAAAAAAATAAATAAATATATAAATCTAGTTTTAAGATTTTTATTATAAAGTATTTCTATTTTTATTTTAGTTTTTAAAACATAAGTTTTTATTTAGTTTTTATAAATATTTTATTTAAATATTTAAACAGAAAATATAAAAAAAAAGTAAAACGTCGAATTTAAATCAGCCTGTCAACTGAAATTCCAAACCCCGCGACTTGCGGCGTTTGTAGCCACGAGGCACCGCGACTCGCGGAGCCGTCTGACACGGGCCACACAGAAGCCCTAATTCGCATTAATTACGGATAATTATTAATTATAATTAATTTTAAACCCTAATTAGGTTTAGATTTTAATATTATTTAGTTTTACTTTTTATTTAATTTGTATTTTAGTTTATTTAGATTATTTAAATTACAAAATTAATAGTTTTATAAAATAAATAATATAAAAATAATATTTTTATAAAAATTGTAATTTTTACAACTTTTAGTATATTTTTATATTTTGTCCCTTTTTAATTGTTTTAGCGTAATATTTGTGTTTTTCGTTCATATTTAGTTTTAAACTTAGTTTTTGCCATAGTTATTTTTATTTATAGATTTTTAGGCCTTGCCGTAAAATCCTTTAAGTGCTTTTTCTTTAGACTAAGATTTAGGTGCTTTAGAATTTTGCGACGCCTTTTTAAGTTTTAGTACCTTTTTAAGTTATTGACTTTTTAAGTTTCAACGCGCTATTTTCTTATTTTTATTTTTCGACGCCTTTTACCTATGTATCAATTATCACTCCAATTAGTAATCTCAATTTGCGATTATAATTTTAAGTTAGTGATAGTAATAAGGTTGGGTTAGTCGAGTGTTTTTAAGTTCTATAAGTTTTTTTTTTCTTTCTTATTTTTCGACGCCTTTTATTTTTCAATCCTTCTCTTTTTCGATCTTTTTCGACGCACTCTTTTTCTTTCTTATTTCTCGCTATTCTAGTTTTTAGGACATAGATTTTTTTTTTCTACTTCTTATCTAAATTTCTTAAAATTACGAAAATTTATTTTAAGTGGTTAAATTGATAGACATCAAAATTTTCTGGAGTAATAGTTGGATTTGTACGTGGACCGGGTTATTGGAGCCAAACAGTCCTCAATTATATTGAGACCAAACGAATCCTGCCCCTCTGCTGCATCTTTTGGTTATTCGAAACGTGGGCAAAATCAGAAAAGTCTATTAATTGGATAACTTATATAATTTTTCTTTCCTTTTAAAAACTAATAGGATATTCAGTGAATGCACCGAGCAAGACGTTCACCACCTTTTGTACGTCACCACCTGTAACTAGATCAAGATATCTAGCTAATATTGTCGCCGTTGATAATCCATTTTTTGAACCCGACCTCACAATTGAGAATCCGGAGAATATTCAGGGACGATTCGTAGATCCTGAACCATTAATTTTTCCTCCGGAACCACCAATCATTCAAACAGAGATTGTTGAGGAACGAACCATTAAATCAGAATCCTCTAGTGATTCCGATTCAACAAATTCAATTATGGAGAATCTGGAACCTTTAAGTATGGAAGACCGAATGAGAGCTAAACGCACTGGCCAAGGTCACGCAATTACTCATCCAGACATTAATGCGCCAGATTATGAAATCAAAGGACAAATTCTACACATGGTGACTAATCAATGCCAATTTAGTGGTGCGCCGAAGGAAGATCCAAATGAACATCTTCGTACCTTTAATAGGATCTGAACTCTATTTAAAATAAGAGAAGTTGAGGATGAACAGATATATCTCATGTTATTTCCCTGGACTTTAAAGGGAGAAGCCAAAGATTGGTTGGAATCGTTACCTGAAGGGGCGATCGATACATGGGACGTTTTAGTTGAAAATTTTCTTAAACAATTCTTTCCGGCATCTAAAGCCGTAAGACTTCAAGGAGAAATTGTTACGTTCACACAGAAACCGAATCAAACTCTATATGAGGTGTGGACAAGATTTGGAAAGTTATTAAGAGGATGTCCGCAACATGGTTTAGACACCTGTCAAATAGTACAAATATTCTACCAAGGATGCGACATCACTACAAGAAAAGACATCGATATAGCAGCTGGTGGTTCTATTATGAAGAAAACCGAAACTGATGCTTATAAAATTATTGATAACACTGCTTCCCACTCACATGAGTGGCACCAAGAAAAAGATATCGTTAGATCATCTAAAGCAGCTAGAGCCGATTCTAGCCATGACTTAGATTCCATTTCCGCAAAGATAGATGTTGTCGAGAGACGAATGGAAAAGATAACTAAGGATATTCACTCAATACGAATTAGTTGTGAGCAGTGTGGAGGACCACATTTGACAAAAGATTGTCTCGGTATTGAACTAACAATGGAACAAAGAGAGAATGTTTCATATCTAAACCAAAGGCCTAGAAATAATTATCAGAATAATTATCAACCGCCAAGACCGATTTACAATCAAAATCAGAATTATAACCGAAATATTCCATACAACAACCAACAAGGTCCTAGCAATCAACAAGTATCTAATAATACTTACAACCAGCAAAGACCTAATTTTCAAAACAAACCACCACAAACCGATGATAAAAAGCCAAATTTAGAAGATATGATGACGAAGCTAGTTGAAACTCAAACGCAGTTTTTCACATCTCAGAAACAAACTAATGAACAAAATGCTCAAGCATTTAGAAATCAACAAGCTTCTATTCAAAATTTAGAATAAGAAGTAAATAACCTAGCAAGGTTAATAGGTGAAAGAAAACCGGGAAGTTTACCTAGTGATACAAATGCAAACCCCCGGAATGAAACAGCTAAAGCCATTACCACAAAAAGTGGTACAACACTTAAACCACCTGAAATACCTGTAACTTCTGATGAAGCTATTCCTACTCCACAAGAACCACAACCTGATCAAGATAAGGAAAAAGAACTGGTAGTTGAAAAGGTTAATGAAGATAACATAGTTAAGGCTAAACCTTATGTTAAACCATACGAACCACCACTTCCTTACCCGAGTAAAATGAAGAAAGAGAAACTTGAAGCCGAGCAATCCAAATTCTTGGATATGTTTAAACAGATAAATGTAAATCTTCCTTTCATTGATGTGATTTCAGGAATGCCTAGATATGCTAAATTCTTGAAAGATCTAATCTCGAATAGAAAGAAAATGGAAGAACTCTCGGCTGTTACTATGAACGCTAATTGTTCAGCAGTGCTGTTGAATAAGATACCAGAAAAATTATCTGATCCAGGAAGTTTCACAATTCCATGTTTTCTGGGTAGTCTTAGTTCAATAGAAGCATTGGCAGACTTAGGTGCTAGTATAAATTTAATGTCGTTTTCACTATACACTAAACTAGACCTTGGAGAATTGAAACCAACAAGAATAAGCATACAACTAGCCGATAGATCAATAAAATATCCTAGAGGGATAATGGAGAATATGCTAGTTAAAGTTGGTACTTTAGTATTTCCAGTAGATTTTGTTGTTCTAGACATGGAAGAAGATTCTCAAGTTCCTCTCATATTAGGAAGACCATTCTTAAACACGGCTAAAGCAATGATAGACGTGTTTGGTAAGAAATTGACCCTAAGTATAGAGGACGAGAGTGTTACCTTTTCAGTTGATAGAGCAATGCAACAACCGCAATCTGCAGATGATACATGTTATTATATTCAAACTATAGATTCACATACAGAATTGTTAGAAGAATTTCCAAAATTACAAGGAACCGGAGAATGTTCTTTAGGAGAAGGTAATGAACAAATTGATGAAGCTGAAATGTTAGCTACACTTATAGCTAATGGATATGAACCAACAACAGAAGAAATTCAAATGCTAAAAGAAGAAGACAGATATCAATATAAATCATCGATAGAAGAACCACCGAAATTAGAGTTAAAGCCACTTCCAAACCATTTGGAATATGCTTATTTACATGGTGAATCTGAATTACCTGTAATAATATCATCTTCTCTTACTGAAAATGAGAAATCTCAACTCATTTCTGTGTTAAAAGCTCATAAACCAGCCATTGCATGGAAGATTCATGATATTAAAGGAATAAGTCCTTCGTATTGCACACATAAAATCCTTATGGAAGAAGGTCATAAAACGTATGTGCAATGCCAACAAAGATTAAATCCGAATATGCAAGATGTTGTTAAAAAGAAATAATTAAACTGCTAGATGCAGGTTTAATTTATCCAATTTCTGATAGTCCATGGGTAAGCCCAGTTCAATGCGTGCCTAAGAAGGGTGGCATGACTGTCATTACAAATGAAAAAAATGAGCTTATTCCTACTAGGACTGTAATAGGATGGTGTGTATGTATTGATTATAGAAAATTAAATGACGCCACCAGAAAAGATCACTTTCCCTTACCTTTCATTGATCAAATGTTGGAAAGATTAGCCGGAAATAGTTACTATTGTTTTCTTGATGGATTTTCTTGATATTTTCAAATTCCAATAGCACCCGAAGATCAAGAGAAAACCACGTTCACGTGCCCTTATGGTACTTTTGCTTACAAACATGCCATTTGGACTTTGCAATGCCCCTGCAACCTTTCAAAGGTGTATGATGGCAATTTTTCACGACATGATAGAAGAATGCATGGAAGTTTTCATGGATGACTTTTCAGTCTTTGGTGATACATTTGAATCATGTCTAGCTAATCTTGAACGAATGCATATTAGATGCGAACAATCAAATCTAGTTCTTAATTGGGAGAAATGTCATTTCATGGTTAAAGAAGGCATCGTTCTTGGACATAAAATTTCAAAAGAAGGAATTGAAGTGGATAGAGCTAAAGTAGATGTAATTGCTAAACTTCCACATCCCACCAATGTTAGAGGAGTTAGGAATTTTCTAGGGCATGCCGGTTTTTACCGACGTTTCATAAAAGATTTTTCTAAAATTGTCACTCCTATGAATAAACTCCTAGAAAATGATGCTCCATTCATCTTTTCAGATGAATGTATCAAATCTTTTAATATTCTTAAAGAGAAACTCACTAATGCGCCGATCATGATAATACCAAATTGGAATCTACCGTTTGAACTAATGTGCGATGCAAGTGATTTTGCAATGGGAGCCGTTTTAGGACAAATGATTGAAAAACGATTTCAACCTATTTATTACGCTAGTAAGACGTTACAAGGAGCACAAACAAATTACATAACTACTGAAAAAGAACTCCTTGCTATTGTCTTTGCTTTTGACAAATTTCGTTCATATCTCGTTCTAGCAAAAACGGTTGTCTATACCGACCATTCTGCTCTTAGATACCTATTTTCGAAACAAGATGCTAAACCAAGATTAATCCATTGGATCTTACTCTTACAAGAGTTCGATATTGAAATTCGAGATAAAAGAGGAGCAGAAAATCTCGCCGCTGATCATCTTTCTCGTCTTGAAAATCCCGAATTAGAAGTTCTAAATGAATCGGCCATACAAGACAACTTTCCTGATGAATATCTATTGAAGATAGATTATAATGAAATACCATGGTTTGTAGACTATGCAAACTACTTAGTATGTGGATTCCTTGAAAAAGGATTATCGTACCAAAAACGAAAGAAATTCTTTAGTGATATAAAACACTATTTCTGGGAAGATCCACATCTATTTAAAAGTTGTCCAGATGGAATAATACGCCGATGTGTATTCGGAGATGAAGCTAGTAAAATTTTAAACCATTGTCACACAGGACCAACAGGAGGGCATTATGGGCCTCAACTAACAGCAAGAAAAGTTTAAGAAGCTGGATTCTATTGGCCTACAATTTACAAAGATGCACACCTTCTTTGCAAATCCTGTGATGCTTGTCAAAGGGCCGGAAAAATAAGTCAACGTGATGAAATGCCACAAAATGTCATTCAAGTATGTGAAGTATTTGACATTTGGGGTATTGACTTTATGGGTCCATTTCCAAAATCTCATAATAATCTCTATATTCTCGTAGCCATTGATTATGTATCTAAATTGGCCGAAGCACAAGCTCTCCCAACTAACAATGCACGAGTTGTAGTTAACTTTTTAAAACGTCTTTTTGCAAGGTTTGGAACACCGAAAGCTTTAATAAGTGATCGGGGAACTCATTTTTGTAATAATCAACTTGAGAAAGTTCTCAAAAGATATGGAGTAACTCATAAAATCTCCACCGCATATCATCCACAAACAAGTGGACAAGTTGAAAATACCAACCGAGCTTTAAAACGTATTCTAGAAAAAACCGTAGGATCAAATCCGAAGGAATGGTCCATTAAATTGGAGGATGCACTCTGGGCTTTTAGAACAGCCTACCAAAACTCCAATTGGAACCACACCTTTCAGACTCGTCTATGAAAAAGCATGTCATCTTCCAGTAGAAATTGAACACAAAGCATTTTGGGCTTTGAAGACATGTAATCTTGATTTACATGAAGACGGACGTCTACGATTAAGTCAACTAAACGAATTAGAAGAATTAAGACATGAAGCATACGAAAATTCGTTAATCTATAAGGAAAGAACGAAGAAATGGCATGATAAAAGAATCAGAAGTTTAAAAGAATTTAAAGAAGGAGACAGAGTTCTTCTTTTCAATTCACGATTCAAGCTATTTTCTGGAAAATTGAAATCAAGATGGTCTGGACCATTCATAGTCAAAAGAGTTTTCCCATACGGAACGATAGAATTAATAAATTCAAATGAGATTGAATTTAAGGTTAATGGTCATAGAGTTAAACAGTACATAGATAGTCCAATGGAAGTTGACAATGAAGTTAATCACAATTTCGATACCACAGCTAACTAAGTGTGGGGAGAATCAAGTCTTTAAAGGATAATATGTATTTCTGTTAGAGTTAGATTGTCTGTTTTCGTGTAGTTCTCGAAAATGGAACCCGAATGGTCTTTCCCTAGCAGACCCTAAAGAACTAGTCTTCTCCCCCCATTCTGAATTTTTATTTTTTTTAGGTTTTTACGAAATGAAAACTTCCTGTGAACTAAACCATGGTCTAATGCTACACGCTTTGATCACTAAACGTAATAATGACACACTTCCGAGTGAAATAGTATCAGTAATCAGAGAAAGATTGGACGGAGTAAGAAAAGAATCCAGATGCGAAGATAATAAGTTATAATTTGGTAAAGGAAAATCAAAATCCGCAGCGAAAAGAAGAGCACGACACCTAGAAAGATGTCACAAATGCGGAAAATGGTCACATAGAGGTAAATGTTCAAATAATCAAACCTATTCAAACACCGAATTTGTTACTTTATGCAGAGACGGACCGTTCATATGTTTAGAAGAAAAAACACTGAATGCTCGAGGTTACGCCTATGTAGCTATGGAAAACCAATTAAACCGACTATCTTATGAATGTGATAGATCATATAACTAAGAATACTATCTCACAGGTAAGTCTGTACCGTTTTTATTTTTTAATTTTTTATTTTTAACCTTTTGATAATAAACGCTAATTTGTTCGCTATAAAGTATTAAATTGGTATTGAATAAAATTAGGTTTGGCGACCGAAATTATTGATATCATTCAAAAATTTATTACATCACTGCGAAATTTAACATTTATTCTTAAGGTATAAATATCTTTAATCAATCAACCCAAAATATTTCAAAAATTCGTCATGAGTTAAATTAGGTCATGGAACCGAAATTACTTTACCGAAAAGAGGGGCGTATATTTTTGATAATATTTGATTGATTAAAGTGGGATAAAAGCCAAAAAGATTTTTAATTTTATTTTTACCATATTTTTAAAATTAATACATAAATATTAATTTAATATTGCAAACTTATTTAAAATTGTAAATATTTGAATATTTAATATAGGTTTGTATGTATAAAAACAAAAATATAAATTAAGTTTGGTGTGAATTTTTAATTTTATGCATTTTAAATTTAAGTTTGGAGTGAATTTAAAAACAAAAATTTACTTTATTTTGCAAAGTTAAAAATATGATTTTTAAAATTCGTCGTAAGTTGAAGACTAGGTCGTTGAACCGAAATTGCTTTACCCGAGGGAGGGACGAGAACTTTTATTATCATTATTTTTAATCTTATTGAATTAAAGTATGCCAAAAACATTATAAAAAAAACCCAAAAATCTTAGCTTTTAAAACAATCGCTACAAAAAGACAAATTTTAAAATTTTGTCGAAGGACGGACTAGGACATCGATCCGAAACGACCTCGTCCTAAAACAAAGGAAAACAAAATTTTAAATTTATTTTATATTTGTTTTATAAGTTAAGGCTTATTTAAAAAAAAAAAATCACCGCGACTCGCGGAGCTTGCGAAATTCAGAAAAAAAAATAAAAACGCTGTAAACAGATCAGTTGCACACTACCACTCACAAAATACTGCGAAAAACACCCAAAAACACACACGAAATTCGCAAATTTTCACCATTTTTCATCAAATCTTTCACAAAATCATGTTGAGAAGGATGCTATCAAAGAATTACTCAAGAAAAACGGTAAATTTCTACACCTAAACACCATTTAATCTGAAAATTAATGTTCTTGAGCAATTTTATACCCAATTCAATTTTGATGATTTTTAGTGTAATTATGCTTAAATTGTTTATGTATTATGCTTGTATAACCTAGATTGATGCTATTTAACATGATTAGAAGCCTTAAACTTCAAATTTTGAGTAATCTAGGGTTTGTGTTCTTGAGCAATTTGGGGCTTTTTGATATAAACAGGTTATGGCCGATTTTTGTCATGAATTGTTGCTAAATTGAGTAGTGTAACATGTTTAGGTAGTTAAATGATCCAAACTTTGAGCCTAAACATGATTTTGAGAATTAAAGTGGACTTTTTCAAGTCTAAAATTCATGAACTTGATTTTTGAGAGATAATGCCATTTGGAACTTGTTTAATTGCTAGTAATGATTATTTTGACATATTATTTGAGTTGAATACTTATGAACTTAGCGAACATTTTCGTATATGCTTATTTGAAAAAGTGTAGATTTGATAAAAATATGAAAATGAGCATAAGTTTGATATAAATTGGACATGTCATTGTAATTATTTTGATTGATGATTTTGCTGACACTAATGCATATTTGGATGCACAAAAATTGTGTTTGATGTGTTTTGCAGACTAAAAGGGGTGAATCTTCATCCCAAGCTCGCAATGCTCCTCCTGAGAATGCGGAACAACAGGATGTTGATAGCTATTATAAACAAGATATACCTCATCCAGTCATGACATTTTTAGATATGCACTTGGAAGATTTGCACCCGAACTTGAGATTTGACAGACGTTGGATAGATTATCCAAAATACCAAAGGGGTTTGCATACTCTTCATTCTAAAGCTGTTGAAGTACCTAGGGTAATAGAATGGGCACCGTTAGAAGCTGTAGAATTAGCCGGGCCAATTAGGGAATTACTTACACAGAGGTATGGTAATTCTACTTTTAACGATTGGGTACGTTTATTCAACATGCGTAGACCTGTATATAAAGTATGGTGTGAAGAATTATTGTGTTGTATAGAAATAAATGATCGGGTAGTTAGTTTAACCGATCGATCTTTTATTAGATTTTTGTTAGGAGGTTCGATGCGCCACATGTCTTTACTAGACATGGCTCAGGCTTTACGTATATATACGCCTGAGGAGTTAGCATCTGCCGATTGTAGAGGGTTGATACTAAATGGTAGAAAGATAGACAAAAATTTTGATACGCATGGTGTATGGAGTCAAATGACTAGCCATCACCGATTTAAAGGGGGAAATTACTCTTATTTGGATATAGATAGAGCAGAGTTAAGAGTAATTCATAGGTTTTTAGCCAATTCGATTACACAACGAGGTAAGAACAAGGAAAAGGTAAATGAACAGGATTTGTTTTACCACATGTGTATTCGAGACCCACAAAGCGCTGTAAGTATACCTTATTGTGTGGGCTATTATTTATCAGCTATGGTTAGGGGGATGAGACCGCATAGCATAATAGGAGGTGGTATATTTATTACTTTGATTGCTGAATATCTCGGTGTGGATATAAGTCGGGGGGGATTATTAGTCGAAGAACCAGAACCCCGCGATACAATAGGTTTAAATGTATACCATGGTGCGAAGGTTTTGAAGAGGCGAAATAACGCCGCAGTACAATACCATGGTAGACATCCACAGGTTGAGAGAAACCAACAGCCAGGTAATGTGGGAGGAGGAAATGAAATGACAGAAATGCAAAGGTTTATAGCTTCACAAGAGTATGAAAATGCAAAATATCGAGCATTTGAAGATTGGCAAGTTCATCAAAACCAAATCATAGCTCATTGCCAACATGTAGGTAGAAACTATATTCCTACTCCATCGCCCGTATTTCCTCCCTGGTCTATAGAGATCCAACCACCGTATCCTACGTATAACCCAGTCGAAGCATTTTATAACACATATGGTTATGCATGAAACCCCTACTGGTATCAGTATCATCCCTAGTCTACTTATTTTTATTTATTTTATAATTTGTAATGTTGATACATTTAATACTTATGTTGGAATTGTATTAGTTTTTATAATTTCCAAATTTTTATTTTTAGATTTTAATAATGTTTGAATGTGGGGTAATATACCAAACTTCAAAAATATGTATATATGTTTGCAGTTTATCTTATGTACACAACAGGGTAAAACAACGCATTTTCAAAGACTGGCATTAAGTTCAGCAAAAGCAACTAATTTTGACGACAAGATGCAAAATAAATGTGATATAACAACAAGACGGAATGAACAAATGATGTGCACCATTTATCATTCAACACAAACACAAATATGTTTGGAAACTTTGGTAAAATTTAATCATTTTCACACAAATCACCCTCAATAATTTAAATTGTTACTGATTTCTTGCAAATGAGGGCATTGCAAGATCTTAAGTGTGGGAAGGGGTTAAATTCTTTCGGATTTTAAAATGTTTACTTTATACACTTGGTTACCATTAGAAATACTAGTAAAGCAGTAGTTGTATTAGAATCTAGTGCTCTCTGATAATAAAGAACAGTCCTAGTCTTATATACTGACTACCCAATTCTAGTAAAAAAATTTAAAATTTTCAATTAAATAAACTCAAAATCATGTTTATACATATTTATGAACGATAAAACTAGGTTTTAACACCGAAATTATTGTTACCTCGGAAATGACATAAATTGAGAAACAAACCAATATGTTAAAATTCATTTAAAATGGAATAGAGGACAATAAAAAGGAAAATAAAAGCCAAGTGTGGGAAAATTTACCAAGATATTTTAAACATTTGTCACATATTTCTGTAACAAATAACCGAAAATACTTTTTACCCGATGAAAGAAAAGAAGAGATGGATCTACATGATGAATCAATTCCATCATTAAAAGGAAGTAAAGTCTTCCGAAAAAGAAACGCGCTTCTTGATTTAGGTCAGGAAGTTGTCGTCCAGACCAGCTGTAGGTTGACGAAAAATCTAGAAAAGTCATCACTAAAATCAGCAGGAAATCCACGGACCTCAGTATAAAACAGGGTCGCCAAGTGGTCAGATTTATCCTAACCATGAGAAGAATTTATCTCGTAAAATGGGGGGCACCGTGCAAATTAGCTGGATAAGACTAATGAATCAGATCCCAGAAAGGATAATCTCCTTAAAGATTAAAAATCAGCTTTTAAGACTGATATTACTCAATCCTAGAGATTGGCCTTAAAGATTGAGAATTACAAACTCATAGAATTCAATGATATCTAAACTCGAGCTTGAACGAGAAAATATTTTGATCAAATTATAAACCGATTTGTTTTCTGAAAACCCATTTTCAATGCGTTCATTACCATTGAACGTAAAATCCTAGGAATTCACCTGAAATCCATTAGGTCACCTGAACCAAATCGGGTGTCAACCGTAAGAACGGTGGTTGCATAGCATGGTCAAAGACAGGACCTTGTGCCAGACCGAAAAATCATAAGGGTGAGCTTTACTATTGCTCCTACCAAGGATAGTAATTGCGTCCGACACGTTATAGACCATAATTAAAAGCATGTCAGGGGACATCGCCTTAACATTTGCTTGTTCAATGCTTTCCTTTACAACCGGACGGTAGTTTACCGAAAGGTAATATACGGAGCAAGTATACTGGACGTGTTGCTTTCCTAATACAAGGTTAGCAAGTGGGTGACACAAAACCGCAAGTTTTGAGCTAAAATTTTCAAATCTGAAACCCACCAAACCCACAAAAATATTTTGCAAACACCGGTGAAGGTTTATTCCGGAAAACTTATCTAGGGGAAAAACTAGATTTAATTTTCAAAAGATCAAATGTTTTCATAAAGATCCAATTTCCTTAATGGATCTAAATTTTTATAGTCATGTGAGACTGTAAACCATATAGTTACTACCATTGTTTATACCGTCGTATAGAAATCACTGATGTACAAAGTGTGAAGAATAAAGAAGTGATTCTAGTATTTCAAGACTATATTGCTTGAGGACAAGCAACGCTCAAGTGTGGGAATATTTGATAATGCTAAAAACGAACATATATTTCATAGCATTATTCCTCAAGAAAGACAAGCTTTTAGTTGCAATTGTTCTATTTACAAGTGATATCTTTTAAATAATAAAAGGTGAAGACAAAAGATAGATTCGACGAATTGAAGACGCAAACGACCAAAAAGCTCAAAAGTACAAAATACAATCAATGAGGTTCCAATTATTGATAAGAAACGTCTCAAAATTACAAGAGTACAAGATTCAAAACGCAAAGTACAAGATATTAAATTATTCGCAAGGATGTTCGAAAATCCGGAACCGGGACCAGAGTCAACTCTCAATGCTCGACGCAACGGACTAAAAAATTACAAGTCAACTATGCACATAAATATAATATAATATTTAAATAATTACTAAAATTATTTATATATTATATTTATTTATATAATCGTCGGCAAACAAAGAGCCAAAGTTGAGTGAGCTGTAAAATGGAACTCCGCGACTTGCGGAGTTCGAAGACCAAATGGGCCGCGACTCGCGGAGCCCCCAATTTTGAAACAACCTATAAAAGCAACGCAGTTCGACGAGTAAAAATCATCAATAAATCAATCTCTCTCTATATATGTATACGTAAATATTTATATTTATATTTTAATTTTAATTTTAAATCCTAATAATAAGGGTATGTTAGTGAATGTTATAAGGGTGTAAGTCGAAATTCTGTCCGTGTAACGCTACGCTATTTTTAATCATTGTAAGTTATGTTTATATTATTTTCATTAATGTCTCGTAGCTAAGTTATTATTATGCTTATTTAATACCGAAGTAATCATGATGTTGGGCTAATTACTAAAATTGGGTAATTGGGCTTTGTACCATAATTGGGGTTTGGATAAAAGAACGACACTTGTGGAAATTAGACTATGGGCTATTAATGGGTTTTATATTAACTAAACAATACCTTATTAATTTAATATACAAACTTATAATTCGACGTATTTATATATAACCACATACGCTTGACTGGGTACGGTGGGCGGGATATCTATAAATACCAATAATTATTCATTTTACCGGACACGGAACTGGATTAATAGTTAATAGACTTGTTGAAACAGGGGTGAATTACATTCAAGGGTAATTGGTGTAATTGTTAACAAAGTAGTAAAACCTTGGTTTACACGCAGTCGATAACCTGGTGTATTCATTAAACAAAGTATTAAAACCTTGTTACAATTCGAATCCCCAATTAGTTGGAATATTTGACTTCGGGAATAAGAATAATTTGACGAAGGCTTTCGCTCTTTATATTTATGACTGATGGACTATTATGGACAAATTCGTATGGACATATTAAATAATTCAGGACAAAGAACAATTAACCCATGGGCATAAAACTAAAAATCAACACGTCAAACATCATGATTACGGAAGTTTAAATAAGCATAATTCTTTTATTTCATATTTAATTTCCTTTATTTTATATTTAATTGCACTTCTAATTATCGCATTTTTATTTATTGTTATTGTATTTAATTGCACTTTTAATTATTGTACTTTTTAATTATCGCAAGTTTATTTTATCGCACTTTTATTATTCGCAATTTCATTATCGTTATTTACTTTACGCTTTAAATTAAGTCTTTTATTTATTTAATATTTTACATTTGGTTTTAACTGCGACTAAAGTTTTAAAATCGACAAACCGGTCATTAAACGGTAAAAACCCCCCTTTATAATAATAATATTACTTATATATATATTTGTATTTTTATAAATTAAACTAATATAGCGTTAAGCTTTGATTAAAAGATTTTCCCTGTGGAACGAACCGGACTTACTAAAAACTACACTACTGTACGATTAGGTACAATGCCTATAAGTGTTGTAGCAAGGTTTAAGTATATCCATTCAATAGATAAATAAATATCTTGTGTAAAATTGTATCGTATTTAATAGTATTTCCTGCTAAAATTTAATAGTATTTTATACCCCTTAGCTTTGACATCACATACAAATAAATACATTACATACATATGAATATAATCATTCCACTCACCTTAATGATTTGGTGACGATTTATACCTCCACAAGCTTCAAAGCAAGGTACCTAATATAATAAGTACTCGATCAACAAACAAACTTGTTGGACTAAATACCAACACTTCACTCATGTGCATTTAATGACTTAAATGCATTAAATGCCCCATTTTCACCAAAACCGCCCTCTAAGGGTCAAGACCATCATTAATCACTTAAAAGCTAGTGATTAAGGTCCAACAACACTAACCATTACACAATTAGGGTATTTCATACCCATATTTCCCAATTAGGTTAATCATTAGCCTTTTGACTAATTTAAAGTCAACACACCCATTTCGGGTTATCTACTAACCCATCTAACACCCATTTACTAATTAACTAGGTGTGCTAGTGATTAATAACCAATTAGATCTCATAAACATCAATTAACATTTTGAAACCCTAGTTTAGTTACCATTGAGTCTTTATGACTCCATCGTACCCAAGAACACCCATAATCACCAATTATGGGTTTTATGTTCTTCATTTACCCAAACCCTAACCCTTACACAAAATCAAAGTAAGGAAATTAAAGTTAGAACGTACCACTACAACCACAACGGAGCTAGAGAGGAGATGAACAACTTTAATACCCGGACTTTGGTCCGAGAACAACTTCTTCCTCTTGGATTAAAGCTTTCTCACTCAAGAATCTCACTCTCTCTCTCTAAAATTAAAGTGATATGGATATGGTAGTTGAAAATGGAGTTAATGATACTCCACAACTGACCAACTGGCCTTTAACTCGTCCACAAGTGAAATTACCAAAATGCCCATCAAAATATCTGAATAAAAGAGCTGGATCCGGCTACAGTGAACAGTGCGCGGCGCGCACCCTTAGGTGTGCGCTGAGCGCACCTAGCCTAGCTCAGCTTCTGACTTCTGTTTGATTACACAACTTCACCCACACACTATGTACCATATATACCCTGCTGTACAATGAAGATTAGGGTCTTACAACTCTCCCCCACTTGATTCGGAGCGCGTCCTCGAAATCCAAGCCGCATGACAAGAGGGAAGACAAACCAACACGAATTCTTCGGGCTCCCAAGTAAATTCGAAACCTTTACTACGACGCCATTGAACTTTAAAAGTCCTAACCTCTTTATGTCTCAACCTTTTGACCTTCTCATCAAGTATGGCAATCGGCTCCTCAATATACTCTAACTTATTGTTTAGCTCAATCTCATCTAATGTTACCCACGATGAATCATCCGCAAGACACTTACGGAGATGGGAAACATGAAATGTATTATGGATCCCCGCAAGCTCTTCGCATAATTCCAAACGATACGCGACTTCACCGACACGAGCTAAAACCTTAAATGGCCCAATAAACCGAGGAGCCAACTTTCCCCGCTTTCGAAACCGAATAATACCCTTCCATGGCGAAACCTTAAGCATCACCATGTCACCTTCTTGAAATTCGATCATTCGTCTACGCTTGTCGGCATACAACTTTTGTCTATCTTGCGCCTTTTTCAAATGATCCCGAATCATGTCAATCTTACTATTCGTTTCTAAGACCAAATCGGTACTCCCGATTTCTTTTTGACCAACTTCACCCCAACAAATCGGAGTTCGACACCTCCGCCCATAAAGCATCTCGTAAGGTGGCATCCCGATACTAGTATGATAACTATTATTGTATGAGAATTCCACCAAAGGTAAGTGCTCATCCCAACTACCACCGAAATCACTAATACACGCCCGCAACATATCCTCTAATGTTTGATTCTTCGGTTTGACCGTCCGTTTGAGGATGATACGTCGTGCTCAATTTCAATTGTGTACCCATATCTTCATGACACTTTTCCCAAAACCGAGATGTAAAACGAGTATCTCGATCCGAAATAATAGATATAGGAACCCCATGTCGAGCGACTACCTCCTTGATAAACAATTTAGCCAAGGTTTTCGATGATATCACTTCCCGAATGGGAAGAAACAAGGCACTCTTCGTCAATCGATCAACTATCACCCAAATCGAATCGAATTGGGTTCTCGCCGTTTTAGGTAACTTTGTGATGAAATCCATGGTAATGTGCTCCCATTTCCACTTCGAGATTTCTAACGGTTATAACTTACCATATGGCTTTTGGTGTTCGGCTTTAACTTGGAAACACGTGACACATTGCTCAACATACTTAACAACATCACGTTTCATGCCCGGCCACCAATAATCCTTTCTCAAATCGAGGTACATTTTCGTCGCGCCCGGATGAACGGAATACTTTGACTTATGTGCTTCATCAAGTAGCACTCGTCGATAATCCCCCATCTTAGGCACCCACACTCTTCCTTGAAAAGACAACAAACCACGCGAACCCATAGTAATGAATTTCGATTGCCCCACAATCCGTTCCGCATGCTTGTTGTGAACGTTAGCTTCAATTTGAATCACACCAAGTTTCTCAAGAAAATCATTAGTAATAATCATACGTAACGATCCTACTCGTATCGCCGGATGTTGACTCTTTCGACTTAATGCATCCGCGACCACATTCGCCTTACCCGGATGATAAAGTATTTCACAATCGTAGTCTTTCACCACATCCATCCATCTACGTTGACGATAATTCAAATCTCTTTGATCAAAAAGATGTTTCAAACTCTTGTGGTCCGAATAAATCGTACACTTGACACCATACAAGTAATGGCGCGAAATTTTCAACGCATGAACAACCGCCGCCAACTCAAGATCATGAGTCGGATATCTCGTTTCGTGTTCCTTTAATTGTCGAGAGGCATAAGCGATGACTTTACCCCTTTGCATTAGAACACAACCGAGCCCATTTAAAGAAGCATCACAATAGACCGTCATGTCTTCCACCCCTTACGGCAAAACTAGCACCGGAGCTTGACACAACTTCTCTTTTAACAATTGAAAAGCAATTTCTTGCTCTTTCTCCCAATTAAATCTCGCATTCTTTCTCGTTAACTTCGTCAATGGAGAAGCGATCTTAGAAAAGTCTTGGATAAACCGACGATAATAACCGGCCAATCCGAGAAAACTTCGGATTTCCGTAGGCGTAGTCGGTCGTCCCCAACTCTTTACCGTCTATATCTTCCCCGGATCTACTTGAATACCATTTTGGTTCACAATGTGGCCAAGGAATTGAACTTCCCTTAGCCAAAATTCACATTTGGAGAATTTAGCATACAACTCCTCCTTCCGCAACGTCTTTAACACACTCCGCAAATGATGTTCATGTTCCTTCATACTCTTCGAATAGACAAGTATGTCGTCGATGAACACAATTACCGACTTGTCCAACATATGTTGGCACACTCGGTTCATAAGATCCATGAATGCCGCTGGTGCATTCGTAAGACCAAAAGGCATTACCACAAACTCAAAATGCCCATAACGCGTTCGAAAAGCCGTTTTCTCGATGTCTTCCTCACGGACCTGCATTTGGTGATAGCCGGACCGTAGGTCGATTTTAGAGAAATACGTTGCACCTTGGAGTTGGTCGAACAAATCGTCAATCCTAGGCAATGGATAACGATTCTTGATCGTCACTTTATTCAACTCCCGATAATCGATGCACATCCGCATACTACCATCCTTCTTCTTCACGAATAAAACCGGAGCGCCCCATGGCGAAGCACTCGGTCGAATAAAACCCTTTTCAAGTAGCTCTTGGGTTTGATTTAACAACTCTTGCATTTTCGTCGACGCTAAACGATAAGGAGTTTTAGCAATGGGGGTAGCCCCCGGAACCAACTCAATGCGAAATTCAACTTTTCTTTCCGCCGGAACACCCGTTAACTCATCCGAAAAAACGTCTTCAAATTCACTCACCACCGGAATTTCACGAATGGATGGTGGCTCATCTCGAGTATCAACAACATAGGCAAGAAAAGCCATGCCACCACCAACAAGGAAACGCCGTGCCCGTGCAAAAGTGCATATCGGCACAAGTCTTCTTCGTTTATCGCCATGAATAATTAACTCTCCCCCACTAGGGGTCTCCACTCGAATAGATTTTTCATGGCATGCAATATCGGCTCTATTATGATCGAGCCAATCCATACCAACAACGATATCAAAATCACCCAAAGTCATCGGGATGAGATCGATTTTAAAGTTTTTGACACCAAACACAACATTACAATTTTTACATACATCAACCACTAGCACCATCTTGCCATCCGCTATTTCAACTTCTACCGGACGACTTAACTTAGCTAACGGTTTATTAAGTTTGGGCACAAATTTTGGTGACACAAACAACAAGTTTGCACCACTATCAAAGAGTATCCTTGCGGGATTGGAATTAACCATGAAAGTACCTGAGATAACTTCGCTAGATTGCTTGGCCTCCTCATTGGTCATCAAATAATTTCGACCCCTAGCCGTACCCGCCGCCTTCTCTAGCCGCTTAACATTATCGTTGCGCAATTCGGGACACTCCGGCCTCTTGTGCCCCTCTTTGTTACAATTAAAACAAACGATTTTGTTGGAAGATGAGTTCGTACAATCACGGGCCAAGTGCCCTTGTCGACCACAATTGTAGCACGTGGGCCCAAAACTCTTAGAAGCCCCCTTTTTCGCACTACCGACGCTCTCGGTCACACTCTTGTTCTTTTTGTTCGAGTGGCTAGTAGTTTCAAATTTTCGTTTGCCAAAGGTGAAGTCACACTTTCTTGGAGCAAGCGACTCAAAACCCTTAGCGATATCAAATAGCTCATCAAAAGTCTTTGCCGAATTCCTACTAATCCTTTCTTGATAGTTATCATTCAAGGTTCGGTAGAAATATTCTTTCAACATGTGATCGTTCCCGTCATACTCCGGGCAAAATTGGGTCTTTGATAAGAAAGTGGACTTGAGAGTGTTCAAATCCATTGACCCTTGCCTTAAAGTATGTAACTCGTCCTTAAACTTTGAAAGATCGGCCGAAGTTCGGTACTCCTTGAAAAATTCTTCTTTAAACTCATCCCACGTCAAACTCATACTTTGTTCTTCGCCATAAAGTCGGATTTTCACGTCCCACCACAACTTGGCATCACCCCTCATCATGCTACTACCAAACCTCGTCTTTTTATCGAGAGGGCACTCACTAGTACGGAAAGCCCCCTCCATATCGGAGATCCATCGAGCACTCTTGAGTGGGTCTCGTTCCCCTTCAAAGGTGGGAGGTTAAGCATCTTTGAAGTTTTTATAGTGGAAGTCTCGTCTTCCCGCGTTATCCTCTTTAAGAACAATCTTAACTTGTTCCTTGACTAGATTGACTACTTGTTCGTCAATCGAATCCAAGAACATCTTCTTAACATCCTCTAAGAAGGCCTCATGACGCCTTTGCATAATGGCCTTAACCTTGGCCATAAACTTAACATCCTCGCTCGAACCCCCTTCATTGGTCTCGGGTCCGTTTCTCGTCTTCATACTATAAAACAGAAAAGGTTAAGCAACGAACGAGAAAACTTAACACATAAGTATATACATATACACCACACTACTCCATCTTGCTCAACAATCGTCGTACATCACTTGTTTAACACGATTTGAACCCGTAACAATGGTAGCTAATCATTGTTACGCGAGCACGTCGCATTAACTTGCTAGTACAACGTCTATCTTGCTTGATGATTGCTAACACAACACAAAACAATTAGCGAAAGGTTAGTTCACATAAACCTAAGCACTAATCAACTCCCGGTCCGACCCGTCTCCTACAAGTCCCGCATAAAGCGCATACACAAATAAATCTAAGTCTAGGCACCTATCTCAAGTCGCCTAAATCCCTTAGACCATGCTCTGATACCACTTGTAACATCCCAAACCAATAACCAATTGATTTCGCGAAACAGTTTTTTTTTTATACAGAGGAGTGCGCCACGCGCACCACCATAGGGTGCGCGGCGCGCACAGGCCCCAATTCAGTTCTGTCCGAATTTGCAAATTTTCAAATAAAGATCTCCCACTTCCCGACATAATTAGACGAAATGCTTTTCACAACATGTTCTAATATGGAAAACTCATACGATTCAAACATAAAATGAGTTTTACAAAACGGGGCCCACATCGTCCGTTTTACGAGTTTCATACAAAAGTTCGAGTTTCGACCACACTAGTTTAAATTCCAAACGACACTATGAGCATGGTGTTTGGGGTTAAACTACCCAAATCTCGGTCAAACTCCAAAAGCTATCACATCCCAAAAGCGTCCCCTAAACAATAAGCGGGATCTCTAATCCAATCGAAGGCCTTTACCCTTGTCAAAGCCGGAGCCTATAAAAAGATAAACAACGAGAGGGTAAGCAAAGCTTAGTGAATGCAATAATTATACCCATATATATATAATATACCTACTTGCAATCACTTACACATATACCGCATACACGCTAGCAATACAATTAGCATACTATCTCAAGTACAAAGCTAATAATCTTCAACAAACTGATACTAGCATAATCAAAAACATGTAATCGACATAATATAATATGCTACAAAATAATACACAACCATGGTTAACCATTCTCGCGTCATGGTGCTACCGGCTCTTTGGTTCACACCATACGCATTTGTCATGATGCTACCGACTCTTTGGTTCACATCACAACTCGAGTCATACTCACGCTAGAGTGCTACCGGCTCTTTGGTTCACACTCTAACAACGCTAAGGTGCTACCGGCTCTTTGGTTCACACCTTAACAAATCGTGCTATAGCGCTACCGGCTCTTTGGTTCACACTATAACACACATACTATGACGCTACCGGCTCTTTGGTTCACATCATAGCACGCTCGCACATACTATGGCACTACCGGCTCTTTGGTTCATACCATAGCATACAAATAAATACATTACATACATATGCATATAATCATTCCACTCACCTTAACGATTTGGTGACGATTTATACCTCCACAAGCTTCAAAGCAAGGTACCTAATATAATAAGTTCTCGATCAACAAACAAACTTGTTGGACTAAATACCAACACTTCACTCATGTGCATTTAATGACTTAAATGCATTAAATGCCACATTTTCACCAAAACCGCCCTTTAAGGGTCAAGACCATCATTAATCACTTAAAAGCTAGTGATTAAGGTCCAACAACACTAACCATTACACAATTAGGGTATTTCATACCCATATTTCCCAATTAGGTCAATCATTAGCCCTTTGACTAATTTAAAGTCAACACACCCATTTCGGGTTATCTACTAACCCATCTAACACCCATTTACTAATTAACTAGGTGTGCTAGTGATTAATAGCCAATTAGATCTCATAAACATCAATTAACATTTTGAAACCCTAGGTTAGTTACCATTGAGTCTTTATGACTCCATCGTACCCAAGAACACCCAAAATCACCAATTATGGGTTTTATGTTCTTCATTTACCCAAACCCTAACCCTTACACAAAATCAAAGTAAGGAAATTAAAGTTAGAACCTACCACTACAACCACAACGGAGCTAGAGAGGAGATGAACAACTTTAATACCCGCACTTTGGTCCGAGAACAACTTCTTCCTCTTGGATTAAAGCTTTCTCACTCAAGAATCACACTCTCTCTCTCTAAAATTAAAGTGATATGGATATGGTAGTTGAAAATGGAGTTAATGATACTCCACAACTGACCAACTGGCATTTAACTCGTCCACAAGTGAAATTACCAAAATGCCCATCAAAATACTTGAATAAAAGAGCTGGATCCGGCTACAGTGAACAGTGAGCGGCGCCCACCCTTAGGTGTGCGCTGAGCGCACCTAGCCTAGCTCAGCTTCTGACTTCTGTTTGATTACACAACTTCACCCACACGCTATGTACCATATATACCCTGCTGTACAATGAAGATTAACGTCTTACATTCAGTTCATGTGATGACTTTTTAATGTTTGGTGGTCTTGGTGGCGGTTACAGCAACAATACAACATCAAATCAACATTTCAAATAGTTTATAGTGGCTGGAAGAATATTTGTTTAGTCTCATTGTATCAATGTAGTTTGTTTAATTGAGTTTTATGTTGGACGCTAGTATAGTTCTCATACAGAGTAATCTTTGTCAACTTATAAGAGCACACAGTGTCCACACCATTTTTTCGAAATTGGTCTAAATTGACACCGAAATCGACCTTCAGTCGACATCGGGCCAGCGTCGGTTTTGACGTCGATTGATCGAGGTCGAGATAACAATGGTGAGACCTAGTCGTTTTTTTGCGTTTTTGAAAACTAGCCGTTAGGAGCATAAAATAACTGAAATGGACACCGAAATTGACACTGAAATGGACATTGTGGATACCTCCACCCATGTCACTGAAAGTCGATTTCGACTTCCCTTTTTGACACCGAAATGGACACTGAAAATAGACACGGACACCTTCTATTCTAACGCTCCGTATCATCGATTCTTTTTTTTTTTTACATAATATGTATTTTCGAAAGAAAAAAAAAGCAAATAACTTATTTCTTTTTTTGGCAATATATATATATATATATATATATATATATATATATATATATATATATATATATATATATATATATATATATATATATATATAGTGGTAGGATCAAGAGGGAAGTAACCAATCGGGAGAAAACGGGGGGAGCAAAAACTTTTTTTTTTTCTTTTTTTGAAAAAACTTTGTTCACGAACATTATAGATGAGATGAAAATATGAACATTTAGTAGAGAAACTTTGTGATAAATGTTTTTATTTTGCCGGAAAAACGCTCGAAGAAGTAATATATAACAATTATCGCGTTTTTCGAGCGTATATTGAGGTTTTAGCTATTGAGGTTTAGATATTAGGGTTTAGATATTAGGGTTTATAGGGTTTAGATATTAGGGTTTAGAAATTTAGGGTTTAGGGTTTAGATTTAGAATTTAGATTGAGTTTTTAACACGAACGGTTTAGAGTTTAGGGTTTAGGGTTTGGTGTTTTGAGTTTATGGAATAAACCCAAAACACCAAACCCTAAACCCTAAACTCTAAATCGGGCTAAATTTTACTTCACAAAACATGGAAAAAAAAACGTTCATATTCTTCACGAACAATATTATCTTGAATGTTATTTTTGTCGATCGTTTTCCCTCCTAAATAATAACATTCATCACGAAGTGTCTCTTCTAAATGTTCATATTTTCGTGTGATCTTGATGCCGGAAAAAAATTTCCAAAAAAAGCGAAAAAAAAAAATTGATTCCCCCCGCTTCCCCCCGATTGGTTACTTCCTCATTGATCCAGAGGTTACAAATTGTGCAGATCTGTTGATCTGCTGTACATGAAATTGCGTGAAATATACGCTACGCAAATTGGTACACCATTGAAAAAGCACCATAAACACACAAACTGACATTGAACCAGCCATAAACATGAACCCTCAAGATCGCTAAACCTATAAACATATAAAAACCCTAAGTATGATTAAACATATAAAAACCCTGAGTATGATCCGAACCCTCCAAATGACCACCAAAACATCCAAACCTCAAGGGCCACGTGATCAAAATCCCAAGCCTTCAAACACACCAACAAACCCATCCCTGTCAGCGTAAGCCGCTCGTCAACCAAACAACACGAAAAGCCTAACGGGAAGCCCAAGAACACCAACCCTGAGACCGAAAAACCGGAGAGAACCCTCGATGCCAATACAACTCGGACGAACCTGCCGAAAACCCACGAACCCTCGAGAAGCATAAAACAAAAGTAAACCAACCATCCGGGCAGTTGAAAACCCAAAAGACCACCCCAGAAAACTTTGATTTTTCGAAACCGAAAATATAACAGCAACGTCGACAACAACGTCAGTCCCACCCGAATAGGACTCGACGGCAGGATTAGTGGCACAAGCAAAACGCGTGGACAGTAACGAACGCGGGGACCCGAACAAAAAAACACTCGTCTCGACCAGCTCTTTACAAGAGATTAGAAATCCACAGACAGAAAACAGATCGGACCAAAAGGAAATGATAAGTCTACCTAGGGCCGCCGGAAAAGTAACAGGATCCCAAACTGAACCCGACAACATTACCGGCCAAATAATCTGCCATTTTCTAAACAAAAAAGCCCTTAACCACCATGGGATGAAGGATAAAACCCCACAACCCACGAAGGTAGCCGGAAAAAGAAGCTCAGACCCTAAAATCCGTCACAAAAGACAGAGTACACCACAGAACAAAAGTCCAGCCGCCTCCTCAACCATAACTCAGAACACCTACAGGTGTTCGTGGCCTGAGTCAGGCCGAGAAAGACACTGGAGGTGACTCCGGTACACAAAAAAGCAAGACGGAAATGGAAACTTACCGACGGAAAGGAGCAAATAACGGACCCATCATATCAAAGCTTCGCCGGCTCGTAGAGTGGGACGGAAATCCGAACCACTCGCCGCCTACTGACCAGAAAAGGAGGAGGAAAGAGCCCCGCAACTCGACAATCGACTCGTCACAAGATAAGGGTCAAACGAGCTAGGAAAAGAAGAGAAAAGCGGTAAAGACATGAAAGTAAACAACCGGACCTCCGGCGAGATGTCGGAGGCCGGTTGCGACGCCGGATCCGGTAGGGTTAGGGTTAAGAATATAGAGAGAGGTCAGAAGTTTTAGAGATAAGAGAGAGTAAATAGCTTATTTATAATATTTTAAATCTTAAATCAATTAATTTATTTAAGATTTAAAATTATAGATTCTACTTTTTGTTTCTAACTTTAGAGTAAATCTTTCAATAATTTATTAATCTTGCATTACTTAATCTTGATGACAACGATTAAAAGGTAGCAATCCCTTTGCCGTTTTTAGTTAACCTATCTCCCTTAGCGCGTTCTTAAAAACGTCCTTTTTAAGTCCAAACCCACTTTCTCAGCTTTTTCTTCCTCTTGACTTTTCCTTTACCTTGACCAAGTCTTAAACCACCATTTCATGATCAACAATCATTCAACAACTACATTTCTCTATATCTACACACACAATTACACCTCAACTCACTAATTATTCACAATTTGTTACCAAAATCCTCACAAAATGAACGATCTATTCTCCGGATCATTCTCCCGTTTCCGCAGCGAAGAATTCTCACCGCCACGTCACCAAAACACCGTCGAGATGACCGGAAACACTCCGTCCACCGGCGGCGCAAATCTCGACAAATTCTTCGAAGACGTCGAAGCGATCAAAGACGAACTCCGAGCTCTCGAATCACTTCATAATCAACTTCAATCGAAACACGAACAAAGCAAAACGCTACACAACGCGAAATCGGTAAAGGAATTACGATCGAAAATGGATCAAGACGTCGCCGTTTCCCTAAAAAAAGCGAAGTTTATAAAAGTTCGATTAGAAGCTTTGGATCGAGCTAACGCCTCGAATCGAAATCTACCTGGTTGCGGACCGGGCAGTTCGTCAGATCGTACTCGGACGTCAGTAGTTAACGGACTCCGTAAAAAGTTAACGGAATCGATGCACGCATTTAACGATCTCCGTAACCGTATGTCAACAGAGTATCGCGAAACGGTTCAGCGACGTTATTATACTGTCACTGGTGAAAATCCTGACGAGTCAACCATTGACGATTTGATCGAGACCGGTCAGAGCGAGTCGTTTTTACAAAAGGCGATTCAGGAGCAAGGACGCGGTCGAGTGATGGATACGATACTCGAGATCCAGGAACGGCATGATGCAGTTAAGGAGATTGAAAGGAATTTGAAAGAGTTGCATCAAGTGTTTATGGATATGGCGGTGTTAGTTGAGAGTCAAGGTGAACAGTTGGATGATATTGAGAATCAGGTTAATCGCGCGAGCTCGTTTGTTAATCGAGGAACGACGCAGTTACAAGTTGCGAGGAAGCATCAGAAGAATACGAGAAAATGGGCGTGTTTTGGGATAATATTGGTTTTAATTGTTGTTATGATTGTTATTTTGTCACTTAAACCGTGGCAGTGGGGTGGCGGTAGTGGCGGGAATAATAATAATAATTCAGTGCCTACATTGTCACCACCACCGCCGGTGACTGGTGGTTGATTGAATTGTTGATGATCAATGTTGATTACATTGTTGATGATCAATACTTTGATAGATAGTGAATTATTTTCTTCATTCTTGTTTTATTTAAGTATTGTATCTACTTGGATATTATATGTACAGCTAGAAACACTGCACTTATTTGTATTGTCTCTTATTTGAGGGTTTAAAGCTTGAAATCTAAAGTTTTATTGAAAATATATAATATGGTTATAGATATGTTATAGATATGATAAGATTATACAAACTTTTACACAATTGTGTTAAAGCTCGTATAGTGACTTATTCACCTGACCGAGCTTATGTGAGCTTACAGGAGTTTATAGGAGCTTGAGTTTATGATTTTAATAAGCTCTAAGTAATAAGCTTTGTTTGGTAGACATAAAGTATATGTTTGGCAAAACTAGCTTGTAGTTGAAGCTGGTAGCTAGAAGCTGGTAGCTGATAGCTGTAGCTTTTTGAATACATTTGATCTAGCGATTGGCACACAGGGGAGTGGTTGCCCGGCTTTCTTGGCCAGGTAGTTGATGGATATATAGAATATCATAGTGAAGTAAATCTCGTGTTGTTTTATTGACCACTCGTGACTCAACAGATGGGTTGGACCCATGTTCCTTATTTGATTCGTGATATGAGACCTAACATTTTGTCTTTCTTCTGGATTTTACCAATTTAATCAACATAGACAAATATAGTACGTGAAAGATACAACTAGTGGTACCTTGTGAGGTATAGAGTTTGGGATAGTCATTATTTTTTGTTTTGAAACTATCTGTGTAAGTGTGTTGTATCGTCATTAAATTATAGCGTAGCAATTGGAATCCAAAGGGCCCTCCATTTTTTTATTTTTTAGGGAGTAATATGTTGATAATGACATTGGTCGTTGATGCCATTTAAACCCAACGACTGTGGATGCACTAGTATTTTTTATTTTATTTTTTTTAAAAGAAACTATATTAACGAGTTTATATAGTTTTAAACTCAACGATCGTGGATGTGCTAGTGAAGGTTGTTTCATTGAAAACTTAATAAGCATTAAATGAGTTAAGTTTAGTAGGCAGAATGTAACCCACACCCTCTTAAATTTAGTTGGTGATTTCGTTAGTTTCGAAGCTCATCTAGCTCCATGAATCTTGTCCTATTATTTCGTGGTGTGGTTGGCTAGATGGCTAACTAACCAAGTTAGTTGTATCAACTTTTCTATTTGTAGGATTAGTCCCTTTTAATTTAAAGGGAAATAAAATAAAGTAAAAGGAGCATAAAAGAGAATTGATGTTACTTAGTGTTATGTTGGAGAGAAGGAAAGGGAAATAGAGGTATTATATTTAGTGTAATTTTCCTTTCTAAACTTCCTCATAAGTTGGAATGATCATCTTCTTTTTCATTCATTTCATTTCTTTTTCCTTCATAATTAAACTCGGGAACAAAGCCGTAGTCTCGTGGGTTCTAAATGGAAGGTAAGTTGTGGGATAGTCGGGTATTTTTGTTGGTCCTGCTAATAAGTCTACTAACTTGTAATTAACTCAAAGTAAGAATATAACATTTAAGTGTAATGTTTTACCAATAATAAGAGTGGGTTATTAAGAATTGAATAGAAATATATACTTCAATGGATTGTATGTATTATATACTTGAATACATATTTATAATGGGTGTTCAAAAATTGCACGAATTAGCAAATATAATAATTTGACTGACCTATTATATTTATACTTTGTTAGAAATTTATGGACCCAACAACGATCACCAATCGAAAGATTGTGATCCCACAAACGACAAACGGACAGAATTACAACAAGAAAAGTAAACAACACAAGATATTACGTGGTTATATGCAATCGGTGTGATTGTTTTAGTCCACGGCCAACTAGAGAGTTTTTTTTATTGATTTTTCGTGCTTAGGGTTACAGATTACATAAGGTATATTTATAGTGCTAATCAAAATTATGAAACAATCTAATAACTTGCTGGCTACGCACATCATCGTGTATCGCGACACCACATCGCGTTATGCGACAACTCCAACTCAAACGCGGCCATGTTGATCAAAACGCGATAACATCGAGTCCAAATCCCTGCCACTTTTGTCGCGTCCCAACCACCTGTGTCGCGTTCCATTGTGTCACGTATCGCGACAGACCACACCCAAACGCGACTAGTTCCATTTTCTTCATTTTGATCTTCTTTGCACATCCAACAATCTCCCACTCAAAGGAGAGCAAAACTCAGAAATCTCGTCAACCCCAAAACTAACCATTTCAACCAAGAACTTCGAACCACCTCTCATACCGCCAATCAAACATGGGACACACAAACTCAACATCGCTGGAAGAGCAGACTTTCGATACAAGGTCTTCAACACTACTTGTCGAAAACAATACCAATAACTGCTAGAACTCTATAGTTGACGTCGTCTTTCATCAAGTAACAAGAAGACCAGTTGAAGCTATGCAAAGCTTCATGAAACAACCCAACCCGTATTTAAACCGGCTCGTAAAATTTTTTCTTTAATACATTAATATTTAGGTCCCAAATATGTTTCCAAAAACATCTTTAACAACAATAGTAAGTTCAATAGACTTTTAAAACATTTAATACATAGTTTAAATATTCGAACGGGCAAACACGACCCGACTATTTTAATGTCCAACAAAACCGAGCATGGTGATTGGGGATACGCTACTCAATCCTAATCGGTCAAAAAGCACATCTTCTAAAGCAAACTACGCAAGTCCACTAGTCCTCACGCTTACCCGAGCCACCGCCTCCATGCAAATCTATAAAAATGTAAACAACGAGAGGGTAAGCTAACGCTTAGTGAGTGAAAGTATACTACATACATATATATGCATAAAATGGACACGCCACACAAGTAATCAAATAACGCATACCGGAGCATCCAAGCATAAAGGCAAGCTAAGCTAAGCACGCCGTACGATCACTAAGCAACAAGCTAAAATAACACAAATATAAGTTCACCAACGACGATGTGAACAACGCCTATAAGCTACACCCGGAGGGTTAGCTACAACACAACAATACGACAATATATAAAACAATATATAAACGTCCAAGGTTAACCCCTTGACCCAATACCAAAACCGATTACCAATTACCAAAATGAAGATTGACCGAACTACACGAGCCTTAGTAAATCCGCATCCACACGAGACTACTATCTTCAATCACAGAACAACATCGAGGTTGGCCGAACTACACGGGCCTTAGTAATCCGCAACCACACGAGATCACTACCTCAATAAGATGACCGAACTACACGAGTCATCGTGAATCCGAACTACACGAGACTCACTTTCTCAATAAGATGACCGAAACTACGCGCGTCATCGTGAATTCGCATCCACACGTGATCCACTTCTCCAATCACAACTCAATACCAACCCTTCGCCATTGGGGTTGTATAATCCACATCACAGGCATATGTGATATCGTACACATAAAGTGTGCACCTCACCAAAGGTGGACAACCAAAATGCACAACCGTGTCAATTGGACCTATACACAAGTCCACCAAATCCACCTATATGTGAAGTGAGCTCTATAATCGAGAACCACTTCACCCGACCCGCACCCATCCTACACATACATATGCACATAGAATATTAACACTCACCTTGTCTTCTTGATGAATGCAACTGTACAATCCGCAACTCGCCAATGGAAAGTACCTATGAAATGTCCCGTTTTTATTGATTAAAAACGTTCCATATTAATTGATTTCGTTGCGAGGTTTTGACCTCTATATGAGACGTTTTTCAAAGACTGCATTCATTTTTAAAACAAACCATAACCTTTATTTCATAAATAAAGGTTTAAAAAGCTTTACGTAGATTATCAAATAATGATAATCTAAAATATCCTGTTTACACACGACCATTACATAATAGTTTACAATACAAATATGTTACATCGAAATCAGTTTCTTGAATGCAGTTTTTACACAATATCATACAAAAATGGACTCTAAATCTTGTCCTTATTTTAGTATGCAACAGCGGAAGCTCTTAGTATTCACCTGAGAATAAACATGCTTTAAACGTCAACAAAAATGTTGGTGAGTTATAGGTTTAACCTATATATATCAAATCGTAACAATAGACCACAAGATTTCATATTTCAATACACATCCCATACATAGAGATAAAAATCATTCATATGGTGAACACCTGGTAACCGACATTAACAAGATGCATATATAAGAATATCCCCATCATTCCGGGACACCCTTCGGATATGATATAAATTTCGAAGTACTAAAGCATCCGGTACTTTGGATGGGGTTTGTTAGGCCCAATAGATCTATCTTTAGGATTCGCGTCAATTAGGGTGTCTGTTCCCTAATTCTTAGATTACCAGACTTAATAAAAAGGGGCATATTCGATTTCGATAATTCAACCATAGAATGTAGTTTCACGTACTTGTGTCTATTTTGTAAATCATTTATAAAACCTGCATGTATTCTCATCCCAAAAATATTAGATTTTAAAAGTGGGACTATAACTCACTTTCACAGATTTTTACTTCGTCGGGAAGTAAGACTTGGCCACTGGTTGATTCACGAACCTATAACAATATATACATATATATCAAAGTATGTTCAAAATATATTTACAACACTTTTAATATATTTTGATGTTTTAAGTTTATTAAGTCAGCTGTCCTCGTTAGTAACCTACAACTAGTTGTCCACAGTTAGATGTATAGAAATAAATAGATAAATATTATCTTGAATCAATCCACGACCCAGTGTATACGTATCTCAGTATTGATCACAACTCAAACTATATATATTTTGGAATCAACCTCAACCCTGTATAGCTAACTCCAACATTCACATATAGAGTGTCTATGGTTGTTCCGAAATATATATAGATGTGTCGACATGATAGGTCAAAACATTGTATACGTGTCTATGGTATCTCAAGATTACATAATATACAATACAAGTTGATTATGGTTGGAATAGATTTGTTACGAATTTTCACGTAGCTAAAATGAGAAAAATTATCCAATCTTGTTTTACCCATAACTTCTTCATTTTAAATCCGTTTTGAGTGAATCAAATTGCTATGGTTTCATATTGAACTCTATTTTATGAATCTAAACAGAAAAAGTATAGGTTTATAGTCGGAAAAATAAGTTACAAGTCGTTTTTGTAAAGGTAGTCATTTCAGTCGAAAGAACGACGTCTAGATGACCATTTTAGAAAACATACTTCCACTTTGAGTTTAACCATAATATTTGGATATAGTTTCATGTTCATAATAAAAATCATTTTCCCAGAATAACAACTTTTAAATCAAAGTTTATCATAGTTTTTAATTAACTAACCCAAAACAGCCCGAGGTGTTACTACGACGGCATAAATCCGATTTTACGGTGTTTTTCGTGTTTCCAGGTTTTAAATCATTAAGTTAGCATATCATATAGATATAGAACATGTGTTTAGTTTATTTTAAAAGTCAAGTTAGAAGGATTAACTTTTATTTGCGAACAAGTTTAGAATTAACTAAACTATGTTCTAGTGATTACAAGTTTAAACCTTCGAATAAGATAGCTTTATATGTATGAATCGAATGATGTTATGAACATCATTACTACCTCAAGTTCCTTGGATAAACCTACTGGAAATGAGAAAAATAGATCTAGCTTCAAAGGATCCTTGGATGGCTTGAAAGTTCTTGAAGCAGAATCATGACACGAAAACAATTTCAAGTAAGATTTCCACTCGAAATAAGATTGTTATAGTTATAGAAATTGAATTAAAGTTTGAATATGATTATTACCTTGTATTAGAAAGATAACCTACTGTAAGTAACAAAGGTTTCTTGATCTTGGATGATTACTTGGAATGGATTTAGAAAACTTGGAAGTAAACTTGCAATCTTGGAAGTATTCTTGATTTTATGAAACTAGAACTTTTGGAATTTATGAAGAACACTTAGAACTTGAAGATAGAACTTGAGAGAGATCAATTAGATGAAGAAAATTGAAGAATGAAAGTGTTTGTAGGTGTTTTTGGTCGTTGGTGTATGGATTAGATATAAAGGATATGTAATTTTGTTTTCATGTAAATAAGTCATGAATGATTACTCATATTTTTGTAATTTTATGAGATATTTCATGCTAGTTGCCAAATGATGGTTCCCACATGTGTTAGGTGGCTCACATGGGCTGCTAAGAGCTGATCATTGGAGTGTATATACCAATAGTACATACATCTAAAAGCTGTGTATTGTACGAGTACGAATACGGGTGCATACGAGTAGAATTGTTGATGAAACTGAACGAGGATGTAATTGTAAGCATTTTTGTTAAGTAGAAGTATTTTGATAAGTGTCTTGAAGTCTTTCAAAAGTGTATGAATACATATTAAAACACTACATGTATATACATTTTAACTGAGTCGTTAAGTCATCGTTAGTCGTTACATGTAAATGTTGTTTTGAAACCTTTAGGTTAACGATCTTGTTGAATGTTGTTAAACCATTGTTTATTATAACAAATGAGATGTTAAATTCTTATATTATCATGATATTATGATATATAATATATCTTAGTATGATATATATATACAGTTAAATTTCGTTACAACGATAATCGTTACATATATGTCTCGTTTCGAAATCATTAAGTTAGTAGTCTTATTTTTACATATGTATTTCATTGTTAATACACTTAATAATATATTTAATTATCATTTAACATAATTAACCAAGTGTATCAATATCTTAATATGATTCATATGTACCTAGTAAGACGTTGTTATAACGATAATCGTTATATATATCGTTTTCGAGTTTCTTAAATTAATAGTCTCATTTTTATGTATATAACTCATTATTAAAATACCTAATGAGATACATACTTATAATAAAATCATGTTAACTATATATATAACCATATATATGTCATCGTATAGTTTTTACAAGTTTTAACGTTCGTGAATCACCGGTCAACTTGGGTGGTCAATTGTCTATATGAAACCTATTTCAATTAATCAAGTCTTAACAAGTTTGATTGCTTAACATGTTGGAAACACTTAATCATGTAAATAAAAATTTCATTTAATATATATATAAACATGGAAAAGTTCAGGTCACTACAGTACCTACCCGTTAAATAAATTTCGTCCCGAAATTTTAAGCAGTTGGAGGTGTTGACGTATCTTCTGGAAATAAATGCGGGTATTTCTTCTTCATCTGATCTTCACGCTCCCAGGTGAACTCGGGTCCTCTACGAGCATTCCATCGAACCTTAACAATCGGTATCTTGTTTTGTTTAAGTCTCTTAACCTCACGATCCATTATTTCGACGGGTTCTTCAATGAATTGAAGTTTTTCATTGATTTGGATTTCGTCCAACAGAATAGTGAGATCTTCTTTAGCAAAACATTTCTTCAAATTTGAGATGTGGAAAGTGTTATGTACAGCCGCGAGTTGTTGAGGTAGCTCCAGTTGGTAAGCTACTGGTCCGACACGATCTATAATCTTGAATGGTCCAATGTACCTTGGATTTAGTTTCCCCCGTTTACCAAATCGAACAACGCCTTTCCAAGGTGAAACCTTAAGCATGACCATTTCTCTAATTTCAAACTCTATATCTTTTCTTTTACTGTCCGCGTAGCTCTTTTGTCGACTCTGGGCGGTTTTCAATCTTTGTTGAATTTGGATGATTTTCTCGGTAGTTTCTTGTATTATCTCCGGACCCGTAATCTGTCTATCCCCCACTTCACTCCAACAAATCGGAGACCTGCACTTTCTACCATAAAGTGCTTCAAACGGCACCATCTCAATGCTTGAATGGTAGCTGTTGTTGTAGGAAAATTCTGCTAACGGTAGATGTCGATCCCAACTGTTTCCAAAATCAATAACACATGCTCGTAGCATGTCTTCAAGCGTTTGTATCGTCCTTTCGCTCTGCCCATCAGTTTGTAGATGATAGGCAGTACTCATGTCTAGACGAGTTCCTAATGCTTGCTGTAATGTCTGCCAGAATCTTGAAATAAATCTGCCATCCCTATCAGAGATAATATAGATTGGTATTCCATATCTGGAGACGACTTCCTTCAAATACAGTCGTGCTAACTTCTCCATCTTGTCATCTTCTCTTATTGGCAGGAAGTGTGCTGACTTGGTGAGACGATCAACTATTACCCAAATAGTATCATAACCACTTGCAGTCCTTGGCAATTTAGTAATGAAATCCATGGTAATGTTTTCCCATTTCCATTCCGGAATTTCAGGTTGTTGTAGTAGACCTGATGGTTTCTGATGTTCAGCTTTGACCTTAGAACACGTCAAACATTCTCCTACATATTTAGCAATATCGGCTTTCATACCTGGCCACCAAAAATGTTTCTTAAGATCCTTGTACATCTTCCCCGTTCCAGGATGTATTGAGTATCTGGTTTTATGAGCTTCTCTAAGTACCATTTCTCTCATATCTCCAAATTTTGGTACCCAAATTCTTTCAGCCCTATACCGGGTTCTGTCTTCCCGAATGTTAAGATGCTTCTCCGATCCTTTGGGTATTTCATCCTTTAAATTTCCCTCTTTTAAAACTCCTTGTTGCGCCTCCTTTATTTGAGTAGTAAGGTTAGTGTGAATCATTATATTCATAGATTTTACTCGAATGGGTTCTCTATCCTTTCTGCTCAAGGCGTCGGCTACCACATTTGCCTTCCCCGGGTGGTAACAAATCTCAAAGTCGTAATCATTCAACAATTCAATCCACCTACGCTGCCTCATATTCAGTTGTTTCTGATTAAATATGTGTTGAAGACTTTTGTGGTCGGTATATATAATACTTTTGACCCCATATAAGTAGTGCCTCCAAGTCTTTAATGCAAAAACAACCGCGCCTAATTCCAAATCATGCGTCGTATAATTTTGTTCGTGAATCTTCAATTGTCTAGACGCATAAGCAATCACCTTCGTCCGTTGCATTAATACACAACTGAGACCTTGCTTTGATGCGTCACAATAAATCACAAAATCATCATTCCCTTTAGGCAATGACAATATAGGTGCCGTAGTTAGCTTTTTCTTCAATAATTGAAACGCCTTCTCTTGTTCATCCTTCCATTCAAATTTCTTCCCTTTATGCGTTAATGCAGTCAAGGGTTTTACTATTTTGGAGAAATCTTGGATGAATCTTCTGTAGTAACCAGCCAATCCTAAAAATTGACGTATATGCTTCGGAGTTTTTGGGGTTTCCCACTTTTCAACGGTTTCGATCTTTGCCGGGTCCACCTGGATACCTTCTTTGTTCACTATGTGACCGAGGAATTGAACTTCTTCCAACCAAAATGCACACTTTGAAACTTAGCGTACAGTTTTTCTTTCCTCAATACTTCTAGCACTTTTCTCAAATGTTCTTCGTGCTCTTGATCATTCTTTGAGTAAATAAGTATGTCATCGATGAAAACAATGACAAACTTGTCAAGATATGGCCCACACACTCGGTTCATAAGGTCCATGAACACAGCTGGTGCGTTAGTCAATCCAAACGGCATAACCATAAACTCGTAATGACCATAACACGTCCTAAAAGCAGTTTTTGGAATATCATCCTCCTTCACTCGCATTTGATGATATCCAGAATGTAAATCGATCTTCGAATAAACCGACGAGCCTTGTAGTTGATCAAATAAGTCGTCAATTCTCGGCAGTGGATAACGGTTTTTGATGGTAAGTTTGTTCAACTCTCTGTAGTCAATACATAACCTAAATGTACCATCCTTCTTCTTGACAAACAAAACAGGAGCTCCCCATGGTGATGTGCTTGGTCGAATGAAACCACGTTCTAATAGTTCTTGCAGTTGGCTTTGCAGTTCTTTCATCTCGCTGGGTGCGAGTCTATAAGGAGCACGAGCTATTGGTGCAGCTCTTGGTACAAGATCTATTTGAAATTCAACAGATCGATGTGGAGGTAGTCCCGGTAATTCTTTCGGAAATACATCAGGAAATTCTTTTACGACGGGAACATCATTGATGCTCTTTTCTTCAGTTTGTACTTTCTCAACGTGTGCTAGAACAGCATAGCAACCTTTTCTTATTAGTTTTTGTGCCTTCAAATTACTAATAAGATGTAGCTTCATGTTGCCCTTTTCTCCGTACACCATTAAGGGTTCTCCTTCTTCTCGTACAATGCGAATTGCATTTTTATAACATACGATCTCTGCTTTCACCTTCTTCAGCCAGTCCATGCCAACTATTACATCAAAACTCCCTAACTCTACTGGTATCAAATCAATCTTAAATATTTCGCTACCCAGTTTAATTTCTCGATTTCGGCATATATTATCTGCTGAAATTAATTTACCATTTGCTAATTCGAGTAAAAATTTACTATCCAACGGCGTCAATGGACAACTTAATTTAGCACAAAAATCTCTACTCATATAGCTTCTATCCGCACCCGAATCAAATAAAACGTAAGCAGATTTATTGTCAATAAGAAACGTACCCGTAACAAGCTCCGAGTCTTCCTGTGCCTCTGCCGCATTAATATTGAAAACTCTTCCGCGGCCTTGTCCATTCGTGTTCTCCTGATTCGGGCAATTTCTAATAATGTGGCCCGGTTTTCCACATTTATAACAAACTACATTGGCATAACTTGCTCCGACACTACTTGCTCCGCCATTACTCGTTCCGACACCATTTGTTCCTTTCGTTCTGTTAACCCCTGGTCTGTAGACCTCACAATTTGCCGCGCTATGACCATTTCTTTTACACTTGTTGCAAAATTTGGTGCAGAACCTCGAGTGATACTTTTCACACCTTTGGCATAGCTGCTTCTGATTGTTGTTGTTGTTGCGGTTATTATTGTTGTTGGGATGATTGTTGTAGTTGTTGTTGTTGTTGTTGTTGTTGGGCCGTTTGTTGTAGTTGCGATTGATGTTGCGATTGTTGGGATAATTGTTGCGATTATTGTTGTAATTGCCGTTGTTGTTGTATTGGTGATTCTTATCACCGTTTTCCTCCCACTTTCTTTTGACTTGCTTCACATTGGCCTCTTCAGTAGTTTGTTCTTTAATTCTTTCTTCAATCTGGTTCACTAGTTTGTGAGCCATACTACATGCCTGTTGTATGGAGGCGGGCTCGTGTGAACTTATATCTTCTTGGATTCTTTCCGGTAATCCTTTTACAAACGCGTCGATCTTCTCTTCCTCATCTTCAAACGCTCCCGGACACAATAGGCACAATTCTGTGAATCGTCTTTCGTATGTGGTAATATCAAATCCTTGGGTTCGTAACCCTCTAAGTTCTGTCTTGAGCTTATTGACCTCGGTTCTGGGACGGTACTTCTCGTTCATCAAGTGCTTGAATGCTGACCACGGTAGTGCGTACGCATCATCTTGTCCCACTTGCTCTAGATAGGTATTCCACCATATTAACGCAGAACCTGTGAAGGTATGCGTAGCGTACTTCACTTTGTCCTCTTCAGTACACTTACTTATGGCAAACACCGATTCGACCTTCTCAGTCCACCGTTTCAATCTGATCGGTCCTTCGGTTCCATCAAATTCCAAAGGTTTGCAGGCAATGAATTCTTTGTAGGTGCATCCTACACGATTTCCTGTACTGCTAGATCCAAGGTTATTGTTGGTATGTAGCGCAGCCTGTACTGCGGCTATGTTTGAAGCTAGAAAAGTACGGAATTCCTCTTCATTCATATTCACGGTGTGTCGAGTAGTCGGTGCCATTTCCTTCAAAATAGTCAAATGGAACAAGTTAATCATACAGAATATTAAGAGTAGTTAATAGTATTTCGTAGCATAATATTGTAACACCCCAGGTAAAACGTTCCCCGTAGCATGATATTGTCCGCTTTGCAGAGATAGGGACGTGCCCTTATCTCCCCCGTAGGTTGCTCACGGATTTTTCTTGGTGACCAAACACGACGAGCACTTTCCCAGGAGGTCACCCATCCTAGTAGTGCTCTCGCCTGAGCACGCTTAACTGCAGAGTTCTCATGGGATCTGCTGCGCTTGTGGTCCTAAAACGCGTCATGCTAGGAAAGGTCTCCACACCCTTATAAGGCATGCTTCGTTCCCCTCTCCAACCGATGTGGGACGGATGTAACACGGATGTTACAATCCTCCCCCCTAATGGGACACAGCGTCCTCGCTGTGCACGTTTGGTCCGGAGCCTGGCTCTGATACCATTCTGTAATACCCCAGGTAAAACGTTCCCCGTAGCATGATATTGTCCGCTTTGCAGAGATAGGGACGTGCCCTTATCTCCCCCGTAGGTTGCTCACGGATTTTTCTTGGTGACCAAACACGACGAGCACTTTCTCAGGAGGTCACCCATCCTAGTAGTGCTCTCGCCTGAGCACGCTTAACTGCAGAGTTCTCATGGGATCTGCTGCGCTTGTGGTCCCAAAACGCGTCATGCTAGGAAAGGTCTCCACACCCTTATAAGGCATGCTTCGTTTCCCTCTCCAACCGATGTGGGACGGATGTAACACGGATGTTACAAATATGAACTCATTTATAAAAGCTTTTTCTTCATATTAGCGTTTTATAAGTTTAAATTCGGGTAGTACCTACCCGTTAAGTTCATACTTAGTAGCTAATATACAATTCAACTACTACAATTCTATATGAAAAACTGATTATAATAATATTTCGCGTTCAAACTTTTATACAATATTTTACAAACTTACAATACCGCTTATTTTACATAAAGCATGAAATATAGCACACAATAACTTTGATACAAGATAGTTGTGAAGATAATTCTAGCTAGTACACAAGTCGTTCAGCAAAGGCAATAAAGACACGTAATTCATACATCCAGAAACAAGTCATGCATTCTGGTTTTACTAGGACTACTTCCCATCCTTGGTCTTGTGGAACATAACCGTTATGGCCGTTGATAAGACAGCGTGTTGTAACGTCGTCAAAGGGACGAGGGTTACGTAATGACCAACAGTCTCGTAATAACCTAAAAACCTCATTTCTTACCCCAATTACCTACTCCGTCACTTATGGGAACGTTTTGTTTAATAGTTGTAGCCCGATGTTCTTTTTCTCACTTTGGTTTGAAGCGAACATTACTAACCCGTAAGCATAGCATGCTTCTTTATGTTGCATGTTAGCCGCTTTTTCTAAATCATGAAGTCCTATATTCGGATACATTGAGTCAAAATAGTTTCTTAACCCGTTGCGTAAAATAGCATTTGGGTTCCCCACAATATATGCGTCAAAGTAAACACATCGTAACTTATGGGTTTCCCAATGTGATATCCCCCATCCTTCAAACGAAAGTCTCTTATAAACCAAGACATTCTTGGAACGTTCTTCGAATGTCTTACAAACTGATTTCGCCGTATATAGTTGTGCCGAAGAATTCTGACCGACTCTAGACAAGATTTCATCAATCATGTCTCCGGGTAGGTCTCTTAAAATATTAGGTTGTCTATCCATTTTGTGTTTTTAAACTGTAAAATAGACAAGAGTTAGATTCATAAAAAATACTTATTAATACAAGCAATTTTTACATATATCATAAAGCATAAGCACACTATATTACATATATTACACCACACGAATACAACTATCTTATTCCGACTCGCTCGTTTCTTCTTCTTCGGTTTTGGTTCGTTTTGCCAAGTTTCTAGGGATATATGATGTTCCCCTAATACTAGCTGTCGTTTTCCACAACGGTTTAGAAAAACCTGGTGGTTTAGAGGTTCCCGGGTCATTGTTACAACTTAAGGGCTTCGGGGGTTGACGATACATATAAAGTTCATCGGGGTTGGAATCAGATTTCTCTATTTTTATGCCCTTTCCCTTATTATTTTCTTTTGCCTTTTTGTGATGACCCGGGAATTTCTGACCAAATTTAAACTTAATCTTTATTGATTTCGACACGATAAGCAAAGTTTATAATGTTGAATCTAGAAAATTTTGGAACTGTTTCATATATTCAATTAACCTTCGATTACTTTCGACGATTCACGAACTATTGTCTGTATATATATAAATATAAATATTTAATATCTAATAAATGTTTTCATAAGTTATATAATATAATTACTAAATGTTACATAGATAATAAGATAAAATTTCTACAAGTTAAAAAAAATATTATAAATATATTTGAATTACTTACATTAAAATAAATGTTAATATCTAAAAATCAGTATTAATAATATTATTATATAGAAATGAAATTAGATATATAAATTATTATACTATTATCATTATTAATATTATGTTCATTAAGATTATTAAAACTAGTATTATTATTTGTATTATTAATAAGATTATAGTAATTATTATTAGTAATTAAATTTAGCAATATTGTTAGTACTAACATTATCAATTATCATTATTAAATCCTTTATCAAAATTTTATTATTATTAGTAATACTATTATTGTAATATTAATATATTTATATTTGTAATTAACAAAAATTACAAATCATATACATATAATGAGTTATATAATTACAGATTTATGTAAATAGATATACATATGCAAAAATAATATTACATATCTATATAAATACATATACAAGTATTCAGATACATAAAATACTGATAAATAAATTTAAATATAGATATAATTATAGATATATAGATGCATATGAATATATCTATATGTATCTGTTTAATTAATTCCTTTTTCTGTTTCTTTCTTCTTGCTTTCTCTTTGACATCACAATCCAACTGTGCGATTTTTTGTTTCTGTCTTGAGTTTGTTACACATTTACATCAATCGTACAAATCAGTGTTATATCATGAACAAATCCAAGGAAATTGTTAGCAATCACCTTCGTACTTTTTATTTATTTGATTCTGTGTACGATCGAATTTTTCATGACGGGCTCCATTATTTTACAATTTGATTAAATTATAATATTTAGGGTTATCAGTCGACCTATCCATTTTTCTATAACATCCAACAGCTCCAATTGATATTGAGTCGTTCACCATCTCATTCAATTATATCATCACCGTAACCTCAAGCCGCCTTAAACCACCACCCCCATGATACTACCTTGTACTTACACCACCTTGTTCTTCATTAAATCGACACACAAACAACAAAACTTCTTTTATTATGTTGAACCCCAACCTCCATCTCATCTAAACCATCACCACACGTAAACACTACACTTGATCATCCAAAAGCAACCCAAACCATCACCTTCTCTCTCTTCTCTCTCTCTCAATCGACTAGCTCTCTCTCTTCGGCGACTGTTAGAAAACTGCCACCTTTAAAACCATTAATTGACTACAAGTCATCATCGTGACTTGCAACTATTATTCTGTTCCTGAACATCTTCAAACCGTTGACGACTAAAACCTACTTCCACCATCACAAACCATCGATCACTTTATATTATTCTTCATGAAACCCACTTTTTAAAACATCATCAATTCTTACCAACAGCTGCAATAACAGCAACTTCTACTATTACTCTATTATGTTTCTTTTTCGATCGAACCAAAGCACCATGAAAGCCACTGATCATCACGAATAATCACCAAGACCACTTACCGTTTCTTTTTTCTTCAAACCAGGCCGTTACAGCTGTTATTTACATTTCAAACGATTCAAACCTGCAAACCCATCGAACACACCAAGCATGCTGTATATTTTTTTTGTTTCATGATCGGTTGGAGACAAACTCTCTTTTTATATTCCACTGCTACAGCCTCCTATATTGAACAATAATGAATGATGATTATTTTATGTTGATGGCGGACAATTGTTGAAGTAGCAACCCCACTTGTTTTTTTTTCTCGCGTGCTATACCCTCTGTACAATTCCCTGCATCTATTAACCCTACCACTTGAGGAGCTGTTGGATTTCTTTTATTATTGGGCTCTAGTTCTTGCTGTAAAAGATTAGAAAATTGTTTGGTAGTCCATTAAACATTGTTATCTTTGTTTTGGGAGTGGCCCGTGTAACTTAAGGAGGATATTAAATGTTACGGGTGATATAATTATATATATTTGGGAAGAGAGTTATTACAGAAAAAGGGGATGGATCAGAGGGTTAAGAGTGTTTAAGTATTCGAGAGGTCACGAGTTCGAAACCAGGCGACTACAAGTATTTTTTTTTTAAATAAAAAGCTGTTTTGATAGTGTGGGCTTTCTTTATTGGGTAGCAGGCCATTAAATTTAGTTGGGCCGAGTATTAGTTTGGTTGTTAGGCCAAAGGAAGGGGACGTACGAGTAATGTTTTCATTCTTACGAATTCCTTAGTTATTGAATTAGAAATCGGATTATATACATAATTCGGGTGTAATAAGAATCAAGAACAACAGATGTGCTTGAATGGTTTAGTGGTGTTTAGGGTTAACGGGAGGTCGCGGGTTCGAGCCGTCATGTGCCAATTTTTATTTAAAGCTTATCGAAAAGGTAGTCTTATTATTATTATTATTATTATTAATTATTATTATTATTGTTATTATTATTATTATTATTATTATTATTATTATTATTATTATTATTATTATTAATATTATTAAGTATTATTATCAAAACTAATTATTATCATTATCATTAATATTAAATTTATCATTTTATTAAAAACTACTATTATTATTAAAAATTATCATTTTATTACTATTATTATTAACAGTACTATTATTATCATTATTAGTGAAAGTATTATTATTAAAGACATGGTAGTTATTATTATTATTATTTTTATTAAAAGCATTAAAAATTATCATTTTAAATAAGATTACCTTTATTATTAAAACTATTAGTATTATTGTCATTAATAGAATCATTAATATTATTATCATTATTATTATTAGTAGTATGAAAATTATTATTATTATCATTATAATTATTCTAGTGCTATTATAACTAGTATTTTGTAAACGAAAGAGAATTTATATAGAATATATTAAACACCCATAATCTAAATATATTAATACTTCTAGTTATCTCAAATATACAAGATGAAAATATAATAAAATATATAAGTTATTAATATAAAAATTATCAACAATAATAACAAATATATTTATACGATTACGATTATGTGTATTAATAAATATACAAATGATATAGGTTCGTGAATCCGAGATCAACCCTACATTAGTTCAATGCCGTCATATGTATTTTTACTACAAAATACAGTACTGTGAGTTTCATTAATCCCTTTTTAAATGCTTTTGCAATATATATTTTTGGGACTGAGAATATATGTGCTGTTTTTATAACTGTTTTACGAAATAGACACAAGTAATTGAAATTACATTCTATGGCTGGATTATTAAATCGAATATGCCCCTTTATAGTCTGGTAATCTAAGAATTAGGGAACAGACACCCTAATTGACGCGAACTCTAAAGATAGATCTATCGGGCCCAACAAGCCCCATCCAAAGTACCGGATACTTTAGTACTTCGAAATTCATATCATGTCCGAAGGAGGATCCCGGAATGATGGGGATATTCTTATATGTATATTGTGAATGTCGGTTACCAGGTGTTCAATCCATATGAATGATATTTTTGTCTCTATGTATGGGACGTATGTTTATGTGAAATGGAAATATGAAATCTTGTAGTCTATTAAAATTATGAAATGATTATTTTAGGCTAAACTAATGAACTCACCAACCTTTTGGTTGACACTTTAAGGCATGTTTATTCTCAGGTATGAAAGAAGTCTTCCGCTGTGCAATTGCTCATTTTAAAGATATTACTTGGAGTCATTTATGACATATTTCAAAAGACGTTGCATTCGAGTCGTTGAGTTCATCAAGATTATTATTAAGTCAATTATAGTTAGTTATATTATAAAATGGTATGCATGCTGTCAACCTTCGATGTAATGAAAGATTGTCTTTTCAAAAACGAATGCAATGTTTGTAAAATGTATCATATAGAGGTCAAGTACCTCGCGATGTAATCAACTGTTGTGAATCGTTTATAATCGATATGGACTTCGTCCGGATGGATTAGGATGGGTCTCTACAGTTGGTATCAGAGTGGTGGTCTTAGCGAACTGGGTATGCATTTGTGTGTCTAACTGATAAGTCGTTAGGATGCATTAGTGAGTCTGGACTTCGACCGTGTCTGCATGTCAAAAGTTTTGCTTTTCATTTCTAGTCAGAAATCATCTGCTTATCATCCTTAGGAAATTACCTGTTTATCATTCGTAGTCTAGACACATCTTATTGCAATGATTGCATGAATAGTGTATAGATAAAATTCGAATCTTAGCGTATCTGCTAATTCATATCTTAGCATATCTGTTACTGTAGACTTTGCCTGACAACTTCCGTAGATTCCTCCGTAACTTATGGGATTTTAGTATTATATATGCATAAGTAAATTATGTATTGTAGGGTACTAATCTACATCCTATAATCTATTCCCTATCAAAAATCCTTCATCTGATTGTACGAGATGAATCCCTCAACCAGTTCGAGTCCCTCAGATTTCGATAGCTATTCCAATAGTTATTCCGACAGCTATTCCGACATGGATTTCCACTCGAGCTCTGAAAGCAGTGTAACCGGAATGAGTCAACCAATTAGCCATCATTTATTCTAGATGAATTGGAGATGGGTTCGTAGTCGACTTAATCAATGGAGACACGAAGAAAGCGATCTTTTCCATCAACCAAATTCACCTCTTGACGAATAACCCAAAGCACTTATCGGTGAATCAATCCGAAACACCATCTTCACCCTCATTTCCAGAGTAGCTTGAAATGATTATATTTTATCCACAATTGAAAACCTTATTCATCTGCTCGTTCCGACTGACAATTATCCAGGAGTAATACAAGAATTCAACGAACTTCGCGATCGAGTAATCAATTTGGAGAATATGGTGCAAAACGTACCAGCTTCAGCAACATCACCGGCACCAACAGTACCATCGGTAACAACACCAGTACCATCAACAATCCATGCCTCAATATCACATTCTGTACCATGAGCATAATCATCGTTCTACGTATCGTTCTATCTATTTTATCCCCGTTCGACATGGCGATTAAGTAATCTCTAAAGTTTTAGAGATTATCCATTCTAGTTCTAACGGTAAATCAAATGAGTTTAATATAATATTAACTCATTAAATCCATGATTATATCTGAAGAAAATATATATGTAAGTGTATTTTCATAAGAATTGTAATTAAAAATTCTTTTGTACAAACTGTTAATGGTGAAAATATTTTAACGGGTAGGTAATACCCGAGGAATATTTAGATTTCACATTAATAAGTTACACTGTATATTCTCCGAATCTGATTCAACAGTCAATTACGATCCTACTTACATCCATCGATATACGTATCCGTTCACCACAGAATAACCATTTTCATTCAATTTCATATTTGGATTTTGACCTATCAGAATCCGACAAGTGGCAAATGAAGGAAACATTGGACAAAATAAAATTTGTTAGAAACAAACAAATTAAATATGATAAATTTTGTTAAGAATCCACGCTAACAAAATCCTAGCTAACTGTTAATTCCTTATTGTACATTTAATTATCGCAATTAAATTCTCACAATTTTATTTATTGTCATTTACATTCTGTTATTTATTTTACGCACTTTAAATATCGGGACACGTATACAGGGTTTTAACATATCATATCGACGCATCTATATATATTATTTGGAATCACCATAAACACTCTATATGCAGTAATGATCGAGTTCTATATAGAGGATAGAGGTTAATTCTACAATAATATATATAGTTTGAGTAGTGATCGAGTCTGAGACAAATACGGGTCACGATATGTATTAATTAATTCGAATATTATATATTAAACTATATATGAATTATTGGACTGTTAATTGTGGACTAGCGACTGTGGACTAATGACATTGGACAATTAAAATGAATTAAAATATTAATTATAACATATGAAACTAAACAATTCTTCAAGTTTGCCACTTGATTTCATCTTAAACCTCATTTATATCTTAACGATTACAATCTGCGTTCAAACCTTTCATGATTTTTGAAAACACATCAATTGAGAGGATGAACCTACCGCACTTCATCTACGGAAGGAAAGATTTATGCATATAATTATGCACCTGAAAACACTCGGAACCTGAGTAAACATTTAACACGTAGCTGTACTAATTCCTTTAATGTTATTATTACCCAAAAATAACTTGGTAATCCTTTCCAAATTAGCCAATTTTGTCACAGCTCCAACAAGTCAACTTCGATTTTTCACTCGGATTAGCTTATTATAACCCTGATATATAAGTTGCCTTTCGTCATCGATACCGGAAAACTGTTTATATCTCACTACATTAGCAGTAAACTTACCAGCAACATCATTGATCTTTGACTTTATGAAAAGTTATTATATTCATTGAAATCCTATCTTCTACTCATCTGCATCTGATAACGATAATTGTCGTACCAAACACCGAGGATCAGCAATCAATATTTTGAAATCTCGCAGCATGTCTACATCAACCGTTATAAGTATACATATAATCCTTATCTCTTAGAATTATGATCTTCCACTCTGAAATTTTGAAAAGCACCCAGTCTATAAATCAATACTCCAAATCATGACCTTAACCGTCAAAAGTTGGATGATAAAGAATGGAGTATTGGAAACACCCAATAGAAAATTTAGTACCAAAAAGCGGATTATGTGAAACTATGAAGGAAACCGTGGACAAATCACAAAGAATAAGTTTGACTTCAAAGAATCCAAATAATTCAATGCCTGCTGAAGTCTTTAGCGAATATCTTGCTCCTTACTCTAAACCCTTTGCGGACAATAGTCTCCATCATCCTCTGATCTTAGATATTCAAAGATATTATCGTATCTTTCATTATAAATATCCTCCATATTTCTGAAGATATTTTCATAACTATTCTTATCTGAAATCATTAATCTCTTCATGCTATCAGTGTTACATCATATAGAAACTGTTAGTTTCTATATTCTGTAAACTTTTGAGCTTAAAATATGAATGTTATTGAAGTAATGTTGGGAACTGATGCATGAGTTAGTATAATATAATGACACTTGATCAATGTGATTATATTATAGTAAGTCATGCTGAGTTTCTAAATAGAACGTGATGATTCACAGATCATAACGTCATCATGTGCCATATTACACGACTCTTGTATTCTATTTAAACCTCTAAAATATCAAGAAAATATTTCTTGATGATTCGGTCTTTTCCAGGGTATTATGGTAATTTAACAAATCAAAATCGTGCCATTACCATTCCCTCCTTAGAACATTAACAATGTTCATTCTGAAACTTATATCTGCGAATTCTGGACCATTACGAGATACGCCTAATCGCAAGAAGAAGAAACGGAGGGACAAAGCTCCGAAATAGAATTTAGAGGTTACATCACAGCAAATAGGAGGAAGTATTAACTATGGATGACAATGATTATAGAAAACATAAGCAAATATAAAACCCAATAACAACACGGAGATTACAAACCGTGGATATTAATACGAATAGCAATATAAAGACACGGTATAATTAAGAATAGTATCATCCCAAGGTAATAGTAGAAGTAAACAGATTCTTCTGGTGGAAGATTGAAATGAATGATGACAGAAATGATAATTAGAAAAATATCAAGAATTTGTACTGGGTGAATCATTTTCACAATCAATTGGATGTATGAACTAAGAAGGAAAGTATAGGAATGGTGAGGATAATGGAACAGAAGAGCTTAATTTATAATGGAAATATCAGACAGAGTAATCGAGGTAGATCACCGTATTTAATTATGGAGATCTTAATTTCCTTACTAGCCGAAGAATCAAATCTTTTAAGATTTCGAAAATTCTCTTTAAATCCCTTAAATTTCGGAATTCAACCCTCCACGTCAAAAGTTAAGACGCATCTTATTCTCTAAATTCAATGTCAACTACGACAAAAGTTATGGAAAATCTCCATTTCTTCATCTCGATCTTATGTGATAGCTTCATTCATACGCTTCGATTAATCGAATTATTTTATCCATATTACTCAACGATGATAAAACTCTATTTATTAGCTCATATTTGTCATAAAAACATTCTTATTGTTAGCCATGACCACCTCACTCAAATTTCGGGATAAAATTTCTTTAACGGGTAGGTACTGTGATGACCCGGGAATTTCCGACCAAATTTAAACTTAATCTTTATTGATTTCGACACGATAAGCAAAGTCTATAATGTTGAATCTAGAAAATTTTGGAACTGTTTCATATATTCAATTGACCTTCGATTACTTTCGACGATTCACGAACTATTGTCTGTATATATATAAATATAAATATTTAATATCTAATAAATGTTTTCATAAGTTATATAATATAATTACTAAATGTTACATAGATAATAAGATAAAATTTCTACAAGTTAAAAAAAAATATTATAAATATATTTGAATTACTTACATTAAAATAAATGTTAATATCTAAAAATCAGTATTAATAATATTATTATATAGAAATGAAATTAGATATATAAATTATTATACTATTATCATTATTAATATTAATATTATGTTCATTAAGATTATTAAAACTAGTATTATTATTTGTATTATTAATAAGATTATAGTAATTATTATTAGTAATTAAATTTAGCAATATTGTTAGTACTAACATTATCAATTATCATTATTAAATCCTTTATCAAAATTTTATTATTATTAGTAATACTATTATTGTAATATTAATATATTTATATTTGTAATTAACAAAAATTACAAATCATATACATATAATCAGTTATATAATTACAGATTTATGTAAATAGATATACATATGCAAAAATAATATTACATATCTATATAAATACATATACAAGTATTCAGATACATAAAATACTGATAAATAAATTTAAATATAGATATAATTATAGATATATAGATGCATATGAATATATCTATATGTATCTGTTTAATTAATTCCTTTTTCTGTTTCTTTCTTCTTGCTTTCTCTTTGACATCACAATCCAACTGTGCGATTTTTTGTTTCTATCTTGAGTTTGTTACACATTTACATCAATCGTACAAATCAGTGTTATATCATGAACAAATCCAAGGAAATTGTTAGCAATCACCTTCGTACTTTTTTTTTATTTGATTCTGTGTACGATCGAATTTTTCATGACGGGCTCCATTATTTTACAATTTGATTAAATTATAATATTTAGGGTTATCAGTCGACCTATCCATTTTTCTATAACATCCAACAGCTCCAATTGATATTGAGTCGTTCACCATCTCATTCAATTATACCATCACCGTAACCTCAAGCCGCCTTAAACCACCACCCCCATGATACTACCTTGTACTTACACCACCTTGTTCTTCATTAAATCAACACACAAACAACAAAACTTCTTTTATTATGATGAACCCCAACCTCCATCTCATCTAAACCATCACCACACGTAAACACTACACTTGATCATCCAAAAGCAACCCAAACCATCACCTTCTCTCTCTTCTCTCTCTCTCAATCGACTAGCTCTCTCTCTTCGGCGACTGCTAGAAAACTGCCACCTTTAAAACCATTAATTAACTACAAGTCATCATCGTGACTTGCAGCTATTATTCTGTTCCTGAACATCTTCAAACCGTTGACGAATAAAACCCACTTCCACCATCACAAACCATCGATCACTTTATATTATTCTTCATGAAACCCACCTTTTAAAACATCATCAATTCTTACCAACAGCTGCAATAACAGCAACTTCTACTATTACTCTATTATGTTTCTTTTTCGATCGAACCAAAGCACCATGAAAGCCACTGATCATCACGAATAATCACCAAGACCACTTACCGTTTCTTTTTTCTTCAAACCAGGCCGTTACAGCTGTTATTTACATTTCAAACGATTCAAACCTGCAAACCCATCGAACACACCAAGCATGCTGTATATTTTTTTTGTTTCATGATCGGTTGGAGACAAACTCTCTTTTTATATTCCACTGCTACAGCCTCCTATATTGAACAATAATGAATGATGATTATTTTATGTTGATGGCGGACAATTGTTGAAGTAGCAACCCCACTTGTTTTTTTTTTCTCGCGTGCTATACCCTCTGTACAATTCCCTGCATCGATTAACCCTACCACTTGAGGAGCTGTTGGATTTCTTTTATTATTGGGCTCTAGTTCTTGCTGTAAAAGATTAGAAAATTGTTTGGTAGTCCATTAAACATTGTTATCTTTGTTTTGGGAGTGGCCCGTGTAACTTAAGGAGGATATTAAATGTTACGGGTGATATATCTATATATATTTGGGACGAGAGTTATTACAGAAAAAGGGGACGGATCAGAGGGTTAAGAGTGTTTGAGTATTCGAGAGGTCACGAGTTCGAAACCAGGCGACTACAAGTATTTTTTTTAAATAAAAAGCAGTTTTGATAGTGTGGGCTTTCTTTATTGGGTAGCAGGCCATTAAATTCAGTTGGGCCGAGTATTAGTTTGGTTGTTAGGCCAAAGGAAGGGGACGTACGAGAAATGTTTTCATTCTTACGAATTCCTTAGTTGTTGAATTAGAAATCGGATTATATACAAAATTCGGGTGTAATAAGAATCAAGAACAACATATGTGCTTGAATGGTTTAGTGGTGTTTAGGGTTAACGGGAGGTCGCGGGTTCGAGCCGTCATGTGCCAATTTTTATTTAAAGCTTATCGAAAAGGTAGTCTTATTATTATTATTATTAATTATTATTGTTATTATTATTATTATTATTATTATTATTATTATTATTATTATTATTATTATTAAGTATTATTATCAAAACTAATTATTATCATTATCATTAATATTAAATTTATCATTTTATTAAAAACTACTATTATTATTAAAAAGTATCATTTTATTACTATTATTATTAACAGTACTATTATTATCATTATTAGTGAAAGTATTATTATTAAAGACATGGTAGTTATTATTATTTTTATTTTTATTAAAAGCATTAAAAATTATCATTTTAAATAAGATTACCTTTATTGTTAAAACTATTAGTATTATTGTCATTAATAGAATCATTAATATTATTATCATTATTATTATTAGTAGTATGAAAATTATTATTATTATCATTATAATTATTCTAGTGCTATTATAACTAGTATTTTGTAAACGAAAGAGAAATTATATAGAATATATTAAACACCCATAATCTAAATATATTAATACTTCTAGTTATCTCAAATATACAAGATGAAAATATAATAAAATATATAAGTTATTAATATAAAAATTATCAAAAATAATAACAAATATATTTATATGATTACGATTATGTGTATTAATAAATATACAAATGATATAGGTTCGTGAATCCGAGATCAACCCTACATTAGTTCAATGCCGTCATATGTATTTTTACTACAAAATACAGTACTGTGAGTTTCATTAATCCCTTTTTAAATGCTTTTGCAATATATATTTTTGGGACTGAGAATATATGCACTGTTTTTATAACTGTTTTACGAAATAGACACAAGTAATTGAAATTACATTCTATGGCTGGATTATTAAATCGAATATGCCCCTTTATAGTCTGGTAATCTAAGAATTAGGGAACAGACAACCTAATTGACGCGAACTCTAAAGATAGATCTATCGGGCCCAACAAGCCCCATCCAAAGTACCGGATGCTTTAGTACTTCGAAATTTATATCATGTCCGAAGGAGGATCCCAGAATGATGGGGATATTCTTATATGTATATTGTGAATGTCGGTTACCAGGTGTTCAATCCATATGAATGATATTTTTGTCTCTATGTATGGGACGTATGTTTATGTGAAATGGAAATATGAAATCTTGTAGTCTATTAAAATTATGAAATGATTATTTTAGGCTAAACTAATGAACTCACCAACCTTTTGGTTAACACTTTAAGGCATGTTTATTCTCAAGTATGAAAGAAGTCTTCCGCTGTGCAATTGCTCATTTTAAAGATATTACTTGGAGTCATTTATGACATATTTCAAAAGATGTTGCATTCGAGTCGTTGAGTTCATCAAGATTATTATTAAGTCAATTATATTTAGTTATATTATAAAATGGTATGCATGCTGTCAACCTTCGATGTAATGAAAGATTGTCTTTTCAAAAATGAATGCAATGTTTATAAAATGTATCATATAGAGGTCAAGTACCTCGCGATGTAATCAACTGTTGTGAATCGTTTATAATCGATATGGACTTCGTCCGGATGGATTAGGACGGGTCTCTACATTTTTAAATTCAGTTGGGGTAATTTCTATAACATCATCGGAATTCTCGTCGGAATCCGATTCATCGGAGAATTGGTAATCCTCCCAATATTTTGCTTCCTTGGCGGAAACACCATTGACCATAATTAACCTTGGTCGGTTGGTTGAGAATTTTCTTTTACTTAACCATTTTATTATTTTCCCCACCGGTTCTATTTCCTCCTCCGGTTCCTCCTCTTCCGGTTCTGATTCTTCTTCCGGTTCTGATTCTTCTTTCAGTTCTTCTTCGGGAACTTGTGAATCAGTCCAATATATATTCGACTCTTCATTATTATTAGGTGAGTCAATGGGATTTGTGCTAGAGGTAGACATCTATCACACAATATCAAACATGTTAAGAGATTAATATATCACATAATATATACATGTTAATAATATATAGTTTCCAACAAAAATGTTAAGCAATCATTTTTAAAGAAAACACGGTCGAAGTCCAGACTCACTAATGCATCCTAACAAACTCGATAAGACACACTAATGCAAATTTTCTGGTTCTCTAAGACCAACGCTCGGATACCAACTGAAATGTCCCGTTCTTATTGATTAAAAACGTTCCATATTAATTGATTTCGTTGCGAGGTTTTGACCTCTATATGAGACGTTTTTCAAAGACTGCATTCATTTTTAAAACAAACCATAACCTTTATTTTATAAATAAAGGTTTAAAAAGCTTTACGTAGATTATCAAATAATGATAATCTAAAATATCCTGTTTACACACGACCATTACATAATAGTTTACAATACAAATATGTTACATCGAAATCAGTTTCTTGAATGCAGTTTTTACACAATATCATACAAACATGGACTCCAAATCTTGTCCTTATTTTAGTATGCAACAGCGAAAGCTCTTAGTATTCACCTGAGAATAAACATGCTTTAAACGTCAACAAAAATGTTGGTGAGTTATAGGTTTAACCTATATATATCAAATGGTAACAATAGACCACAAGATTTCATATTTCAATACACATCCCATACATAGAGATAAAAATCATTGATATGGTGAACACCTGGTAACCGACAGATGCATATATAAGAATATCCCCATCATTCCGGGACACCTTTCGGATATGATATAAATTTCGAAGTACTAAAGCATCCAGTACTTTGGATGGGGTTTGTTAGGCCCAATAGATCTATCTTTAGGATTCGCGTCAATTAGGGTGTCTGTTCCCTAATTCTTAGATTACCAGACTTAATAAAAAGGGGCATATTCGATTTCGATAATTCAACCATAGAATGTAGTTTCACGTACTTGTGTCTATTTTGTAAATCATTTATAAAACCTGCATGTATTCTCATCCCAAAAATATTAGATTTTAAAAGTGGGACTATAACTCACTTTCACAGATTTTTACTTCGTCAGGAAGTAAGACTTGGCCACTGGTTGATTCACGAACCTATAACAATATATACATATATATCAAAGTATGTTCAAAATATATTTACAACACTTTTAATATATTTTGATGTTTTAAGTTTATTAAGTCAGCTGTCCTCGTTAGTAACCTACAACTAGTTGCCCACAGTTAGATGTACAGAAATAAATCGATAAATATTATCTTGAATCAATCCACGACCCAGTGTATACATATCTCAGTATTGATCACAACTCAAACTATATATATTTTGGAATCAACCTCAACCCTGTATAGCTAACTCCAACATTCACATATAGAGTGTCTATGGTTGTTCCGAAATATATATAGATGTGTCGACATGATAGGTCGAAACATTGTATACGTGTCTATGGTATCTCAAGATTACATAATATACAATACAAGTTGATTATGGTTGGAATAGATTTGTTACGAATTTTCACATAGCTAAAATGAGAAAAATTATCCAATCTTGTTTTACCCATAACTTCTTCATTTTAAATCCGTTTTGAGTGAATCAAATTGCTATGGTTTCATATTGAACTCTATTTTATGAATCTAAACAGAAAAAGTATAGGTTTATAGTCAGAAAAATAAGTTACAAGTCATTTTTGTAAAGGTAGTCATTTCAGTCGAAAGAACGACGTCTAGATGACCATTTTAGAAAACATACTTCCACTTTGAGTTTAAACATAATTTTTGGATATAGTTTCATGTTCATAATCAAAATCATTTTCCCAGAATAACAACTTTTAAATCAAATTTTATCATAGTTTTTAATTAACTAACCCAAAACAGCCCGCGGTGTAACTACGACGGCGTAAATCCGATTTTACGGTGTTTTTCGTGTTTCCAGGTTTTAAATCATTAAGTTAGCATATCATATAGATATAGAACATGTGTTTAGTTGATTTTAAAAGTCAAGTTAGAAGGATTAACTTTTATTTGCGAACAAGTTTAGAATTAACTAAACTATGTTCTAGTGATTACAAGTTTAAACCTTCGAATAAGATAGCTTTATATGTATGAATCGAATGATGTTATGAACATCATTACTACCTCAAGTTCCTTGGATAAACCTACTGGAAATGAGAAAAATAGATCTAGCTTCAAAGGATCCTTGGATGGCTTGAAAGTTCTTGAAGCAGAATCATGACACGAAAACAATTTCAAGTAAGATTTTCACTCGAAATAAGATTGTTATAGTTATAGAAATTGAATTAAAGTTTGAATATGATTATTACCTTGTATTAGAAAGATAACCTACTGTAAGTAACAAAGGTTTCTTGATCTTGGATGGTTACTTGGAATGGATTTAGAAAACTTGGAAGTAAACTTGCAATCTTGGAAGTATTCTTGATTTTATGAAACTAGAACTTTTGGAATTTATGAAGAACACTTAGAACTTGAAGATAGAACTTGAGAGAGATCAATTAGATGAAGAAAATTGTAGAATGAAAGTGTTTGTAGGTGTTTTTGGTCATTGGTGTATGGATTAGATATAAAGGATATGTAATTTTGTTTTCATGTAAATAAGTCATGAATGATTACTCATATTTTTGTAATTTTATGAGATATTTCATGCTAGTTGCCAAATGATGGTTCCCACATGTGTTAGGTGACTCACATGGACTGCTAAGAGCTGATCATTGGAGTGTATATACCAATAGTACATACATCTAAAAGCTGTGTATTGTACGAGTACGAATATGGGGTGCATACGAATAGAATTGTTGATGAAACTGAACGAGGATGTAATTGTAAGCATTTTTGTTAAGTAGAAGTATTTTGATAAGTGTCTTGAAGTCTTTCAAAAGTGTATGAATACATATTAAAACACTACATGTATATACATTTTAACTGAGTCGTTAAGTCATCGTTAGTCGTTACATGTAAATGTTGTTTTGAAACCTTTAGGTTAACGATCTTGTTGAATGTTGTTAACCCATTGTTTATTATAACAAATGAGATGTTAAATTGTTATATTATCATGATATTATGATCTATAATATATCTTAGTATGATATATATACAGTTAAATGTCGTTACAACGATAATCGTTACATATATGTCTCATTTCGAAATCATTAAGTTAGTAGTCTTATTTTTACATATGTATTTCATTGTTAATACACTTAATAATATATTTACTTATCATTTAACATAATTAACCAAGTGTATCAATATCTTAATATGATTCATATGTACCTAGTAAGACGTTGTTATAACGATAATCGTTATATATATCGTTTTCGAGTTTCTTAAATTAATAGTCTCATTTTTATGTATATAACTCATTGTTAAAATACCTAATGAGATACATACTTATAATAAAATCATGTTAACTATATATATAACCATATATATGTCATCGTATAGTTTTTACAAGTTTTAACGTTCGTGAATCACCGGTCAACTTGGGTGGTCAATTGTCTATATGAAACCTATTTCAATTAATCAAGTCTTAACAAGTTTGATTGCTTAACATGTTGGAAACACTTAATCATGTAAATAACAATTTCATTTAATATATATATAAACATGGAAAAGTTCGGGTCACTACAACCTATTCCATTATCACAATGCAAACAACACAATTAGGGTGGATTTACAAACCGACCCAATTGACAACTTAGTGAAATTTCGACCCAAATGCACTTCCAAGTACAACACATGCCCAACCTCGCCAATAATCACTAACTAGAGTGATAATGGTTCCAATAACGCCAATCAAACCCAAACATAGGTGTTAAACACCAATCTCACCCAAATTAACACCCAAACCCTAATTTTGACCCATTTCAAAATTAGTCAAGCACATGAACACAAATGGTTCCCAATACCTCAATAATCACTAAATACTAGTGATTACACCCATTTGCAAGTCTTACAAGCACAAACTTGCACACCAAACCCAAAACCCGCCAATAACCACAATAAACCCGAATCTTGGTGTTAATCTTCAATTAACAACTAAATGGGTTCCATCTATGAACATACAAGCCAAAAGCCCCAAATTTAGATGATGAACACGAAAACGAAATTCGGAGTTAGGGCTTACCGTTAGTATCACCTTGTAGCTAAGAACGAGGAGAACAAAGTTGCCTCTTACGCCTTCGATCAAAACCCGAATCTTCCCTTCCAAAATCCCTCTTGAAGGATTTGGAGTATTTAAGTTTTGAGAGGAAATGAAGAAGAAAAGAAAAAAGAAATAAAGAAATGAGATGTGTGGATGGGATTTAAGATCCCAAATATGGCACATACGCAAAATGATCAAAATGCACTCGAATATCCTTTAAAATTGCAAATCTGGTACCAGCTCGCCCAGAATGCCGGCCGCGGCCTTAATCGTCACGCCGCGACCTATAACCTATTCTGGTGGTTGCCTTAACATGCCTCCTAGAATTGAAATCAGCTAAATGCCGCGCCGCGGCCCTTTCTGTCGCGCCGCGACCCAAGGTGTGGTCTGGTGCCTTCCTTACCGTGCCTCCTGATCCTGATTTGTTTATGATGTCGCGCCGCGACCCATTCCTTCGCGCCGCGACCTTTAACATGGTCTGATCCGTTTTCTCGCATACATGAACTTCACACACGAACATATCTCAATCCTTCATACTCTAGTCGTACCTACACAATACTCTTATATATCACGTATAGGGAAAAACAGGGTGTTACACTTCAACTTCCCGATCGTAACCACCTTAGTACACATATTAGCAGGATTCTCCGTATCAGGAATTTTCTTAACAACTAAAGTACCATCTTCAATAAGTTCGCGAATTTTATGATACCTTAGCTTTATGTGTTTCGTACGACCATGAAACACCGGGTTCTTCACCAAATGAATAACACTTTGATTATCACAGTTCAAGACATAATCTTGTTGAACTCGTCCCAACTCAATCATAAAATTCTTCAGCCATACAAGTTCTTTGCATGCTTCTTCTGCTGCCATATACTCAGCCTCCGTTGTTGACAGCGCAACACAACTTTGAAGTTTGGACATCCAACTGACCGCCGTCTTACCAATCGTGAAAACATACCCCATAGTGCTTCTACCCGAATCGTCACAACCATCCAAATCAGCATCAACGTACCCTCTCAAAATGGAATCACCTTTAGTGAATTGCAACCCCATTTTAGAAGTACCTTTCAAGTAGCGCAAAAGCCACTTTATACCTTCCCAATGCTCTTTACCCTGATTCGACATAAACCGACTCACAACTCCCACTGCATAAGCTATGCTGAGTCTTGAACAAATCATTGCGTACATAATACTACCCACTGTCGACGCATACGGAATTTAAGCCATCTCCTCTTTGTCTACTTCCGTTGTAGGTGCTTGACTTTTCATTAACTTTAAAGTACCGCCTAAAGGCACGGATCTTGCCTTTGAGTCATCCATGTTGAACCGCTCTAACACTTTCTCGATATACTTGGTTTGAGACAAAGTTAAAACCTTCAACCCAATTTCTTTCAATACTCATTTCGAGTATCCGTTTAGCAGCCCCTAAGTCTTTCATCTCGAACGCGTGAGACAACTTTCTATTCAACCTGTTGATCTCTAACATGTCCGAACCTGCAATCAACATGTCATCAACATAAAGTAACAATATAACATAGGCGGACTTGAATTTCTTCAAGTAACAACAATGATCCGACTCGCTTCTTGTAAAGTCACTCCTTGTCATAAATTCATCAAACTTCAAGTACCATTTTTGTGGTGCTTGTTTTAACCCATACAGACTTTTCTTCAATTTGCAAACCCATCTCTCTTTACCAACTATCTCGAAGCCCTTTGGTTGCACCATATAAACTCCTCTTTAAGATCCCCATGTAAAAATGCGGTCTTTACATCTAATTGTTCTAGATGTAAGTCATCAGCAGCAACAATACTCAAAACCAATCGAATAGTAGTCATCTTCACAACTGGCAAAAAATATCGTTATAATCAACTCCTTCCCTTTATTGAAACCCCTTAAATACCAACCGAGCTTTGTACTGCTTTTTCCCGTTCAACTCATCTTTGACCCAAAAGACCCATTTACTGTGCAACGCCTTTTTCATTGGAGGTAATTTCACTAAAGACCATGTCTTATTCTTGATAAGTGACCACATCTCTTCTTTCATACCAAACTCCCACTGTATGGATTCTTTAGATTGTCTTGCTTCAAAATAACTCTTGGGTTCACCATTCTCGGTATAGAGCAAATAGTTAGCAAGACTCTCTGAATCATCTCTATCACTTTGCTCATCACCGTCAATTGGTAATTCAATAGTTCCCGAACTCCCACTAGAACCTGTATTCACATCAACAAATTTGTCAAGCATAATCAGACTATAAATAGAATTAACAGTTACTTGGTGCCATACAACGAGCTTTCATCAAAAGTAACATCTCTACTACGAATCACCTTCCTCGCCTCATTGTGTCACGACCCTACTTTTTCCGTTATCTTTTACCGTTTATTATTTAACGTCCGTTAATTGTTATTCATGCCACGTCATTTCTATGACCTATATTATTATTTTAGTAATAATATATTAATTATTATGTGTTATGTGAATATTTTTATTCATGTTTAAAATTGTACGTTTCTACGTGTCGTGGATTTCTATCCGGCGAATCTTTTCGGTTTTCAAACCAACGGTCAGACTTTTGAGATTTTTGAATCCCAATTATTTTAAATATGATATTTTTATGTCATATGTATATATATAGTGTTTATATATTTTATTTGCCACGCGTACGTTATCTCTCTGAAGATTTAATCACGTAAGAGTGTTTTCGCATTTCGGGCTTCGTTCGGGCATTCGGGCCACAAGTAAATTATCAATTATCAAGGTTGGGCTAAATGGGAGCCCACTCCCACCCCCATTCGGACGAAACCCTCTAGGAGGGGTGTTATGTGCCATTTTGAGAAAGTTGTGACTAATTCCATTTTAATCTCTAAAGTAATTTATTTCTTTTACAATTCTAAACCTAGCAAGCTTTTCTCTCCTATCTCTTTTTCTTTCTTTGGCCGTCACCCACACCTCCACCATCATCTTCATTTCTGTAGTGACCCGAACTTTTCCATGTTTATATATATTAAATGAAATTGATATTTACATGATTAAATGTTTCCAACATGTTAAGCAATCAAACTTGTTAAGACTTGATTAATTGAAATAGGTTTCATGTAGACAATTGACCACCCAAATTGACCGGCGATTCACGAACGTTAAAACTTGTAAAAACTATATGATGATATATATATGGATATGTATATAGCTAACATGATATTATGAAAAGTAAGTATCTCACTAGGTATATTAACAATGAGTTATATACATAAAGTGAGACTATTGAATTATGAAACTCGAAACGATATATATAACGATTATCGTTATAACAACGTCTTACTAAATACATATGAATCATATTAAGATATTGATACACTATGTTTAACATGATAAAATGATAATTAAATATATAATTAAGTGTGTTAACAATGAACTACATATGTAAAACAAGACCACTAACTTAAGAGTTTCGAAACGAGTTATATATGTAACGATTATCGTTGTAACGACGTTTTAATATATATATATATATATATATATATATATATATATATATATATATATATATATATATATATATATATATATTGTATTAAGATATATTCATACACCATGTTATCATGATAATATGATAATTTAACATCTCATTAGATATTATAAACAATGGGTTAACTACATTAAATGAGATAGTTAATTTAAAAGTTTCATGACAACACTTACATGTAACGACTAACGGTGACTTAACGACTCAGTTAAAATGTATATACATGTAGTGTATTAAGATATATTAATACACTTTTGAAAGACTTTAAGACATATATCAAAACACTCATACTTAACAAAAATGCTTACAATTACATTCTCATTCATTTTCATCAACAATTCTACTCGTATTCATTCAGTCTTTGTACTCGTATTATACCCAGCTTCTAGACGTACTTACTATGGGTATATACCAATAGGAACTAGCATGGGATTCCACTCTTGATTATGTCATGCATGACTAATCAAGTTTAACTTCTACCATGAGCTAGTCAACTAACAAGAACTCCTTTTAACCCCACTTACCACTCACCATTCACTTCATTTCATTTCCATTTTCCTTTATAATTTTCTCTCAACACACACATACACACACACACACACCTATGAACGAATTTTTCCAGTAACCAAATCATCATTTTCATCAAAAACTACTTCAAGAATCAAGCTATAATCATCATAGAAAGAACACTTCAAGAACACTTCGAAAATCCTTTCAAGTTTGCAAGTATACTTCCAAGCTTTCTAATCCATTCCAAGTAATCATCTAAGATCAAGAAACCTTTGTTATTTACAGTAGGTTATCTTTCTTATTCAAGGTAAAACTCATATCCAAACTTTGATTCAATTTCTATAACTATAACTATCTTAATTCGAGTAGAAATCTTACTTGAACTTGTTTTCGTGTCATGATTCTACTTCAAGAACTTTCAAGCCATCCAAGGATCCTTTGAATCTAGATCATTTCTTGTCACTTCCAGTAGGTTTACCTACTAAACTTGAGGTAGTAATGATATTCATAACATCATTCGATTCATATATTTATAACTATCTTATTCGAAGATTTAAACTTGTAATCACTAGAACATAGTTTAGTTAATTCTAAACTTGTTCGCAAACAAAGTTAATCCTTCTAACTTAACTTTTAAAATCAACTAAACACATGTTCTATATCTATATGATATGCTAACTTAATGACTTAAAACCTGAAAACACGATGAACACCGTAAAATCGGACATACGCCGTCGTAGCGAAACCGGGGGCTGTTTTGGTTTGGATAATTAAAAACTATGATAAACTTTGATTTAAAAGCTATAATTCTGGGAAAATAATTTTTCTTATGAACATGAAACTATATCCAAAAATCATGGTTAAACTCAAAGTGGAAGTATGTTTTTCAAAATGGTCATCAAGACGTCGTTCTTTCGACTGAAATGACTACCTCTACAAAATGACTTGTAACTTGTATTTCCGACTATAAACTTATACTTTTTCTGTTTAGTTTCATAAATTTCAGTTCATTATGAAACCATAGCAACTTGAATCACTCAAACGGATTTAAAACGAAGAAGTTATGGGTAAAACAAAATTAGATATTTTTGCTTGTTGTAGCTACGTGAAATTTGTAACAAATCTATTCAAATCATAACTTAACTAAATTATATTGTATTACACATGTATTCTAACATATATTATGTAATCTTGGGATACCATAGACACGTATACAATGTTTTGACATATCATATCGACCCATCTATATAATATATTTCGGAACAACCATAGGCACTCTATATGCAGTAATGCTTGAGTTAGCTATACAGGGTTGAGGTTGATTCCAAAATAATATATATACTTTGAGTTGTGATCTATCCTGAGACTTGTATACACTGGGTCGTGGATTGATTCGAGATAATATATATTAATTTATTTCTGTACATCTAACTATGGACAAGTAGTTGTAGATTACTAATGTTGGACCGCTAATTTAATAAACTTAAATCATTAAAACGTAATAAAAATGTTGTGAATATATTTCGATCATACTTTGATATATATGTACATATTTGTTATAGGTTCGTGAATCGACCAGTGGCCAAGTCTTATTTTCCAACAAAGTGAAAATACGTGAAAGTGAGTTATAGTCCCACTTTTGAAATCTATTATTTTTGGGATGAGAATACATGCATTTTTATAAATGTTTTACAAAATAGACACAAGTGATCGAAATTATATTCTATGTTGAATTATCGAACCGAATATGCCCCTTTTTAGCTTGGTAGCCTAAGAATTGGTGTTTATGATAATTGCCACCAATTGACGCGAATCCTAAAGATAGATCTATTTGGCCCAACAAGCCTAATCCGAGTTACGGATGCTTTAGTACTTCGATTTATCATATCCGATGTGAGTCCCAGAATGATGGGGATATTCTATACGCATCTTGTTAATGTCGGTTACCAGGTGTTCATCATATGAATGATTTTTATGCAGATTGCTTGTTATTGAGAAATGGAAATGAAAATCTTGTGGTCTATTATTATGATTTGATAAATATATAGGCTAAACCTATAACTCACCAACATTTTTGTTGACGTTTAAAGCATGTTTATTCTCAGGTGATTATTAAGAGCTTCCGCAGTTGCATGCTAATTTATTGACAAGAGTTGGAGTCAGCATGCTTGTATAATATTGTTTAAAAACTGCATTCAAAGACATATATTGTTGTGTAATATTATTGTAAACCATTATGTAATGATCGTGTGAAAACGCTATATTTCAGGTTATCATTTCTGATAATCGTCGTAATATTTTAAAGGTTATGGTTTGTTTTAAAATCGAATGCAGACTTTGAAAAACGTCTCATATAGAGGTCAAAACCTCGCAAAGAAATGAATTAATATGGAACGTTTATAATCAATATGAACGGGACATTTCAATTTCATCATCAAATCAAGCTTGGAATTTAGGGTTTTTAGCGTCAACGGATTGCTCTCGTTCTTCTCTACGCGTCTATATAAATCATTTCTTGATTAGGGTATAAACCCTAATCCTAGCTTTTTTATTTTTATTTAATTTTACTAATTTTGATGTTATTATGATAGTATAGCACTTGTGTATTGTTGTATTGTTGATTGTATACGTAGAAATGCTCGATTGTGTATGTTTTCGGTTTGATTGATTGTGGACAGCAGACTAATCGACCATTTCAGTACACTTAACTGATGATTTTGTGAAATTAAAGTGTTTAGATGTGTTCCTCTCATCAAGACATTGATTTTAGACTCTGGATTCATGTTATTTCGATTCCCGTAACTTAAGTTATGATTAAAATGGTGTTTTCATGGAATTAAAGTATAAAAACGAATGTGTTCAGTTTTGATTCGACTTTTTGATAACTTTTGGAGTCTCTAGGGTGTACTAGTGGGTTAGGATTGATGATTGGATGAACATTCATGTTCGGGTCATCGAAATCCGAGCCACGGATCACCCGGTATGACTAAAACATGTTTTTGAACTTATTAGAATTCCAAGTTGTTATATGGTGGTTGGTTACGACTTGTGGGCTGTTCTTGGGGTGTTCTTGAGTGCACTAATATGTCGAGTGGTTGGTTTAGGCGAGGATATATATAAGACTCACCGAAAACCGACACCCGGGACTCAAGTTATGACCCGATGAACTTTTAATTAAAACTTATGGTTATAAAACTTAACTTATGAGATGAATAATGCTTTTCATTATTATTAAATTAATTATGATATAAAAGTAGTTAATTTAATTTAAGACTTATGATATACATATTTATTATATCATTTATTATTAATTACATTTTGATTAATGAAACTTTTAATTAAACATATGACTAATAATACTTTTATTATTAATGAAAAATACTTATGGTAAGTGTTAAACTTATGTTATGAGATTGTTATAATTATAATAAGACTTATAATAAATATTAATTAATTATTTAATTATTATAAGGCTTATTATTTAATGATTATAATTAAAACTTATGATATGATTAATAATTCATTATTAATTAATAATACTTATGATATGATTAAAATTTATTATTAATTAATAATACTTATGATATTATTAATATTTAATTACTTAATTAAATACTTATGATATATTAATTATATCATTTAAATTTATATTAACTTTAATAATTCATTTTAATTTAATTAAACTTATGTTATGACATGATTATACATATATGACTTTAAATAACATTATAACTTATATTATTAATATTATTTATACTTTAAAATTTAATGTTGAATAGGTTTGACCAAGGTTGACTTTTAAGTTGACTTTCGGTTGACTCTTTTTGACTTTTCTAATTAAGGAAACTTTCCTAAGTTATAACAACAACAACAACAACAACAACAACAACAACAATAACAATACCCAATTCCACCAAAGCGGAGTATGGGGGAGGTTAGATGTAGACAGTCTTTCCTCTACCCTAGAGTAAAAGGGAAGTCATTCCTCCACCCAAGGATACTTATCGGTCCGCGGGTAGAAGAAGTCGTCCCTCCCTATACTAGAGGGCAGAGAGGCTGCTTCCTAAGGACCTCCGGCCAGAAAGAACCATGAATTCCGTTAAGTGAAGTAGCTAAATGCTGGTAGAAAAGATAATATAGAAACCTTACCATGGGAAATGTATACATAAATATAGCATGTAACAAAGTAAAGTAATAGAACATATAAGTAAAATAAGTAAGTGTCAAATATGCAAGTATAACAAACCATGCAAGTATAATATGTATATGTAAACATGTAGGTATGAAGCATGTAGGTATAATATGCAATATAAAACAAATAAGTATACTATGTAAACAAAAAGACATGTAGCATGTAAATACGTGTAATTTAATGCTATATATTATAATACAAACATATAACGGTATAAACTTTCCAAATATGGGAACTTTCTAAATATGGGAACTTTCCAAAAATAGAAACTTTCCTAAAATAGAAACTTTCCAAAAATAGAATTTTTTCAGAAATGGAAACCTGCCAAAAATAGAAACTTTCTAAAAATAGAAAGTACATGTCCTTACGCTGTCCTGATCAAACCGAAGCATACTGAGTGTTGTTCTAGGTTTACTTGCAACAAGTACTATAACTATCATACTAAGACTTGACATAAGTTAGTTATTTATATCGACCTGCTTTATTTATAGGTCGACGTTGTGATCATTCTTGATCATTTTACTTTCTGCGGTTTACATTTCTGTGATATTACTTCGTTTACGTTAAGGTGAGTTATAGTCCCAGTTTTCTATTTTAAATCTTTTGGGATGAGAATACATGCATTTTATTTTTCATATTGGACACAAGTGGAAGTTGGTTTAAATTATTCATTGTGAATTGAAGTTTAAATTATTCATTGTGAGTCGAATAAAATATTTCCTAATATGGTAATTGTAATCACTGATTTCTACTGGTGAACATGAATCCTATAGATAGATCTATCGGGTTTGACAACCCCATTTCGAGCTTGTCGCGCTAGCAATTTATAATCGAAATGTATTAGTACTTCGTTATTATTTGAAGATACACATGTTCAGTGTATATTGTGTTTGGTAAGGGTGGAATTGGTTAAGTGGTTACCAGGTGGCTCATGGATAATGGAATAATGTTTTTATATGTTTTCGAGCATATAATTTTGTGGTCCAAATGAGTTTTTATGTTTTCAAACATAAATTTTTATAGTTTAATTTAAATATTGTTTACAATATTAAACCTATAATTCACTCAACATTTTTGTTGACAGTTACTCGCATGTTTTATTCTCAAGTTCATGATTGATTGCTTCCGCTGTGCTTAGAGAGTCTGCATATTTTTGATGGCAGCTTTTGTTAAACATTAACTTGCATTCTATTTTGATACATTAAATTGTGGGTGTTTGTTGACTTTGTTTTGGTCAACTTTTGGTCAAGTATTTATGTATGGTTTTTCTAAAATTACATATTTTGGGTAGGTTTCCTTTATAGGAAATCATTTTTAAATAAAGAATGCAAGGTTATTTATTAAATTCATCTAGGGTTATGATCAAGCTGTGAGACCAAGATAACGATGGTCATCAAGTGTACTTTGACGGGTCGTTAAAGTTGGTATCAGAGCCTTGGTTGTAGGGAATTAGGCTGCATTGATGTCGTTACCCGAGTCAATAGGGTGCATTAGTGAGTCTAGTCTACAGCCCGGCCTATAATGTATTATTATATGTGATTATTTGTATCGTATTGGTATGTGTATTGTTTTCATATACGTACATCTCCTTCATATGTTCTGAATCCGGTAGGAACTCCCATTTCGGTTTAAACGTATCCTCCGTCTCATGAGAGTTAATCTTTTATAAGAACACATCTGTTAGGGAAACTGAGGGATGTCATTCTTGACTTCTGAAATTCTCGACATTTCTATGTCATCTATTATGGTTATGTATATAACGTTTGAGTTATATTACGCGAGATGTCATTCTTGACTTCTAAAATGCTCAGCATTTCAATGTCAGCCATTATGTTTAGGTATATAACATTCTTGTTATATTACGTGCCTTTGTGCCGTTGTGCCTTTGTGCTTTGGGTTGCGAACCGAAAATGTCATTCTTGACATTTAAAGATTCTTAATGCTTCAAAGACATTTTTATGTCATCGTTACTCTTAATCATTACTTTTGATGTTTTTGTCTCTTGGGCTATCCTTAGCACATTGTTTAATAAATCATTTTAGAGAAATTGTGTGGAAATTCGAGGTTAATCGCGTGTCCTGACCTCATGTAGTGCTATTGGAATGGAACTATGAATTAATATAATATAATGACGTCAGGCCAACGTGATTATATTACGGTAATTCATATAAAAATTCCAATATTGTGACATGAGGAATAGAAAGCGAGTCAAAGAAATTTTTTTCCCACCAATCATTCAGAAATTTCAATGTTACTACATGAGTAAGGAAAATACTCATTTTCTTATTTGTTGATATACGAGAAACTCGTTTTAACCAAACTACCTATCTCATGCTTTATCCTTCATACCTCACTTGTTAGCAACAGCTTCGCACGTGAACAATTTTGGCCCAAGGACTTATGTCCTGATAATAGTCAAAACAACATTTAATTCAATGGTTTTCATGACATCGTAACATTTGTTGGTCAAATTTCGCACGACGATTCAAGTCCTTCACTCGTCTTCTATGATCTCACTTCAATCCGTAACCTCTGAAATACGAATACTCTGTTTATCGGAATTTTTACACATTGGTTATTTGTGCGGTCCTCACGAGATTTATGGACGCATGAAAGTAATAAAATTTATAAAATCATATATGTAAGTATAAAATCAAATGAATAAATTTATTTTTGCCTATTTTGGGTAGTACATGCTAAATTATACCTTCGAAAATTATTTTAAAACCACTCCTTTATTTAGTCGTTTAATTAAGTCAAATTGTTTTATGTAAAATGATACACGTCGTACATACTTCTAAATTTACTAAGAACTTCGTTCCAATTATGGGGTCACATCAGAAGTTTAAAGCTTTTTCAAAACTTCCTTAATTGATCATATTAAAATTTTCGCATTACTCTACAGTGTGTTTGGATCACAGTTCTTCTCATCCTCCGTTTAAGGATGTAACTTACCATTAAGTTCGTTGATAAAAACTCTTACGCCACTTTGGATGGCGGTTTTATAAAATTGTCGGGAGGTCTCTGCGCTCATAAAAATTTTCCCTCTTATGGTTGGACATGACCGAAACGCGGACCGATAAATCAGTTTTCTGAGGTACGTTCAGTGGTCACCCTGTTCTCAGGAAAGGCACTGGGTGGGTTTCTGCCCCAACTGTTGTTATAGTTGGTATCACATATAGATATTACACTAGACCATTTGAGAAGTTTCTACTGTCGATATTCGCGGCTTACCGCAAGACCCTCGTAAACATCAATCCTATGATTCAATGCTTTGAGGTACAGGATATCATTTTTGGAGATTCATCCCACCTGGAGTCAACTATTCTTTATGGTCCAAGGTTCACGTTCCTTCCATCCACACATAAATTTAAGAATAAGGTTGAGTCCTAGATTGGCTCGCTCATTGTGCGAGGAAGTTCACTCTCGTTGAAATATCACACCTTTCGTACGTTCTCCCTTCAGAAATGTAATGACTTTTACTTTGAAGTCTATGACCCTTGCTATCCCCTTTGAAGGAATTGCCTTAAACACCTATACCACTGATATGGATACTATGTATATTTCTTCATTCGTTGGTTGCAACTATATCTCATTCATCCTAGTTTGTCCCCTTGGGGAGCTCCTGTTCTGTTTGTTAAGAAGAAAGATGGTTTGTTTCGTTTGTGTATTGATTGTTGTGAGTTGAACAAGCTTACTGTTAAAAATTGTTACCTCTTCCGAGAATTGATGATCTGTTCGATCAGCTCCAAGGTTCATCCGTTCATTCCAAGATCGATCTTTGTTTCGGTTATCATCAACTGCGGGTTAAAGAAACTGATGTTTCGAAAATCGCATTCCGTACCCATTATGGTCACTACGAATTTCTTGTTATGCCGTTCGGATTGACTAACGCACCTGCTTTGTTCATGGACCTCTTGAACCATGTGTGTAGCCCTTATCTGGATAAATTCGTTATCGTTTTCATCGATGATATCCTTATCTATTCCAAGAGTGATCAAGAGCACAATTCCTTGGGCACGTTGTTAGTAAACAGGGAATTCAAGTTGATCTTGCCAAGATTGAGGCAATTGAGAAATGGGAAACTCCGAAGACCCCTACTCAGATTCGTCAGTTCCTAGGTTTAGCAGGCTATTATAGAAGGTTCATTCAAGATTTTTCACGAGTAGTGAAACCTCTGACTGCTTTAACGCATAAGGGGAAGAAGTACGAGTGAAAGAGTGAACAAGAGTCTTCTTTCTAAACTCTGAAGAAGAAGTTAACTTCTGCACCGATATTATCACTACCTGAGGGCAATGATGATTTTGTTATCTATTGTGATGCTTCGTGTCAAGACTTTGGTTGTGTTTTGATGCAGCGAAAGAAAGTCATTGCTTACGCGTCACGTCAGTTGAAGATTCATGAACAGAATTAGACAGCCCATGATTTAGAATTGGGAGCTGTTGTGTTCGCACTTAAGAATTGGAGACATTACTTATATGGGGTCAAATGTACAGTGTACACTGATCACAAAAGTCTCCAACATATCTTTGATCAAAGACAGTGGAATATGAGGTAGCGAAGATGGGTTGAATTGTTGAACGATTATGATTGTGAACTCCTTTAGCCATTCCGGAAAAAAAAAGCCGATGTCGTGGCTGATGCTTTGAGTCTTAAAGAGAGAGTTGAACCTCGTAGGTTTAGAGCCTTGAATATGAAAATTCGAACTAACCTCGCTAGGCAGATTCTTGAGGTACAACAAGAAGCCTTGAAGGAGGAGAATTTCGTAATGGGAAGGTCTGAGGCTTGAGTAAACAGTTTGAGGTACGAACCGATGGTACTCGGTATTTTACGGGACGTCTTTGGGTTTTGAAATTTGGTGATTTGCGACAACTTGTTTTAAATGAAGCTCATAAGTCTAAATACTCTATTCATCCTGGTTCAGGGAAGATGTATCAAGATCTTAAGGAGCTGTATTGGTGGCCTACCTTGAAAGCTGATGTGGCAACTTATGTGGCTAAGTGTTTGACTTGTGCTAAAGTTAAAACTGAATATCAGAACCTGTTCAGACTTTTAGTGCAACCTGGGATTCCCGGGTGAAAGTGGGAAGGTATTGCTATGGATTTTATTGCGAAGTGACCAAGAATTGTGGCTGGTTATGATACCATTTGGGTTATTGTTGACCGACTCACAAAGTCATCTCGTTGCTTGCCGATTAAAGCAATGGATTCGATGAAGAAGCTTACCTGTTTGTATTTGAAAGAAATTGTTCCAGACATGGTGTTCCCGTATCTATTATTTCAAACCGAGACAGTCAATTTACGTCGAGGTTTTGGCAATATCTACAGGAAGCTTTAGGAACCAAATTGAATATGAGCACTGCTTATCATCCACAGACGGATGGTCAGAGTGAAAGGACCATTCTAACGTTAGAAGACATGTTGCGAGTGTGTGTCATTGATTGTGGTAATGGTTGGGATAGATATTTGCGATGGCTGAATTTTCTTATAATAACAGCTATCATGCAAGTATTAAAGTCGCACCATTTGAGGCACTGTATGATAGAAAGTGTAGGTCTCCTATCTGTTGGAATGAGGTTGGGGATACTCAACTCACAGGCCCATAAATTATTCATGAGACTACCGAGAAGATCGTACAGATTAAAGAAAGGTTGAAAACCGCCAGGAGTCGGCAAAAGAGTTATGCCGATATTAGAAGGAAAGATTTAGAATTTTAAGTTGGCAATCGTGTCATGTTGAAGGTATCACCATGAAAAGGTGTGGTACGTTTTGGTAAGAGGGGAAAGTTGAACTCTCGCTTTGTTGGACCATTTGAGATTATCCAAAGAATTGGACCCGTGGCCTATCGTTTGAAATTGCCTTAAGAGCTTAGTGTCGTTCATGACGTTTTTCATGTATCAAATTTGAAGAAGTGTTTGGCTGAGGCCGATGAAACCATTCCTCTTGATGAACTTCATGTTGATAAACAACTCCATTTTATTGAGGAACCTGTTGAAATTATGGATCGAGAAGTTAAAAAGCTCAAGCAGAGTAAGATCCAATCGTCCGAGTTAGAAGGAATGCCAGACGCTGACCCAAGTTCACTTGGGAACGTGAATATAAGATGAGGCATAAATACCAGCATTTGTTCTCAGGTGTCGAATCAACCCCTGCACCTGTTATATCGGCTAAAAAGTCACGTTTTCCCCCGGTATTAAGGCCCAAAAACAACAAAGATTTGAACTTTATTGGCAAAATACCCACTTCGTCGATTAGAATTGAAGAACAAGTAATTACGAAGGCGGTGCAAAAAGAATCAAGAGAATCGGAACTAAAACGAAGATTCTAGAGCGAAAATGATGAAAGACAAGAAATCAAGTTACGATCCAGTGAATCAAGGCTGACCAGCATCAAAAAAACTGCCTGCCATATGGCCTGCCAGTATGGAAACGCCTGCCAAATACAGCTCACCAAGCGGCCTGCCAAATACGGGCCACCAAACGGGCTGCCAAATGGCCTGCCAGCCGTATTTTGGCAAATTCCTAGTCTATTTAAAGGGGATTTGTCATTCATTCCAACACACACTTCAATTCACTTATTTCTCTCTCTTGTACAATATTAGTCATACTCTCAAGGCCTTCGACTCCGTGCGGGAAACCTAGTACCCGGAGAAGAATGCTGAAGATTGTATTAGGAGCGGTCTGGAGTCTTGAAGTTATCACTTTTGTATTCGGAACTCATTTAATCTACTGGTACTTCTATCCTTTATATTATATAATGTTTTATGATATTGTTACCATGATTAGCGAGTAGTTATCTTTAGTGTATGTTATGATGTAAGCAGTTATAATGCCAAAATAATATTATGGTCTGTGTATGCTGTTGAAATGCTTTCCGATTATGCTTTAAACTCAATCGCTTTTCCAACTAATAGAACGTAGTTATAGGCTCTGTTATTGGGAAGTCGCGAACCCCGATTCAGAGTACACTATCTGTGTCACCCCTTGGTAAGAGAAGTCTATCGGATACAACGTAAGATCGACCGAGGCATACCGGTTGTAGTAAGTCTATCGAGCTTTGGATTCCGACTGAGGACTCTTTCGTAGTGAAACATCTGACTAGACCCTTAGTACATTGTCGGTCCTAGACCATGCTAGTGTAGTCACCAAGCATATAAAATTCGTGCGTGCACGCTGAAGCACATCGGTTGTTGTAAGCTGTACCTCTGCTAAGTAAGGCCATGGAACCTGGTTAGTGTTGACCAGTACACTGCACCATAACGCAGTCTCAAGCATTGCACCCCGCTTGAGGGATTCTTAGTTAATTAAGGAACTGTTTGTTTAGACACATAAAGGATTGGACCGTTAGGATAACCGAACGTGTTCATGGAAGTCAGCTTGACTTGGCCATGGTGTTCTTTATGGTTAAACTCTTTTTAAGGGCCTAACTACCTTTTACCAATCATTAACAAAAGCATTTCAACACATCACGTCTCTCGGATATGGTAAACCATGTATTCTATTATGCTTAAGAAAGTTTAGACCATTTCGGAATGTTAATACATCACCCAACCGAGTCGCTCAATTAGATGAGCCGTCTGAACGTGTATGCCTGTAGTCAGACTGCACGGGGGTCGGGGGTAAGGGACATTGCTGTCTATTCAAAATCTTCAAGCCTAACACAGTACCCAGTGACATGTCTTATGACAGGGGCGTTTAGGACCAGTGTAATGAATACAGGGCCTCTGCCTATTCATGAGCCAGCATTCCATAATCTCGGCAGAATAACTGATGAAGTCATAGTATGCACTCACTTTAACCTTATCTGAATTATGAATTTTATCACATTTACTTTATCTGTCTTAAAATTAGAAAACCCAAAATAAATATTCACTACTCCCCAACTATCTTAGGCTTAAATATAGGTTCGATTCTACTGATATCTCAAAAATACGACCCTAGGTCATACTTCCCTTACTTATAAGGAGTAGTAAGATTTAGACCCCGCTAAATATAAATTTAAAACAGTACCTTCTTCCCACGAGTGGCTGGTCCTGGCGAGCCGCGGCCTGACTACACTGCGAGAATAAAAACAGTCCGTTTCGGCCATATCACGGGAGGATACTAAGTTTTTGGCGCTGCTGCCGGGGAACTGGTATCAGGCAATACTGCTCTCTATCAAACTTATTCACAAGCATTTAGTGGTGTCTAAGAAAGACAATTATACACGGACTTAGTTATTGGATTTTCCGAACAGTCGCCAATTATATTGGGACCAAAAGGATCCTGCATCTCCGTAGTAGGCCTGGCCACTTGGTTTGTTGAATAGTTCGTGCGGAGCTCTATTACCAAAATACCAGGGAATCAGTAGCCAGAACCAAAAACATATTCAACCGTAGGATAGTTAGTTAATTAAATTAGATTACCTTAGATTACTTTAAACTACCCTAGATTAAATTAGATTAGATTACCTTAGATTAAATTAGATTATCCTAGAATTAGATTAGATTAGTTTAGCTTATTATAATTTAGCTTATTTGCAAAAAATTAAAAACAAAAAGGCATACCCAGTGTATGACCCAAACCCGATCTAGACCAGGGCCGTTGTTATTCGTACCTGATCCAGACGGAATAATCTCTAAAGCACGCAAGGAAGCAAGAATCAGAAATCAAATGGTGTTACGCGTTACTTTAGCAGAAAACACCAAACCCTCGATTGAAGGTCGAGGAGGACCAATCAGATTTCCAGAGATTCAAGGACACTCGTTCGAATTAAAACATCACATCATCCAGCTCATTCAAAATAGCTGTCAGTTTCATGGATTACCGAATGACGATCCTAATTCTCACCTTGATAAATTCATATCTCTTTCGAACTCCTACAAATAGCCAGGGATAGGACAAGATATAGTTCGGCTATACTTGTTCCCCTATTCTCTCACTCATCGTGCTCAAACTTGATTCGAAGGACTGAAAAAAGATTCCATCACGTCATGGACGGAGATGGCTACTAAATTTCTAACCAAATATTTCCCTCCTTCTAAACAAACCAAACTAAAGAATGACATCATTAACTTCAAACAAAGTTATGATGAATCTCTTTACAATGCATGGGAGCGATTCAAAACTCTGCTGAAGAAATGCCCTAATCACCAGCTAGAATGGTCAGCCCAAATCTGTACCTTCTACAATGGTCTTACGGTAAATCATAGGACGATAATCGATGCAGCAGCTCAAGGGAATCTAATGAACCAAACTGCAGACGAAGCATAGGAATTGCTCGAGAACATGACAATGCATCATCATGACTGGAACAGTGGTGAAATAACTTCATCATCTGCCCCACTCTCTGCACTTAACAATCAAACGGAGGCCATCAAATCCCTCACGGATAAGATGGAATCTCTTGCTAAACAATTTGGAGAACTAAAGACGCAGACGCAGCAGGTTAACCAAGCTCAGGCTTGTGTTAATTATACCAACCCGCAATCTACTGAAGAATATCAAGTTGAGTACGAAAACCCTGACGGTTCAGTCTGTTACTTCCAATACCCAGCTCGTCCACCAAATCCCGAATACAATCAACCACCTAGGGTTAATCAATTTCAGCGAAGCAATCAACCTTTTTGCTATCGCTATCCACCTTATCCAGCGCAATAATCTAAATTGACCTACGGTCAACCACTCCCACTCACTGGTCCCCCAGTTGAGGAAAATTCCCCTACCACCCAGATTACAAAAGCAACTAACCCCACTCTCGGAGCTGATGATCAGTTAACTCAGTTCATTCAAGGGCAACAACAGTTAAATCAGAGAACTGTAACCAGACAAGATCGGACGGAGATACTAATGAGAAATCAATTAGCACTGCTCAAAAGTTTGGAAATGCAGCTCGGACAGTTATCACAACGCATTGAAATCCAACCGCATGGAAGATTGCCAAGTAATACTATCCAAAATCCCCACATAGAAGAAGCAAAGCAAATGGAAGCCGTAATCCCAGAGGAAGAACCATGGAGAAGGTCAACTAGGCTCAAGAACAAGTCGACATATACTCAGAAGCTGACTCCTGAAACTCCAGTTCGCGTACCTTATCCTGGAAGGCTAAAAGAAGAACCATCCAAGCTCGATTCCTTCAAACTTGATGGAAGATTCCTGGATACCGTATCTAAAGTTCCCAACCAGAAGAGATACATCTGAAGGCTTCTCTCTACAAAGGAGACGATACCAGACTCTAACAAAATTCCACTGAGTGAAGAATGCTCTGCATTACTCAGAAACTCTTTACCATTAAAGCTAGGAGATACGGGCCAATTCGTTTTCCCGTGTTCAATCTACCAATCTGGAACCATTCATGCGCTAGCAGATTTAGGAGCAAGTATCAACCTAATCCCCTACTATTGCTATCAGAGATTAGAGTTAGGAGACTTGTCACCAATCAAAATGACAATCCAACTTACCGATCACACAATTCGATATCCTAAGGGCATAGTTGAGAACGTATTGGTGAAAGTCAAAAAATTCTTGTATCCTACGGATTTCGTAGTGATGGACATTAAGGATGACCTACACACACCAGTGGTGTTAGGAAGACCTATCATGAATATGGCTAGGACTGTCATTGATGTGTACAATCAAACCTTGATCTTACAATCACATGGGGAGAGCATTACCTTCAAAATTGACCGACCAACCGATCTTTCTGGACAGGCAGAGATGTTTGCTATTTCCACCAAACGGATCACTTCCGATGACGAGTCTTCACCACCAGCCGACGATATCGAGATGGGTGTCGAATCATAGTCTGCAGACGACCCAGAAATGGAAGAATAGGATCCCCGCGAAGAAATAGAGGAAGAAGAGGACTCTGAAGAGGAAGAGGAAATGGAAGACGTAAAAGAAACTGCGACAATACCCGCTTCAAGCATTGAGCGTCATGAAGAAATAATGAGGCTTGAGAAAGCAGATTATAGTTTAATCATTCGTTTTAAGAAAAAGACCGATAAGGCTGAGGTTAAGGATATAGAAATTGATCCTGCAAGTATCAAAGTGGAGAATAAGAATACTGACGAAACCCGTTCATCAGACGCATCCTCAGAAGAACAATATACTGACGATGACGAGGTAGAGCAACATGAAGACATTCTGAATAACTCACACTCTCCAACCGAATCAGATCAAGGGGAGCCGGACTCTTCTTCAGATCGAATTCCGGTTATATCCACACACGCAGACATGATAACCTTCATCAACGATACTGATGAATTTGAAGACATTCTCGAAGCCATCCGAAAATCAACCATTGATTTTTCGCTATGCTTAACAGAATGAATTATGGCTATCCGAGAAGAACACCACCTCTATCTCTAAAGAGAAGACAATGATGTTGAAATCCTAGAAGAACGTATTCAAGACTTTATCAATTCTCTTCACGATCATATCTATCACGAAGAAAGGAAACGAGCACACAATTCAGTGGTTCGCACTATTCTCGAGACAAGATTCTTGATGTGCGAGCAGAGGGGTACGAAATACTATATATTTTTATTACGAGATACTATGAAATATGATACAAGTGTTAATTATTTTATTTACAGATGGGATATACCTAAACCTTGCTACAACACTATAGGCAGTGTACCTAATCGTAGAGTAGTATAGTTTTTAGTAAGTCCTGTTTGTTCTAAAAGGAGACAGCTTATTTTACACTATATTTTTATATAACTATATTAGTACAATATATATATATATATATATATATATATATATATATATATATATATATATATATATATATATATATATATATATATATATATATATATATATATATATATATATATATATATATATATATATATATATATATATATATATATATATATATTACAATTATTATTATTATAAAAGGGGGTTTTACCGTTTAATGACCGGTTTGTCAATTTTAAGTCCTAATGCAAAATATTAAATATAATTTAATTTAAAGCGTAAAGTAAATGACGATAAATAAAAATACGATAAAACAAAAGTACGATACTTAAAAGTGCAATAAAATAAAAGTACGATAAATAAAATGACGATAAATAAAAGTTCGATGAGATATAAAATAAAGGAATTATGCTTATTTAAACTTCCGTAATCATGATGTTGGACGTGTTGATTTTAATTTATTACCAAGGGTTAATTGTCCTTTGTCCTGGATTATTCGATATGTCTATCTGGTTTTGTCCATAATAGTTCATCGGTCATAATTATAAAGTGCGAGAGTCTTCGCCAAATTAACCTTATACCCAAAGTCAAATATTCCAACTAATTGGGGATTCAAACTGTAACAAGGTCTTAATACTTTGTTTAATGAATACACCAGGTTATCGACTGCGTGTAATCCAAGGTTTTAATACTTTGTTAACAATTACACCAATTACCCTTGAATGTAATCCACCCCTATTTTAATGAGTCCATTGACTATTAATCCATTCCCGTGTCCGGTCAAATGAACAATTATTCGTATTTATAAATATCCCGCTCACCGTACCCATTCAAGCGTATGTGGTTATATATAAATACGTCAAATTATAAATATCTGTATTAAATTAACGAGATATCATTTAGTTAATATAAAGCCCATTAATAGCCCATAGTCCAATTTCCACAAGTGTCGGTCTTTTGTCCAAACCCCAATTATGGTCCAAAGCCCAATAACCCTGTCTTTAATATTTAGTCCAACATCATGATTACTTCGCCTTAAACAAGCATAATAATAACTTTAAATACGAGACATTAATTTAAAAAGGAAGAACATAGCTTACAGTGGTTATTTAATCGCGTAGTGTTACACGGACAGAACTCCGACTTTAAAACCCGTAATTAACCGTTACATTAACTAAACTAATCTAATATAAAACTAAACTAATTTATATTATATATATATATATATATATATATATATATATATATATATATATATATATATATATATATATATATATATATATATATATTATATATCAGAGAGAGATTGAGATATATGGTGTAAATATTTCATCAAATTGCATCGCCTTTTATAATGGGATTTGGGTCCTGGTGTGCTCCGCGAGTGCGGAGGTTTTGTGCCTTACAGCTCCGCGAGTGTGGAGCTTCGAATTCCAGCTCACGCAGAAATTGGATCCTAGCTTGCCGACGTTTATTTATTTAGTATATAAATATAATATAATATATATATATATATATATATATATATATATATATATATATATATATATATATATATATATATATATATATATATATATATATAATTTACATAATTAATTATATATTATATTATATTTATGTGCATAGTTAATTTGTGATTTTAGCTCCGTTGAGTCGCACGTTGATAGTTGGTTCATGTCTCAGTTCTGGATTTTTGAACGTCCTTTCGTACGCTTATATATCTTGTACTTTGCGTTTCGCGACTTGTACTCTTGTCATTTTTAGATGTTTCTCATCAATAAATTGAACCACTTGGATTGTATCTTGTACATTTGAGTTTTTTGGTCATTTGCGTCTTCAAATCGTCATTTTCTTCTTTTGTCTTCGCACTTATTTATTTAAACGATTATTACATAAAAATAGAACAATAGTAACTAAAAGCTTTACATTTTGGAAGGATATTGATACTAAATATATGTTCATTTAGAGCACTATCAATTCTGTCGAGATCAGAAGATCATTTACTCTAAGGTTTATAATGCCTTAGCCGGATCTGCACTTCCGTTCTCACGAAACCAACGAGCACTACTGACTCTCATCCGGAAGCATATGGATCTTTCCACCGGATGCCCGACTTATCACTCCGACTTGCAAATGATCGAGGATATTCACAGCTTTTTCGCTCTCTTGGAAAGAGAAAATTTTGAAAGCACACCAGAGAGGCTAGTAATTTACGTAACCATTGATCACCACGCCGATCTGATTATCAAAGAGCTACGAGACATTGTTATGGAAGAAGCAAGGAGAAACAATCCGTTCTCTCATCTTGAACCAGACAGAGTCAACATTGCCACCTACGTTACTAAGCAGATAACACGTATCTTCCAAGAATCCACGGATCCTAGTTTCACATTTAAAGCTGGATGTAGGGAGATATACTCAAAGACGGTGAAATTAATGCTCGGATCAGGGTTGCCCTTCACTTATTTTCAGCTTCACCTCTTCGTAAATCTGTGCAAAGCTACTGACTCTTACTCTGGAGATCACTGTTCCGAAGACTTCAAAATTCTAAAGATACAGTTTCTGACATTGTTTGAAGACCTCTGAAATGAGCATCCCATAAGAGAAATAATCAACACCAGCACTGCTTCTATGATTGACATTCATGGGTCAACCAGTAGAGCTGTGGATCATATCCTCATCGGCTTCAAGACTTATCAAGAGCTGAAACTGCGCACTACTTATCGTTCAGAAGATCTTCAAGAGAAGTACCGGATCTGTTACCACTATTGGTCCGACACTTTCTCAGGATTTTTCCGCCAAGACTCACATTCCCTCAAGAAGACCAAGATCACAACCATCAGCGAGGAATGTTTGCTTTTTGAAGCATCACTACGGTCGAGCCAAAGATCTTAAACAAAAGCGCTTCTCGGGAGGCAACCCGTGCAATAAAGTAGAGTAGAAGAATAAAGAACGACAAATGAGCTGATAAAGATGTAAGGATTAGAAACCAGCCGCATCTGCTAGGGGTATTTCTTTCTTTTCACTACTAGCTCAAGATTCAAACTATGCCACATCCTAGCTTATCACTAAGTGTGGGATAACACCCAATTAAAACACTAGACAAATACTCCCAAATCTTCAACTAAAACTCCTAAGTGTGGGATACACTAGAAACATTGAGGACAATGTTCGTCTAAGTATGGGATGTTGGTATAATCTTTTTATGCTATATTATAATAACCCATTACGAAGATTCCAAGTCCTTAAGCCAAATTTCAAAATTTTTGCAAAAGAAACCCTTTTTGAAAGAGTATTTTTGAAAACCTAAAACGTTTGTCAATAAAAATAAGGCTTAAGTAAGGGGGAATCTAGTTAGATTGAGACCTCTAATAGAGCATTGCATGACTAAGGCATTATCGACCTAAATTGATTATGGTGAGGCACCCCAAATAAGACCATCATTCATCTTTAATGCTTCACTATTTTTCGTTGAGAGTGCCGATGTCTGTGCTCAGAATCAGAACTTGCTTTAGATCTACATCTCCAAGCAGTAAAACGCGATTCGGTTGTAATCAAAATAGCTAGCCATTTGTCAAACAAAAACCTTCCGCACCTCCACTGATGTATGCGAGGTGTGGTACGAAATACTATTATTTTTAATACGAAATACGGTACGATTTACACAAGTTATTTATTTATTTATAGAATGGATATACCTAAACCTTGCTACAACACTTATAGGCAGTGTACCAATCATAGAGTAGTGTAGTTTTTAGTAAGTCCGGTTCGTTCTACATGGAGCTGGCTAAGTTTAACGCTATATTTATTTTACACTATATTTGTATAACTATATATATAAGTAATATTATTATTATAAAAGGGGGGTTTTACCGTTTAATGACCGGTTTGTCGATTTTAAATAAAGCGTAAAGATAAATGATGATAATATAAATGACAGAATTTAAATTGCGATAAAGTAAATTGCAGTAATTAAAATGACAGTAAATAAAGGTACGATGAAATATGAAATAAAAGTATTATGCTTATTTAAACTTCCGTAATCATGATGTTTGACATTTTGATTTTAATTTATTTATCAGGATTAATTGTCCTTTGTCCTGGATTTATTTGATACCTATCTGGTTTTTTTCCATAATAGTCCATCGATCATAATTATAAAATTCTCGTCAAATTAAACTTATTCCCGAAGTTAAATATTCCAACTAATTAGGGATTTGAACTGTAACAAGGTTTTAATACTTTGTTTAATAATTACACCAGGTTATCGACTGCGTGTAATCCAAGGTTTTAATACTTTGTTAACAATTACACCAATTATCCTTGTATGTAATCCACCCATGTTTTAATGAGATATGAATATTAATTTACCCACTTGATCAGAATGAATAATCAATTACCCAACCCGAATAATTAATTAAATGATCGTAAAAGATGTCGTATAAACGTCACTAAATAGTACATACATAATCATTTTAATAATTATTAGATTAACTAATTTGAAGATAGGTTCGACAGGTTCCAATGAGTTGTCATTCAATTAGACAAAACCCCCTACCTATTAATAGTCAATAGTCCAATGTTCACAAGTGTCGGTATTTTGTCCAAACCAAAATTTTGGTACAAAATCCAATAACCCCATCTTAATATTTAGTCTAACATCACGATTACTTCGGCTCAAATAAGCATAATAATAACTTAGTTACGATACATTAATTTAAAAAGGAAGAACATAGCTTACAGTGATTATTTATCGCGTAGCGTTACACGGACAGAGTTCCGACTTTAAAACCCGTAAAATATTTCTTACAATAACCCAACTAAACCATAATTTATTATTAATCTTAATTATAATTATAAATATATATTACATAGAGAGAAAGAAAGATTGAAAAAGGTGTATTCAATTCGGTTGAAAACGTTGCAATTTATAGGACTTGGCCTGCTACAGGATGCCATGTGATCGCATGGATTTTGTGCTTCCAGGCCAGCTGGATCCAGATATTTTGCTTTTAAAACGTGGGCTGCTCGATTTTAATAATATATAATATAATATATATAATTATATATATATTATATTATATTCTTGTGTATAGTTGACTCGTAATTTTAGCTCCGATGTCTCGCTCGTTTACGCCCGGTCTATGTCTCGGTTCCGGATTTTCGAACGTCATTTCGTACGCTTAGATATCTTGTACTTTGCGTTCCTTGACTTGTACTCTTATCAATATTTAGACGCTAATCATCAATAAATGGAACCACTTGGATTGTATCTTGTACATTTGAGCTTTTTGGACGTTTGCGTCTTCAAATCTTCGTTTTCTTCTTTTGTCTTCGCATTTATTTATTTAAACGATTATTACATAAAAATAGAACAATAGCAACTAAAAGCTTTACATATTGGAAGGATATTGCGCCTAAATATATGTTCATTTGGAGCACTATTAAATATCCCCACACTTGAGCGTTGCTTTTCCTCAAGCAATACAGAACTTGAAATAAAATTACACTTCACTCGAATCACTTTTTTATTCTCACACTTTATACATCAGTGATTTTGATATAGCGGTATGAACAATGATAGTAACGATGTGGTTTACAGTATCACATGACTATAAAAATTTAGATCCTTTAGGAAATTGGATCTTTATGAAAACATTTGATCTTTTGAAAATTCAATCTAGCTTTTACCCTAGATAAGTTTTCTGGAATAACCCTTCACCGGTGTTTGCAAAATGTTTTTGTGAGTTTTGTGGGTTTCAGATTTGAAAATTTTAGCTCAAAACTTATGGTTTTGTGTCACCCACTTGCTAACCTTGTTTTAGGAAAGCAACATGTCCAGTATACTTGCTCCATATATTACCTTTCGGTAAACTACTGTCCGGTTGTAAAGGAAAGCGTTGAACAAGCAACTGTTAAGGCATTGTCTAATGACATGCTTTTGATTATGGTCTATATCGTGTTGGATGCAATTACTATCCTTTGTAAGAGCAATAGTAAAGATCACCCTATAGTTTTTCGGTCTGGCACAAGGTCCTGTCTTCGACCATGCTATGCAACCACCGTTCTTACGGTTGACACCCGATTTGGTTCAGGTGACCTAATGAATTCTGGTAAATTCTTAGGATTTTACGTTCAATGGTAATGAACGCATTGAAAATGGGTTTTCAGAAAACAAATCGGTTTGTAATTTGATCAAAATATTTTCTCGTTCAAGCTCGAGTTTAGATATCATCGAATTCTATGAGTTTGTAATTCTCAATCTTTAAGGTCAATCTCAAGGATTGAGTAATATCAGGCTTAAAAGCTGATTTTTAATCTTTAAGAAGATTATCCTTTCTGGGGGTCTGATTCATTAGTCTTATCAAGCTAATTTGCACGGCGCCCTCCCCATTTTACAAGACAGATCCTCTCATGGATAGGATAAGTCTGACCACTTGGCGACCCTGTTTGATGCTGAGGTCCGTGGATTTTCAGCTGATTTTCGAGAAAACTATTCAAGGTTTTTCGTAGACTCTACAACTGGTCTGGATGACAACTTCTTGACCTAAATCAAGAGGCGCATTTCTTTTTCAGAAGACTTTACTTCCTTTTAATGATGGAATTGATTCATCGTGTAGATCCATCAGAAACATGTAAATATATTACAGTAAATCGGGTAAAACTGATTAGTTTAGTCCAAAGCAAAAGTATCTACAATAATCTTGTACAAAATATGTGATATATGTTTTAAAGATCTTGGTAAATTCTTTCCATACTTAGCTTTTATTTTTCTTTGCCTTTTTATTCTCCTTTATTCCATTTTAAATGAATTCAAGCATTTTGGGTTGTTTCTCCATTTATGTTCTCTCTGAGGTAACAATAATTCTGGCATTAACACCTAGTTTTATCGTTCATAAATATGTATAAACATGATTTTGGATTCATTTAGTTGAAAATTTTTCAAATTTTTACAAAATTTGGCAATTAAACTAAGTGTAAACCCGAGAGAATTTATAACCCTTCCCCACACTTGAGATCATGCAATGCCCTCATTTGCATGAAATCAGACTATAATTATAAATTCATGAGGGTGATTAGTGTAGAAAAGTGATTAAAAATACCGACTTTACAAACATATTGTTTTATATCACATTTGATATTTTATGTCTTGTCGTTAAAATTAGTAGATTTTGCTGAACTTAATGTCAGTCTTTGAAAGTGCGTTGTTTTACCCTATTTTGTACATAAGATAAACTACAAACATACATAATATTTTTATTATATTTTTTTTATAAAATCTTTATTTATTAAAACAATTTAAATGAATAATTTTTTAAAAATTTGTTTCCTTTTACTTTAGGTAGTTTCGGTATGTTTACCTAGTCCGTCCCTCGACAAAATTTAAAATTTGTCATTTTTAAAGCGATTGTTTTAAAAACAAAGATTTTTAGGTTTTTTTAATTTTTTTGGTATACTTTAGATCAATAAAATTAAAAAGACTGATAACAAAATTTTTCGCCCCGCCCTCGGGTAAAGCAATTTCGATTCTATGATCTAGTCTTTAACTTACGATGAATTTTAGAAATGATTTTTTTAAACTTAATGAAATAAAGTAAATTTTGTTTTAAATTCATACAAAACTTAAATTTAAAAAGCATATTAATTTCATACAAAACCTATAAAACAAAAAAAAAATTCAGAATGGGGGGAAGAAAACTAGTTCTTTAGTGTCTGCTAGTGGAAAAGACCAATCGGATTCCATTCTCGGAACTACACAAGAACAGAACAACTAACTCTAGACAGCATTTTCTTTTTAGAACATTTGAATCTCCCCACACTTAGGTAGTTGTGGTGTCGAAATTGTGATTAACTTCATCGTCAATTTCTCTTGGACCATAATCAACTTGCATATCTGTGACTTTTGCTTTAAGCCATTGGTCGGATTCTTGTGTTATATCCCCAAATTCAACTAGTTTCGCCTTTTATTTAGGCGATAGATTGGATACTAACCGGTTACATAACTTAAAGTTCCCCTTGGTTCTAGCATCACGAATCCGTTTAATAAGTTTCTTCATTGAACTATTAATAACGGGGTCATTTAATTTCGTATCAACAACGGGGTTCTTTGTTATCAGGTCATCATTAGGTGTTGCTTCATCTTCCCCACACTTAGGCATTTTATTATTGTTAAGCACTACCGTTGGAGTTGGTAAAACAATATGCTTCTCATCGATCGTTTTTATTGGTTCAACGGTTTTGGTTGGTGGAGATTTAGACTTTCGAATCACAAAGGTGATCGATTTTTCATCATTACTAAGTGCCATTCTACCCTCTCTTACATCAAATAACGCCCTGGTGGATGCTAAGAATGGTCGACCTAAAATTAGAGGAATGTTTGAGTCCTCTTCTATGTCAGTGACAATAAATTCGACTAGAAAGGTTAAGTTACCCACTTGAACGGGTAGGTTGTCAGCAATTCCAACTGGGTGCTTAATGGTTTGATCAAAGAGTCTAACACTCATTTTAGTTGGACTTAACTCACCTTCTCCTAATCTCTTATATAATGAAAGAGGCATAACACTCACACTCGCACCTAAATCTGCTAGTGCATCATACATGACACAATCACTAAGTAGACAAGGAACAATAAATTCACCCGGATCACCTAACCTTGGTGGAGGTTTTGGTGGAACTGTCTTCACCGGGTTTATTTTTACGGTTTTTGTTTTTTTCATTTTCTTATTCTTCTTCTTCTTTCCAGAGGTATCATAAACGTTATTACCTATTACTTGCTCATACTCAACTCCTTTTCTTGGAAACGGGATGGGTGGTCTGTATGGTGCCACCACTGGCTTTACATATGTGACGACCCAGAAATTTCCGACCAAATTTAAACTTAACCTTTATATGTTTCCGACACGATAAGCAGAATTTGTAATGTTTAATCTCAAAAAGTTTGGAAATACATTCATGTAATCAATTACCCTTTGACCGTGTTCGACGATTCACGAACAATTATGAGTATATAGATATGTATATATAATATATAATATTAACTGAAAACATTAACAAAGTACTAGATAAATGATACTTTACATGAACGTATTTGTTTCGATATATTTATCGACAGAATTAAGAGATAATATCAAATGATTGAATTATCAGATACATTATGATATGATTACGGGCCTATGTTATGTGGTCCACTGTGATTTAAGAAATCTATTCTTTTTGACAACATTTAAAAAATGGTAAAGTGATTTATAAATAAGAACAAATGTGTCAATTAATGGGAACTAGACAAGGGTTAGTGAAAATTTCTGTTTAATTTCCAAGGCATGTTTTATAATATTTTTCTCGTGACCTTGATAAGATAACTATGTTAACATTCATTTTATGTAATATGAAAATAAGAACGTGGAGTGTAAATAACTTAGATGTTGGATATCTACAAGTTAAGTAACTCGACATTTTTCATTAAGATGATTTCATACGTTTATTTAACCTTTGGACTTTATCCCATGCTTCACCAATAGACTGTAATTTAAAAACTTGAAACCTATTATGAATATATATAATTCTACTTTTCTAAAATGTTTTATGATATAACGATTTCCGTTATTTTAACCTTTTAACAAAATGATTCTTAAATATATTTAGTTTTGGAAAACAAAATTATCATATTTATTTGATTTAGTTTCAAAAGTAAAAAAAAACGTTTTCAGTTTAAAAAGAACTTTATTATTAAAACGTATATATCTTTTATAAATATCTAGAACTACTTTTGACAACTCATTACTTAACCAGTATGATAAAGATAACGATATTTATATTTTATTTTATTAAATATATATAACGATTTAAATTAATATTATATATTTATACGCGTATTATACGTATATAGTTTTATACTTTTACTATACTCTAACTTTACCTTTACTTTACTTTTACTTTACTTTAACTTTAATAATTCATACTTTAATAATTTATTTTAATAATTCATACTTTAATAATTCTCTTTAATAAATCATACTTTAATAATTCACTTTAATAATTCACTTTAATACTTCATACTTTAATAATTCACTTTAATAATTCACTTTAATAATTCATACTTTAATAATTCACTTTAATAATTTATACTTTAATAATTCACTTTAATAATTCAAAAATCTATTATAAATAGAATTGAATAGGTTTCATTATTTCATAAAAACTTAAAAATATATTTCTCTAAACTCTCTCAATCGAATTACATATATATATTTTCTTTGTATTATTTTAAGATATTATTAGTATACATAAAATACTACGACAGAGTTATACTCAGACGATTTCAAAATAAGTTTTCAAACGGGATAGAGCTAAGGAAATTTTGGGTTATAGCTATGGAGGTTATGGGTATTGATCGAGGGTATTGCTCGTGAGGTCAACCTAACGTTTATCATTTTCGTTGCGTCTACGTACTTTCCTGCAATATTGAATCACAATATTGATACGTTCGTGAATCCGAGACAAACCTGCACTTGTTCAGTGCCGTCATATACATAATTGCTACGAAATACAGTATTGTGAGTTTCATTACTCCCTTTTTATATATATTTTTGGGCTGAGAATACATGCGCTGTTTTATAAATGTTTTACGAAGTAGGCACAAGTACTAAAACTAATTCTATGTGGGTTTAAACCAGAAATATACCCTTAGCTTGGTAACATTAAACTACTTATCTATGTACGGTAGGCGTGAATCTTAAAGATAGATCTATTGGGCCTGACAAACCCCATCCTGACTATGGGATGCTTTAGTACTTCGAGGTTATTTTAAACACACCTGATCTGGTGTACTTCAGAGGGTAAAACATGAATGTTAAGGCTTGTTACCGGGTGCCTACAACTTATAGAATACTTTTAAACACTTGCGAGTGTACGGATATTTATGGAAACTGAAATCTTGTGGTCTATTACTATTACAGAAATGATTGATTATGATAAACTAATGAACTCACCAACCTTTTGGTTGACACTTTAAAGCATATTTATTCTCAGGTATTAAAGAAATCTTCCGCTGTGCATTAGCTTATTTTAATGATATTACCTGGAGTCATTCATGACATACTTTGAAAGACGTTGCATTCAAGTCGTTGAGTTCATCAAAATTAATATTAAGTCAATTATAGTTGGATATAATATGAAATGGTATGCATGCCGTCAATTTTTGATGTAAATAAAGTTTGTCTTTTAAAAACGAATACAATGTTTGAAAAACATATCATATATAGGTCAAATACCTCGCGATGTAATCAACTATTGTGAATCGTTTATAATGTATATGAACGGGTCCTTTCATTTGGTATCAGAGCGGTGGTCTTAGCGAACCAGGTCTTGCATTAGTGTGTCTAACTGATAGTTGTTAAGATGCATTAGTGAGTCTGGACTTCGACCGTGTCTGCATGTCAAAAGTTTTGTTTATCATATTTAGTCGGAAATCATCTACTTACCATCCTTAGGAAATTACCTGCTTATCATTCTTAGTCTAGACACGTCTTGCTACATTAATTGCATGAATAGTGTATCTGCTTACCATTCATATCTTAGCGTATCTGCTAAATCATATCTTATCGTATCTATTACCGTAAACTTTGCCTGACATATTCCGTAAATTCCTCCGTAATCTATGAAATCTTTTGATCTATATATATAGATATTCTATGTAGTTAGAATACCACCCGATAGCCGAAAAATCATTTCGTATCGAAAAATCCTTTATCAAATCATACGAAATGGAATTCGTCATCACTTCAAGTTCCTCGGATTCCGAAATGGAATCCCACTCAAGCTCCGAAAGCAGTGTGACTGGAATGGATCAACCAATCAGCCATCATCTATTCTGGATGAATTGGGGATGGGTTCGTAGCCTCCTTAATCATTGGAGACAAGAAGAAGGCGATCCTTTCCATCCACCACATTGCCCTCTTGGCAATGAACCTGAAGCACTTACCGGCGAACCTGTCCGAAACACCATTTTCTCTCTCATTTCCAGAGTATCTCGTCATTATTATATACTACACCAAATTCTAGATCTTATTTATCCGCTCGTCCGAACCGACAATCACCCCGGTGTAATAGAAGAAGTCAACGAGCTTCGCACTCGGGTAGTGGCTTTGGAGAATATGGTGCAAAGGTTACAAACACCAGCAGCAGCACCAGCAACATAACCAGTACCACCATCAACAACATCAACAGTACCATTACCACTAACTTCACAATCTGTCCTATGAGCATCGACGTCATACACCATGTAGATACTAAGGAATACCACAACGATGAAGTATTGATTCATAACTTCATTAGGAAAACATTCTACGACGATTATGTAATTTCTAAAGTTTAGAAATTATCTATCCTAGCCTTAACCATAAATCAAGTGAGTTTAATTTAATATTAACTCATTAAATCTATATTACATCTGAAGAAATACACACATATATTTCCATAAAGACTGTAATAAAATTCTTTTGTACAAAATATTAATTGTGACATTTTTTTAACGGGTAGGTAATACCCGAGAGATATATAAATTCACAATTAATATGTTACATTCTTCGAATCTGATTCAGCAAATCATCCATTATACTCCCTACTTTCACAAAAATATACATTCTTTTATAGAAATCAAAACAACCATACTCATTCAAAAATCTAATTACATATTCTGATTTTAAAATCGCCGAATTCAATTCAAGTTATAACCGGTATCTTCACTCTTAGATTTTTACATCTTTCAAAGCTATACTTTAACTTCAAAACTGTGTTATAACATCGTATGTATATTAATGATTATAGTCTGTGTTCAAGCCCTTCGAAATATCTGAAGACACTTTAAATAATGAACAATCGAGATGATGATCCAACCACATGTTATCCACAGTTACGTACCTGAAAAACTCTTGAAATCAAAGTCATAATTTAACATGTATCCATGTCAGACCTTTTGGCATTTACTAGCTAAAATAACTTTTCAATCCCTTCTAAAAATAGACGGTTTTGTCACAGCTCCAGCAAACCAACTTTAATTGTTCATTCGAATAAACCTTATTATAATGATTACCCCTTCATCATTATTACCGGGGAACCTTTCATATCTCGCCACATTAGCAGTAAACTTATTAACAACTTCATTGATATTTGACTTTTCGAAAAATCTTTATATTTATCAAAACCCCATTATTTACTCATCTGCATCTTGTAACGAGAATTGCCATACGAATCATCGGAAATTAGCAGTCAGTATTTTGAAATCTCGCAGCATGTCTACGCCAACAATTATATGTGTATATCTTCTGGACTTATATACTTTGAATGTGAAGTTTCTGAAAAAACACCCTAAACTGCAAACTAGTTCTCGAAATACTGATGAAGCAGCAAAAACTATAAACGACCTTAACAGTAAAAAGTTTGATGATAAAGAGTAGTGTGTGGGCAAAGCTCAGAAAAAGAGAAGATTTGGTACTGAAAAATACGGATTGAGCAAACCATGAAGAAGGCTATGGATAAATCACAAGGACGAAATCTAACTTCAAAGAATCCAAATGATTCCGTGTCTGCTGAAGTCATTATCGAATACCTTGCTCCTGACTCTAAACCCTTACGGACAATATTCTTCATCATCCTCTGATATTAGAAATTTTAAGATATCATCGTATCTTTCATTATAAATATTCTCCATATTTCTGAAGATATTTCCATAATTATTCTTATCTGAAATCATTTACCTCTTCGTGCTGTCTGTATTACATCATAAAAGAAACTATTTTAGTTTCTAAATTCTGAAACTTTCGAATTTAAAATAGGAATATTTTTGAAGTAGTGTTGGGAACTGAAGCATGAACTAGTATAATATAATGACACTTGATCAACGTGATTATATTATAGTAAGTCATGCTGAGTTTCTAAATCGAACGTGATGATTCACAGATCATAACGTCATCATGCGCTATGTTACACGACTCTTGTATTCTCTTTAACCTCTAAAATATCAAGAAAATATTTCTTGATGATTCGGCCTTTTCCGAGGTATTCTAGTAATTTGACAAGTCAAGATCGTGCCATTACAATTTCCTGTGCCATTACAATTTCCTTCTTAGAACATTAACAATGTTCATTCCGAAATTCATATATGCGAATTCTGGACCATTACAAGCGGTGCTTAATCGCAAGAAGAAGAAATGAAAGGACAAAACTCCAAAATAGAAATTGGGGTATAAATCGCAGAAAATAAAAGAGAGCATTAATTGGGGATGACAATGATTATAGAAGACAGAAGCAGGGACATCAAAATATAAGGGAAGATATAAAACCCAACAACAACCCAGAAACTATAAACCGTATATATCGATGCATATAGCAATATAAAGACACGGGAGAACTAAAAACACTATAAAACCAAGAGTATAGTAGAAGTAAATAGATTCTTCTGGAGGTAGATGAAAAAGAAGAACGACAGATATGAAAGTGAGGAGTATATCGAGAATCAGCACTGGATGAAGCATATTGATGAATAATTTTAAAGTAAGAATTGAGGGAGGAAGAATAGAAGGTGTGAATTAAAAGGAAACGAAGGAGGTGGATTTATAGTGAAATATCCGACAGAAAAATCGAGATGAATCATCGCATTAAATCGAAGAGGATCATAATTTCCTTAATCACCGAAGAATCAAATCCTATATAGATTACAAAGATTTTCTTTAATCCGGAGATCAACCGTGATGACGTCAAAAGATAAGATGAATCCCTATTTTCTCATTTCACTCTTTTACGATAGCTTCACTCATACGTTTCGAGTAATCGAATTATTTTATCCATATTTCTCAATCATGATAAAACCCTATGAATCAACTTATATTCGTCATAATAACATTCTTATTGTTAGCCATGACGACCTCGATCAAATTTCGGGACAAAATTTCTTTAACGGGTAGGTAATGTGATGACCCAGAAATTTCCGACCAAATTTAAACTTAACCTTTATATGTTTCCGACACGATAAGCAGAATTTGTAATGTTTAATCTCAAAAAGTTTGGAACTACATTCATGTAATCAATTACCCTTTGACCGTGTTCGACGATTCACGAACAATTATGAGTATATAGATACGTATATATAATATATAATATTAACTAAAAACATTAACAAAGTATTAGATATATGATACTTTACATGAACGTATTTGTTTCGATATATTTATCGACAGAATTAAGAGATAATATCAAATGATTGAATTATCAGATACATTATGATATGATTACGGGCCTATGTTATGTGGTCCACTGTGATTTAAGAAATCTATTCTTTTTAACAACATTCAAAAAATGGTAAAGTGATTTATAAATAAGAACAAATGTGTCAATTAATGGGAACTAGACAAGGGTTAGTGGAAATTCCTGTTTAATTTCCAAGGCATGTTTTATAATATTTTTCTCGTGAACTTGATAAGATAACTATGTTAACATTCATTTTATGTAATATGAAAATAAGAACGTGGAGTGTAAATAACTTAGATGTTGGATATCGACAAGTTAAGTAACTCGACATTTTTCATTAAGATGATTTCATACGTTTATTTAACCTTTGGACTTTATCCCATGCTTCACCAATAGACTGTAATTTAAAAACTTGAAACCTATTATGAATATATATAATTCTACTTTTTTAAAATGTTTTATGATATAACGATTTCCGTTATTTTAACCTTTTAACAAAATGATTCTTAAATATATTTAGTTTTGGAAAACAAAATTATCATATTTATTTGATTTAGTTTCAAAAGTAAAAAAAAAACGTTTTCAGTTTAAAAAGAACTTTATTATTAAAACGTATATATCTTTTATAAATATCTAGAACTACTTTTGACAACTCATTACTTAACCAGTATGATAAAGATAACGATATTTATATTTTATTTTATTAAATATATATAACGATTTAAATTAATATTATATATTTATACGCGTATTATACGTATATAGTTTTATACTTTTACTATACTTTAACTTTACCTTTACTTTACTTTTACTTTACTTTAACTTTAATAATTAATACTTTAATATTTCACTTTAATAATTCATACTTTAATATTTCACTTTAATAATTCACTTTAATAATTCACTTTAATAATTCATACTTTAATAATTCACTTTAATAATTCACTTTAATAATTCATACTTTAATAATTCACTTTAATAATTCATACTTTAATAATTCAAAAATCTATTATAAATAGAATTGAATAGGTTTCATTATTTCATAAAAACTTGAAAATATATTTCTCTAAACTCTCTCAATCGAATTACATATATATATTTTCTTTGTATTATTTCAAGATATTATTAGTATACATAAAATACTACGACAGAGTTATACTCAGACGATTTCAAAATAAGTTTTCAAACGGGATAGAGCTAAGGAAATTATGGGTTATAGCTATGGAGGTTATGGGTATTGATCGAGGGTATTGCTCGTGAGGTCAACCTAACGTTTATCATTTTCGTTGCGTCTACGTACTTTCCTGCAATATTGAATCACAATATTGATACGTTCGTGAATCCGAGACAAACCCTGCACTTGTTCAGTGCCGTCATATACATAATTGCTACGAAATACAGTATTGTGAGTTTCATTACTCCCTTTTTATATATATTTTTGGGCTGAGAATACATGCGCTGTTTTATAAATGTTTTACGAAGTAGGCACAAGTACTAAAACTAATTCTATGTGGGTTTAAACCAGAAATATACCCTTAGCTTGGTAACATTAAACTACTTGTCTATGTACGGTAGGCGCAAATCCTAAAGATAAATCTATTGGGCCTGACAAACCCCATCCTGACTATGGGATGCTTTAGTACTTCGAGGTTATTTTAAACACACCTGATCTGGTGTACTTCAGAGGGTAAAACATGAATGTTAAGGCTTGTTACCGGGTGCCTACAACTTATAGAATACTTTTAAACACTTGCGAGTGTACGGATATTTATGGAAACTGAAATCTTGTGGTCTATTACTATTACAGAAATGATTGATTATGATAAACTAATGAACTCACCAACCTTTTGGTTGACACTTTAAAGCATGTTTATTCTCAGGTATTAAAGAAATCTTCCGCTGTGCATTAGCTCATTTTAAGGATATTACCTGGAGTCATTCATGACATACTTTGAAAGACGTTGCATTCAAGTCGTTGAGTTCATCAAGATTAATATTAAGTCAATTATAGTTGGATGTAATATGAAATGGTATGCATGCCGTCAATTTTTGATGTAAAGAAAGTTTGTCTTTTAAAAATGAATGCAATGTTTGAAAAACGTATCATATAGAGGTCAAATACCTCGCGATGTAATCAACTATTGTGAATCGTTTATAATGTATATGAACGGGTCCTTTCAACATACTCAGGTGGTGGTGGTGTTGTAACTTCTTCATTGTTACTCACATCAAAAACCTTTCCATCTTCTGGTGCTGGTTTTTCAGAATTTGTTGACACCATATTAACATTCTCATTCCGAGGATTTACTTCAGTATTACTCGGTAGCTTTCCTTGTTCCCTCGTACTCATCATGCTAGCAAGGGTACCTACGTGTTTTTCTAGATTCAAAATGGATGCTTGTTGAGTTCTTAATGACTGATCAAACCTCTCATTTGTTTGGGTTTGAGTTGCAATAAATTGTGTTTGAGATTCCATTAGCTTTGCCATCATTTCTTCCAGATTTGGCTTTTTCTCTTCGGTTTATTGTGGTGGTTTATACAAGCCAGGTCTTCGTTGATTGAAAGTGTTGTTTTGAGTTGGCTGGTTATTCAGACCTTGTTGATTATACGAGTTATTGTTGGGTCCATTTGGATTGTAAAGAATGTTTTGATTTCGATTGAAGTTTGGCCTTGGCAATTGATAATTATTTCCCGGCCTTTAGTTCATGTAGGAAACATTCTCACGTTGTTCCATCGTTTGCTCAATGTGACAATCTTTCGTTAAGTGTGGTCCACCTCATTGCTCACAACTGATTCGTATTGCGTGAATATCTTTAGTCATCTTTTCCATTCGTCTCTCGAAAGCATCTATTTTTGCGGAAATATAATCAAAGTCATGGCTAGAATCGGCTCTAGTCGCTTTAGATAAACGAAAAATATCTTTTTCCTGATGCCACTCATGAGAGTGGGAGGCTGTGTTATCAATAATTTTGTGAGCTTCGGTTGCGGTTTTCTTCATAATGGAACCACCAGCTGCTATGTCGATGTCTTTTCGTGTAGCAACGTCGACACCTTGTTAGAATATTTGTACTATTTGATAAGTGTCTAAACCATGTTGAGGACATCCTCTCAACAATTTTCCGAATCTTGTCCACGCGTCATATAATGTTTCATTTGGATTTTGCGTAAACGTAACAATTTCTCCTTGAAGTCTCACGGATTTAGATGCCGGAAAGAATTGTTTAAGAAATTTTTCAACTAAGACATCCTATGTGTCAATCGCCCCTTCAGGTAACGATTCTAACCAATCTTTGGCTTCTCCCTTTAAAGTCCAGGGAAACAACATGAGATATATCTGTTCATCCTCAACTTCTCTGATTTTGAATAGAGTACAGATCCTATTAAAGGTTCGAAGATGTTTGTTTGGATCTTCTTTTGGCGTACCACTATATTGGCATTGATTAGTTACCATGTGTAGTATTTGTCCTTTGATTTCATAATCTGGCATATTAATGTCTGGCTTAATAATGGCGTGTCCTTGGCCAGTGCGTGTGGCTCTCATTCGGTCTTCCATACTTAGAGGTTCAGTTACTTTCATAATTAAATTTTTTGAATACGAATCACTAGAGGATTCTGATTTAACGGTTTGTAGTTCAGGAGGAATGATTAGTGGTTCAGGATCTTGGAATTATCCTTGAATATCCACCGGGTTCTCGATAGTGAAATCGGGTTCAAAAAATGGATTATCGGAAATTTGAATTGGGGTACTTGGTCGACTAGATGATGATTCTAAAGAAAAATCAACGGCGACAATATTGGCTAGATGTCTTGATCGAGTTACAGGAGGTGAACGTATGAAAGGTGGTGAACGTTTTGCTCGATGCATTCACTGAATATCCTATTAGTTATAAAAATAAAAATTATATAAGTTATCAAATTAATAGACTTTTCTGCTTTTGCCCACGTTTCGAATAGCCAAAAGATGCAGCAGGGAGCCAGGATCCTTTAAGTTGGAAAATCCACAACTCAGCCACTAACGAATCCAACTATTACTACGAAGCAGAAAATTTTGGATGACTATTAATTTAACCGCTTAAAATAATTTTTCGACGAAATTTAAAGAAGATAAAATTTATGTCCTAAAAACTAGAGCGTAGAAATGAGAAAGAAAAAGAGTGCGTCGAAAAATAAGAGGTCGAAAAATAAGCGTCGAAAAATAAAAGTCGAAAAACAAAAATAAGAAAGTAAAGCGTCGAAACTTAGAATTCTAAAAACTTAAGTCTAAAAGTTGCGTCTAAAGGTATTAAAGCTTAAAAGAAATTCTATATCCAAAACGGCAATTACTTAATTATGCACTAAAATCTATTTAAAACTAAAGCGATAAGCGACGTCGTAAAATTCTAAAGCGCCTAAATCTTAGTTTATAGAAAAAGCACTTAAGGGATTTTATGGCAAAGTCTTAAAAGCTAAAAATAAAAATAAACTACGGCAAAATACTAGTCTTAAAACTAATTACGAACGATAAAAATACAAATATTATGAATAAACGATTAAAAAGATACGAAATATAGAAATAAAACTTAAAGTTATGAAAATACAATTTTTATAAAAATATTATTTTTAAATTATTATTATATATAAATATTAAACTATATAATTAATAATAATACTTAAACTTAATATTACAACTTAATTAAAACTAGATATAAATATAGTAAACAATTAAACCCTAATTAGATTAATTATAAAAATTAAAACCCTAAAAGCGTAATAAATGAGGTCCGAGGTTTGTGGCCTGTCAGCTTTAATTATGCGACCGCATGAGGATCAGCCTACAGGGTAATGCGATCGCATGGCCATGTAGGTTCAGCTGGTTATGCAGATTCAAAAATGCAGGCTCAGATTGCTTTTTTTAATATTTTTTTTCAAAATATGTATTTAATTTATAATTTATCCAAAATTAAAATATAAGTGATATTTAAAATTATATTTTTAAGAACTGAAAAAAATACCTTTATAGTTAAATATATATATATATATATATATATATATATATATATATATATATATATATATATATTATGTTTTTTTATGTTTTTATATATTTTTTAACACTTATAATAAATACAAAATATTTTTAGAGATAAAAATATAGCATTTCGCCGAGTTCCCAGGCAGCGGCGTCAAAAACTTGATGTGTGCGAGGTGTGGTACGAAATACTATTATTTTTAATACGAAATACGGTACGATTTAGACAAGTTATTTATTTATTTATAGAATGGATATACCTAAACCTTGCTACAATACTTATAGGCAGTGTACCTAATCGTAGAGTAGTGTAGTTTTTAGTAAGTCCGGTTCGTTCCACAGGGAGCTAGCTAAGTTTAACGCTATATTTATTTTACACTATATTTGTATAACTATATATATAAGTAATATTATTATTATTATAAAAGGAGGGTTTTACCGTTTAATGAACGGTTTGTCGATTTTAAATAAAGCGTAAAGATAAATGACGATAATATAAATGACAGAATTTAAATTGCGATAAAGTAAATTGCAGTAATTAAAATGACAGTAAATAAAGGTACGATGAAATATGAAATAAAAGTATTATGCTTATTTAAACTTCCGTAATCATGATGTTTGATGTTTTGATTTTAATTTATTTATCTGGGTTAATTGTCCTTTGTCCTAGATTTATTTGATACCTATCTGGTTTTTGTCCATAATAGTCCATCGATCATAATTATAAAATCCTCGTCAAATTAACTTTATTCCCCAAGTCAAATATTCCAACTAATTAGGGATTCGAACTGTAACAAGGTTTTAATACTTTGTTTAATAATTACACCAGGTTATCGACTGCGTGTAATCCAAGGTTTTAATACTTTGTTAACAATTACTCCAATTATCCTTGTATGTAATCCACCCCTGTTTTAATGAGATATGAATATTAATTTACCCACTTGATCAGAATGAATAATCAATTACCCAACCCGAATAATTAATTAAATGATCGTAAAAGATGTCGTATAAACATCACTAAATAGGACATACATAATCATTTTAATAATTATTAGATTAACTAATTTGAAGATAGGTTCGACCGGTTCCAATGAGTTGTCATTCAATTAGACAATACCCCCTACCTATTAATAGTCAATAGTCCAATGTTCACAAGTGTCGGTCTTTTGTCCAAACCCAAATTATGGTACAACATCCAATAACCCCATCTTAATATTTACTCTAACATCACGATTACTTCGGCTCAAATAAGCATAATAATAACTTAGTTACGATACATTAATTTAAAAAGGAAGAACATAACTTACAGTTCAAACCCAAGTGTCGGTCTTTTGTCCAAACCCAAATTAGCGTTACACGGACAGAGTTCCGACTTTAAAACCCGTAAAATATTTCTTACAATAACCCAACTAAATCATAATTTATTATTAATCATAATTATAATTAAAATTATAATTATAAATATATATTACATAGAGAGAAAGAAAGATTGAAAAAGGTATATTCAATTCGGCCAAAAACATTGCAATTTATAGGACTTGGCCTGCTACAGGATGCCATGAGATTGCATGGATTTTGTGCTTCCAGGCCATGCGATCGCATGGCCAGCTGGATCCAGATATTTTACTTTTAAAACGTGGGCTACTCGATTTTAATAATATATAATATAATATATATAATTTTATATAATTATATATATATTATATTATATTCTTGTGCATAGTTGATAATGCTAAAAACGAACATATATTTCATAGCATTATTCCTCAAGAAAGACAAGCTTTTAGTTGCAATTGTTCTATTTACAAGTGATATTCGTTTAAATAATAAAAGGTGAAGGCAAAATACAGATTCGACGAATTGAAGACGCAAACGACCAAAAAGCTCAAAAGTACAAAATACAATCCAAGAGGTTCCAATTATTGATAAGAAACGTCTCGAATTTACAAGAGTACAAGATTTAAAATGCAAAGTACAAAATATAAAATTGTACGCAAGGACGTTCGAAAATCCGGAACCGGGACCAGAGTCAACTCTCAACGCTCGACGCAACGGACTAAAAATTACAAGTCAACTATGCACATAAATATAATATAATATTTAAATAATTCTTATAATTATTTAATATATTATATTATTTATAAAACCGTCGGCAGAAGAAAACAACCAAATATGAGCCTCCCTAGCTGGCCATGCGATCGCATGGCCTGGAAGGCATAAATCCATGCGATCGCATGAGCCCCAGTTCCAGCCCACATGCCTATAAAAATCGAGCTTTGGTGCACCACAAATCAATCTATCTTTCTCTTTTCTCCATTCATACGATATATTTATATTTATAATTTATATTTTAATTTTAATTTTAATTATAATTCTAATAATAAGGGTATGTTAGCGAATGTTGTAAGGGTGTAAGTCGAAATTCTGTCCGTGTAACACTACGCTATTTTTAATCATTGTAAGTTATGTTCAACCTTTTTAATTTAATGTCTCGTAGCTAAGTTATTATTATGCTTATTTAAAACGAAGTAATCATGATGTTGGGCTAATTACTAAAATTGGGTAATTGGGCTTTGTACCATAATTGGGGTTTGGACAAAAGAACGACACTTGTGGAATTTAGACTATGGGCTATTAATGGGCTTTATATTTGTTTAACTAAATGATAGTTTGTTAATGTTAATATAAAGATTTACAATTGGGCGTCCCTATAAGTTACCATATACACTCGATCAGACACGATGGGCGGGGTATTTATATGTACGAATAATCGTTCATTTAACCGGACACGGGAATGGATTAATAGCCACTAGAATAATTAAAACAGGGGTGAAATTATGTACAAGGACACTTGGTATAATTGATAACAAAATATTAAAACCTTGGGTTACACTCAGTCGACATCCTGGTGTAATTATTAAACAAAGTATTAAAATCTTGTTACAGTTTAAGTCCCCAATTAGTTGGAATATTTAACTTCGGGTATAAGGATAATTTGACGAGGACACTCGCACTTTATATTTATGACTGATGGACTGTTATGGACAAAAACCAGACTGACATATTAAATAATCCAGGACAAAGGACAATTAACCCATGGGCATAAAACTAAAATCAACACGTCAAACATCATGATTACGGAAGTTTAAATAAGCATAATTCTTTTATTTCATATTTAATTTCCTTTATTTTATATTTAATTGCACTTCTAATTATCGCATTTTTATTATTATTGTAGTTAATTGCACTTTTAATTATCGTACTTTTTAATTATCACAAGTTTATTTTATCGCATTTTTATTATTTGCAATTTCATTATCGTTATTTACTTTACGCTTTAATTTAAATCTTGTATTTATTTTTAATATTTTACATTTGGTTTTAACTGCGACTAAAGTTTTAAAATCGACAAACCGGTCATTAAACGGTAAACCCCCCCCCCCCCCCCCTTTATAATAATAATATTACTTATATATATATTTGTATTTTTATAAAAGTAAACTAATATAGCGTTAAGCTTTGTTTAAAGATTTCCCTGTGGAACGAACCGGACTTACTAAAAACTACACTACTGTACGATTAGGTACACTGCCTATAAGTGTTGTAGCAAGGTTTAAGTATATCCATTCTCTAAATAAATAAATATCTTGTGTAAAATTGTATCGTATTTAATAGTATTTCCTGCAAAAATTAATAGCTATTTTATACCTCTCTGCTAAAACATCAAGTATTTTTGGCGCCGTTGCCGGGGACCAATCTAGCTTAAAAGCCGGAAGCGCAACGCTAATAAAAAAAAGAATTTTTAATTTACTTTTATTAAAATTCATTTTTATAAAAATACGTTTTAAATATTCGAAAATATAAAAAGAAAAACAAAAATATAAATATTTTTTTTAGAGTCTGGTAAATATTTAAGTTTTATAAAGTTTCTTTATTTCTATTTTTTTTTTAGTTTGTAAAAATATAAGTTTTATTTAATTAATAAATATATTTTATATTTTACAGCAAAAACAGAAAAAAAAAATATAATTAATTCTGCCCGAACACTGTAGCAGCCCAGCTCTTGGCCCGAAACCCTAGCCCATTCGATCTCATGGCTGGGCAACTGAGGACTCATGCGATCGCATGAGCCCATCTGACACGCCAGACTGCAGCCAGCAATCATTACGGAGTATAATTATTAATTATAATTAATTATAACCCTAATTAGGGTTTAGGTTATTTTATTATTTAGATTAGTTTTAATTAATTTGTATTTAAAATTTTAATTAGTTTTTATAAATTACAAAATTAATAGTTTAATAAAATAAATAATATAAAAATAATATTTTTATAAAAATTGTATTTTTTACAACTTTTTATATATTTTTATATTTTGTCCCTTTTTAATCGTTTTAGCGTAATATTTGTATTTTTCGCTCATATTTAGTTTTAATTCATAGTTTTTGCCATAATTATTTTTACTTCTAGATTTTTAGGCTTTGCCGTAGAATTCCTTAAGTGCTTTTTCTTTAGACTAAGATTTAAGTGCTTTAGAATTTTGCGACGCCTTTTTAAGTTTTAGTTTCTTTTTAAGTTATTTCCATTTGGGATTTAGTTTTTCCTGTAAGCTTTAATTTTTTTAGACACCTTTTACTATGTATCAATTATCATTCCAATTAGTAATCTCAATTTGCGATTATAATTTTAAGTTAGTTGTAGTAATAAGGTTAGGTTAGTCAAGTGTTTTAAGTTTTATAAGTTTCTTTTATTTTTCCGTCACCTTTTATTTTTCAACCATTTTTCTTTTTCGACCTTTTTCGACGAGCTTTTTTTTTTCTTTCTTATTTCTCGCTATTCTAGTTTTAGGACATAGATTTTTATTCTACTTCTTATCTAAATTTCTTAAAATTACGAAAATTTATTTTAAGTGGTTAAATTGATAGACATCAAAATTTTCTGGTTCGTAGTAATAGTTGGATTTGTACGTGGACCGGGTTATTGGAGCCAAACAGTCCTCAATTATATGGAGACCAAACGAATCCTGCCCCTCTGCTGCATCTTTTGGTTATTCGAAACGTGGGCAAAATCAGAAAAGTCTATTGATTGGATAACTTATTATAATTTTTCTTTCCTTTTAAAAACTAATAGGATATTCAGTGAATACACCGAGCAAGACGTTCACCACCTTTTGTACGTTCACCACCTGTAACTAGATCAAGACATTTAGCAAATATTACCACCGTTGATTTTTCTTTAGAAACGTCGTCCAGTCGACCAAGTACTTCAGTTCAAATTTCCAATAATCCATTTTTTGAACCCGACCTCACAATTGAGAATCCGGAGAATATTCAGGAACGGTTCGTAGATCCTGAACCACTAAACTTTCCTCCGGAACCACCAATCATTCAAACAGAGATTGTTGAGGAACGAACCATTAAATCAGAATCCTCTAGTGATTCAGATTCAACAAATTCAATTATGGAGAATCTGGAACCTTTAAGTATGGAAGACCGAATGAGAGCTAAACGCACTGGCCAAGGTCACGCAATAACTCATCCAGACATTAATGCGCCAGATTATGAAATCAAAGGACAAATTTTACACATGGTGACTAATCAATGCCAATTTAGTGGTGCGCCGAAGGAAGATCCAAATGAACATCTACGTACCTTTAATAGGATCTGCACACTATTTAAAATCTGAGAAGTGGAGGATGAACAGATATATCTCATGTTATTTCCCTGGACTTTAAAGGGAGAAGCCAAAGATTGGTTGGAATCATTACCTGAAGGGCGATTGATACATGGGACGTTTTAGTTGAAAAATTTCTTAAACAATTCTTTCCTGCATCTAAAGCCGTAAGACTTCAAGCAGAAATTGTTACGTTTACACAGAAACCAAATGAAACTCTATATGAGGCGTGGACTAGATATGGAAAGTTATTAAGAGGATGTCCGCAACATGGTTTAGACACCTGTCAAATAGTACAAATATTCTACCAAGGATGCGACATCACTACAAGAAAAGACATAGATATAGCAGCTGGTGGTTCTATTATGAAGAAAACCGAAACGGATGCTTACAAAATTATTGATAACACTGCTTCCCACTCACATGAGTGGCACCAAGAAAAAGATATCATTAGATCATCTAAAGCAGCTAGAGCCGATTCTAGCCATGACTTAGATTCCATTTCCGCAAAGATAGATGTTGTGGAGAGACGAATGGAAAAGATGACTAAGGATATTCACTCAATACGAATTAGTTGTGAACAGTGTGGAGGACCACCTTTGACAAAAGATTGCCTCAGTATTGAATTAACAATGGAACAAAGAGAGAATATTTCATACATAAACCAAAGGCCTGGAAATAATTATCAGAATAATTATCAACCGCCAAGACCGATTTACAATCAAAACCAAAATTATAACCGAAATATTCCATACAACAACCAACAAGGTCCTAGCAATCAACAAGTATCCAATAATACTTACAACCAGCAAAGACCTAATTTTCAAAACAAACCACCACAACAAACCGATGATAAAAAGCCGAATTTAGAAGATATGATGACGAAGCTAGTTGAAACTCAAACGCAGTTTTTCACATCTCAGAAACAAACTAATGAACAAAATGCTCAAGCATTTAGAAATCAACAAGCTTCTATTCAAAATCTGGAACAAGAAGTAAGTAACCTAGCAAGGTTAATAGGTGAAAGAAAACCGGGAAGTCTACCTAGTGATACAAATGCTAACCCCCGGAATGAAACAGCTAAAGCCATTACCACAAGAAGTGGTACAACACTTAAACCACCTGAAATACCTGTAACTTCTGATGAAGCTATTCCTACTCCACAAGAACCACAACCTGATCAAGATAAGGAAAAAGAACCGGTAGTTGAAAAGGTTAATGAAGATAACACAGTTAAGGCTAAACCTTATGTTAAACCATACCAACCACCACTTCCTTACCCGAGTAAAATGAAGAAAGAGAAACTTGAAGCCGAGCAATCCAAATTCTTGGATATGTTTAAACAGATAAATGTAAATCTTCCTTTCATTGATGTGATTTCAGGAATGCCTAGATATGCTAAATTCTTGAAAGATCTAATCTCAAATAGAAAGAAAATGGAAGAACTCTCGGCTGTTACTATGAATGCTAATTGTTCAGCAGTGCTGTTGAATAAGATACCAGAAAAATTATCTGATCCAGGAAGTTTCACAATTCCATGTTTTCTGGGTAGTCTTAGTTCAATAGAAGCATTGGCAGATTTAGGTGCTAGTATAAATTTAATGCCGTACTCACTATACACTAAACTAGACCTTGGAGAATTGAAACCAACCAGAAAAAGCATACAACTAGCCGATAGATCAATAAAATATCCTAGAGGGATAATGGAGAACATGCTAGTTAAAGTTGGTACTTTAGTATTTCCAGTAGATTTTGTTGTTTTAGACATGGAAGAAGATTCTCAAGTTCCTCTCATATTAGGAAGACCATTCTTAAACACGGCTAAAGCAATGATAGACGTGTTCGGTAAGAAATTGACCCTAAGTATAGAGGATGAGAGTGTTACCTTTTCAGTTGATAGAGCAATGCAACAACCACAATCTGCAGATGATACATGTTATTATATTCAAACTATAGATGCACATGCAGAATTATTAGAAGAATTTCCAGAATTACAAGGAACAGGAGAATGTTCTTTAGGAGAAGGTAATGAACCAATTGATGAAGCTGAAATGTTAGCTACACTTATAGCTAATGGATATGAACCAACAACAGAAGAAATTCAAATGCTAAAAGAAGAAGACAGATATCGATATAAATCATCGATAGAAGAACCTCCGAAATTAGAGTTAAAGCCACTTCCAAACCATTTGGAATATGCTTATTTACATGGTGAATCTGAATTACCTGTAATAATATCGTCTTCTCTTACTGAAAATGAGAAATCACAACTCATTTCTGTGTTGAAAGCTCATAAACCAGCCATTGCATGGAAGATTCATGATATTAAAGGAATAAGTCCTTCGTATTGCACACATAAAATCCTTATGGAAGAAGGTCATAAAACGTATGTGCAACGCCAACGAAGACTAAATCCTAATATGCAAGATGTAGTTAAGAAAGAGATTATTAAACTGCTAGATGCAGGTTTAATTTATCCAATCTCTGATAGTCCATGGGTAAGCCCAGTTCAATGCGTGCCTAAGAAGGGTGGCATGACTGTCATTACAAATGAGAAAAATGAGCTTATTCCTACTAGGACTGTAACAGGATGGCGTGTATGTATTGATTATAGAAAATTAAATGACGCCACCAGAAAAGATCACTTTCCCTTACCTTTCATTGATCAAATGTTGGAAAGATTAGCCGGAAATAGTTACTATTGTTTTCTAGATGGATTTTCCGGATATTTTCAAATTCCAATAGCACCCGAGGACCAAGAGAAAACCACATTCACATGCCCTTATGGTACTTTTGCTAACAAACGCATGCCATTTGGACTTTGTAACGCCCCTGCAACCTTTCAAAGGTGTATGATGGCGATTTTTCACGACATGATAGAAGAATGCATGGAAGTTTTCATGGATGATTTTTCAGTCTTCGGTGATACATTTGAATCATGTCTAGTTAATCTGGAACGAATGCTTATTAGATGCGAACGATCAAATCTAGTACTTAATTGGGAGAAATGTCATTTCATGGTTAAAGAATGCATCGTTCTTGGTCATAAAATTTCAAAAGAAGGAATTGAAGTGGATAGAGCTAAAGTAGATGTAATTGCTAAACTTCCACATCCCACCAATGTTAGAGGAGTTAGGAGTTTTCTAGGGCATGCCGGTTTTTACCGACGTTTCATAAAAGATTTTTCTAAAATTGCCACTCCTATGAATAAACTCCTAGAAAAAGATGCTCCATTCATCTTTTCAGATGAATGTATCAAATCTTTTAATATTCTTAAAGAGAAACTCACTAATGCGACGATCATGATAATACCAAATTGGAATCTACCGTTTGAACTAATGTGCGATGCAAGTGATTTTGCAATGGGAGCCGTTTTAGGACAAAGGATTGAAAAACGATTTCAACCTATTTATTACGCTAGTAAGACGTTACAAGGAGCACAAACAAATTACATAACTACTGAAAAAGAACTCCTTGCTATTGTCTTTGCTTTTGACAAATTTCGATCATATCTCGTTCTAGCAAAAACAGTGGTCTATACCGACCATTCTGCTCTTAGATACCTATTTTCAAAACAATATGCTAAACCAAGATTAATCCGTTGGATCTTACTCTTACAAGAGTTTGATATTGAAATCCGAGATAAAAGAGGAGCAGAAAATCTCGCCGCTGATCATCTTTCTCGTCTTGAAAATCCCGAATTAGAAGTTCTAAATGAATCGGCCATACAAGACAACTTTCCTGATGAATATCTATTGAAGATAGATTATAAAGAAATTCCATGGTTTGCAGACTATGCAAACTACTTAGTTTGTGGATTCCTTGAAAAAGGATTATCGTACCAAAGACGAAAGAAATTCTTCAGTGATATAAAACACTATTTCTGGGAAGATCCAAATTTGTTTAAAAGTTGTCCAGATGGAATAATACGCCGATGTGTATTTGGAGATGAAGCTAGTAAAATATTAAACCATTGTCACACAGGACCAACAGGAGGGCATTATGGGCCTCAACTAACAGCAAGAAAAGTTTATGATGCTGGATTCTATTGGCCTACAATTTACAAAGACGCACACCTTCTTTGCAAATCCTGTGATGCATGTCAAAGGGCCGGAAAAATAAGTCAATGTGATGAAATGCCACAAAATGTCATCCAAGTATGTGAAGTATTTGACATTTGGGGTATTGACTTTATGGGTCCATTTCCAAAATCTCATAATAATCTATATATACTCGTAGCCATTGATTATTATCTAAATGGGCGGAAGCACAAGCTCTCCCAACTAACGATGCACGAGTTGTAGTCAACTTTTTAAAACGTCTTTTTGCAAGGTTTGGAACACCGAAAGCTTTAATAAGTGATCGGGGAACTCATTTCTGTAATAATCAACTTGAGAAAGTACTTAAAAGATATGGAGTAACTCATAAAATCTCCACCGCATATCATCCACAAACAAGTGGACAAGTTGAAAATACAAACCGAGCTTTAAAACGTATTCTAGAGAAAACCGTAGGATCAAATCCGAAGGAATGGTCCATTAAATTGGAGGATGCACTCTGGGCTTTTAGAACAGCCTACAAAACTCCAATTGGAACCACACCTTTTAGACTTGTTTATGGAAAAGCATGTCATCTTCCAGTAGAAATTGAACACAAAGCGTTTTGGGCTTTGAAGACATGTAATCTTGATTTACATGAAGCCGGACGTCTACGATTAAGTCAACTAAACGAATTAGAAGAATTAAGACATGAAGCATACGAAAATTCGTTAATCTATAAAGAAAGAACGAAGAAATGGCATGATAAAAGAATCAGAAGTTCAAAAGAATTTAAAGAAGGAGACAGAGTTCTTCTTTTCAATTCGCGATTCAAGCTATTTCCTGGAAAATTGAAATCAAGATGGTCTGGACCATTCATAGTCAAAAGAATTTTCCCATACGGAACGATAGAATTAATAAATTCAAATGGGATTGAATTTAAAGTTAATGGTCACAGAGTTAAACATTATATAGATAGTCCGATGGAAGTCGACAACGAAGTTAATCACAATTTCGACTCCACAGCTAACTAAGTGTGGGGAGAATCAAGTCTTTAAAAGATAATATGTATTTCTGTTAGAGTTAGATTGTCTGTTTTCGTGTAGTTCTCGAAAATGGAACCTGAATGGTCTTTCCCTAGCAGACCCTAAAGAACTAGTCTTCTCCCCCCATTCTGAATTTTTAATTTTTTTTTAGGTTTTTACGAAATGAAGACTGCCTGTGAACTAAACCATGGTCTAATGCTACACGCTTTGATCACTAAACGTAATAATGACACACTTCCGAGTGAAATAGTATCAGTAATCAGAGAAAGAATGGACGGAGTTAGAAAAGAATCCAGATGCGAAGATAATAAGTTACAATTTGGTAAAGGAAAATCAAAATCCGCAGCAAAAAGAAGAGCACGACACCTAGAAAGATGTCACAAATGCGGAAAATGGTCACATGGAGGTAAATGTTCAAATAATCAAACCTATTCAAACACCGAATTTGTTACTTTATGCAGAGACGGACCGTTCATATGTTTAGAAGAAAAGACACTGAATGCTCGAGGTTACGCCTATGTAGCTATGGAAAACCAATTAAACCGACTATCTTATGAATGGGATAGATCATATAACTAAGAAATCTATTTCACAGGTATGTTTGTACAGTTTTTATTTTTTTTTATTTTTAACCTTTTGATAATAAACGCTAATTTGTTCGCTATAAAGTATTAAATTGGTATTGAATAAAATTAGGTTTGGCGACCGAAATTATTGATATCATTCAAAAATTTATTACATCACTGCGAAATTTAACGTTTATTCTTAAGGTATAAATATCTTTAATCAATCAACCCAAAATATTTCAAAAATTCGTCATGAGTTAAATTAGGTCTTGGAACCGAAATTACTTTACCGAAAAGAGGGGCGCATATTTTTGATAATATTTGATTGATTAAAGTGGGATAAAAAGCCAAAAAGATTTTTAATTTTATTTTTACCATGTTTTTAAAATTAATATTTAAATCTTAAATTAATATTGTAAACTTTATAAAAACAATATATTTAAAATTATAAATATTTGAAAAATTAATATAAGTTTGTTGTGAATTTATAATATGAATTTTTAAATTAAGTTTGGTGTGAATTTTTAATTTTTAAAATAGGAATTTTTAATTTTATGCATTTCAAATTTTAAGTTTGGTGTGAATTTTTAATATTAATTTTGAATTTTATATTTAAATTGTGTGAATTTAAAAACAAAAATTTACTTTATCTCATTAAGTTAAAAATTTGATTTTTAAAATTCGTCGTAAGTTAAAGATTAGGTCTTTGAACCGAAATTGCTTTACCCGAGGGAGGGACGAGAACTTTTATTATCATTATTTTTAATCTTATTGAATTAAAGTATGCCAAAAACATTAAAAAAACCCAAAAATCTTTACTTTTAAAAACCGCGCTTTGATTTGACAAATTTTAAAATTTTGTCGAGGGACAGACTAGGACAACGATCCAAAACGCCCTCGCCCCTAAAGGAAAATAAAATTTTTAAAATTTAATTAATTATAAGTTTTATAAAGTATAAGGTTTTTTTTTAAAAAAAAAAAAAAAAAAAAGCTGAAAACACTGTACCCGGACCCCCATGCTATCGCATGGGTTTTACACTTCAACTCCATGCGATCGCATGGAGCTGAAATCCAGGCCAGAAACAAATACAGCAGCGAGTTCTGCTCTTCACCACAACACACACACATTCACGAACCAACTACAAAAATTCACCAATTTTCGCCATTTTTCCACCGTAATTCGTCATTTTTCTTGCTCTAATCATGCCTAGATTCTCATTCTTCAGCAAATTGGTAAAAATTACACCCCTAAACTCTATAAATTCCTAGTTTTTGTGATAATTACCAATTTTTTACCTAATGCAATTTTGTTAATTTCTAGTGTAATTAGTGTTAAATTGTTAGTATTTTATGCATGTATAACCTAGATTGATGCTATTTAACATGATTTGAAGCCAAAAACTTCAAAATTTTTAGAAATCTAGGGTTTGTGTTCTTGAGCAATTTGAGGCTTTTTGATATAAACAGGTTATGGCCGATTTTTGTCATGAATTATTGCTAAATTGAGTAGTGTAACATGTTTAGATAGTTAAATGATCCAAACAATGATCCTAAACATGATTTTTGGAGATTAAAGTGGACTTTTTAAGTCCAAAATTCATGAACTTGATTAATTTGATATATTTGCCATTTGAGACTTGTTTAATTATTAGTAATGAATATTTCGACATGTTATTTGAGTTAAATGCTTATGAATTTTGTATACATTTTCATATGTGCTTATTTGAAAAGTGTAGAATTGTGAAAAATTGTGAAAATGTGTATAAGTTTAATTTTGATTTAACATGTTATAGTGATTGTTTTAAGTTGTTATTTTGCTAACACTAATGCATATTTGGATGCACAAATTTTGTGTTTTACAGAGAGCCGATACTGGAGGTTCAGGAGCATCATCATCTAGACGACCAGCACCAGCACCAGAACCAGAAATGCAACACGAACAAGAACCACAACAGGAACAACAACAGCCTGATCAGCACATACCTTATTATGATCCGGTACAGTTTGTTGATGAATTCATAGTATTCCCAATGAGGCCGCCAGTAGAATTCCCAACGATTCCTGAGCACACTCTACATCCTAATCTGAGATTTGATAGAAGATGGAGAGATTACGAGACATATCAAAGGAACAAATTCAAATTGGTAACAAAAAATGTAGAGGTGCCAAGGGTAATCGATTGGGCCCCTTTGGAAACGGTCTATCTAGCTGACCGTGTTAGACAGCTTTTAGTTCAAAGGTATGGCAGTTCTTCTTTTACAGATTGGGAACGTCTTTTCACCATTCGTAGACCTGTATATAAGGAATGGTGTGTTGAGTTGATGAGTACTGTATCACTTGATACAAATATAGTTAGAATAGATGATAGAAGATTTCTTAGGTTTATCCTTGGCGGTAGGATGTACAGAATGTCCATGCTGGACATGGCCAGGGCCTTACAGATATATACTCCTGATGAGTTGCTATTACCCGATTGTACAAACTTGATTCATTATGGTGAACGGGTAGATAGTAACTTTGACGCTGACGCCATTTGGAGGCGTATGTCACATTTTGATGTTTTTACACGAGCAGGAGGACACTCCTATACACATATTGACAGAGCCGAGCTTCGTATTATTCATAGATTTTTGGCTAACTCGATTACACAAAGAGGTCATAATAAAGAAAAAATTACCTTATATGATTTATTCTACCTAAAGTGTATTCGGGATCCTAGAAGCTTTGTCAATATCCCTTACTGTGTTGCTTTTTATTTATCTAAAATGGTAGAGGGAATGCAGGACGGAAGTATAATAGGAGGAGGTATTTTTGTTACTCTCATTGGAGAGTATTTAGGTGTTGATAGGAACCAAGGGGGTCCATTACAGATTTGTAGAGAACAGGTTGAGCCCTTAGGATTGAAAGTTTATGTGGGTGCTAAGGTATTGAAAAGTAGACGTAACCAGGCAGTACCCTATGAGGGATCTCATCCTCAGGTAGAGAGAGGCTCAGACGAGGAAATGGAGGAAGCGGAAGACATTAGGGATGTCTTTCGAGATGCTATTCTTGACGTCCACGTTCGTATAGATGAGGAAGCAATGACGAACGCGGCCAGACATAGTATGTATGAGCAGTGGAACTCCGAGCGAGTATACGAGGATTATAGGCGATGCCAACACGATAGCTGGTTAGTTCATTAGCACCAAATCATGAGCCAGCTATCATATCAGGTACCAAATAACTATGTACCTACTCGACCTGCTCATTTTCCGCCACATAACCCCGATATCCGACCACCCTTTAACCGGTATGACTATGACCAAGCCTATCAGAACACCTATAACCAACAATGGAACCCACCCGATGAGATGAACTGGAACCCCTATCCAGACTGATTTAGTTCCATTTGGTTATTTTTATGATTTTTATGTTTTTATCTTTTGACTTTTTCATGTTTAAACTTATGTTATTGGATATATTTGTGTAATTTTTATTATTTTATTATTATTGTGTACTAATATTTCATATTTAGAATTTGAAAGTGGGATATTAAATCCCATTTCAAATTGCCATGCATGATTATATTTGTATGTATGTATATTGTCGATTGTACAAAACAGGGTAAAACAGCGCATTTTCAAAGACTGGCATTAAGTTCAGCAAAAGCTACTAATTTTGACGACAAGATGACAAATAAATGTGATGTAACAAAAGACGAAATGAACAAATGATATGCACCATTTATCATTCAGCAAACAAACGCCAATATGTTTGGAAACTTTGGTAAAATTTAATCATTTCTACGCTAATCACCCTCAATAATTTAAATTGTACTGATTTCTTGCAAATGAGGGCATTGCAAGATCTTAAGTGTGGGAAGGGGTTAAATTCTTTCGGATTTTAAAATTTTTATCTTAAACACTTGGTTACCATTAAAAATACTAGTAAAGCAGTAGTTGTATTAGAATCTAGTGCTCTCTGATAATAAAGAACAGCCCTAGTCTTATATACTGACTACCCAATTCTAGTAAAATTTTTCAAAATTTTCAATTAAATGAACTCAAAATCATGTTTATACATATTTATGAACGATAAAACTAGGTTTTAACATCGAAATTATTGTTACCTCGGAAAGGACATAAATTGAGAAACAAACCAAAATGTTAAAATTCATTTAAAATGGAATAGAGGACGATAAAAAGGAAAATAAAAGCCAAGTGTGGGAAAATTCTCCAAGTTATTCAAAACATATGTCACATATATCTGTGAAAAATAACTGAAAATACTTTTGCTTTGAACTAAACTAAATTGTTTTACCCGATGAAAGAAAAGAAGAGATGGATCTACACGATGAATCAATTCCATCATTAAAAGGAAGTAAAGTCTTCCGAAAAAGACACGCGCTTCTTGATTTAGGTCAAGAAGTTGTCGTCCAGACCAGCTGTAGGTTGACGAAAAATCTAGAAAAGTCATCACTAAAATCAGCAGGAAATCCACGGACCTCAGCATTAAACAGGGTCGCCAAGTGGTCAGATTTATCCTAACCAAGAGAAGGATTTATCTCGTACAATGGGGGGCACCATGCAAATTAGCTGGATAAGACTAATGAATCAGATCCCCAGAAAGGATAATCTCCTTAAAGATTAAAAATCAGCTTTTAAGACTGATATTACTCAATCCTAGAGATTGACCTTAAAGATTGAGAATTACAAACTCATGGAATTCAATGATATCTAAACTCGAGTTTGAACGAGAAAATATTTTGATCAAAATTACAAACCGATTTGTTTTCTGAAAACCCTATTTTCAATGCGTTCATTACCATTGAACGTAAAATCCTAGGAATTCACCTGGAATTCATTAGGTCACCTGAACCAAATCGGGTGTCAACCGTAAGAACGGTGGCTGCATAGCATGGTCAAAGACAGGACCTTGTGCCAGACCGAAAAATCATAAGGGTGAGCTTTACTATTACTCCTACCAAGGATAGTAATTGCGTCCAACACGTTATAGACCATAATTAAAAGCATGTCAGGGGACATTGCCTTAACAGTTGCTTGTTCAACGCTTTCCTTTACAACCGGACGGTAGTTTATCGAAAGGTAATATACGGGACAAGTAAACTGGACGTGTTGCTTTCCAAATACAAGGTTAGCAAGTGGGTCACACAAAACCGCAAGTTTTGAGCTAAAATTTTCAAATCTGAAACCCACCAAACCCACAAAAATATTTTGCAAACACCGGTGAAGGGTTAATCTGGAAAACTTATCTAGGGTAAAAACTAGATTTAATTTTCAAAAGATCAAATGTTTTCATAAAGATCCAATTTCCTTAATGGATCTAAATTTTTATAGTCATGTGGGACTGTAAACCATATCGTTACTACCATTGTTTATACCGCCGTATAGAAATCACTGATGTACAAAGTGTGAAGAATAAAGAAGTGATTCTAGTATTTCAAGACGATATTGCTTGAGGACAAGCAACGCTCAAGTGTGGGAATATTTGATAATGCTAAAAACGAACATATATTTCATAGCATTATTCCTCAAGAAAGACAAGCTTTTAGTTGCAATTGTTCTATTTACAAGTGATATTTGTTTAAATAATAAAAGGTGAAGACAAAAGACAGATTTGACGAATTGAAGACGCAAACGACCAAAAAGCTCAAAAGTACAAAATACAATCCAAGAGGTTCCAATTATTGATAAGAAACGTCTTGAATTTACAAGAGTACAAGATTTAAAACGCAAAGTACAAAATATAAAATTGTACGCAAGGACGTTCGAAAATCCGGAACCGGGACCAGAGTCAACTCTCAACGCTCGACGCAACGGACTAAAAATTACAAGTCAACTATGCACATAAATATAATATAATATTTAAATAATTCTTATAATTATTTAATATATTATATTATTTATAAAACCGTCGGCAGAAGAAAACAACCAAATATGAGCCTCCCCAGCTGGCCATGCGATCGCATGGCCTGGAAGGCATAAATCCATGCGATCACATGAGCCCCAGTTCCAGCCCACATGCCTATAAAAATCGAGCTTTGGTGCACCACAAATCAATCTATCTTTCTCTTTTCTCCATTCATACGATATATTTATATTTATAATTTATATTTTAATTTTAATTTTAATTATAATTCTAATAATAAGGGTATGTTAGCGAATGTTGTAAGGGTGTAAGTCGAAATTCTGTCCGTGTAACACTACGCTATTTTTAATCATTGTAAGTTATGTTCAACCTTTTTAATTTAATGTCTCGTAGCTAAGTTATTATTATGCTTATTTAAAACGAAGTAATCATGATGTTGGGCTAATTACTAAAATTGGGTAATTGGGCTTTGTACCATAATTGGGGTTTGGACAAAAGAACGACACTTGTGGAATTTAGACTATGGGCTATTAATGGGCTTTATATTTGTTTAACTAAATGATAGTTTGTTAATGTTAATATAAAGATTTACAATTGGGCGTCCCTATAAGTTACCATATACACTCGATCGGACACGATGGGCGGGGTATTTATATGTACGAATAATCGTTCATTTAACCGGACACGGGAATGGATTAATAGCCACTAGAATAATTAAAACAGGGGTGAAATTATGTACAAGGACACTTGGTATAATTGATAACAAAATATTAAAACCTTGGGTTACACTCAGTCGACATCCTGGTGTAATTATTAAACAAAGTATTAAAATCTTGTTACAGTTTAAATCCCCAATTAGTTGGAATATTTAACTTCGGGTATAAGGATAATTTGACGAGGACACTCGCACTTTATATTTATGACTGATGGACTGTTATGGACAAAAACCAGACGGACATATTAAATAATCCAGGACAAAGGACAATTAACCCATGGGCATAAAACTAAAATCAACACGTCAAACATCATGATTACGGAAGTTTAAATAAGCATAATTCTTTTATTTCATATTTAATTTCCTTTATTTTATATTTAATTGCACTTCTAATTATCGCATTTTTATTATTATTGTAGTTAATTGCACTTTTAATTATCGTACTTTTTAATTATCGCAAGTTTATTTTATCGCATTTTTATTATTTGCAATTTCATTATCGTTATTTACTTTACGCTTTAATTTAAATCTTGTATTTATTTTTAATATTTTACATTTGGTTTTAACTGCGACTAAAGTTTTAAAATCGACAAACCGGTCATTAAAAGGTAAACCCCCCCCCCCCCCCCTTTATAATAATAGTATTACTTATATATATATATTTGTATTTTTATAAAAGTAAACTAATATAGCGTTAAGCTTTGTTTAAAGATTTCCCTGTGGAACGAACCTGACTTACTAAAAACTACACTACTGTACGATTAGGTACACTGCCTATAAGTGTTGTAGCAAGGTTTAAGTATATCCATTCTCTAAATAAATAAATATCTTGTGTAAAATTGTATCGTATTTAATAGTATTTCCTGCAAAAATTAATAGCTATTTTATACCTCTCTGCTAAAACATCAATAGTTGACTCGTAATTTTAGCTCCGATGTCTCGCTCGTTTACGCCCGGTCTATGTCTCGGTTCTAGATTTTTGAACGTCCTTTTGTACGCTTAGATATCTTGTACTTTGTGTTCCGCGACTTGTACTCTTATCAATATTTAGACACTAATCATCAATAAATGGAACCACTTGGATTGTATCTTGTACATTTGAGCTTTTTGGACGTTTGCGTCTTCAAATCTTCGTTTTCTTCTTTTGTCTTCGCACTTATTTATTTAAACGATTATTACATAAAAATAGAACAATAGCAACTAAAAGCTTTACATATTAGAAGGATATTGCGCCTAAATATATGTTCATTTGGAGCACTATCATCCATTACTTCTACTCCACCACCACATCCACATCACTATTTCTCAAAAAATTCAGAAAATGAGATTCCTTCCGAAAACCCGATGTTATAAACCTCTCAAGTATCATGGCAAAGGTCTTGAAAAAGTTTACCGGCAAAAAGTTTCTCGAGATGAAGTCTCAAAAAAAAAAAATTTGATTTTCAAGTTCTGAAAAAAGGAGCAGAACTATATAAAGAGAAATGCCGAAGAGAACTCGACCGAAAATGATTATTAATTGAAGAAAAGTTCCAAAGTGCTTCTCAAAATACTTCAGCACTCCTATATATCCGAATAAAAGTCTGTATAAAGATCACATTACCCTTTCATCTCACCCCTCAAAACAACTTCACTATCACTCCAAACGTCCTTTCCCATCATTGACAAATGACCTATAAAGCTGAGATTACTACCGTTCTCGAATTAGCATCAAGGATTTGAGTCTTTATCAAGCCTATGAAGATGGGTGCAACATGACTGGCTATGAGTGTATTCATTTCTTAGATCTATAGGGAACCCTAAACACTTGAGTGATTTGAGTGACCCGTGAAAGCTAGCCTATGTCATGTAACCTCCTCGCATGCTTGCAGAGATAACTTCAATCCTAATATAAATAACTCATCTTATCTTTTGCTCTTATAATAAAAGAAAACCGCTTAGGCTATTAGAAAAGAAACACCGAAAAGATTCTTAAGAATGAGAGTTTGCTTGAGGACAAGCAAAGTCTAAGTGTGGGATATTTGATATCGGCTAAAAAGTCACGTTTTCACCCCGGTATTAAGGCCCAAAAACAACAAAGATTCGAACTTTAACGGCTAAATACCCACTTCGTCGGTTAGAATTGAAGAACAAGTAACTACGAAGGCTGTGCAAAAATAATCAAGAGAATCGGAGCTAAAACGAAGATTCTAGAGCAAAAACGGTGAAAGACAAGAAATCAAGTTACGATCCAGTGAATCAAGGCTGACCAGCATAAAAAAATGGCCTGCCATACAGCCTGCCATATGGCCTGCCAGTATGGAAACGGCCTGCCAGATACGGCTCACCAAGCGGCCTGCCATACGGGCTGCCAAGCAAACGGCCTGCCAAATACGGGCCATCAAACGGGCTGCCAAATGGCCTGCCAGCCGTATTTTGGAAAATTCCTAGTCTATTTAAAGGGGCTTTGTCATTCATTCCAACACACACTTCAATTCACTTCTTTCTCTCTCTTGTACAATATTAGCCATACTCTCAAGGCCTTCGACTCCGTGCGGGAAACCTAGTACCCGGAGAAGAACGCTGAAGATTGTATTAGGAGCGGTCTGGAGTCTTGAAGTTGTCACTTTTGTATTCGGAACTTGTTTAATCTACTGGTACTTCTATCCTTTATCTTATATAATGTTTTATGATATTGTTGCCATGATTAGCGAGTAGTTATCTTTAATGTATGTTATGATGTAAGCAGTTATAATGCCGAAATAATATTATGGTGTGTGTATGCTGTTGAAATGCTTTCCTATTATGCTTTAAACTCAATCGCTTTTCCAACTAATAGAACGTAGTTATAGGCTCTGTTATTGGGAAGTCGCGAACCCCGATTCAGACTACACTATAGGTGTCACCCCTTGGTAAGAGAAGTCTATCGGATACAACGTAAGATCGACCGAGGCACATCGGTTGTAGTAAGTCTATCGAGCTTTGGATTTCGACTGAGGACTCTTTCGTAGTGAAACATCTGACTAGACCCTTAGTACATTGTCGGTCCTAGACCATGCTAGTGTAGTCACCAAGCATATAAACTTCATACGTGTACGCTGAAGCACAGCGGTTGTTGTATGCTGTACCTCTGCTAAGTAAGGTCATGGAACCCGGTTAGTGTTGACCAGTACACTGCACCATAACGCGGTCTCAAGCATTGCACCCCGCTTGAGGGATTCTTAGTTAATTAAGGACCTGTTTGTTTAGACACATAAAGGATTGGACCGTTAGGATAACCGAACGTGTTCATGGAAGTCAGCTTGACTTGGCCATGGTGTTCTTTATAGTTGAACTCTTTTTAAGGGCCTAACTACCTTTTACCAATCATTAACGAAAGCATTACAACACATCACGTCTCTCGGATATGGTAAACCATGTATTCTATTATGCTTAAGAAAGTTTAGACCATTTCGGAATGTTAATATGTCACCCAACCGAGTCGCTCAATTGGATGAGCCGTCTGAACGTGTATGCCTGTAGTCAGACTGCACAGGCGTCGGGGATAAGGGACGTTGTTGTCTATTCAGAATCTTCAAGCCTAACGCAGTACCCAGTGACATGTCTTATGACAAGGGCGTTTAGGACCAGTGTAATGAATACAGGGCCTCTGCCTATTCATGAGCCAGCATTCCATAATCTCGGTAGAATAACTGATGAAGTCATAGTATGTACTCACTTTAACCTTATCTGAATTACGAATTTTACCGCATTTACTTTATCTGTCTTATAAATTAGAAAACCCAAAATAAATATTCACTACTCCCTAACTATCTTAGGCTTAAATATAGGTTCGATTCTACTGATATCTCAAAAATACGACCCTAGGTCATACTTCCCTTACTTATAAGGAGTAGTAAGATTTAGGCCCCGCTAAATATAAATTTAAAACAATACCTTCCTCCCACGAGTGGCTGACCCTGGCGAGCCTCGGCCTGACGACACTGCGCGAATAAAAACTGTTTGTTTAAGCCATATCAACCTGCTTAAATTTCGGGACGAAATTTCCGTTCCGTAACGGGAAGGTACTGTCACGACCCTACTTTTTCCGTTATCTTTTACCGTTTATTATTTAACGTCCATTAATTGTTATTCATGTCACGTCATTTCTACGACCTATATTATTATTTTAGTAATAATATATTAATTATTATGTGTTATGTTAATATTTGTATTCATGTTTAAAATTGTACGTTTCTACATGTCGTGGATTTCTATCCGGCGAATCTTTTCGGTTTTCAAACCAACGGTAAGACTTTTGAGATTTTCGAATCCTAATTATTTTAAATATGATATTTTTATGTCATATGTATATATATAGTGTTTATATATTTTATTTGCCGCGCGTGCGTTATCTCTTCGAAGATTTAATCGCGTTACAGTGTTTTCGCGTTTCGGGCTTCATTCGGGCAGTCGGGCCACAAGTAAATTATCAATTATCAAAGTTGGGCTAAATGGGAGCCCACTCCCACCCCCATTCAGCCAAAACCCTCTAGGAGGGGTGTTATGTGCCATTTTGAGAAACTTGTGACTAGTTCCATTTTAATCTCTAAAGTAATTCATTTCTTTTACAATTCTAAACCTAGCAAGCTTTTCTCTCCTCCCTCTTTTTCTTTCTTTGGCCTTTACCCACACATCCACCATCATCTTCATTTCATCATCAAATCAAGCTTGGAATTTAGGGCTTTTAGCATCAACGGATTGCTCTCGTTCTTCTCTACGCGTCTATATAAATTATTTCTTGATTAGGGTATAAACCCTAACCCTAGATTTTTTATTTTTATTTAATTTTACTGATTTTGATGTTATTATGATAGTATAGCACTTGTGTATTGTTGTATTGTTGATTGTATACGTAGAAATGCTCGATTGTGTATGTTTTTGGTTTGATTGATTGTGGACAGCAGACTAATCGACCATTTCAGTACACTTAACTGATGATTTTTTGAAATTAAAGTGTTTAGATGTGTTCCTCTCATCAAGACATAGATTTTAGACTCCGGATTCATGTTATTTCGATTCCCGGAACTTAAGTTATGATTAAAATGGCGTTTTCATGGAATTAAAGTATAAAAACGAATGTGTTCAGTTTTGGTTCGACTTTGTGACCACTTTTGGAGTCTCTAGGGTGTACTAGTTGGTTAGGATTGATGATTGGATGAACATTCATGTTCGGGTCATCGAAATCCGGGCCACGGATCACCCGGTATGACTAAAACATGTTTTTGAACGGATATGGCAGTTGGTCACAACTTGTGGGCTGTTATTGGAGTGTTCTTGAGTGTACTAATGTGTCGGGTGGTTGGGTTAGGCGAGGATATATATAAGACTCACCGAAAACCGACACCCGGGACTCAAGTTATGATCCGATGAACTTTTAATTAAAACTTATGGTTATAAAATTAACTTATGAGATGAATAATGCTTTTCATTATTATTAAATTACTTATGATATAAAAGTAATTAATTTAATTGAAGACTTATGATATACATATTTATTATATCATTTATAAATTACGTTTTGATTAATGAAACTTTTAATTAAACATATGATTAATAATACTTTTATTATTAATGAAACATACTTATGGTAAGTGTTAAACTTATGCTATGAGATTATTATAATAACACTTATAATAAAGATTAATTAATTATTTAATTATTATAAGGCTTAGTTATTATATAATTATAATTTAATTATTAAATACTTATGATTTAATGATTATAATTAAAACTTATGATATGATTGATAATTCATTATTAATTAATAATACTTATGATATGATTAAAATTTATTATTAATTAATAATACTTATATTATGATTAATATTTAATTACTTAATTAAATACTTATGATATATTAATTATATGATTTAAAATTATGTTAACTTTAATAATTCATTTTAATTTAATTAAACTTATGTTATGACATGATTATACATATATGACTTTAAATAACATTATAACTTATATTATTAATATTATTTATACTTTAAAATTTAATGTTGACTAGTGTAACGACCCTACTTTTTCCGTTATCTTTTACCGTTAATTATTTAATGACCGTTAACTGTTATTCGTGCCACGTCATTTCCATGACCTATATTATTATTTTTGTAATAATATATATATATATATATTAATTATTATGTGTTATGTGAATATTTGTATTCATATTTTAAGTTATACGTTTCTACGTGTCGCGGATTTCTATCCGGCGAATCTTTTCGGTTTTCAAACCAACGGTCAAGCTTTTGGGATTTTTAAGTCCTAATTATTTTAAATATGATATTTTAATGTCATATGAATATATATAGTGTTTATATATATTTTTTGTCGCGTATTTGTTATCTCTCCGAATTTTCAATCGCGTAGTCGTGTTTTCGCGTTTCGGGTTTCGTTCAGGCATTCGGGACACAATGAAATTATTAAATCATCAAAGTGGCCCACTAAGGGGCCCACCCTTTCTAGTTTCGGCCGAACCCTCATGGGAGGAGGGTATAGGCTACTTTTTTTCCATTTTGCATTTATCACATTCTCATTAAAAGTTTCCCTAACCTAATTTCCAATTTATTTTCTCTCTTCTCTCCCATTTTCTTTTTTTGGCCATCCCCCATCAGCCATATATCATCATCATCTTCTTTAAATCGAGTGCCTGGATCATCAAATTAATTGCATAAACGTGTTCCTCTCTCGATCTCCTCTACACGTTCATACCATTTGATTCTTGATTAGGGTATAAACCCTAACCCTAGCTTTTCAATTTTTCTTTAATTTTTCTGTTTTTACATGTTATATTAATAGTATGATGCTTATATGTTATTGTATTGTTGATTGTATGCGTAGAAATGCTCGTTAATTCATGTTTTCGGTTTGATTAATTTGGGACAGCAGCTTGTTTGTTATTTTCTGTAAACATAACTGATAAAAAAAAAGTGAAATTAAAGTGTCTAGATGAGTACCTCTCATCATGACATTAATTTTAGACTCCGGATTCATGTCATTTCGATTCCCGGAGCTCTATTTATGATTAAAATGGTGTTTTGTGGAGATTAAATTATGAAAATGAATTGAATTAGGTATGGTCTGACTTTGTGACCACTTTTGGAGTCTTTAGGGTGTACTAGTGTGTTAGGATTGATGATGGAATGAACTTTCATGTTCGGGTCATCGAAATCCGAGCCACGGATAACCCGTTATGACTAAAACGTGTTTTTGAACGGATTAAAGCTCCAAGTTGTTTAATGGCTGATCATCACGACTTGGTTGCTGTTCTTGGGGTGTTCTTGATTGCACAAATGTGTCGGGTGAGCTGGTTAGGCGGAGATATATATAAGACTCGCCGAAAATCGACACCCGGGGCTCAAGTTATGACCCGATGAACTTTTAATTAAAACTTATGGTTGATTATTAAGACTTATGACATAAATAATGATTTTCATTATTATTAAATTACTTATGATATAAAAAGTAATTAATTTAATTTAAGACTTATGATATATATTTATTATATCATTTATTAATTAATTATGATTTAATTAAACATTTAATTAAACTAATGATTAATAATACTTTTATTATTAATGAAAAATACTTATGGTAAGTATTAACTTATATTATGAGATTATTATAATAAGACTTATAATAAGGATTAATTAGTTATTTAATTATTATAAGGCTTAGTTATTATTTAATTATAATTTAATTATTAAATACTTATGATTTAATAATTATAATTAGAAACTTATGATATGATTAATAATTCATTATTAATTAATAGTACTTATGATATGATTCAAAATTTATTATTAATTAATAATACTTATATTATGATTAATATTTAATTAATTAATTAATTAAATACTCATGTTATATTAATTATATCATTTAAACTTATGTTAACTTTAATAACTCAATTTAATTTAATTAAACTTATGTTATGACATAATTATACATATATGACCTTAATTAACATTATAACCTATATTACTATTATAACTTATACTTTTAAAATTAACGTTGACTATATTTGACCAAGGTTGACTTTTGAGTTGACTTTCGGTTGACTTTGATGTTCAGTTGACTTTTGTTGACTTTCTAATTAAGGAAACTTTCCTAACTTATAAACTTTCCTAAAATAGAAACTTTCCAAAAATGGAAACCTGCTAAAAATAGAAACTTTCTAAAAATTGAAAGTGTGTGTCCGTACGCTGTTCCGATCAAACCGATGCATGTTGAGTATTGTTCTATGTCTACTTGCAACATGTACAATAGCTATCATACTAAGAATTGACCTAAGTTAGTTATTTATATCGACCTGCTTGATTTATAGGTCGGCGTTGTGGTCATTCCTGATCACTTTACTTCATTTGCTGTTCGTATATTTGTGTGGTTACTTCATTTGCTTTAAGGTGAGTTATAGTCCCATTTTTCTATTTTAAATCTTTTGGGATGAGAATACATGCAATTTATTTTATATTTTGGACAAGTGGAAGTTGGTTTAAATTATTCATTGTGAGTCGAACAAAAATTTTCCCTAATCTGGTAATTGTAATCACTGGTTTCTACTGGTGAACGCGAATCCTACGGATAGATCTATCGGGTTTGACAACCCCATTTCGAGCTAGTCGCGCTAGCAATTTATAATCGTAATGTTTAGTACTTCGTATTTAGTTAAAGATACATTTGTTCGGTGTATATTACTCCCTCCGTCTCATTCCAATAGTCCACAGACAAAAAACACGCAGTTTTAGGAAATTCCACTAACTTCATTTCTCCACCAATAAAATATCTTCTCTCTCCAGATCCACCAATGAAATATCTTCTTTCCTTTCTATTTATGGAAGTGGACTATTAATTTGGGACAGTCCAAAATGGAATACTGGACTATTGGAATGAGACGGAGGTAGTATTTATTATGTTTGGCAAGGGTAAATAAATGGTTAAGTGGTTACCAGGTGGCTTACAGAAAATGGAATAATGTTTTTATATGTTTTCTAGCATATAATTTTGTGGTCCAAAAAGGAGTTTTTTTTTTTATGTTTTCAAACATAAATTTTTATGGTTTAAATTAAATATTGTTTGCAATATTAAACCTATAATTCACTCAACATTTTTGTTGACAGTTACTCGTATGTTTTATTCTCAGGTTCATGATTGATTGCTTCCGCTGTGCGTAGAGAGTCTGCATATTTATGATGACAGCTTTTGTTAATCATTAACTTGCATTCTATTTTTAATACATTTAATAGTGGGTGTTGTTGACTTGTTTTGGTCAACTTTTAGTTAAGTAATAATGTATGGTTTTTCTAAACTTACACATTTTGGTAGGTTTCCTTTATAGGAAATCATTTTTAAATAAAGAATGCAAGGTTATTTATCAAATTCATATAGAGTTATGATCAAGCTATGGGACCAAGATAACGATGGTCGTCAAGTGTACTTTGACGGGTCGTCACAGTTGGTATCAGAGCTCTGGTTGTAGGGAATTAGGCTGCATTGATGTCGTTACACGAGTTAATAGGGTGCATTAGTGAGTCTAGTCTACAGCCCGGCCTATAATATATTACTATATGTGATTATTTGTATCGTATTGGTATGTATATTGTTATCATACATACATCTTTATTATGTTCTGAATTCGGGAGGAACTCCCATTCCGATTTAAACGTATTCTCCGACTCATGCGAACTTATCCTTATAAGAACACCTCGGGTAGTGAAACCGAGGGATGTCATTCTTGACTTCTGAAATTCTCGACATTTCCATGTCATCTATTATGGTTATGTATATAACGTTTGAGTTATATTACGTGAGATGTCATTCTTGACTTCTAAATGCTCGGCATTTCAATGTCAGCTATTATATTTAGGTATAAAACATTCTTGTTATATTACGTGCCTTTGTGCCGTTGTGCCTACGTGCTCTGGTTTTTGAACCGGAAAACGTCATTCTTGACCTTTAGAGATTCCTGGTACTTCGAAGACATTTTTATGTCATCGTAGCTCCGATTAATTACTTTTGATGTTTTTGTCTCTTGTGTTATCCTTAGCACATTATTTAAGAAATCGTTTTAGAGAAATTATGTGGAAACTCGAGGTTGATCGCGTGTCCTGACCTCATGTAGTGCTATTGGAATGGAACTATGAATTAGTGAAATATAATGGCGTCAGGCCAACGTGATTATATTACGTTAATTCGTAAAGAAGTCCCAATATTGTGACATAAGGAATAGAAAGCGAGTCAAATAAAATTTTTACACTACTCATTCAGAAATTCCGATGTATTACATAGGTAGGGAAAATATTCATTATCTTATTTGTTGATATACGAGAAGCTCGTTTTAACCAGATTATCTATCTCATGCTCTATCCTTCATAAATCGCTTGTTATCAACAACTTCGCTCGGGAATAGTTTTGGCCCAAGGACTCATGTCCTGATAATAGTCAAAATAACATTTAACTCATTGGTTTTTCATGACCTCGTAACATTTTTTGGTCAAATATCGCACGACAATTCAAGTCCTTTACTCGATCTTCCATGATCTTACTTCAACTTGTAACCTCTGAAATACAGATACTCTGTTTATCATCGGGAGTTTTACACATTTGTTTAATTGGGCGATTCTCACGAGATTTATAGGCGAATAGAAGTAATGAAATATTTTGTCATGTATACAGTTTATAAAATCATATATGTACGTATGGATTCAAATGAATAAATTTACCCTTACCTATTTTGGCTATATATACTAAATCATACTTTCAAAATTATTTTAAAAACCACTCATTTATTGAGTTGTTTGACTAAGTCAATTTGTTTTATATAAAATGGTACACGTTGTACATACTTCTAAATTTACTAAGAACTTCGTTCCGTTTATGTTGTCACATCAAACGTTTAAAGCTTTTTCAAAACTCCTTTGATTGATTTTATCAAATTTTCGCATTACTCTACAGAGTGTTTGGATCACAGTTCTTCTCATCCTCCGTTTAAGGATGAAACTTACCATTTAGTTCATTGATAGAAACTCTTACACCACTTTGGATGCCGGTTTTATAAAATTTGTTGGGAAGTCTTTGCGGTCATAAAATTTTCCCTCTTATGGTTGGACATGGCCGAAACGCGGACCGATAAATCAATTTTATGGGGTACACTCGGTGGTCACCCTATTGTAGAAAAGGCGCTAGGTGGGTTTTTACCCCAACTGTTGTTATAGTGGGTATCATGGATATATATTACACTAGACCGTTTGAGGAGTTCTACTCTCAATATTCGCTGTCAACCGCAACATCAATCCTAGGATTCAATACTTTGAAGTGCGCGAAATCATTTTTGGAGATTCATCTCACCTGGAGTCGACTATTATTTATAATCCACGATTCACGTTTCCTTTCATCCGCACATAAATTCAAGAATATGGATGAATCCTAGATTTCCTCGCTCATTGTACAAGGAGGTTCACTCTTGTCGAAATATCACACCTTTCGTACGTCTTCCTTTCGGAAATGCAATGAAAATTTACTTTGAAGTCCATGATCTTCGTTATCTCCTTTGAGAGAATTGCCTTAAATATCTATGCCACCGATGTTACTACTCCATATATTTCCTCCTTCGTTGTTGTAACTATATTTCATTCGTCCTAGTTCATCCCCTTGGGAAGCTCCTGTTTTGTTTGTTAAGAAGAAAGGTGGTTTGTTCCGATGGTGTATTGATTATCGCGAGATGAGCAAACTTACGGTTAAGAACCGTTACCCTCTTCCAAGAATTGATGATCTGTTCGATCAACTTCAAGGTTCGTCCGTTTATTCTAAGATTGATTTTCGTTCTGGTTATCACCAACTGCGGGCTAAAGAAACTGATATTCCAAAAACCGTTTTTCGTACCTGTTATGGTCACTGCGAATTTCTTGTTATGCCATCCGGATTGACTAATGCACCTGCTGTGTTCATGGACCTCATGTACCGTGTGTGTAGCCCATATCTAGATAAATTTGTTATTGTTTTCATCGATAATATCCTTATCTATTCCAAGTAGTGATCAAGAGCACGAATATAAGTGCTTGATTTGTTAAGAAAAGAAGAGCTGTATGCTGAATTTTTTTCTAAATGTGTGTTCTGGTTGAAAGAAGTTCAATTCCTTGGGCATGTTGTTAGTAAACAGGGAATTCAAGTTGATCCTGCTAAGATTGAGGTAATTGGGAAGTGGGAAAATTTCGAAAACACCTACCCAGGTTCGTCAGTTTCTAGGGTTGGTAGGTTACTATAGAAGGTTCATTCAAGAATTCTCTCGTATAGTGAAACCTCTGACTGCTTTAACGCACAAGGGGAAGAAGTACGAGTGGAAGGATGAACAAGAGATTGTTTTTCAAACTTTGAAGAAGAAGTTGACTACCGCTCCAATATTATCACTACCTGAGGGTAATGATGATTTTGTTATTTATTGTGATGTTTCGCGTCAGGGCTTTGGTTGTGTTTTGATGTAACGAAAGAAAGTTATTGCGTACGCATCACGCCAGTTGAAGATTCACGAGCAGAATTATACAACCCATGATTTAGAGTTGGGAGCTGTTGTGTTTGCGCTTAAGATTTGGAGACATTATTCTTATGGGGTCAAAAGTACTGTGTACACATATCACAAAAGTCTTCAACATATCCTCGATCAGAAATAGTTGAATATGAGACAACGAAGATGGATTGAGACGTTGAATGATTATGATTGTGAACTTTTATATCATCCGAGAAAGGTCAATGTTGTGGCCGATGCATTAAGTCATAAAGAAAGGGCTGAACCTCGCAGGTTTAGGGCCTTGAATATGACAATTCGAACAAACCTCGCTAGGCAGATTCTTGAGGCACAACAAGAAGCCTTGAAGGAGGAGAATTTTGTAACGGGAAGGTTCGAGGCTTGAGTAAACAGTTAGAGGTACGAACCGATGGTACTCGGTATTTTGCGGGATGCCTTTGGGTTTCGAAGTTTGGTGATCTGCGACAACTTGTTCTAGAGGAGGCTCATAGGTCTAGATACTCTATTCATCCTGGTTCAGGAAAGATGTATCATGATCTTAAGGAGCTATATTAGTGGCCTCATTTGAAGGCTAATGTGGCTACGTATGTGGCTAAGTGTTTGACCTGTGCTAAGGTTAAAGCTGAACATCAGAACCGTCAGGACTTTTGGTGCAACCTGAAATTCCCGAGTGGAAGTGGGAAGGTATTACGATGGACTTTATTACGAAGTTACCGAGTGTTGTGGGTAGTTATGATACCATTTGGATGATTGTTGACCGACTCACTAAGTCAACTCATTTCTTTCCAATTAAGGAAAAAAATTCAATGAAGAAGCTTACTCGTTTGTATTTGAAGGAGATTGTTTCGAGACATGGTGTTCCCGTATCGATTATTTCAGACCGAGACAGCCGATTTGTATCGAAGTTTTAGCGATCCTTACAGGAAGCCTTGGGAACTAAGTTAGGTATGAGCACCGCTTATCGTCCTCAGACGGATGGTATGAGTGAAAGGACCATTCAAATGTTAGAAGATATGTTACGAGAGTGTGTTATTGATTTTGGTAATGGGTGGGATAAATATTTGCCGCTAGATGAATTTTCTTATAACAACAGTTATCATGCAAGTATTAAAGCCGCACCATTTGAAGCGTTGTATGGTAGGAAGTGTAGGTCTCCTGTCTGTTGGAATGAGGTTGGGGATGCTCAACTCACAGGGTCAGGAATTATTCATGAGACTACCGAGAAGATCGTACAGATTAAGGAAAGTTTGAGAACCGCCAGAGGTCGGAAAAAGAGCTATGCCAATAAGAGAAGGAACGATATTGAATTTCAGGTCAGTGATCGTGTTATGTTGAAGGTATCACCTTGGAAGGGCGCGATACGTTTTGGTAAAAGGGAAAAGTTGAATCCTCATTTTGTTGGACCGTTTGAGATTATTAAGAGAGTTGGACCGGTGGCTTATCGTTTGAATTTGCCACAAGAACTCAGTGCTGTTCACGACGTTTTTCACGTGTCGAATTTGAAGAAGTGTTTGGCCGAGGCCGATAAAACTATTCCTCTGGAGGAACTTCATGTTGATAAGCAACTTCATTTTATTAAGGAACCTGTTGAAATTATGGATCGAGAGGTTAAGACTCTTAAGCAGAGTAGAATTCCTATTGTTCGAGTTAGATGGAACGCCAGACGCGGTCCCGAGTTCACTTGGGATCGTGAAGACCAGATGAAGCAGAAGTACCCGCATTTGTTCCCAGATGCTGAATCAACCCCTGCACCTGCTTAAATTTTGGGACGAAATTTCCGTAACGGGAAGGTACTGTAACGACCCTACTTTTTTCGTTATCTTTTACCGTTAATTATTTAACGACCATTAACTGTTATTCGTGCCACGTCATTTCCATGACCTATATTATTATTTTTGTAATAATATATATATTAATATTAATTATTATGTGTTATGTGAATATTTGTATTCATATTTTAAATTATACGTTTCTACGTGTCGCGGATTTCTATCCGGTGAATCTTTTCGGTTATCAAACCAACGGTCAAACTTTTGGGATTTTTAAGTCCTAATTATTTTAAATATGATATTTTAATGTCATATGAATATATATAGTGTTTATATATATTTTTCGTCGCGTATTTGTTATCTCTCCGAATTTTCAATCGCGTAGTCGTGTTTTCGCGTTTCGGGTTTCGTTCGGGAATTTGGGCCACAAGGAAATTATTAAATCATCAAAGTGGCCCACTAAGGGGCCCACCCTTTCTAGTTTCGGCCGAACCCTCATGGGAGGAGGGTATAGGCTAATTTGTTTTCCATTTTGCTTTTATCACATTCTCATTAAAAGTTTCCCTAACCTAATTTCCAATTTATTTTCTCTCTTCTCTCCCATTTTCTTTTTTTGGCCGTCCCCCATCAGCCATATATCATCATCATCTTCTTTTAATCAAGTGCTTGGATCATCAAATCAATTGCATAAACGCGTTCCTCTCGATATCCTCTACACGTTCATACCATTTGATTCTTGATTAGGGTATAAACCCTAACCCTAGCTTTTCAATTTTTCTTTAATTTTTCTGTTTTTACATGTTATATTGATAGTATGATGCTTATATGTTATTGTATTGTTGATTGTATGCGTAGAAATGCTCGTTAATTCATGTTTTCGGTTTGATTAATTTGGGACAGCAGCTTGTTTGTTATTTTATGTAAACATAACTGATATAAAAGTGAAATTAAAGTGTCTATATGAGTACCTCTCATCAAGACATTAATTTTAGACTCCGGATTCATGTCATTTCGATTCCCGGAGCTCTAGTTATGATTAAAATGGTGTTTTGTTGAGATTAAATTATGAAAATGAATTGAATCAGGTATGGTCCGACTTTGTCATCACTTTTGGAGTCTTTAGGTGTACTAGTGTGTTAGGATTGATGATGGGATGAACTTTCATGTTCGGGTCATCGAAATCCGAGCCACGGATCACCCGTTATGACTAAAACGTGTTTTTGAACTGATTAAAGCTCCAAGTTGTTTAATGGCTGATCATTACCACTTGGTTGCTATTCTTGGGGTGTTCTTGAGTGCACAAATGTGTCGGGTGATTTGGTTAGGCGGAGATATATATAAGACTCGCCGAAAATCGACACCCGGGGCTCAAGTTATGACCCGATGAACTTTTAATTAAAACTTATGGTTGATTATTAAGACTTATGACATAAATAATGATTTTCATTATTATTAAATTACTTATGATATAAAAATTAATTAATTTAATTTAAGACTTATGATATATATTTATTATATCATTTATTAATTAATTATGATTTAATTAAACATTTAATTAAACTTATGATTAATAATACTTTTATTATTAATGAAAAATACTTATGGTAACTATTAACTTATATTATGAGATTATTATAATAAGACTTATAATAAGGATCAATTAATTATTTAATTATTATAAGGCTTAGTTATTATTTAATTATAATTTAATTATTAAATACTTATGATTTAATAATTATAATTAGAAACTTATGATATGATTAATAATTCATTATTAATTAATAGTACTTATGATATGATTCAAAATTTATTATTAATTAATAATACTTATATTATGATTAATATTTAATTAATTAATTAAATACTCATGTTATATTAATTATATCATTTAAACTTATGTTAACTTTAATAACTCAATTTAATTTAATTAAACTTATGTTATGACATAATTATACATATATGACCTTAATTAACATTATAACCTATATTACTATTATAACTTATAATTTTAAAATTAACGTTGACTATGTTTGACCAAAGTTGACTTTTGAGTTGACTTTCGGTTGACTTTGACGTTCAGTTGACTTTTGTTGACTTTCTAATTAAGGAAACTTTCCTAACTTATAAACTTTCCTAAAATAGAAACTTTCCAAAAATGGAAACCTGCTAAAAATAGAAACTTTCTAAAAATAGAAAGTGTGTGTCCGTACGCTGTTCCGATCAAATCGATACATGTTGAGTATTGTTCTATGTCTACTTGTAACATGTAAAATAGCTATCATACTAAGAATTGACCTAAGTTAGTTATTTATATCGACCTGCTTGATTTATAGGTCGGCGTTGTGGTCATTCCTGATCACTTTACTTCATTTGATGTTCGTATATTTGTGTGGTTACTTCATTTGCTTTAAGGTGAGTTATAGTCCCATTTTTCTATTTTAAATCTTTTGGGATGAGAATACATGCAATTTATTTTATATTTTGGACAAGTGAAAGTTGGTTTAAATTATTCATTGTGAGTCGAACAAAATTTTTTCCCTAATCTGGTAATTGTAATCACTGGTTTCTACTGGTGAACGCGAATCCTACGGATAGATCTATCGGGTTTGACAACCCCATTTCGAGCTAGTCGCGCTAGCAATTTATAATCGGAATGTTTAGTACTTCGTATTTAGTTGAAGATACACTTGTTCGGTGTATATTATTTATTATGTTTGGCAAGGGTAAATAAATGGTTAAGTGGTTACCAGGTGGCTTACAGAAAATGGAATAATGTTTTTATATGTTTTCTAGCATATAATTTTGTGGTCCAAAAAGGAGTTTTTTTTATGTTTTTAAACATAAATTTTTATGGTTTAAATTAAATATTGTTTGCAATATTAAACCTATAATTCACTCAACATTTTTGTTGACAGTTACTCGCATGTTTTATTCTCAAGTTCATGATTGATTGCTTCCGCTGTGCATAGAGAGTCTGCATATTTATGATGACAGCTTTTGTTAAACATTAACTTGCATTCTATTTTTAATACATTTAATAGTGGATGTTGTTGACTTGTTTTGGTCAACTTTTGGTTAAGTAATAATGTATGGTTTTTCTAAACTTACACATTTTGGTAGGTTTCCTTTATAGAAAATCATTTTTAAATAAAGAATGCAAGGTTATTTATCAAATTCATATAGAGTTATGATCAAGCTGTGGGACCAAGATAACGATGGTCGTCAAGTGTACTTTGACGAGTCGTCACAACTATGTTTGACCAAGGTTGACTTTTGAGTTGAGTTTTGAGTTGACTTTCGGTTAACTTTGACTTTCAGTTGACTTTTATTGACTTTTCTAATTAAGGAAACTTTTCTAAGTTATAAACTTTCCAAAAATAGCAACTTTCTAAATATGGAAACTTTCCAAAAATAGAAACTTTCCTAAAATAGAAACTTTTCTAAAATAGAAACTTTCCGAAAATATAATTTTTCCAGAAATGGAAACCTGCCAAAAATAGAAACTTTCTAAAAATAGAAAGTACATGTCCTTACGCTGTCCTGATCAAACCGAAGCATACTGAGTGTTGTTCTAGGTTTACTTGCAACAAGTACTATAGCTATCATACTAAGACTTGACCTAAGTTAGTTATTTATATCGACCTGCTTTATTTATAGGTCGACGTTGTGATCATTCTTGATCACTTTACTTTCTGCGGTTCATGTTTCTGGGATATTACTTCGTTTACGTTAATGTGAGTTATAGTCCTATTTTTCTATTTTAAATCTTTTGAGACGAGAATACATGCATTTTATTTTTCATATTGGACACAAGTGGAAGTTGGTTTAAATAATTCATTGTGAGTCGAACAAAAATATTACCTAATCTGGTAATTGTAATCACTGGTTTCTACTGGTGAACGCGAATCCTATGGATATATCTATCGGGTTTGACAACTCCATTTCGAGCTAGTCGCGCTAGCAATTTATAATCGAAATGTATTAGTACTTCGTTATTATTTGAAGATACACCTATTCAGTGTATATTGTGTTTGGTAAGGGTGGAATTAGTTAAATGGTTACCATGTGGCTCACGGATAATGGAATAATGTTTTTATATGTTTTCAAGCATATAATTTTGTGGTCCAAATGAGTTTTTATGTTTTCAAACATAAATTTTTATGGTTTAATTGAAATATTGTTTGCAATATTAAACCTATAATTCACTCAACATTTTTGTTGATAGTTACCCGCATGTTTTATTCTCAGGTTCATGATTGATTGCTTCCGCTGTGCTTAGAGAGTCTGCATATTTTTCATGGCAGCTTTTGTTAAACATTAACTTGCATTCTATTTTGATACATTAAATTGTGGGAGTTTGTTGACTTTGTTTTGGTCAACTTTTGGTCAAGTATTTATGTATGGTTTTTCTAAACTTACATATTTTGGGTAGGTTTCCTTTATAGGAAATCATTTTTAAATAAAGAATGCAAGGTTATTTATTAAATTCATTAGAGTTATGATCAAGCTGTGGGACCAAGATAACGATGGTCGTCAAGTGTACTTTGACGGGTCGTTAAACATTGTCCCAACACCTATAACCCATGTCATCCAATCCATACCCGATAAAAGTACACTTTCTTGATTTAGCTTCAAGCTTGTCTTTGTCAATGTCTTTGGTTTTCACATACACATTACAACCGAAAACCCTTAAGTGAGTCAAACTCACCTTTTTACCGGTCCACTCTTCCTCTGAAATTCGAAACAATAACGGTGTTGAGGGTCCTCTATTAATTAAATAAGCTGCCGTGTTCACGACATCTACCCAAAACATCTTTGGTAGACCCGCATGTAACCGCATACTCCTAGCCCGCTCATTGAGCGTCCGGTTCATGCGTTCGGCAACCTCATTGTGCTGTGGTGTTTCTGGAACAGTTTTCAACATACGAATACCATGTTCCGCACAATAGTCTTTAAATTCTTTACTGCTTTATTCTCCTCCATTGTCAGATTTCAAACACTTAACTTTCAAGTTAGTCTCGTTTTCAACAGCAGCTCTCCACACTTTAAAAGTAGAAAACACATCAGATTTAACTTTGAGAAAGTAAACCCATACCTTTCTAGTGGAGTCGTCAATGAAGGTGACATAGTAGCGGGAACCACCATGCGACTCAACCGTTGTAGGTCCATAGACATCGGAATGAACAAGTTCAAGCTTCTCCTTCTTTGGCGCAATTCCCGATTTCCCGAATGATACCTTCTTTTGTTTCCCCATAGTACATGGCTCACAAAACCAGATATCCACTTTCTTCAAACCCGGAATCTTCCCATTAGAAACTAGCAACTTCATCCCCTTTTCACTCATATACCCTAATCTTCGGTGCCATAGAGTAGAATCGGCCCCTACATTACTTGTCACATTAACCTCATCATCATCGAATACCTCAACCATGTATAAAGTTCCCCTTTTATGTCCCGAAGCCACGACTTAACCATCCTTTTGAACACGCCACTTGCGATCACCGAGGGTAGTATGATGTGATGACCCGGAAATTTTTGACCAAATTTAAACTTAATCTATATATGTTTCTGACACGATAAGCAAAGTCTGTAATATTGAGTCTCAAAATTTTTGAACTATCTTTGTACATTCATTTGACTTCGACTGCTCTCGACGATTCACAAACAATTAATTGTAAATAGATATGTGTGTATGTATATATAAATAATAATTCGAAAAATAATTTGAAATATTATATGATGTTGTTGTTAAAATTAATTATATACACTATAATTAAATTGTTACTAAAATGAATCTATATATATATATATATATATATATATATATATATATATATATATATAGTATATTGAATATAAATGATTTCGAGCTTAAAATAGTAAACAATTGTAACACTTGGTTATCATTCTGTAAGCATTAATATAGATCTAAAATATATTTATGAAAGTTAAAAATAAAAATTTGTTCGGTAATGATGGCGGCTGATTTTTCTCACACGTTTATTTATTATCGAATATATTATTAGTGTGAGACCCGGAAGCGCGTTGCTACTTCGGGATGGATTGAGTACTCAAGATATATATATATATATATATATATATATATATATATATATATATATATATATATATATATATATATATATATATATATATATATATATATAAACTAAAACTAATGAAAGTAACAAACACTACAATAAACATGAGTTCAAATCTTATGGTAATTTAATATTGGCTTTCAGATAACAGTAGACATAGTTATTAGTATTTGTGAAACTTAATTCAATTATATGAGATGTACGTATATGACATTTATAAAGACAAATTAAGATGTTCACCTAACATATGCAAAACTTCAATTGTACTGTTGAGAAAATCAATCCCATCATCTGTAGTTTTTACCTCTCATATGTTAATTGATAAGGGTAATCTTTTACTTCTTATTAATTATTATATTATTGTTTGGACTTTTGTTTCTTATTTTCCCCACTAGCTCATACGTTACCGAGTAATATATTATATACATCAAATATAAACATATATATATGCAAGAAGATTAAACCCCACAACCAGCTTTCTGTTTTCCAACTTTTCAAACATCACCTCTTATAATTTAAATTATTGTTTCACCCATTTTTCTTTTGTTGCTGTAAATTGTCATCAAAATTACAAAGGAGTTTTGTTGTTTTCTTTTTGATCAAAGAATCAATTGACTTTCTTTGCTTTCTCTTTTAAAAACCGAACCCACTACAATTATATATGGGATATTTATATATACATAGTCTATACATGATAGATAGAGATAAAAAAAACTATCCATTCTTCTTCTTTCTGTTTCTCGATCACCTCTACACCACCATTTAAACAAAACCGCCACCAAGTCGTCTTCAATCCACCTTTCACCACCGTGGTATTATCACCATCATCCTACTCTCACTCTTCTCTCTCTATATATCTCTCTTGTCCAAGAAATCACCACAGCCATCCCTATTTTTTTTTATTTTGTTTGATCAACCATCATAAACCCTTCATCACTTCCTACCGCCACATATCATCACCATATTACCTCGGTTTCCCTTATTTTTTTTTCTCTTTTTCTTCAACTACACAAGCAAGTTTATATAATGTAACTCGAGAAAACAGTGCATATTGCACAATCATATAGCCGGGATTCCAGTTTCAATGGTACACTAGTTAAACTATCTATCTTTTTTTTTTAGCATTATGATCCTGTTTCAACTATGGAGACTCATAAAAAGAAACATAAAAGATAACAAATATGAGTCTCATTAATACGCGTTTAATTTGAAGAAGCCAAGGCTGATGATCCATAACATGTCTATATTTTTTTTGTTTTGCTGCTGCTATTCGATCAATGTATCTATTTTCGTATTGAACAACCCAAATAACCCACAAGACCGCTGCTATGCCTTTCTGTTTGAACCCACCTCACCAACGAACAATCCATCTATCAAATTCTGTCTTATGTTTCTATTCTGTCGAACAATCCTCGACAACCACCTGCTCAATATTTCAACCACAAATTCAAATTTCACAATTCAAATCACAATTATATTCATCAAATAACCATTTTCATTCATGAACTTGAATTCTCATATTCTTGTTTAATGATTCTTACAACAAATAAAGCTAACATTTATTCAATAATAGAAATCAAACACTCGTGAACTTCCAGATTCGAATATCAACATCAATATCACAGAAAATCCAACTGATTTCACCTCTTAACCGAAAATCCAATTCGTTGAGGACCTCAGAAGTACTTTGATTTATCTTAGCTCAAACTGAACAGAGATTTTAATTCATAACCCTCCAACAATGCTTCGTGATACTTCAATTTAAATTAACAATCATGGAATGATTACAAATCTCAAAGTCAAACTAGGGTTCATCGAGGTTAACATTTTGATTCACAAATTATAGTATGTTTTCGATATAATTAATGGCTGTCGAGTATTTAGGAGATGAATTACAGTAACCTTCATGAAGGAATTTATACCTGAAACGCTTTAGATATCAAATTCTGACTTTCATGTTCTTCATCACTGATGCCATTGATAATCAAATTAGAATTCGTTGTTGATTGTTAGCCTGGATTTCTTCCTTCACAAAACTCCTTAAGCATGAATCCAGAAAACAAGTTCATTAATCTTGTGACTTGATTTTATGGAAATTTAATCGTAGAAGAATTAGGGTATCAAAGAGGCAGAGGAACGAATAGACTGGTACGTCATAGAACTCGATACCTTTTAAGGCAGCCATCAAATTTTATACTTAATGGGCTTAACTGCTTAAGCTCTTGTTCAGATTATTTAGGCCCAACGAATTATTATTTCTAGTGGGCTTCTAAATTTTTCTAGTGGACAACTAGTGGTGGGTGTTAATAGACTGTTTGAAGCCCAACTGTTTTTCATGGGCTGAATCGCTGATCAAATTACGTGGTCCAACGAGTCCAACCATTTAAGCCTGCTACTATTCGGTAAAAATTATTATTATAATTATTATTATTATTAATCATTGTTATTATTATTATGTTAACATTAATAATATGATTAATACTATAATCATTTTTGTTATTAAGTAACATCATTAAGTATTATTAGTATTAACATTATTATTATTATCATTATTTATAAAATTATTATTTTTATAGTTATTATAGTTATCCTTATTATTTTTGTTACCATTAATATTATTACAAAGATTATCATTTATATTATTATTATCATCATCATCATTATTATTATTATTATCACTATTTTGGTATTATAAATATTATTTTAATAAACAAATGACATTTATATATTTTACATCTATATTAATATTAGATATTATTTTTTTATAAAATGTTATTATAATTAAGTTACAAATAATATATGAATATGAGTTCTAATACATTATTTAATATTTTCAAGCTTTAATATATAATATATATATATATATATAATAAATAACCTATATTATATCCTAAATTAAAATACTTTAATAAGAACCTATTATATAACTACTAAGCATCTAAAATACATAAAATAGATATAATTAATTTAATTATGAATATAACATACAAATTCTTAAATATAAGAAGTATACTAATAATATTAATATATAAACTTGTTAATTGTTATTATATGTGTTACTATATATACTTGATATAGGTTCGTGAATCCGAGGCCAACCCTGCATTGTTCTGTTATTCAATATCGTCATATGTATTTTTACTACAAAATACGTTATGGTGAGTTTCATTATTCCCTTTTTATATACATTTTGGGGCTGAGAATACATGCAAAATGCTTTATCAATTATTTTACCATATTTATATGCGTGAGTTTCATTTGCTCCATTTTTAAATGCTTTTGCAATATATATTTTTGGGACTGAGAATACATGCGCTGCTTTTATAAATGCTTTACGAAATAGACACAAGTGATCGAAACTACATTCTATGGTTGGATTATTAAACCGAATATGCCCCTTTTTATTAAGTCTGGTAATCTAAGAATTAGGGAACAGACACCCTAATTGACGCGAACTTTAAAGATAGATCTATCAGGCCTAACAAGCCCCATCCAAAGTACCGGATGCTTTAGTACTTCGAAATTTATATCATGTCCAAAGGAGGATCTCGGAATGATAGGGATATTCTTATATGCATATTATGAATGTCGGTTACCAAGTGTTCAATCCATATGAATGATTTTTGTCTCTATGCATGGGACGTATATTTATGAGAAATGGAAATGAAAATCTTGTGGTCTATTAAAATAATGAAAATGATCGTTTATGATAAACTAATGAACTCACCAACCTTTTGGTTGACACTTTAAAGCATGTTTATTCTCAGGTATGAAAGAAATCTTTCGCTGTGCATTTGCTCATTTTAGAGATATTACTTGGAGTCATTCATGACATATTTCGAAAGACGTTGCATTCGAGTCGTTGAGTTCATCAAGATTATTATTAAGTCAATTATAGTTGGATATATTATGAAATGGTATGCATGCTGTCAACATTCGATGTAATGAAAGTTTGTCTATTAAAAACGAATGCAATGTTTGTAAAATGTATCATATAGAGGTCAAGTACCTCGTGATGTAACCAAATGTTATTGTATTCGTTCTTATGGATTAGGACGGGTCTTTACATGTGGTATCAGAGCGGTGGTCGCAGCGAACCAGGTCTTGCATTAGTGTGTCTAACTAGTAGTTGTTAGGATGCATTAATGAGTCTGGACTTCGACCTAGTAGTTGTTAGGTTACATTAGTAAGTCTGGACTTGAACCTGGTCTGCATGTCAAAAGTTTTGCTTATCATTTCGTGTCGAAATTTACCTGCTTATCAATCTCAGGAAATCATTTGCTTATCGTTCTTAGTCTAGACACATCATACTGTAATGATTGCATGAATAGTGTATAGACAAAATTCATATCTTAGCGTATCTGTTACTGAAGACTTTTCCTGACAGCTTCCGTAGATTCCTCTGTAACTTATGGAATTTTGGTATTATATATGCATATGTAAATTATGTATTGCAGGGTACTAATCTACATCCTATAATCTATTTCCTATCAAAAATCCTTCATCTGATCGTACGAGATGAATCCCTCAACTAGTTCGAGTCCCTCAGATTCCGATAACTATTCTAATAGTTATTCCGACAGCTATTCCGACATGGATATTCACCTAAGCTCCGAAAGCAGTGTAAATGAAATGGATCAACCAAACTAGTCATGGGTTCGTAGTCGACTTAACCGATGGAGACGCGAAGAAGGCGATCCTTTCCATCCACCACATTCCCTCTTGGCGAAGAACCCGTAGCACTTACCGGCGAACCAGTCCGAAACACCATTTTCACCCTCATTTCCAGAATAACTCGCAACGGTTATAAAATATCTAAAACTTTGAACTTTATTCATTCCCTCGTCCCAACCTCCAATCATCCCGGAGTAATAGAAGAAGTCAACGAGCTTCGCGCTCGAGTAGTGGCTTTGGAAATTATGGTGCAAAAATTACCAGCTTCAGCAACAACACCGACATCAACAGCAACATCCGCATCACACGTCTCAACATCACAATCTATACCTCGAACATCAACATCATACGCACCATAGATACCAAGGAGTACCAACAACAATGAACGATGAAGTATTGATCCATAACTTCATTAATATTCTGCGAAGAATATGTGATTCCTAGATAGTTAACGATGAAGTATTGATCCATAACTTCATTAATATTCTGCGAAGAATATGTGATTCCTAATAGTTAACGATGAAGTATTCATCCATAACTTCATTGAAAAAATATTCTGCGAAGAATATGTGGTTCTTAATAATTTTAGAGATTACTTATTCTAGCTCAAACCGAAAATCATATGAGTTTAATATCATATTAACTCATTAAACCCATGATTACATCTGAAGAAAATATATATGTATATATGTTTTCATAAAGATCGTAATTAAAAATTCTTTTGTACAAACTGATAATGATGAAAATATTTTAACGGGTAGGTAATACCCGAGGAATATTTAGTTTCACATTAATAAGTTACACTGAACATTCTTCGAATCTGATTCAACAGTTATTTACTATCCTACTTACATCCACAAATATACAAATCCGTTCACCATAGAATAACCATTTTTATTCGATTTCATATTTGGATTTTGACTTATTAGAATCCAACAAGTGGCATAATGAAGAAAACATTGGACAATTAAAATAAATTAAAATATTGATTATAACATATGAAACTAAACAATTCTTCAAGTCTGCCACTTGATTTCATATTAAACCTCATTTGTATCTTGACGATTCCAAACTGCGTTCAAACATTTCATAATTCTTGAAAACACTTCAACCGAGAGGATGAACCAACCGCACTTCAGCTACGGAAGAAAAGATTGATGCATATAGTTATACACCTGCAAACACTCGAAACCTGAGTAAATGTTTAAAACGTATCCGTGCTAACTCTTTGGGAATTGTTATTAACAAAAATAACTTTGCAATCCCTTTTCAAATTAGCCAATTTTGTCACAGCTCCAGCAAGTCAATTTAGACTTTTCATTCGAAACAACCTTATTATAACCTTGATATATATGCGTGCTCTTTTATTGTTATCGGAGAACCTTTTATATTCCACCACATCACCAGCAGACGTACCAGCACCCTCATTGCTCCTTGACTTAAATCTCTCCGACAAATTACTATATTTATCTATTGAAGCCTTATCATGAACTCATCCGCACCTTGTAACGAGAATTGCCATATCAATTACCAGAAATCAGCGTTTAATCATCTAAAAACACAATTATCTTGAAACCCCTCAGTTTGATAACCAATGATCCAGATCCGTTAACTTTGAAAATGCTGACGATACAGCATGTAGTAAATGGTCTTAATGGCCAAAAGTGATGATAAAAGAATGGAGTGTTGGGAACACTCGATAGAAAACTTGGTACTGAAAAACGGATTGAGCAAACCATGAAGGAGACCAAGGACAAATACAAGGATCATACCCTATATTCAAAGAATCCAGGTAATTCTGTATCCAATGAAGTCTTCAGCGTATATCATGCCCCGAAGTCATGTTAAAATCTTGCGGGAAAAAAAAAATTTCTTCTTCAACTTTCGAACTTAGAAATTTCAAAATATCATCATAAATATCTTCGATATTTCTGAGGATATTTTCATAAATATTCTAGCCCGAAATTATATACCTCTTCGTGTTTTCTGTATTCCATTATATTGGAAACTTCTGTAAAATCTAAGTATAAATTATGAATGAATTGTGGAGAAGTGTTGGAAATTGAAGCATGAGTTAGTATAATATAATGCGCTTGGCCAACGTGATTATATTACAGTAAGTCACGCTGAGTTTCTAATGAAACGTGATGATGGTTCATAGTATATCATACTATTATCATGTGTCATGTTACAAAACTCTTTCATTCTACTTAACTTCTAAACATATCAAGAAAATATATTCTTGATAGTTCTATTCTCAGTGATTCTGGTAATTTGATAAATCAAATCGTGCTATTACGTCCTTTCCTGTTTAGAACATTAAGTTCATTCAAAACTCCATACTTACGAATTCTGGACCCTTACTCGCTTTACTAGAGGTCGAGAAGAGAATAAAAAGGCAAAGAGCTCCGAAACATAAGGGAAGATATAAAACTCGACAACAACACAGAAATCACAAACCGTGTACATTAATACGAATAGCAATATAAAGACACGGGTAAATTAAGAACATTATAACTCCAAGGTAATCGTAGAAGTAAACAGATTCCTCCGGTGGTAAATCAAAGAGAAGAATGAAGGACACGATAGTCAGGAAAATATTAAGAATCAGAACGGGATGGAGCATCTCCACAATCTTTTGAAAGTGGAATCGAGGAAAGTAAGATGAGAATGGTGATAGTAAGGAAACAAAGAAGGAAAGTTTATAGTGAAATATCAGGCATAACAATCGAGGTAAATGATCGCATTTAATAAATAAATAAAAAATTCTAATTTCCTTATTCGCCGAAGAATCAAATCTTTTAGATTTCAAAGATTTTCTGTAAACCCCTTGAATTTCGGAATTCAACCAAGACAACGTCAGAAGATAAGACGCACCTTATTTTCTAAATTCAAACGTGACTACGTCAATGAAATGTCCCGTTCTTATTGATTAAAAACGTTCCATATTAATTGATTTCGTTGCGAGGTTTTGACCTCTATATGAGACGTTTTTCAAAGACTGCATTCATTTTAAAACAAACCATAACCTTTATTTCATCAATAAAGGTTTAAAAAGCTTTACATAGATTATCAAATAATGATAATCTAAAATATCCTGTTTACACACGACCATTACATAATGGTTTACAATACAAATATGTTACAACAAAATAAGTTTCTTGAATGCAGTTTTTACACAATATCATACAAGCATGGACTCCAAATCTCGTCCTTATTTAAGTATGCGACAGCGGAAGCTCTTAATAATCACTTGAGAATAAACATGCTTAAAACGTCAACAAAAATGTTGGTGAGTTATAGGTTTAACCTATATATATCAAATCATAATAATAGACCACAAGATTTCATATTTCAATACACATCCCATACATAGAGATAAAAATCATTCATATGGTGAACACCTGGTAACTGACATTAACAAGATGCATATATAAGAATATCCCCATCATTCTGGGACACCCTTCGGATATGATATAAATTTCGAAGTACTAAAGCATCCGGTACTTTGGATGGGGTTTGTTAGGCCCAATAGATCTATCTTTAGGATTCGCGTCAATTAGGGTGTCTGTTCCCTAATTCTTAGATTACCAGACTTAATAAAAAGGGCATATTCGATTTCGATAATTCAACCATAGAATGTAGTTTCACGTACTTGTGTCTATTTTGTAAATCATTTATAAAACCTGCATGTATTCTCATCCCAAAAATATTAGATTTTAAAAGTGGGACTATAACTCACTTTCACATATTTTTACTTCGTCGGGAAGTAAGACTTGGCCACTGGTTGATTCACGAACCTATAACAATATATACATATATTTCAAAGTATGTTCAAAATATATTTACAACACTTTTAATATATTTTGATGTTTTAAGTTTATTAAGTCAGTTGTCCTCGTTAGTAACCTATAACTAGTTGTCCACAGTTAGATGTACAGAAATAAATCGATAAATATTATCTTGAATCAATTCACGACCCAGTGTATACGTATCTCAGTATTGATCACAACTCAAACTATATATATTATGGAATCAACCTCAACTCTGTATAACTAACTCCAGCATTCACATACAGAGTGTCTATGGTTGTTCCGAAATATATATAGATGTGTCGACATGATAGGTCGAAACATTGTATACGTGTCTATGGTATCTCAAGATTACATAATATACAATACAAGTTGATTAAGTTATGGTTGGAATAGATTTGTTACCAATTTTCACGTAGCTAAAATGAGAAAAATTATCCAATCTTGTTTTACCCATAACTTCTTCATTTTAAATCCGTTTTGAGTGAATCAAATTGCTATGGTTTCATATTGAACTCTATTTTATGAATCTAAACATAAAAAGTATAGGTTTATAGTCGGAAAAATAAGTTACAAGTCATTTTTGTAAAGGTAGTCATTTCAGTCGAAAGAACGACGTCTAGATGACCATTTTAGAAAACATACTTCCACTTTGAGTTTAACCATAATTTTTGGATATAGTTTCATGTTCATAATAACAATCATTTTCTCAGAATAACAACTTTTAAATCAAAGTTTATCATAGTTTTTAATTAACTAACCCAAAACAGCCCGCGGTGTTACTACGACGGCGTAAATTCGGTTTTACGGTGTTTTTCGTGTTTCCAGGTTTTAAATCATTAAGTTAGCATATAATATAGATATAGAACATGTGTTTAGTTGATTTTAAAAGTCAAGTTAGAAGGATTAACTTTTGTTTGCGAACAAGTTTAGAATTAACTAAACTATGTTCTAGTGATTACAAGTTTAAACCTTCGAATAAGATAGCTTTATATGTATGAATTGAATGATGTTATGAACATCATTACTACCTTAAGTTCCTTGGATAAACCTACTGGAAAATAGAAAAATGGATCTAGCTTCAACGGATCCTTGGATGGCTCGAAGTTCTTGAAGCAGAATCATGACACGAAAACAAGTTCAAGTAAGATCATCACTTGAAATAAGATTGTTATAGTTATAGAAATTGAACCAAATTTTGAATATGATTATTACCTTGTATTAGAATGATAACCTACTGTAAGAAACAAAGATTTCTTGAGGTTGGATGATCACCTTACAAGATTGGAAGTGAGCTAGCAAACTTGAAAGTATTCTTGATTTTATGTAACTAGAACTTGTAGAATATATGAAGAACACTTAGAACTTGAAGATAGAACTTGAGAGAGATCAATTAGATGAATAAAATTGAAGAATGAAAGTGTTTGTAGGTGTTTTTGGTCGTTGGTGTATGGATTAGATATAAAGGATATGTAATTTTGTTTTCATGTAAATAAGTCATGAATGATTACTCATATTTTTGTAATTTTATGAGATATTTCATGCTAGTTGCCAAATGATGGTTCCCACATGTGTTAGGTGACTCACATGGGCTGCTAAGAGCTGATCATTGGAGTGTATATACCAATAGTACATACATCTAAAAGCTGTGTATTGTACGAGTACGAATACGGGTGCATACGAGTAGAATTGTTGATGAAACTGAACGAGGATGTAATTGTAAGCATTTTTGTTAAGTAGAAGTATTTTGATAAGTGTATTGAAGTCTTTCAAAAGTGTATAAATACATATTAAAACACTACATGTATATACATTTTAACTGAATCATTAAGTCATCGTTAGTCGTTACATGTAAGTGTTGTTTTGAAACCTTTAGGTTAACGATCTTGTTAAATGTTGTTAACCTAATGTTTATAATATCAAATGAGATTTTAAATTATTATATTATTATGATATTATGATGTATGAATATCTCTTAATATGATATATATACATTAGATGTCGTTACAACGATAATCGTTACATATATGTCTCGTTTCAAAATCATTAAGTTAGTAGTCTTGCTTTTACATATGTAGTTCATTGTTAATATACTTCATGATATGTTTACTTATCATAATATCATGTTAACTGTATATATAACCATATATATGTCATCATATAGTTTTTACAAGTTTTAACATTCGTGAATCACCGGTCAACTTGGGTGGTCAATTGTCTATATGAAACATATTTCAATTAATCAAGTCTTAACAAGTTTGATTGCTTAACATGTTGGAAACATTTAATCATGTAAATATCAATCTCAATTAATATATATAAACATGGAAAAGTTCGGGTCACTACAGTACCTACCCGTTAAATAAATTTCGTCCCGAAATTTTAAGCTGTTGAAGGTGTTGACGAATCTTCTGGAAATAGATGCGGGTATTTATTCTTCATCTGATCTTCACACTCCCAGGTGAACTCGGGTCCTCTACGAGCATTCCATCGAACCTTAACAATTGGTATCTTGTTTTGCTTAAGTCTTTTAACCTCACGATCCATTATTTCGACGGGTTCTTCGATGAATTGAAGTTTTTCGTTGATTTGGATTTCATCTAACGGAATAGTGAGATCTTCTTTAGCAAAACATTTCTTCAAATTCGAGACGTGGAAAGTGTTATGTACAGCCGCGAGTTGTTGAGGTAACTTAAGTCGGTAAGCTACTGGTCCGACACGATCAATAATCTTGAATGGTCCAATATACCTTGGATTTAATTTCCCTCGTTTACCAAATCGAACAACGCCTTTCCAAGGTGCAACTTTAAGCATGACCATCTCTCCAATTTCAAATTCTATATCTTTTCTTTTAATGTCAGCGTTGCTCTTTTGTCGACTTTGGGCGGTTTTCAACCGTTGTTGAATTTGGATGATCTTCTCGGTAGTTTCTTGTATAATCTCCGGACCCGTAATCTGTCTACCCCCCACTTCACTCCAACAAATCAGAGACCTGCACTTTCTACCATAAAGTGCTTCAAACGGCGCCATCTCAATGCTTGAATGGTAGCTGTTGTTGTAGGAAAATTCTGCTAACGGTAGATGTCGATCCCAACTGTTTCCGAAATCAATAACACATGCTCGTAGCATGTCTTCAAGCGTTTGTATCGTCCTTTCGCTCTGCCCATTAGTTTGTGGATGATAGGAAGTACTCATGTCTAGACGAGTTCCTAATGCTTGCTGTAATGTCTGCCAGAATCTTGAAATAAATCTGCCATCCCTATCAGAGATAATAGAGATTGGTATTCCATGTCTGGAAACGACTTCCTTCAAATACAGTCGTGCTAACTTCTCCATCTTGTCATCTTCTCTTATTGGCAGGAAATGTACTGATTTGGTGAGACGATCAACTATTACCCAAATAGTATCAAAACCACTTGCAGTCCTTGGCAATTTAGTGATGAAATCCATGGTAATATTTTCCCATTTCCATTCCAGGATTTCGGGTTGTTGAAGTAGACCTGATGGTTTCTGATGCTCAGCTTTGACCTTAGAACACATCAAACATTCTCCTACGTATTTAGCAACATCGGCTTTCATACCCGGCCACCAAAAATGTTTCTTGAGATCCTTGTACATCTTCCCCGTTCCAGGATGTATTGAGTATCTGGTTTTATGAGCTTTTCTAAGTACCATTTCTCTCATATCTCCAAATTTTGGTACCCAAATCCTTTCAGCCCTATACCGGGTTCCGTCTTCCCGAATATTAAGATGCTTCTCCGATCCTTTGGGTATTTCATCCTTTAAATTTCTCTCTTTTAAAACTCCTTGTTGCGCCTCCTTTATTTGAGTAGTAAGGTTATTATGAATCATTATATTTATAGATTTTACTCGAATGGGTTCTCTATCCTTCCTGCTCAAGGCATCGGCTACCACATTTGCCTTCCCCGGGTGGTAACGAATCTCAAAGTCGTAATCATTCAATAATTCAATCCACCTACGCTGCCTCATATTCAGTTATTTCTGATTAAATATGTGTTGAAGACTTTTGTGATCGGTATATATAATACTTTTGACCCCATATAAGTAGTGCCTCCAAGTCTTTAATGCAAAAACAACCGCGCCTAATTCCAAATCATGCGTCGTATAATTTTGTTCGTGAATCTTCAATTGTCTAGACGCATAAGCAATCACCTTCGTTCGTTGCATTAATACACAACCGAGACCTTGCTTTGATGCGTCACAATAAATCACAAAATCATCATTCCCTTCAGGCAATGACAATATAGGTGCCGTAGTTAGCTTTTTCTTTAATAACTGAAACGCTTTCTCTTGTTCATCATTCCATTCAAATTTTTCCCTTTATGCGTTAATGCAGTCAAGGGTTTTGCTATTCTGGAAAACTCTTGGATGAACCTTCTGTAGTAACCAGCTAGTCCTAAAAACTGGCGTATGTGTTTCGAAGTTTTCGGGGTTTCCCACTTTTCAACAGTTTCTATCTTTGCCGGATCCACCTTAATACCTTCTTTGTTCACTATGTGACCGAGGAATTGAACTTCTTGCAACCAAAATGCACACTTTGAAAACTTAGCGTACAATTCTTCCTTCCTCAATACTTCTAATACCTTTCTCAAATGTTCACCGTGTTCTTGGTCATTCTTTGAGTAAATAAGTATGTCATCAATGAAAACAATGACAAACTTGTCAAGGTATGGTCCACACACTCGGTTCATAAGGTCCATGAACACAGCTGGTGCATTAGTTAAACCAACCGGCATGACCATAAACTCGTAATGACCGTAACGTGTTCTGAAAGCAGTCTTTGGAATATCATCTTCTTTCACCCGCATTTGATGATACCCGGAACGTAAGTCAATCTTTGAATAAATAGACAAGCCTTGTAGTTGATCAAATAAGTCGTCGATTCTCGGTAGTGGGTAGCGGTTCTTGATGGTAAGTTTGTTCAACTCTCGGTAGTCGATACACAACCTGAATGTACCATCTTTCTTCTTGACAAACAAAACAGGAGCTCCCCACGGTGATGTGCTTGGTCGAATGAAACTACGCTCTAAAAGTTCTTGTAATTGGCTTTGCAGTTCTTTCATCTCGCTGGGTGCGAGTCTGTAAGGAGCACGAGCTATTGGTGCAGCTCCTGGTACAAGATCTATTTGAAATTCAACGGATCGATGTGGGGGTAATCCCGGTAATTCTTTCAGAAATACATCGAGAAATTCTTTTGCAATGGGAACATCATTGATGCTCTTTTCTTCAGTTTGTACTTTCTCGACGTGTGCTAGAACATCATAGCAACCTTTTCTTATTAGTTTTTGTGCCTTCAAATTACTAATAAGATGTAGCTTCGTATTTCCCTTTTCTCCGTACACCATTAAGGGTTTTACTTTTTCTCGTATAATGCGAATTGCATTTTTGTAACAAACGATCTTTGCTTTCACTTCTTTCAACCAGTCCATACCGATTATCACATCAAAACTCCCTAACTCTACTGGTATCAGATCAATCTTAAATGTTTCGCTAACCAGTTTAATTTCTCGATTCCGACATATATTATCTGCTGAAATTAATTTACCATTTGCTAATTCGAGTAAAAATTTACTATCCAAAGGCGTCAATGGACAACTTAATTTAGCACAAAAATCTCTACTCATATAGCTTCTATCCACACCTGAATCAAATAAAACGTAAGCAGATTTATTGTCAATAAGAAACGTACCCGTAACAAGCTCCGGGTCTTCCTGTGCCTCTGCCGCATTAATATTGAAAACTCTTCCGCGGCCTTGTCCATTCGTGTTCTCCTGGTTCGGCAAATTTCTAATAATGTGGCCCGGTTTTCCACATTTATAACAAACTACATTGGCATAACTTGCTCCGACACTACTTGCTCCGCCATTACTCGTTCCGACACCATTTGTTCCTTTCGTTCTATTAACCCCTGGTCCGTAGACCTCACACTTCGCCGCGCTATGACCATTTCTTTTACACTTGTTGCAAAATTTGGTGCAGAACCCCGAGTGATACTTTTCACACCTTTGGCATAGCTGCTTCTGATTGTTGTTGTTGTTGCGGTTATTATTGTTGTTGGGATGATTGTTGTAGTTGCTGTTGTTGTTGTTGTTGTTGTTGGGCTGTTTGTTGTAGTTGCGATTGATGTTGCGATTGTTGGGATAATTGTTGCGATTATTGTTGTAATTGCTGTTGTTGTTGTATTGGTGATTCTTATCACCGTTTTCCTCCCACTTTCTTTTGACTTGCTTCACATTGGCCTCTTCAGTAGTCTGTTCTTTAATTCTTTCTTCAATCTGGTTCACTAGTTTGTGAGCCATTCTACATGCCTGTTGTATGGAGGCGGGCTCGTGTGAACTTATATCTTCTTGGATTCTTTCCGGTAATCCTTTCACAAACGCGTCGATCTTCTCTTCCTCATCTTTGAATGCTCCCGGACACAATAGGCACAATTCTGTGAATCGTCTTTCGTACGTGGTAATATCAAATCCTTGGGTTCGTAACCCTCTAAGTTCTGTCTTGAGCTTATTGACCTCGGTTCTGGGACGGTACTTCTCGTTCATCAAGTGCTTGAATGCTGACCACGGTAGTGCGTACGCATCGTCTTGTCCCACTTGCTCTAGATAGGTATTCCACCATGTTAACGCAGAACCTGTGAAGGTATGCGTAGCATACTTCACTTTGTCCTCTTCAGTACACTTACTTATGGCAAACACCGATTCGACCTTCTCGGTCCACCGTTTCAATCCGATCGGTCCTTCGGTTCCATCAAATTCCAAAGGTTTGCAGGCAGTGAATTCTTTGTAGGTGCATCCTACACGATTTCCTGTACTGCTAGATCCAAGGTTATTGTTGGTATGTAGCGCAGCCTGTACTGCGGCTATGTTTGAAGCTAGAAAGTACGGAATTCCTCTTCATTCATATTCACGGTGTGTCGAGTAGTCGGTGCCATTTCCTTCAAAATAGTCAAATGGAACAAGTTAATCATACAGAATATTAAGAGTAGTTAATAGTATTTCGTAGCATAATATGAACTCATTTATAAAAGCTTTTTCTTCATATTAGCGTTTTATAAGTTTAAATTCGGGTAGTACCTACCCGTTAAGTTCATACTTAGTAGCTAATATACAATTCAACTACTACAATTCTATATGAAAAACTGATTATAATAATATTTCGCGTTCAAACTTTTACACAATATTTTACAAACTTACAATACCGCTTATTTTACATATAGCATGAAATATAGCACACAATAAATTTGATACAAGATGGTTGTGTAGATAATTCTAGCTAGTACACAAGTCGTTCAGCAAAGGCAATAAAGACACGTAATTCATACGTCCAGAAACAAGTCATGCATTCTGGTTTTACTAGGATTACTTCCCATCCTTGGTCTTGTGGAACATAACCGTTATGGCCGTTGATAAGGCAGCGTGTTGTAACGTCGTCAAAGGGACGAGGGTTACGTAATGTCCAACAGTCCCGTAACAATCTAAAAACCTCATTTCTTACCCCAATTACCGACTCCATCACTTGTGGGAACGTTTTGTATAATAGTTGTAGCCCGATATTCTTGTTCTCACTTTGGTGAGAAGCGAACATTACTAATCCGTAAGCATAACATGCTTCTTAATGTTACATGTTAGCCGCTTTTTCTAAATCACGAAGTCCAATATTCGGATATATTGAGTCAAAATAATTTCTTAACCCATTGCGTAAAATAGCATTTGGGTTCCCCGCAATATATGCGTCAAAGTAAACACATCGTAACTTATGGATTTCCCAATGTGATATCCCCCATCTTTCGAACGAAAGCCTTTTATAAACCAAGGCATTCTTGGAAAGTTCTTCGAATGTCTTACAAACTGATCTCGCCTTAAATAGTTGTGCCGAAGAATTCTGACCGACTCTAGACAAGATTTCATCAATCATGTCTCCGGGTAGGTCTCTTAAAATATTGGGTTGTCTATCCATTTTGTGTTTTTATACTGTAAAATAGACAAGAGTTAGATTCATAAAAAAAAATACTTATTAATACAAGCAATTTTTACATATATCATAAAGCATAAGCACACTATATTACATATATTACACCACACGAATACAACTATCTTATTCCGACTCGCTTGTTTCTTCTTCTTCGGTTTTGGTTCGTTTTGCCAAGTTTCTAGGGATATATGATGTTCCCCTAATACGAGCCATCGTTTTCCACATTGGTTTAGAAAAACCTGGTGGTTTAGAGGTTCCTGGGTCATTGTTACAACTTAAGGACTTCGGGAGTTGACGATACATATAAAGTTCATCGGGGTTGGAATTAGATTTCTCTATTTTTATGCCCTTTCCCTTATTATTTTCTTTTGCCTTTTTAAATTCAGTTGGGGTAATTTCTATAACATCATCGGAATTCTCATCGGAATCCGATTCATCGGAGAATTGGTAATCCTCCCAATATTTTGCTTCCTTGGCGGAAACACTATTGACCATAATTAACCTTGGTCAGTTGGTTAAGGATTTTCTTTTACTTAACCGTTTTATTATTTCCCCCACCAGTTCTATTTCTTCATCCGGTTCCGATTCTTCTTCCGGTTCCGATTCTTCTTCCGGTTCCGACTCTTCTTCCGGTTCCTCTTCGGAAACTTGTGAATCAGTCCACGAATCATTCCAATTTACATTTGACTCTTCATTATTATTAGGTGAGTCAATGGGACTTGTTCTAGAGGTAGACATCTATCACATAATATCAAACGCGTTAAGAGATTAATATATCACATAATATTCACATGTTAAAAATATATAGTTTCCAACAAAATTTGTTAAGCAATCATTTTTCAAGTAAACACGGTCGAAGTCCAGACTCACTAATGCATCCTAACAAACTCGATAAGACACACTAATGCAAAATTCTGGTTCTCTAAGACCAACGCTCGGATACCAACTGAAATGTCCCGTTCTTATTGATTAAAAACGTTCCATATTAATTGATTTCGTTACGAGGTTTTGACCTCTATATGAGCCATTTTTCAAAGACTGCATTCATTTTAAAACAAACCATAACCTTTATTTCATCAATAAAGGTTTAAAAAGCTTTACGTAGATTATCAAATAATGATAATCTAAAATATCCTGTTTACACACGACCATTACATAATGGTTTACAATACAAATATGTTACAACAAAATAAGTTTCTTGAATGCAGTTTTTACACAATATAATACAAGCATGGACTCCAAATCTCGTCCTTATTTAAGTATGCGACAGCGGAAGCTCTTAATAATCACCTGAGAATAAACATGCTTAAAACGTCAACAAAAATGTTGGTGAGTTATAGGTTTAACCTATATATATCAAATCATAATAATAGACCACAAGATTTCATATTTCAATACACATCCCATACATAGAGATAAAAATCATTCATATGGTGAACACCTGGTAACCGACATTAACAAGATGCATATATAAGAATATCCCCATCATTCCGGGACACCCTTCGGATATGATTTAAATTTCGAAGTACTAAAGCATCCGGTACTTTGGATGGGGTTTGTTAGGCCCAATAGATCTATCTTTAGGATTCGCGTCAATTAGGGTGTCTGTTCCCTAATTCTTAGATTACCAGACTTAATAAAAAGGGCATATTCGATTTCGATAATTCAACCATAGAATGTAGTTTCACGTACTTGTGTCTATTTTGTAAATCATTTATAAAACCTGCATGTATTCTCATCCCAAAAATATTAGATTTTAAAAGTGGGACTATAACTCACTTTCACAGATTTTTACTTCGTCGGGAAGTAAGACTTGGCCACTGGTTGATTCACGAACCTATAACAATATATACATATATATCAAAGTATGTTCAAAATATATTTACAACACTTTTAATATATTTTGATGTTTTAAGTTTATTAAGTCAGCTGTCCTCGTTAGTAACCTACAACTAGTTGTCCACAGTTAGATGTACAGAAATAAATCGATAAATATTATCTTGAATCAATCCACGACCCAGTGTATACGTATCTCAGTATTGATCACAACTCAAACTATATATATTTTGGAATCAACCTCAACCCTGTATAGCTAACTCCAACATTCACATATAGAGTGTCTATGGTTGTTCCGAAATATATATAGATGTGTCGACATGATAGGTCAAAACATTGTATACGTGTCTATGGTATCTCAAGATTACATAATATACAATACAAGTTGATTAAGTTATGGTTGGAATAGATTTGTTACCAATTTTCACGTAGCTAAAATGAGAAAAATTATCCAATCTTGTTTTACCCATAACTTCTTCATTTTAAATCCGTTTTGAGTGAATCAAATTGCTATGGTTTCATATTGAACTCTATTTTATGAATCAAAACAGAAAAAGTATAGGTTTATAGTCGGAAAAATAAGTTACAAGTCGTTTTTGTAAAGGTAGTCATTTCAGTTGAAAGAACGACGTCTAGATGACCATTTTAGAAAACATACTTCCACTTTGAGTTTAACCATAATTTTTGGATATAGTTTCATGTTCATAATAACAATCATTTTCTCAGAATAACAACTTTTAAATCAAAGTTTATCATAGTTTTTAATTAACTAACCCAAAACAGCCCGCGGTGTTACTACGACGGCGTAAATCCGGTTTTACGGTGTTTTTCGTGTTTCCAGGTTTTAAATCATTAAGTTAGCATATCATATAGATATAGAACATGTGTTTAGTTGATTTTAAAAGTTAAGTTAGAAGGATTAACTTTTGTTTGCGAACAAGTTTAGAATTAACTAAACTATGTTCTAGTGATTACAAGTTTAAACCTTCGAATAAGATAGCTTTATATGTATGAATCGAATGATGTTATGAACATCATTACTACCTTAAGTTCCTTGGATAAACCTACTAGAAAAGTGAAAAATTGATCTAGCTTCAACGGATCCTTGGATGGCTCGAAGTTCTTGAAGCAGAATCATGACACGAAAACAAGTTTAAGTAAGATCATCACTTGAAATAAGATTGTTATAGTTATAGAAATTGAACCAAAGTTTGAATATGATTATTACCTTGTATTAGAATGATAACCTACTGTAAGAAACAAAGATTTATTGAGGTTGTATGATCACCTTACAAGATTGGAAGTGAGCTAGCAAACTTGAAAGTATTCTTGATTTTATGTAACTAGAACTTGTAGAATATATGAAGAACACTTAGAACTTGAAGATAGAACTTGAGAGAGATCAATTAGATGAATAAAATTGAAGAATGAAAGTGTTTGTAGGTGTTTTTGGTCGTTGGTGTATGGATTAGATATAACCATATATATGTCATCATATAGTTTTTACAAGTTTTAACGTTCGTGAATCACCGGTCAACTTGGGTGGTCAATTGTCTATATGAAACATATTTCAATTAATCAAGTCTTAACAAGTTTGATTGCTTAACATGTTGGAAACATTTAATCATGTAAATATCAATCTCAATTAATATATATAAACATGGAAAAGTTCGGGTCACTACAGTCAAAAGCCAAGACGAATCTTTATTTTCACATTTCACTCTTTTGTGATAGCTTCACTCGTACGCTTCACATAATCAAATCGTTTTATCTATATTAATCAATAATGATAAAGCTCTATTTATCAACCCATAATCATCATGAAAACATTTTAATTATTAGCTATGACGACCTCACTCAAATTTCGGGACGAAATTTCTTTAACGGGTAGGTACTGTGATGACCCGGAAATTTTCGACCAAATTTAAACTTAATCTATATATGTTTCTGACACGATAAGCAAAGTCTGTAATGTTGAGTCTCAAAATTTTTGAACTATCTTTGTACATTCATTTGACTTCGACTGCTCTCGACGATTCACGAACAATTAATTGTAAATAGATATGTGTGTATGTATATATAAATAATAATTCGAAAAATAATTTGAAATATTATATGATGTTGTTGTTAAAATTAATTATATACACTATAATTAAATTGTTACTAAAATGAATCTATATATATATATATATATATATATATATATATATATATATATATATATATATATATATATATATAGTATATTTAATATAAATGATTTCGAGCTTAAAATAGTAAACAATTGTAACACTTGGTTATAATTCCGTAAGCATTAATATAGATCTAAAATATATTTATGAAAGTTAAAAATAAAAATTTGTCCGGTAATGATGACGGCTGATTTTTCTCACACGTTTATTTATTATCGAATATATTATTAGTGTGAGACTCGGAAGCGCGTTGCTACTTCGGGATGGATTGAGTACTCGAGATATATATATATATATATATATATATATATATATATATATATATATATATATATATATATATATATATATATATATATATACTTTCATTAGTTTTAGTTTATATATATATATATATATATATATATATATATATATATATATATAAACTAAAACTAATGAAAGTATATATATATATATATATATATATATATATATATATATATATATATATATATATATATATAAACTAAAACTAATGAAAGTAACAAACACTACAATAAACATGAGTTCAAATCTTATGGTAATTTAATATTAGCTTTCAGATAACAGTAGACATAGTTATTAGTATTTGTGAAACTTAATTCAATTATATGAGATGTACGTATATGACATTTATAAAGACAAATTAAGATGTTCACCTAACATATGCAAAACTTCAAGTGTACTGTTGAGAAAATCAATCCCATCATCTGTAGTTTTTACCTCTCATATGTTAATTGATAAGGGTAATCTTTTACTTCTTATTAATTATTATATTTTGTTTGGACTTTTGTTTCTTATTTTCCCCACTAGCTCATATGTTACCGAGTAATATATTATATACATCAAATATAAACATATATATGCAAGAAGATTAAACCCCACAACCAGCTTTCTGTTTTCCATCTTTTCAAACATCACCTCTTATAATTTAAATTATTGTTTCACCCATTTTTCATTTGTTGCTGTAAATTGTCATCAAAATTACAAAGGAGTTTTGTTGTTTTCTTTTTGATCAAAGAATCAATTGACTTTCTTTGCTTTCTCTTTTAAAAACCGAACCCACTACAATTATATATGGGATATTTATATATACATAGTCTATACATGATAGATAGAGATAAAAAAAAAACTATCCATTCCTTTTCTTTCTGTTTCTCGATCACCTCTACACCACCATTTAAACAAAATCGCCACCAAGTCGTCTTCAATCCACCTTTCACCACTGTGGTATTATCACCATCATCCTACTCTCACTCTTCTCTCTCTATATATCTCTCTTGTCCAAGAAATCACCACAACCATCCCTATTTGTTTTTATTTTGTCTGATCAACCATCATAAACCCTTCATCACTTCCTACCGCCACATATCATCACCATATTACCTCGGTTTACCTTATTTTTTTTCTCTTTTTCTTCAACTACACAAGCAAGTTTATATAATATAACTCGAGAAAACAGTGCATATTGCACAATCATATAGTCGGGATTCCAGTTTCAATGGTATACTGGTTAAACTATCTATCTTTTTTTTTTTAGCATTATGATCCTGTTTCAACTATGGAGACTCATAAAAAGAAACATAAAAGATAACAAATATGAGTCTCATTAATACGCGTTTAATTTGAAGAAGCCAAGGCTGATGATCCATAACCTGTCTATATATTTTTTTGTTTTGCTACTGCTATTAGATCAATGTATCTATTTTAGTATTGAACAACCCAAACAACCCACAAGACCGCTGCTATGCTTTTCTGTTTGAACCCACCTCACCAACGAACAATCCATCTATTAAATTCTGTCTTCTGTTTCTATTCTGTCGAACAATCCTCGACAACCACCTGCTCAATATTTCAAACCACAAATTCAAATTTCACAATTCAAATCACAATTATATTCATCAAATAACCATTTTCATTCATGAACTTGAATTCTCATATTCTTGTTTAATGATTCTTACAACAAATAAAGCTAACATTTATTCAATAATAGAAATCAAACACTCGTGAACTTCCAGATTCGAATATCAACATCAATATCACAGAAAATCCAACTGATTTCACCTCTTAACCGAAAATCCAATTCGTTGAGGACCTCAGTAGTACTTTGATTTATCTTAGCTCAAACTGAACAGAGATTTTAATTCATAACCCTCCAACAATGCTTCATGATACTTCAATTTAAATTAACAATCATGGAATGATTACAAATCTCAAAGTCAAACTAGGGTTCATCGAGGTTAACATTTTGATTCACAAATTATAGTATGTTTTCGATATAATTAATGGCTTTCGAGTATTTAGGAGATGAATTACAGTAACCTTCATGAAGGAATTTATACCTGAAACGCTTTAGATATCAAATTCTGACTTTCATGTTCTTCATCACCGACGCCATTGATAATCAAATTAGAATTCGTTGTTGATTGTTAGCCTGGATTTCTTCCTTCACAAAACTCCTTAAGCATGAATCCAGAAAACAAGTTCATTAATCTTGTGACTTGATTTTATGGAAATTTAATCGTAGAAGAATTAGGGTATCAAAGAGGCAGAGGAACGAATAGACTGGTACATCATAAAACTCGATACCTTTTAAGGCAGCCATCAAATTTTATACTTAATGGGCTTAACTGCTTAAGCTCTTGTTCAGATTATTTAGGCCCAACGAATTATTATTTCTAGTGGGCTTCTAAATTTTTCTAGTGGACAACTAGTGGTGGGTGTTAATAGACTGTTTGAAGCCCAACTGTTTTTCATGGGCTGAATCGCTGATCAAATTACGTGGTCCAATGAGTCCAACCATTTAAGCCTGCTACTATTCGGTAAAAATTATTATTATAATTATTATTATTATTAATCATTGTTATTATTATTATGTTAACATTAATAATATGATTAATATTATAATCATTTTTGTTATTAAGTAACATCATTAAGTATTATTAGTATTAACATTATTATTATTATCATTATTTATAAAATTATTATTTTTATAGTTATTATAGTTATCCTTATTATTTTTGTTACCATTAATATTATTACAAAGATTATCATTTATATTATTATTATCATCATCATCATTATTATTATTATTATCACTATTTTGGTATTATAAATATTATTTTAATAAACAAATGACATTTATATATTTTACATCTATATTAATATTAGATATTATTTTTTTATAAAATGTTATTATAATTAAGTTACAAATAATATATGAATATGAGTTCTAATACATTATTTAATATTTTCAAGCTTTAATATATAATATATATAATAAATAACCTATATTATATCCTAAATTAAAATACTTTAATAAGAACCTATTATATAACTACTAAGCATCTAAAATACATAAAATAGATATAATTAATTTAATTATGAATATAACATACAAATTCTTAAATATAAGAAGTATACTAATAATATTAATATATAAACTTGTTAATTGTTATTATATGTGTTAATATATATACTTGATATAGGTTCGTGAATCCGAGGCCAACCCTGCATTGTTCTGTTATTCAATATCGTCATATGTATTTTTACTACAAAATACGTTATGGTGAGTTTCATTATTCCCTTTTTATATACATTTTGGGGCTGAGAATACATGCAAAATGCTTTATCAATTGTTTTACCATATTTATATGCGTGAGTTTCATTTGCTCCATTTTTAAATGCTTTTGCAATATATATTTTTGGGACTGAGAATACATGCGCTGCTTTTATAAATACTTTACGAAATAGACACAAGTGATCGAAACTACATTCTATGGTTGGATTATTAAACCGAATATGCCCCTTTTTATTAAGTCTGGTAATCTAAGAATTAGGGAACTGACACCCTAATTGACGCGAACTCTAAAGATAGATCTATCGGGCCCAACAAGCCCCATCCAAAGTACCGGATGCTATAGTACTTCGAAATTTATATCATGTCCCAAGGAGGATCCCGGAATGATGGGGATATTCTTATATGCATATTGTGAATGTCGGTTACCAGGTGTTCAATCCATATGAATGATTTTTGTCTCTATGCATGGGACGTATATTTATGAGAAATGGAAATGAAAATCTTGTGGTCTATTAAAATGATGAAAATGATCGTTTATGATAAACTAATGAACTCACCAACCTTTTGGTTGACACTTTAAAGCATGTTTATTCTCAGGTATGAAAGAAATCTTCCGCTGTGCATTTGCTCATTTTAGAGATATTACTTGGAGTCATTCATGACATATTTTGAAAGACGTTGCATTCGAGTCGTTGAGTTCATCAAGATTATTATTAAGTCAATTATAGTTGGATATATTATGAAATGGTATGCATGCTGTCAACATTCGATGTAATGAAAGTTTGTCTATTAAAAACGAATGCAATGTTTGTAAAATGTATCATATAGAGGTCAAGTACCTCGCGATGTAACCAAATGTTATTATATTCGTTCTTATGGATTAGGACAGGTCTTTACATATGATTACCTTCTTCATCCAATTGACCTATAGAGATAAGCTTCCTTTTTAAATCCGGAATATACCTCACATCTTTCAAAGTCCAATTGGAACCATTGGACGTCTTCAATGTCACATCTCCAATGCCTCTTATGTCTAAGCGTTTGTCATCCGCTAATCTCACCTTCCTCCGATACGCTTTAAAATTCTTCATCATCTCCTTACTAGGATTAGCATGGAATGATGCGCCCGAATCCATGATACAAGCTTCAACCGAATTTTTAACACAACACACCAAAGCGTCATCCGTATCCTCGGAAGTGAAGTTCACCTAGCTTTATCCACCTTTGGATTCTTACATTGAGTGCTAAAGTGACCCTTTTGATTGCAATTCCAACAAACCGCAGATTCTCGGTCCTTAAAGTTATACCTCTTTTTGAATTTCTTACCCTTCTTCGTACCCTTATCGTTCTTCCTGCCCCTGTCGGTATTTAAGAGCGACCCCGATGATTTCCCGGAATTCCTCCTACGAGTTTCTTCCCCTAGAATCAAATCCTTGATCCCCTCAAGCTTGAGCTTAGTGGTTCTTGTGGAACTACTAACTGCAGTAACTGTACGTGACCAACTTTCAGGCAAAGACGAAAGCAAAATCAGTGCCTAAAGTTCATCATCAAACACAATCTCCACCGAGGCCAATCTTGTAATGAGATTGTTGAAATCATTGATATGATCTGCAGTACACGCACCTTCTTTCATCTTTTGGTTGAACAATTGACGCATGAGAAAAATCTTATTAGTAGCGTTAGGTTTTTCATACATGTTTGTAAGTGCCTTTAAACACCCAAACGTAGTCTTCCCGTTAATAACGTTGTAAGCAACGTTTTTTGCAAGAGACATCCTAACCGCCCTTAAAGCTTGGCGATCTAGGATATCCCAATCTTCTTATTTAACGCTATCAGGATTCTTCTCTTCAAGTGGTAAGTGTAATTTTTTCTGGTACAAATAGTCTTCTATTTGTATCTTCCAAAATTAAAAATCTTTCCCATCGAACCGATCAATCCTAAACTTTCCTTCGTCTGCTATCGCGCCCAATACGAACCTTGTGCTCTAGATACCAGTTGTTAGGAATTTATGGACCCAACAACGATCACCAATCGAAAGATTGTGATCCCACAAACGACAAACAGACAGAATAACAACAAGAAAAGTAAACGATACAAGATATTACGTGGTTATATGCAATCGGTGTGATTGCTTTAGTCCACGGCCAACTAGAGAGCTTTTTTATTGATTTTTCGTGCTTAGGGTTACAGATTACATAAGGTATATTTATAGTGCTAATCAAAATTAGGAAATAATCTAATAACTTGCTGGCTACGCACATCATCGCGGTTCGCGACATCACATCGCGGTTCGCGACACCACATCGCGTTCCGCGACAACTCCAACTCAAACGCGACCATGTTGATCAAAATGCGATAAATTCGAGTCCAAATCCCTGCCACTTTTGTCACGTCCCAGCCACCTGTGTCGCGTATCGCGACAGACCACACCCAAGCGCGACTAGTTCCAGTTTCTTCGTTTTGATCTTCTTTGCACATCCAACATACTTCATGAAGGGTTTGAGAGTTGTCAATTCGCATGCTTAATTCCTTCTTCCAGTAATCAAGCTACACGTGATCGTCATAACAACCATTCACTGCTTAGTATATTTGAGAATATTGAATTTAAACTTTAGCGCTTCTTCTCATTTGAATTCAACAATCTCCAATTGATTGACTTCTTTCATATAAATCGTAATAAATCATGGAATTCTGGTTTTCTTGTTAAAGTCTTGAAACTCATTATACTTGTAGATAGTCTGGAACTCATAGATAGTCTTGATCATTTATGAATAACTTCGAAAAGACTAATAACATTAACATAAAATCATACGTTTTTAATTACAATCTTATTACTAAACTTGTAACCCTTATTCATAATACTTCATGTATATACATAACCATAATCATTATTCAAACCTTTTAACCCTAATCATAACAATCATAATCAATACATGATATTCATTAACTAGTTCATCTTAACCTAGTACTTTTAATTCAACATGCATTCATAATCTTTTACCATACTTATCCATAATCATAATACTTTTAATTTAACAATCACATAATCTTTTATGATACCTTTAATCTTATTAACTTAATAACTAACCATATTCATTATATTTATTCATTCACATTCATAATTCATTAACAATACTTAAACATAATACTTGATAACAACTTAAGAGTAATTGATTCAAAAGCATGATTAAACTAGGGTTTTAGTGACTACCTTAATAAGATTAAGATCAAGAATATGATGATGATGGTGTTACGAAACAGAAACAAAAACCAGCAGTAGCTCAGCAGGAAATCACGACCCAAAAAGATGGTTCTTAGGTCTGAATTGTCACGACAGATGCAGCAGGTATAGCAGCAACTATGCAGCAACAAAGGACCAATGTGCAGGCTATTTTGAAGGCAAAACAGAAGCTGAACAGGAGCTGTAAACAGACAGATGCAGGAGCTGAATAGCAGGCGAATTGCAGGCTACTTGATGAGGTTTATTTGTCGACTTGCAGCAGGATTTTTGAGGGTATGTTGGTCGACAAAAGAAGGCTGCAGGAGGGCTGTTTTAGTCGACAGAAAATAGAGGGAAACAAGCTGGAGAAACAGTCGACTAATGCAGATTGTAGGGCTTATTTGGTGGTACAATTTAGGAAAAACTTGAGAGTTTAAATAGGGAACAAATCAAGTGTTGGATCAAGTTTAGGATTCATAAATGACTTGGTGTTCAAGGATTAGGATTATGATTTAACTAGGAATTGTTAACTTAGTGATCAAGTTTATTATTTATTTTTTTTCCTAAACAGCAGATTTATTTATGTATATATTTATTTTATATTTTTTTCGGCAATTGTAGTTATATATATATATATATATATATATATATATATATATATATATATATATATATATATATATATATATATATATAAGGTTACATTTATTTAAATTACTTTTTATTTAATTATTAATCCCTAACTTTTATAATTTTTTTTACTTAGTTCTAATTAGTTTTTAAATTTTATAAATGTCACTATTTAATATTATTACATATAGTTTATTTTATTAATTTAGTATTTGGGTTAGGGTTTATTATTTAATATTAAATGGTATTAGGGTTGAGCATTTAATGTATAGGGTTAGGTTTAGGATTTTAAATAATATTAGGGTTTTAGTATTAATTACTCCATTTACTATATCCGGATAACAACCCTAGTGCTAGTACACGGAATATGACAATGAAATCCTAAGGGCACTTTAGTAAATTCAGAATGGAAATGTGAGGGTTGTTATAAATAGATACTTTAATGGATTGTATGTATTATATACTTGAATACACATTTATAGTGGGAGTTCAAAAATTGCACGAATTAGCAAATATAATAATCTGACTGACCTATTATATTTATACTTCATGAAGGGTTTGAGAGTTGTCAATTCTCATTCTTAATTCCTTCTTCTGGTAATCAAGCTACACGTGATCGTCATAACAACCATTCACTGCTTAGTATATTTGAGAATATTAAATTTAAACTTTGGCGCTTCTTCTCATTTGAATTCAAAAAACTCCAATTGATTGACTTCTTTCATATAAATCGTAATAAATCATGGAATTCTGGTTTTCTTGTTAAAGTCTTGAAACTCATTATACTTGTAGATAGTCTGGAACTCATAGATAGTCTTGATCATTTATGAATAACTTCGAAAAGACTAAATTTTTGAACCTTGACGCTTAGAAAATTCTCAATAAAAAAGAATCAGAATTCGACTCATCAGATTTATATAGTCAAGTTCGATCACTTGTTTTTCCCAATCAACTATCATCGTCACAACTCACGACCGTACCACCTCTACCACAAACGTGATCTATAGTGATACAAATGACATTCATTCTTATAAACCTTAAGGACCAAATATGTCATTTTTGTAGTAATACGTAAAAAAGTACCAAACATACCCTATAATTACTGTAAATTACAAAATAGACTCTACATTTGTTACCAACACCCCAATACATAAACTCTCACCAGTCTCAGTCGTTCCCGTTAAACCCCCAAATCACTCAATTAGGGTTTCAAATAAAAACTAAACCCTAACAATTCATCAATTGAGGTTAATCCATGGCGACAGTTCGAATGATAGGCACGATTCTTATACTTCCTTTAATTTTTTTATTTTTTTCTTTTTGCAGAAACCTAAATCTGCACTCCAAATTGTTAAATTTACTAACTTATTTTCTTTTTGATTTCAACTTCAAATAGACATTGCTGTTAATTTCACAGGTAAAGTTCATAATCCTGCCAAATCATATTCGAGTTTAAAATATTAGTGTTTTATTATCTGATTAATTTTATATAACATGATGCAGATAGCATGTTCAAGGGTGTATATAATGGAAAACAATGTCATTTACCTGATATTGCTGCAGTTTTAACTAGGGCTTGGTCTGCTGGTGTTGACCGAATTATTGTAAGCTTATAGTTAATCTATGCTTACATTTATTAATTGTATTGCTACATTTCTTTTTTATCGGTATCAAAGTACACATTTATCATATTGCTTTTCCTTTCGCTTTGAAATATGAAACTGTTAGTGTTGCTAAGTAGATTGCTTACAAATGATGACTTTGTTCAATGTTGATTAAGCGAGTTATTTAGCTAAATTGGTTGAGAAACATAATATTACTGAATCTACATCATAACGATTGAGGGGACATCTTTGTGGCAGGTCACAGGAGGATCGCTTGAGGAATCGAAGGAAGCTTTAGCAATTGCTGAAACCGATGGTTAGTCAATATGTATGCTGATATGTAGTATATGTTTAATGCTTTTTTAGTATTTGATTTGAGCGTCTTTATAATTTTGTGGCAGCGAGATTATTTTGTACTGTTGGAGTGCACCCAACCCGATGCAATGTGAGTGCTGTGTGTGTTCATTGTTTGTATGTAATGTTTGTGTCAGTTGGATTAAAAGAAACTTGATGTTATGACATACGATTCTTTAATTGTGGTTCAGGAGTTTGATGAGAGTGGTGATCCGGACAAACATTTTCAAGCACTCTTGTCGCTGGCTAAAGAGGGTGTTGAGAAAGGGAAGGTAAGCTCAATTCATAAAACATTTACTTAAAAATATGATTCAATTCAGTTCTACAGTCGTAAAACTACTGGTGTCCCGCAAATTCAATTATAGCCCAATCACTAACCGAGTAACCGTTATGTTATACTGATGTCCCATATATAGTCACACAATTGTCCAAATCACTCAATAAAATCAAATAATTTAGTATAAGTTATCAATGTGAATTAATCGCCGTTAATCACATAATAACTCACGTGATAGAACTAATTGTTAAACCTAGATAACAATGGTTCTTTGAGTAAACATATTTTAAGTACTCTATCAACAGCATAACATTCAAAAGATTAACTATCCATATAGCTATGAATACAAGGGAGACTAGCCCGTAACTTGGGTTAAGCCCCTCTACCATTCGCTAATTGATGAATTCTCAAAATCATATCACCAAATTGTTTAGTGATGTACAGGTGTCACACATATTTGTCACTCTGTTTTTGATGAGATGTCTAGGTTGCTCCCCAAAAATGTTGATAAAAGAATGAATAAAAGATAATCTAATTCAAAATTAGGAAAGTGTTTATATGGAAAATCGACTCCATACCCAGCGGATTAGTTCGTACCAGCCGGTGGTTAAACCAACAGTTTCCCCGCATACTTGCCCAAACGCGGGATAACCTAGGAAATCATCTACTATCCAACGGGATCGATCTTTTAAGCCTCGCTCGTCAAATTATTGCTCTACCTAATCAGGTGGGTAACGTAGAAAACCCGGTGGGTAACCCATATTTTTTGCATTTTCCAACTTCGATTGGCTTAGAACATCGCGATTAAGGATAGGCTTCCTATAAAACATGTGACTTCATCATATTAAGCTTCAAAACATCCAACCTTGAGTGTTGCACCTGAATTTAATTCCAATATGATTTAAGTACCGAAAGTTCATGAATTTAGCGCAAATACTATATAAACCATACTGATATTGCCAATGAATGGTGGTATAAAATATGTAGGCAATATCAAATATTTAAACTGTTCTTTTAGCAAAATGACTAGACTTCGCAGAATAATTTTGAGAAGTGGCTTCTTTCTAAGAATTTGATTATTTTTTGCGAAGTTTTTTTTTTTATCATCAAATTGACTTATTTCTTGTGAAACGTTGACATTTTGTGATGTTGACCTTTTTCAAAGTGTTTACTTTTTCCTTGCAAATTTGACGTTTTTGCGAGATGTTATTTGTCTTTCAGTCTATCACTATCTTGCGAATGTATATTATTAAAAAAACAAAGTAGGTGGTTAGTATATAGTTTTGAAACATATATTTGGCTTTTGGATATCGTTTTGTTAAATAAACCCTTTCAAAAAATGTTAATCAACTGATCTCCCCCTAATTATGCTGCACATTTTTAACTGTAACATCTTTTAGCCGGTGGATTATGAAAATTATATTGTCTAAAAGGATTAAACTAAGATTGATTTCTCTTATCTATTTAAAAGGTAGTGGCGATTGGCGAATGTGGATTGGATTACGACAGAACTCACTTTTGTACACCCGAAACTCAGAAGAAGTACACGCCTGCTTGAATCATATATAACTCAATTACAAACAGGTTGCTATAATTTAATATTTTTTTTTTTTTTTTTTTTTTTTAATCATTAGGTACTTTGAGAGACAGTTTGAATTAGCCCACATTATGAAGCTTCCGATGTTTCTTCATATGCGAGCAGCTGCTGACGATTTCTGTAACATTCTCGAACAAAACAAACACAGATTTTACGGTGGAGTTGCGCACTCGTTTACCGGTACATCTGAAGACCGTGACAAGCTTTTGGCGTTTAATAATCTTTTTATAGGTCAATGTCTTACAATTTTGATATCATTTTAATTGCATTTTATTACATATATGTTTCTAATTTTGAAATTTTGTTTCTTATGGTAACAGGTATAAATGGTTGCTCGTTGAAAACTTCTGAGAACCTTGACGCATTGAAGGGTATCTCGATTGAGCGAATGATGATCGAGACGGATTCTCCGTATTGTGAGATTAAAAATACTCATGCTGGGAAGCATTTTATAAAATCGACTTGGCCTTCTAAGAAGAAAGAAAAGTATGACCAAGATAACTTGGTCAAAGGTCGAAATGAACCTTGCTTAGTTCGGTAAGTGCATTTTTGTGATGTCTAGAGGTGGCAATTTTGACCCGTTCACTTGGAATGGTTTGATTTGGGTTATCGTTGATATTTATCTTGTGAAAAGATAAAAACCGAATTAGCTAAATTTGAAATGGAATCTCCCTTATTTTTTTACCGCCTAAAGCATTTTTATTCAATAAATTTGGATAATATCGAAATTCTATATTTGTTATCATATTACATTCTAATTCTAATTCTAATACTAATAGTGTTTTGCATCAACTTAACCACGCCCCTTTCAAACAATATCACATTTGAAAAGGCAGATAACTTAATTTTAATGCTTATGAGCTTTATCGCCTTGAGCTTACGAGCTTCAATAAGCTAATCTAAAAAAATGCTGACTGAAATTATCTGTATCCTGAAATTTCAGGTAGCCCAACTTATCATTCTGGTCATGTATATGAAGTCATGTAAGATATATTGGGCTTGAGATATTTGTTTAATCTGGAAAGCCCAAGCCCAGGCCCAGGCCCAAGCCCAAGCCCAAGCCCAATGTAATGTCTTGCCTATGTGAATTTGGACTGTTAAAATACTGATGTAATAAAATAACCGTTTCCAGCCAAGTCCTTGAGGTCGTTGGTGGTTGTAAAGGCGTTGCTGATATCAACCAACTGAGCAGAACTTTGTACCACAACACTTGCAGGTATATTCAACACATTAATCTTTACGCCTTTACATATTCATTGATTTCTCTCCTGAAAATGTTGGTTATTTGCATCTATTTTGGGTCAAAACGAGTACCGTTTTCTACAAATATACGTAAGTTAATTCAAGTTGTCACCAAGTATACTCGGTTTAACATGGTCTGCTTTGCAGGGTATTCTTTCCTCAAGATTTGGATTCTGCAGCAGATGCTATTCTTTCCGCTGTTCAGACTCCCGAGTAATGTAATTTTTTTATTTTATTTTTTGATTTTTGATGCATTTTTTTGCCATTTACACTTTTTTGTTCATACAAAACACAAAAAGTGTACTATTAGTTGATAATTGCACTCAAAAGTTGTATGCATAATGATGTAGGTGAAATTGTGAAAATCATACCTCCAAGGTGACTTCCATTTATAAACTTTTTTCCCCAAACATTCAAGTTCTTTTTAATTTTCACTTGTATAAAATAATTAGTGTTATTTTTTGCTATAGAAAGTACTGTAATATATAAAAGGTACCACTATACCAAATAAAGTGCATACACTGAAATGTGTAATGTGTCATGCATGAGGTCCGTTTCGTTACCTAAAAAAACAGTTAATAGTTTTCTCGTATTCTTTTGACTCATTGTGCAAATATTTTCATACACTAAAGAATATCCTAAGAATCATGTGAATATTTGGAAGAAATAATAACATTGATGTCAAGTATAAATTGACATTATGATTCCCATTTATACAACACAAACTAAAGACTTCACAAATTTTTATCAACATTGCAAATAAACGGGACGCCCTCTCTTGTATCGACGAAGAATGTGAATCCCTCTCTTGTATCGACGAAGAATGTGAATCTCGCGTAATCAAGAAATGAAAGGTTAGGACACTAAGCTTGTTTACAAGTATGATCTATGCATTCAAAGTATATGGCATTTATACTGTAGGTTGTTTTAAATTGACATATACCTTGTTTATCTTATAAAATGCTTAGTACTAACATTCAAAAAGTTTTAAGTATTTCTCGATTGATACATTGTTAGAAGTTTCGATCAAGTAATAGGATCGCTGCCTCTAACATTGGGCACAAATTGAGTGACAACGTTCGAGATGGTTGTTTCGTTAAAATTCAATCGTTGTCACGCGAATTTTAATTGCATTTATATGATACTTGAGCATATATTCCTTTAACTTGACCTAATTTTCATAGATAAACAAAACAATATAAAATGTTACAATGCAATAGTTATATCCTTCACATATGTTTATTACGTTGGTCTAATTCAACTCACAGAATTCGTATAAAATAACCAGCATATGACGAATGGTAATTTACCTAATGCCTATATTATGTGTGTCTAGTCGCCATTGTGTCGTATAACCTACCCAATGCATGCTTATGTAGTTGCCACAATCTTAATTATTAGTAATTAATTAATGATAATCATAATATAATTACAAACTAATCTACTCGTCCACCACTGATAAAGGATATCTTCTTCCATTTTTTCCATAAATTTTGATGATTATACTTTGGCTTCTATATTGTTTATGATTTATGATCCTTTAAAAAAATAAAGTTAAAGTTAAATACTTGTTTTCCATTTGTCGAAAAGTCTCATATCACATTTGTTTCGAATTTGAGCCTTTCCAATCACGACTCCAATTTAGTATTCTTGTATGTCAAATATTCCATAAATAAAATGAAATATTTCAAGATAAGTTATAAACATGAAACTTTAAGATTTAGAAAATAATACTTTATAATATTTTGAGTTAGAAAAGACAAACTAAACTATTTTTTTTTTTTTTTTATTTTTAATAAAGGAAATAGATTTCATATTGGGAGATGTTACTAACACATGAGTTTTTGCTCCATACACACAAAATTCTTGAGTCACTACTTATCATCGACATAAGATTTTATACCCTTAATGATGGCTTAATTCTTGAGTCACTACTTATCATCGGCATAAGGTTAATATTGACAATTTATATAATTTGGTGTGTATGAAAAAAAAAAAACTCATGTGTTAGTATCATCTCCCTTTTATAATAAAAGACTCCCCCCTAGCAAGACGCTCAAAAGGAACTAAAATAAAACGATTACAATAGCTTTATAAGCTAAACATCCTAATGAATACTCTGTATTACATTACATTTAGATCTGTTACACAACTAATTAAAAGCAAAATTACAAATGGAATCAAAAAATACATCTTTCTGTATCCAACGAGCTCCAAAAAGAACAGTATTACAAAACCTCCAAATATGTCAAACAAAAGAAACAATAATAACATACAATTAGATCTTATTATCTTCCGGGACATGCCATGTATCGTACCAATTAATCCACTCATTCCAATCGCCAAAAGTTGGTAACTCCAAGTCGACCCAATATAGTAGTTTTCCTCCATATTTCCAACGCAATCGAGCATCCAAACAAAAGATGATCAAAAGATTCCACACAATAATCACATACCATCTAATATCCTCGATCTCCATACCCTCAAAAAGAAATTAAGTCTAGTCGTCACCTATTCCAAGCTTCTCTCCAAAGGAAGATGTTCATTTTTCGGGAAACCTGCTTCACCCATCTAGTCGCCAAATCAAAATGAGGAAGGATACATTCATCGATAGAGGCTATAGTATCACATACTGGAAATACCCATTCGTCGAAATGGACCATTCCATGCATCATTACCACCATTTAGAAAGCAAGAAGTTATTAATGAGATGAACTACTGCAACAGATCAAGATGACATTCCACTTCCATTCTCCTCCAACTAACCGATCGGCTAAAAATACATTCACAATTAGAATCAAGATGATACAACCTTCCAATTTAGAGTCTAAAGAATCATCCCTCTCTAATTATCCTTTCAAAAAACGAACCAAATGACCATTCTTCACTGTAACGTGGAGAATATTAGCCAGTAACACAACATCGAACTTAACTTTCTGAAACAATTTAATGATAGAAACCCACAAACTAAAGCCATGAAGGTTAGCCTCAAAGCCACCCCCACAACCATAATGGCACTAATAACAGACGCCCACTTAGAGTCCGGCAGTGTCACAAATCTCTAAATCCACTTGAGAAGTAACGCATAATTAAAAGAACGAATACTTTCAATACCTAGACCACTATTGTCGTATAATTAATGACCGCCTCCGGACATTTATATATCGACAAATAATAAATGGACATCGATCCGAGTACAGCTTTAACGAGAGTTGAAGGACCTCTTATAGATAAAAGATTAGATTGCTACCCCGATAGCCTTTTTAAATAAATCAAAAAGAGACTTTTAATTATCAAGGCGGTTCATGGATACTCTCATAGTAAGTCTCAAAAAAGAGAGGAGAAACTCCCTTAGAACAACTTGCAAAGGAAACAAGTGCGTCCATCTCACTTCGACGATCCTAATTAGGGCAATCTTTGTTAACATTATTACTTTCTTAATTACTAGTGCTACTCTATTTAAGTTAAAATCTATATTTTCGTGTTACATTTTTTATTTCATAAAAAATTGGTAAACTTGATTTAATACAAGGTAACATGTGCTCAAGTGATATACGTGTAAACTCAAAATGGGCTAAGTAACTGAAATGACTACATATTTATATAATAAAATATACTCCGTAGTATAGTATTTCTTTTGATTTGTTATTGAATTAAAAACTCATTAATTCGTTATACAAATTTGTAGTATTAGTTTTTCGGCGAGGCTCATATAGGTTTTGTAGTTATTTTATATACATAAATTACCTCCCAAGATTTTTGTAAAATACTCCATAAAATATATTTAAAATGTTATAAAAACAAGAAATATACAGTTGATATGCAAAAATGTTATAAAAACAAGAAATATACAGTTGATATGCACAAGTGGACAATAACACATCTTCTAGTTAGTGCCCATTCCAATTTCTCCACCCATTTATAATTACTTTCATTAAAATTGCATTTTTTTTCTCTTGCAAATCAACACTAAACCACTTTTACAAAAGTAATTAACCAGATAGGATTAGCATTATACAAGATTATTAAGATCATGATTATCTAATCCGTACATGCATTTGGTGTGTCCCTAGCTTAACATATATATATCTTTGACTTAGAGATGGAAATTAAATTACATGACAACTAAAATTAATAACTGAAAATGACTTTGATTTTGGATCCGTACAGAGTAATTATCTTTATATTTTATAAAAATAATATTACAAACTTACAGATGTTTCCTATTCATTCTTAAAATAATACGTCATATTCGATTTTGGATTTGGATAACATGGTTTAATTCAACAAATGACAAAAGTATAAAGTTAATCTTTGCATAAAAATGTAGGTGCAAAGTACGTTCCTTTATTTGTGGCAAAGAGAAGATAGCTACATGTTAATATATGCAATATAAGTAAAAAATGATTAAGTTGAAAACAAAAAAAGAAAAAGATTGAAATTGAAATTTCTAAGACCTCCCGCTTTAAAGGACCTTAAACATCTGTGAAATCAAGAAATATCTGCCAAATCTCCTATGTAGATGGGATCGGATCGTTAAAGGGGCTTCTGTGAATGCTACGTGAGAGGAATCACGGTCATTTGGCTGAGAGGGGTGAATCAAGTGCTTTTATTTTCTTGTACAATGTGCTTTATGTGTTGTACATTTTATAATTGTGTGGCTATATTTAAGGATATTGGTTATTGAAAGATCGATACCGTTTAGTGATTAATTAGTGAAATATATGTAAAAACGGGTGGTATTGGTGTGGCTCTAGGAAGTTTAGTGAAAGCAGTGAAGGATAAAGAGTGACCTAAGTTAGGTAATGTTTTTTATAGTTGCTCATTTTTGAAAGAAATAAAAATTTATTAAATTATTGATGTGTTTAGTTACGAAATAATCCATCAATTTTTCTATAAAGTCGGGAAACTAAAAAACTGGAAACGTGCTCGACATGAGCGAATTTGAAGACGTGCAACATGTGCCTTTGCACGAGGCCCGTAATGTAGTGACCCGAACTTTTCCATGTTTATATATATTAATTGAGATTGATATTTACATGATTAAATGTTTCCAACATGTTAAGCAATCAAACTTGTTAAGACTTGATTAATTGAAATATGTTTCATATAGACAATTAACCACCCAAGTTGATCGGTGATTCACGAACGTTAAAACTTGTAAAAACTATATGATGACATATATATGGATATATATATATAGTTAACATGATACTATGATAAGAAAACATATCATAAAGTATATTAACAATGAACTACATATGTAAAAACAAGACTACTAACTTAATGATTTTTAAACGAGACATATATGTAACGATTATCGTTGTAAAGACATTTAATGTATATATATCATATTAAGAGATATTCATACATGATAATATCATGATAATATAATAATTTAAAATCTCATTTGATATTATAAACATTGGGTTAACAACATTTAACAAGATCGTTAACCTAAAGGTTTCAAAACAACACTTACATGTAACGACTAACGATGACTTAACGACTCAGTTAAAATGTATATACATGTAGTGTTTTAATATGTATTTATACACTTTTGAAAGACTTCAATACACTTATCAAAATACTTCTACTTAACAAAAATGCTTACAATTACATCCTCGTTCAGTTTCATCAACAATTCTACTCGTATGCACCCGTATTCGTACTCGTACAATACACAGCTTTTAGATGTATGTACTATTGGTATATTGTCATAACCCGTCCTTAACCCTAAGAACGAGTTAGATAACGTATGATTTCATTGCGAGGTTTTGACCTCTATATGAGACATTTTTAAAAGAAAACTGCATATATTTTACATTACAAACCACAAATCTTATTTTTGATACAAGCTTTAGACGATAGAAAGATGATTATCGTTTAGCGATAATCTTCGACTTACAAACTTTACAAATAATGATAACAACACGATTTCTAGTATATTTTACAACACAAATCCTCGGGTATGCAGTTTTATTTTTGACACAAATATGCGTACGCAAGATCCTGCTCAAATTCAACATAATGCAGCGGAAACTTCTAATTATCACCTGAGAATAAACATGTTTAAAACGTCAACATAAAGTTGGTGAGATATAGGTTTAGTGCCGGCAGCAATATATATATAGACCACAAGATTTCATATATAAACAGTTTAATAAAAATATTCTAAGTGGTTGAGCACTTGGTAACCATACTTAACATTTAATCACGTCGCATATTCCCTTTATTATGAAATCTTACTACACCGTACCAAGTGTAGTCACGAAACGAAGTACTGTGCAACCGTTGAATACTGGTCGTCCAGTCCGGTTGGGGTTGTCAGGCCCGATAGATCTATCAACAGGATTCGCGTTTACAATACCGCTGTAAATATTAGTTACCAAGCTACAGGGAAGTATGCCAGTGGTACAACTCAACGTAGAATATATTTTTCAGTTACTTGTGTCCATAACGTAAAACATAAAATACATGTATTCTCATCCCGAAATATTTAGAGTTTAAAAGTGGGACTATATACTCACTTTCGTCTTGAAGATATGTAATTTCGACTTGGTCTCCGATTGATATCACGAACCTATCCATATATAGTTTATCAATATATTTCTATTTTAAACAATCGTCACATATATATACTTTTTATACTTTTAATAGTTTTAATAATTTCTTAGTCCGTAGTTAGCAGTCCGATGTTAGTAATTCAATTTTAATGGTTCATTTTTAGGTGTTTAATAAACCCCCAATGAAATAAATAAAAACCCCCATCGTATATGTATTGGTCGAGATTAATCTTGACCCATGGTACCGGTGTTGTCAAATGACGTGTTGCGTACATAAAGTACCGGTGTTGTCAAATGACGTGTTGCGTACAATCATGGGATCTTATGATTAATCTTCTCGTATTGTTTACGGGTGATCCTGAACCATATAAAATTAAATTATGAGTACATATATATAAAATATCATGTTATTTTAAAAAGATGTGATTTATTTAATTTTCTCCAATTATTTTCGTAGCCAAACTAGTCTTAGATATCCGATCTCGTTTTGGTCATAGTTTCTTCGTTACAACTCCGTTTTCGTTGATTCAACTTGCCACTTCCTTGGATCGAGTCCCTCTTTAAGACTATGAACTGTAAATACCTTAGTTTGTATTCGAAATCACAGGTCATAGGTCAAACTTTAGTGAAACTTATGAAGTTAATCATTTTCCATCATGTAAACAACCTTAAATGATTATTTTTCTAAAAATACTTATACTTTGAGTTAAATCATGAAATTTTTATGTGTTATCATATTCATAGTAAAAATCATTTTTCCAGAAAATAAACCTCCAATTCAAAGTTTAAGATGGTTTTTAATTATCCAACCCAAAACAGCCCCCGGTTGCACTCCGACGTCATAAAAACAGTTTTTAAGGTGTTCTTTGAAAAACCAAGTCATACCTTGTTAAATTAGCATATTTTTAAGTTATATTACAGGTCTTGAAGTATTTTAAAAGTTAAGTTAGAAGGATCTATTTAGTTTGTGAATAAGTTTGAAATCATTCAAACTATGTTCTAGTTTATAAACTCTTATATATATAGCTATAAATATATGAATTGAAAAAGAGTTGAAGTAGAGTTTTTACCTCAAGTTTAAAATGTAAAGTTGCTGGAAAGAAGTAGTAAAATAAAAGTTGAGAGAGTTCTTGCAAGTGTGTGTGAAAATTGGAAGTAAAATTTGGAAAATGAATGTGTAAAAATGAGTTAGAAATGGTGCTTATTTATAGGCTTGAAAATTTGGTTTTTAGTGAAAATATCTAAGATAAGTTAAAATTTATTATGTCATGAATGACATATTATTCCAATAATTGAAGATTTCTATTGGTATATACCAATAGTAAATACTTCTAGAAGCTGTGTATAGTACCCTAGATATACGTATAGGATTATTGAGGAAACGGAACGAGAATTCAAATATAACTATCTTTTGTAAATATACTTATATTGTTTTATGTATAAAAGCCCTTTAAAAATGATTAAATACATTACTTATACGATATATGTATAAACATTATAAATCATCAGTATTTATGTCAAATAACGTTACGTATGGTTATTGTTTTGAAAACTTAAGTTAGTAGTTTCAAAATATACTTATGAATTTTTGTTATTAATACAAAATGAGATATTAAAACATCCTTAGATCATGTTAAATATGTATGTATAATTATCATATATTGTATAGTTCGTGATATCATCGGTCAAACTAGACGGTCAAACGTTGTGTAAAACTCTTTTCAAAAACATAAATCTTAACAATTTGGATTGCTTATCATGTTGGTAAGGTTTAATTTATATAAATATTAATCTTATAAGTATAGAACGATCGAAAAAGTGCGGGTCATTACAGTACCTACCCGTTAAATAAATTTCGTCCCGAAATTTTAAAATTGTACCTATTTTGCGTCATCGGAAAACAAGTGTGGATATTTTTGTTTCATTTGATCCTCTCGTTCCCAAGTAAACTCGGGACCCCTTCGAGCATTCCAACGAACCTTAACGATCGGTATGTTGCTCTGCTTGAGCCGTTTAACTTCACGATCCATGATTTCGATTGGTTCTTCGATGAATTGTAGTTTCTCGTCGACATGGATTTCTTCAAGAGGAATGGTGAGGTCTTCCTTTGCAAGACACTTCTTAAGGTTTGAGACGTGAAAGGTATTATGTACTCCGGCGAGTTGTTGCGGTAACTCGAGTCGATAAGCTACCGGTCCAATGCGTTCGATGATCTTGAACGGGCCTACATACCTTGGGTTTAGTTTACCCCTTTTTCCAAAACGTATTACACCTTTCCAAGGTGACACCTTTAACATAACCATGTCACCGATCTGAAACTCTAATGGTTTCCTTCGAACATCGGCGTAGCTCTTTTGGCGACTACGGGCTGTTTTCAATCTCTCCTTGATTTGTACTATCTTCTTAGTCGTTTCGTGTATGATCTCGGGACCAGTTAGTTGTCGATCTCCTACTTCATTCCAACAAATAGGAGATCTACACTTCCTTCCGTACAATGCTTCGAATGGCGCAGCTTTAATGCTCGCATGATAACTATTATTATACGAGAATTCTGCTAATGGTAGATATTTATCCCATCCGTTTCCAAAATCGATCACACATGCCCTGAGCATGTCTTCAAGAGTCTGAATCGTTCTTTCACTCTGCCCGTCGGTTTGCGGATGATACGCGGTACTCATATCCAAACGAGTTCCTAGGGCCTCCTGTAGTGATTGCCAGAACTTTGATGTAAATCTACTATCACGATCGGATATAATGGAAATAGGTATTCCATGCCTTGAAACAACTTCCTTTATATACAATCGTAATAGTTTCTCCATTCTATCCGTTTCCTTTATAGGCAAGAAGTGTGCAGACTTGGTGAGACGATCAACAATCACCCAAATGGTGTCGTATCCCCAGGCAGTCTTTGGTAACTTCGTGATGAAATCCATGGTAATACCATCCCATTTCCATTCTGGGATTTCTGGTTGTTGAAGTAACCCTGACGGCTTCTGGTGTTCAGCTTTGACTTTGGAACAAGTTAAACATTCCCCAACATATGTTGCAACGTCTGTCTTTAAATTAGGCCACCAATAATGTGTCTTAAGATCTTGGTACATCTTTCCAACTCCAGGATGTATCGAGTATCTTGTCTTATGTGCCTCATTTAATATCAACTTCCTTAATCCACCCAACTTCGGTACCCAAATACGATTTGCAAAATATCGAATTCCATCTTCCCGCATAACGAGTTGCTTCTCATACTTCTTCATTATTTCATTTCCTATATTTTCTTTAGTAAGTGCTTCTCGTTGAACTTCTTTGATTTGTGAGTTGAGATTCATGCGAATTTTTATGTTCATCGCTCGTACTCGAATTGGTTCTCGTTCCTTTCTGCTTAAAGCATCGGCCACCACGTTCGCCTTCCCGGGATGATAACGAATTTCACAATCATAGTCGTTTATTAACTCGACCCACCTACGTTGTCTCATGTTCAGATGTTTCTGATCAAAAATATGTTGAAGGCTTTTATGATCAGTAAACACAGTGCATTTAACCCCATACAAGTAGTGTCTCCATATCTTCAATGCAAACACGACTGCTCCCAGTTCTAGATCATGCGTCGTATAATTCCGCTCGTGAATCTTCAATTGTCGGGATGCGTATGCAATAACTTTCTTTCGTTGCATAAGAACGCAACCAAAACCTTGTCGCGAAGCGTCACAATATATTTCAAAATCATCGTTCCCTTCTGGTAACGATAAAATAGGCGCCGTAGTTAACTTCTTCTTTAGTAATTGAAATGCGTTCTCCTGCTCTGAGGTCCATTCGTATTTTTTCCCTTTTTGCGTTAATGCTGTCAACGGCTTAGCTATTCGAGAAAAATCTTGAATAAACCTTCTATAATAACCGGCTAAACCCAAAAATTGGCGTATCTGCATTGGTGTTTTAGGAGTCTCCCATTTTTCAATGGCTTCAGTTTTTGCTGGATCAACCTGAATTCCTTTGCTACTAACAACGTGGCCAAGAAATTGAACTTCTTTCAACCAAAAAGCACACTTAGAAAATTTAGCATATAGTTGTTCTTTTCTCAACAACTCTAATATCAACCTTAAATGCTCTTCATGCTCTTGCTCACTCTTGGAATAGATAAGAATATCATCAATGAAAACGATAACAAACTTATCTAAATACGGACTACAAACTCGATTCATGAGGTCCATGAATAAAGCTGGCGCATTCGTCAATCCAAACGGCATAACCGAAAATTCGTAATGACCATAACGTGTCCGAAAAGCAGTTTTCGGTATATCTTCTTCTTTGACACGTAATTGATGATAGCCCGACCTTAAGTCAATTTTTGAGTACACACATGATCCTTGGAGTTGATCAAATAAGTCGTCAATTCTCGGTAGTGGATACCGATTCTTGATAGTTAACTTATTTAATTCACGATAATCTATACACATCCTAAAAGATCCATCTTTCTTTTTAACAAATAGAATCGGAGCTCCCCACGGTGAAGTACTTGGTCGTATGAATCCATGATCCAGTAATTCTTTTAACTGACTCTGAAGTTCTTTTAACTCGGACGGTGCAAGTCTATATGGAGCACGAGCCACTGGTGCAGCTCCTGGTACTAAATCTATTTGAAATTCTACAGATCTAAATGGAGGTAATCCCGGCAACTTTTCCGGAAAGACTTCAGGAAAATCTCTTGCCACAGGCACGTCATTGATGCTCTTCACTTTTTCCTTTGTTTCGACTTTATTAACATGTGCTAAGATAGCATAGCACCCTTTCTTCAAGCACTTTTGAGCTTTCAAATAACTAATAAGTTTTAGCTTTGAGTTACCCTTCTCTCCATAAATCATTACTGGCGTTTTATCCTTACGAGGAATGCGAATTGCCTTCTTGGCACACACAATTTCAGCTCCTACTTTGGACATCCAGTCCATGCCGACTATTACATCAAAACTTCCTAATTCTACGGGTATTAAGTCAATTTTAAATGTTTCTCCGGCTAAATTTATTTTACAATCACGGCAAATTTTATCGGCTTTAATTAGTTTACCATTAGCTAACTCAATCATGTACTTAGCATCTAGAGGTAATGATGAACAATTCAATTTAGCGTAAAAGCCTCTACTCACGTAACTTCTATCGGCACCAGTATCAAATATAATAGATGCGGATAAGTTATTAATGGTAAACGTACCCGTAACAAGCTCCGGGTCTTCACATGCCTCTTTAGCATTAATAACAAATGCTCTTCCACGTGCAGATCCATTATTCTTCTCTGGATTCGGACACTGGCTCTTATAGTGACCTTGTTTTCCACACCCATAACAAGTAATGGTAGCCAAAGCAGTTCTATTTGCATTGGTGGCAGGAGTCTTGGTACCATTTGTATTTGTAACGAGAGCCCTACAATCTTCAGCAAGATGACCCTTTCGATTACATTTGTTGCATACCACATTACAGTAGCCAGAGTGATGTTTGTGGCATCGGTTGCATAAAGGATTTTGTCCTTTGTAACCAAAGCTTGAACCACTACCTGCACCTTGCATGGTTTCTTGTTTCTTAAAAGATTGTTGTTGGTTACCTCGATCATAATTTCCATTCCACTTTCTTTTGTTACCTGATACCTTCACATCAGTATTGGATGCTTTCTTATCCAAAATGACCTGATCCATTAGCTCGTTTGCCATGGTTATAGCTTCATGAATTGTCTTAGGTTTCGATGCTGTAACGTTTGCCTTGACCTTTTTGGGCAAACCATCTTTGTACATTTCAATCTTCCGTTCTTCGGTTGGAACCAATTCAGGACATAGCAAAACTAATTCCATGAATCGCTAATTGTAGTTGGTGATTTCAGTACCAATAACCTTCAGACTTCGTAACTCATCTTCCAACTTCCTAACCTCATTCCTTGGACAATATTCATTGATTAACATTGTTTTGAATTCTTCCCACGGAGTATCATAAGCTACATCTCCTCCTACAGCCTTCACATAATTTTTCCACCACGTGAGTGCACTATCTTGTAAAGTGCACGATGCGTATTTGGTCATGTCCTTTTCAACACAACCACTGATTTTGAACACAGTTTCCATCTTTTCTATCCACCGGGTTAAACCGATCGGTCCTTCTGTTCCACTGAATGATGAGGGCTTGCAAGCTTGAAAAGTTTTGTAAGTGCACCCCACACGAGGATTTGGGTTAACTGCAGCACCTCTTGCAGCCTCGACCCATAACATTCTGTCGTTCACTCGCTGATTGATGAGTTCCTGGATTTCTTGTTCCGTCATTCGGTTCAATCGCGCCATATTCTTCTATAAGAATGAAAAGAAAATAATTATTCACATGGAATATTATAGATGTAGTGTATATTTACAGTACATTATAGCTTATTAATAATATGAACCAGGTATTATTATAAAAGCCTTTTCTTCTTATTAGGGTTTTATAATTATATCTAGGGTAGTACCTACCCGTTAATGTTCATACTTAATAGCTTAGTACCGAACCAATTACTACAATCTAAATAATACTTAACCATGGAAAATTATTGCATTTCACACTTCACTATTTTACATATGCTTATCTTACATCTAACATTAAGCAAACCACACTAATAATATTATACAAAACATTATATGATCCCATGGTTTAATACGGCAGCGCATCGTTTGGTCTATTTTCTAGGACGTTTAGTTCCAATGAATGGCCTAACGCTTATCCTAGCTATCTGCCTATATTTTGGCGGTGGGGCTGAAGAACTAGATGCCGGGACAGCACGAATAGGAATAGCGGGAATAGGGGTGGTAGTGTTTAGTGGAGTTGGTGCCACATCATCCTCCCTAAACTCGGGATTTGAATTTTCTAATTCATTAGCTTTTCGTTTCTTTCCTTGTTCGAACTTGTCTTTCGTAATTTCCTCGGGTTCACTTTCCTCCTCGGGTTCACTTTCCAGATTTTCTATAGTTGGTTCATCCGGAATTTGTGAGTCTTCCCCAAAGATATTATTTTCGTCATCGGATAGGTTAATGACTGGAACACCATCTGAAGATTCTGATTCGGAGTCGCTGAATGTGATAATAAGTTTTGAGCCCGACATCTATCACACCACAACTAACTCATTAGTACTACATAATATTTACATATAAATTTTAACCAACAGTGATAAGCAATGGTTTTTGAAATCAGACCCGGTCAAAGTCCAGACTTACTAATGTATCCTAACGACTTATCAGTTAGACACACTAATGCAAACCTGGTTCGCTAAGACCACCGCTCTGATACCACATGTCATAACCCGTCCTTAACCCTAAGAACGAGTTAGATAACGTATGATTTCATTGCGAGGTTTTGACCTCTATATGAGACATTTTTAAAAGAAAACTGCATATATTTTACATTACAAACCACAAATCTTATTTTTGATACAAGCTTTAGACGATAGAAAGATGATTATCGTTTAGCGATAATCTTCGACTTACAAACTTTACAAATAATGATAACAACACGATTTCTAGTATATTTTACAACACAAATCCTCGGGTATGCAGTTTTATTTTTGACACAAATATGCGTACGCAAGATCCTGCTCAAATTCAACATAATGCAGCGGAAACTTCTAATTATCACCTGAGAATAAACATGTTTAAAACGTCAACATAAAGTTGGTGAGATATAGGTTTAGTGCCGGCAGCAATATATATATAGACCACAAGATTTCATATATAAACAGTTTAATAAAAATATTCTAAGTGGTTGAGCACTTGGTAACCATACTTAACATTTAATCACGTCGCATATTCCCTTTATTATGAAATCTTACTACACCGTACCAAGTGTAGTCACGAAACGAAGTACTGTGCAACCGTTGAATACCGGTCGTCCAGTCCGGTTGGGGTTGTCAGGCCCGATAGATCTATCAACAGGATTCGCGTTTACAATACCGCTGTAAATATTAGTTACCAAGCTACAGGGAAGTATGCCAGTGGTACAACTCAACGTAGAATATATTTTTCAGTTACTTGTGTCCATAACGTAAAACATAAAATACATGTATTCTCATCCCGAAATATTTAGAGTTTAAAAGTGGGACTATATACTCACTTTCGTCTTGAAGATATGTAATTTCGACTTGGTCTCCGATTGATATCACGAACCTATCCATATATAGTTTATCAATATATTTCTATTTTAAACAATCGTCACATATATATACTTTTTATACTTTTAATAGTTTTAATAATTTCTTAGTCCGTAGTTAGCAGTCCGATGTTAGTAATTCAATTTTAATGGTTCATTTTTAGGTGTTTAATAAACCCCCAATGAAATAAATAAAAACCCCCATCGTATATGTATTGGTCGAGATTAATCTTGACCCATGGTACCGGTGTTGTCAAATGACGTGTTGCGTACATAAAGTACCGGTGTTGTCAAATGACGTGTTGCGTACAATCATGGGATCTTATGATTAATCTTCTCGTATTGTTTACGGGTGATCCTGAACCATATAAAATTAAATTATGAGTACATATATATAAAATATCATGTTATTTTAAAAAGATGTGATTTATTTAATTTTCTCCAATTATTTTCGTAGCCAAACTAGTCTTAGATATCCGATCTCGTTTTGGTCATAGTTTCTTCGTTACAACTCCGTTTTCGTTGATTCAACTTGCCACTTCCTTGGATCGAGTCCCTCTTTAAGACTATGAACTGTAAATACCTTAGTTTGTATTCGAAATCACAGGTCATAGGTCAAACTTTAGTGAAACTTATGAAGTTAATCATTTTCCATCATGTAAACAACCTTAAATGATTATTTTTCTAAAAATACTTATACTTTGAGTTAAATCATGAAATTTTTATGTGTTATCATATTCATAGTAAAAATCATTTTTCCAGAAAATAAACCTCCAATTCAAAGTTTAAGATGGTTTTTAATTATCCAACCCAAAACAGCCCCCGGTTGCACTCCGACGTCATAAAAACAGTTTTTAAGGTGTTCTTTGAAAAACCAAGTCATACCTTGTTAAATTAGCATATTTTTAAGTTATATTACAGGTCTTGAAGTATTTTAAAAGTTAAGTTAGAAGGATCTATTTAGTTTGTGAACAAGTTTGAAATCATTCAAACTATGTTCTAGTTTATAAACTCTTATATATATAGCTATAAATATATGAATTGAAAAAGAGTTGAAGTAGAGTTTTTACCTCAAGTTTAAAATGTAAAGTTGCTGGAAAGAAGTAGTAAAATAAAAGTTGAGAGAGTTCTTGCAAGTGTGTGTGAAAATTGGAAGTAAAATTTGGAAAATGAATGTGTAAAAATGAGTTAGAAATGGTGCTTATTTATAGGCTTGAAAATTTGGTTTTTAGTGAAAATATCTAAGATAAGTTAAAATTTATTATGTCATGAATGACATATTATTCCAATAATTGAAGATTTCTATTGGTATATACCAATAGTAAATACTTCTAGAAGCTGTGTATAGTACCCTAGATATACGTATAGGATTATTGAGGAAACGGAACGAGAATTCAAATATAACTATCTTTTGTAAATATACTTATATTGTTTTATGTATAAAAGCCCTTTAAAAATGATTAAATACATTACTTATACGATATATGTATAAACATTATAAATCATCAGTATTTATGTCAAATAACGTTACGTATGGTTATTGTTTTGAAAACTTAAGTTAGTAGTTTCAAAATATACTTATGACTTTTTGTTATTAATACAAAATGAGATATTAAAACATCCTTAGATCATGTTAAATATGTATGTATAATTATCATATATTGTATAGTTCGTGATATCATCGGTCAAACTAGACGGTCAAACGTTGTGTAAAACTCTTTTCAAAAACATAAATCTTAACAATTTGGATTGCTTATCATGTTGGTAAGGTTTAATTTATATAAATATTAATCTTATAAGTATAGAACGATCGAAAAAGTGCGGGTCATTACAGTACCTACCCGTTAAATAAATTTCGTCCCGAAATTTTAAAATTGTACCTATTTTGCGTCATCGGAAAACAAGTGTGGATATTTTTGTTTCATTTGATCCTCTCGTTCCCAAGTAAACTCGGGACCCCTTCGAGCATTCCAACGAACCTTAACGATCGGTATGTTGCTCTGCTTGAGCCGTTTAACTTCACGATCCATGATTTCGATTGGTTCTTCGATGAATTGTAGTTTCTCGTCGACATGGATTTCTTCAAGAGGAATGGTGAGGTCTTCCTTTGCAAGACACTTCTTAAGGTTTGAGACGTGAAAGGTATTATGTACTCCGGCGAGTTGTTGCGGTAACTCGAGTCGATAAGCTACCGGTCCAATGCGTTCGATGATCTTGAACGGGCCTACATACCTTGGGTTTAGTTTACCCCTTTTTCCAAAACGTATTACACCTTTCCAAGGTGACACCTTTAACATAACCATGTCACCGATCTGAAACTCTAATGGTTTCCTTCGAACATCGGCGTAGCTCTTTTGGCGACTACGGGCTGTTTTCAATCTCTCCTTGATTTGTACTATCTTCTTAGTCGTTTCGTGTATGATCTCGGGACCAGTTAGTTGTCGATCTCCTACTTCATTCCAACAAATAGGAGATCTACACTTCCTTCCGTACAATGCTTCGAATGGCGCAGCTTTAATGCTCGCATGATAACTATTATTATACGAGAATTCTGCTAATGGTAGATATTTATCCCATCCGTTTCCAAAATCGATCACACATGCCCTGAGCATGTCTTCAAGAGTCTGAATCGTTCTTTCACTCTGCCCGTCGGTTTGCGGATGATACGCGGTACTCATATCCAAACGAGTTCTTATATATCCGAAGGGTGTCCCGGAATGATGGGGATATTCTTATATATGCATCTTGTTATTGTCGGTTACCAGGTGTTCACCATATGAATGATTTTTATCTCTATGTATGGGATGTGTATTGAAATATGAAATCTTGTGGTCTATTGTTACGATTTGATATATATAGGTTAAACCTATAACTCACCAACATTTTTGTTGACGTTTAAAGCATGTTTATTCTCAGGTGAATATTAAGAGCTTCCGCTGTTGCATACTAAAATAAGGACAAGATTTGGAGTCCATGTTTGTATGATATTGTGTAAAAACTGCATTCAAGAAACTGATTTCGATGTAACATATTTGTATTGTAAACCATTATGTAATGGTCGTGTGTAAACAGGTATTTTAGATTATCATTATTTGATAATCTACGTAAAGCTTTTTAAACCTTTATTTATGAAATAAAGGTTATGGTTTGTTTTAAAAATGAATGCAGTCTTTGAAAAACGTCTCATATAGAGGTCAAAACCTCGCAACGAAATCAATTAATATGGAACGTTTTTAATCAATAAGAACGGGACATTTCAGTTGGTATCAGAGCGTTGGTCTTAGAGAACCAGAAAATTTGCATTAGTGTGTCTTATCGAGTTTGTTAGGATGCATTAGTGAGTCTGGACTTCGACCGTGTTTTCTTTAAAAATGATTGCTTAACATTTTTGTTGGAAACTATATATTTTTAACATATGAATATTATGTGATATATTAATCTCTTAACGTGTTTGATATTATGTGATAGATGTCTACCTCTAGAACAAGTCCCACTGACTCACCTAATAATAATGAAGAGTCAAATGTAAATTGGAATGATTTGTGGACTGATTCACAAGTTCCCGAAGAGGAACCGGAAGAAGAGTCGGAATCGGAAGAAGAGTCGGAACCGGAAGAAGAATCGGAACCGGAAGAAGAATCGGAACCAGATGAAGAAATAGAACCGGTGGGGGAAATAATAAAACGGTTAAGTAAAAGAAAATCCTCAACCAACCGACCAAAGTTAATTATGGTCAATGGTGTTTCCGCCAAGGAAGCAAAATATTGGGAGGATTACCAATTCTCCGATGAATCGGATTCCGACGAGAATTCCGATGATGTTATAGAAATTACCCCAACTGAATTTAAAAAGGCAAAAGAAAATAATAAGGGAAAGGGCATAAAAATAGAGAAATCTAATTCCAACCCCGATGAACTTTATATGTATCGTCAACCCCCGAAGTCCTTAAGTTGTAACAATGACCCGGGAACCTCTAAACCACCAGGTTTTTCTAAACCAATGTGGACAACGACGGCTCGTATTAGGGGAACATCATATATCCCTAGAAACTTGGCAAAACGAACCAAAACCGAAGAAGAAGAAACGAGCGAGTCGGAATAAGATAGCTGTATTCGTGTGGTGTAATATATGTAATATAGTGTTCTTATGCTTTATGATATATGTAAAAATTGCTTGTATTAATAAGTATTTTTTTATGAATCTAACTCTTGTCTATTTTACAGTTTAAAAACACAAAATGGATAGACAACCCAATATTTTAAGAGACCTACCCGGAGACATGATTGATGAAATCTTGTCTAGAGTCGGCCAGAATTCTTCGGCACAACTATTTAAGGCGAGATCAGTTTGTAAGACATTCGAAGAACGTTCCAAGAATGTCTTGGTTTATAAGAGACTTTCGTTTGAAAGATGGGGGATATCACATTGGGAAACCCATAAGTTACGATGTGTTTACTTTGACGCATATATTGCGGGGAACCCAAATGCTATTTTACGCAACGGGTTAAGAAATTATTTTGACTCAATATATCCGAATATTGGACTTCGTGATTTAGAAAAAGCGGCTAACATGCAACATAAAGAAGCATGTTATGCTTACGGATTAGTAATGTTCGCTTCTCACCAAAGTGAGAACAAGAACATCGGGCTATAACTATTAAACAAAACGTTTCCACAAGTGACGGAGTCGGTAATTGGGGTAAGAAATGAGGTTTTTAGATTATTAAGGGACTGTTGGACATTACGTAACCCTCATCCCTTTGATGACGTTACAACACGCTGTCTTATCAACGGCCATAACGGTTATGTTGCACAAGACCAAGGATGGGAAGTAGTCCTAGTAAAACCAGAATGCATGACTTGTTTCTGGACGTATGAATTACGTGTCTTTATTGCCTTTGCTGAACGACTTGTGTACTAGCTAGAATTGTCTTCACAACTATCTTGTATCAAAGTTATTGTGTGCTATATTTCATGCTTTATGTAAAATAAGCGGTATTGTAAGTTTGTAAAATATTGTATAAAAGTTTGAATGCGAAATATTATTATAATCAGTTTTTCATATAGAATTGTAGTAGTTGAATTGTATATTAGCTACTAAGTATGAACTTAACGGGTAGGTACTACCCGAATTTAAACTTATAAAACGCTAATATGAAGAAAAAGCTTTTATAAATGAGTTCATATTATGCTACGAAATACTATTAACTACTCTTAATATTCTGTATGATTAACTTGTTCCATTTAACTATTTTGAAGGAAATGGCACCGACTACTCGACACACCGTAAATATGAATGAAGAGGAATTCCGTACTTTTCTAGCTTCAAACATAGCCGCAGTACAGGCTGCGCTACATACCAACAATAACCTTGGATCTAGCAGTACAGGAAATCGTGTAGGATGCACCTACAAAGAATTCACTGCCTGCAAACCTTTGGAATTTGATGGAACCGAAGGACCGATCGGATTGAAACGGTGGACCGAGAAGGTTGAATCGGTGTTTGCCATAAGTAAGTGTACTGAAGAGGACAAAGTGAAGTACGCTACGCATACCTTCACAGGTTCTGCGTTAACATGGTGGAATACCTATCTAGAGCAAGTGGGACAAGATGATGCGTACGCACTACCGTGGTCAGCATTCAAGCACTTGATGAACGAGAAGTACCGTCCCAAAACCGAGGTCAATAAGCTCAAGACAGAACTTAGAGGGTTACGAACCCAAGGATTTGATATTACCACGTACGAAAGACGATTCACAGAATTGTGCCTATTGTGTCCGGGAGCATTCGAAGATGAGGAAGAGAAGATCGACGCGTTTGTGAAAGGATTACCGGAAAGAATCCAAGAAGATATAATTTCACACGAGCCCGCCTCCATACAACAGGCATGTAGAATGGCTCACAAACTAGTGAACCAGATTGAAGAAAGAATTAAAGAACAGACTGCTGAAGAGGCCAATGTGAAGCAAGTCAAAAGAAAGTGGGAGGAAAACGGTGATAAGAATCACCAATACAACAACAACAGCAATTACAATAATAATCGCAACAATTATCCCAACAATCGCAACATCAATCGCAACTACAACAAACGGCCCAACAACAACAACAACAACAACAACAGCAACTACAACAATCATCCCAACAACAATAATAACCGCAACAACAACAACAATCAGAAACAGCTATGCCAAAGGTGTGAAAAGAATCACTCGGGGTTCTGCACCAAATTTTGCAACAAGTGTAAAAGAAATGGTCATAGCGCGGCGAAGTGTGAGGTCTACGGACTAGGGGTTAATAGAACGAAAGGAACAAATGGTGTCGGAACGAGTAATGGCGGAGCAAGTAGTGTCGGAGCAAGTTATGCCAATGTAGTTTGTTATAAATGTGGAAAACCAGGCCACATTATTAGAAATTGCCCGAACCAGGAGAACACGAATGGACAAGGCCGTGGAAGAGTTTTCAATATTAATGCGGTAGAGGCACAGGAAGACCCGGAGCTTGTTACGGGTACGTTTCTTATTGACAATAAATCTGCTTACGTTTTATTTGATTCGGGTGCGGATAGAAGCTATATGAGTAGAGATTTTTGTGCTAAATTAAGTTGTCCATTGATGCCTTTGGATAGTAAATTTTTACTTGAATTAGCAAATGGTAAATTAATTTTAGCAGATAATATATGTCGGAATCGAGAAATTAAACTGGTTAGCGAAACATTTAAGATTGATTTGATACCAGTAGAGTTAGGGAGTTTTGATGTGATAATTGGTATGGACTGGTTGAAAGAAGTGAAAGCGGAGATCGTTTGTTACAAAAATGCAATTCGCATTATACGAGAAAAAGGAAAACCCTTAATGGTGTACGGAGAAAAGGGCAACACGAAGCTACATATTATTAGTAATTTGAAGGCACAAAAACTAATAAGAAAAGGTTGCTATGCTGTTCTAGCACACGTCGAGAAAGTACAAACTGAAGAAAAGAGCATCAATGATGTTCCCATTGCAAAAGAATTTCCCGATGTATTTCCGAAAGAATTACCGGGATTACCCCCACATCGATCCGTTGAATTTCAAATAGATCTTGTACCAGGAGCTGCACCAATAGCTCGTGCTCCTTACAGACTCGCACCCAGCGAGATGAAAGAACTGCAAAGCCAATTACAAGAACTTTTAGAGCGTGGTTTCATTCGACCAAGCACATCACCGTGGGGAGCTCCTGTTTTGTTTGTCAAGAAGAAAGATGGTACATTCAGGTTGTGTATCGACTACCGAGAGTTGAACAAACTTACCATCAAGAACCGCTACCCACTACCGAGAATCGACGACTTATTTGATCAACTACAAGGCTCGTCTGTTTATTCAAAGATTGACTTACGTTCCGGGTATCATCAAATGAGGGTGAAAGAAGATGATATTCCAAAGACTGCTTTCAGAACACGTTACGGTCATTACGAGTTTATGGTCATGCCGTTTGGTTTAACTAATGCACCAGCTGTGTTCATGGACCTTATGAACCGAGTGTGTGGACCATACCTTGACAAGTTTGTCATTGTTTTCATTGATGACATACTTATTTACTCAAAGAATGACCAAGAACACGGTGAACATTTGAGAAAGGTGTTAGAAGTATTGAGGAAGGAAGAATTGTACGCTAAGTTTTCAAAGTGTGCATTTTGGTTGGAAGAAGTTCAATTCCTCGGTCACATAGTGAACAAAGAAGGTATTAAGGTGGATCCGGCAAAGATAGAAACTGTTGAAAAGTGGGAAACCCCGAAAACTCCGAAACACATACGCCAGTTTTTAGGACTAGCTGGTTACTACAGAAGGTTCATCCAAGACTTTTCCAGAATAGCAAAACCCTTGACTGCATTAACGCATAAAGGGAAGAAATTTGAATGGAATGATGAACAAGAGCAAGCGTTTCAGTTATTGAAGAAAAAGCTAACTACGGCACCTATATTGTCATTGCCTGAAGGGAATGATGATTTTGTGATTTATTGTGATGCATCAAAGCAAGGTCTCGGTTGTGTATTAATGCAACGAACGAAGGTGATTGCTTATGCGTCTAGACAATTGAAGATTCACGAACAAAATTATACGACGCATGATTTGGAATTAGGCGCGGTTGTTTTTGCATTAAAGACTTGGAGGCACTACTTATATGGGGTCAAAAGTATTATATATACCGACCACAAAAGTCTTCAACACATATTTAATCAGAAACAACTGAATATGAGGCAGCGTAGGTGGATTGAATTATTGAATGATTACGACTTTGAGATTCGTTACCACCCGGGGAAGGCAAATGTGGTAGCCGATGCCTTGAGCAGGAAGGATAGAGAACCCATTCGAGTAAAATCTATGAATATAATGATTCATAATAACATTACTACTCAAATAAAGGAGGCGCAACAAGGAGTTTTAAAAGAGGGAAATTTAAAGGTTGAAATACCCAAAGGATCGGAGAAGCATCTTAATATTCGGGAAGACGGAACCCGGTATAGGGCTGAAAGGATTTGGGTACCAAAAATTGGAGATATGAGAGAAATGGTACTTAGAGAAGCTCATAAAACCAGATACTCAATACATCCTGGAACGGGGAAGATGTACAAGGATCTCAAGAAACATTTTTGGTGGCCGGGTATGAAAGCCGATGTTGCTAAATACGTAGGAGAATGTTTGACGTGTTCTAAGGTCAAAGCTGAGCATCAGAAACCATCAGGTCTACTTCAACAACCCGAAATCCCGGAATGGAAATGGGAAAACATTACCATGGATTTCATCACTAAATTGCCAAGGACTGCAAGTGGTTTTGATACTATTTGGGTAATAGTTGATCGTCTCACCAAATCAGCACACTTCCTACCAATAAGAGAAGATGACAAGATGGAGAAGTTAGCACGACTGTATTTGAAGGAAGTCGTCTCCAGACATGGAATACCAATCTCTATTATCTCTGATAGGGATGGCAGATTTATTTCAAGATTCTGGCAGACATTACAGCAAGCATTAGGAACTCGTCTAGACATGAGTACTGCCTATCATCCACAAACTGATGGGCAGAGCGAAAGGACGATACAAACGCTTGAAGACATGCTACGAGCATGTGTTATTGATTTCGGAAACAGTTGGGATCGACATCTACCGTTAGCAGAATTTTCCTACAACAACAGCTACCATTCAAGCATTGAGATGGCGCCGTTTGAAGCACTTTATGGTAGAAAGTGCAGGTCTCCGATTTTTTGGAGTGAAGTGGGGGATAGACAGATTACGGGTTCGGAGATTATACAAGAAACTACCGAGAAGATCATCCAAATTCAACAACGGTTGAAAACCGCCCAAAGTCGACAAAAGAGCTACGCTGACATTAAAAGAAAAGATATAGAATTTGAAATTGGAGAGATGGTCATGCTTAAAGTTGCACCTTGGAAAGGCGTTGTTCGATTTGGTAAACGAGGGAAATTAAATCCAAGGTATATTGGACCATTCAAGATTATTGATCGTGTCGGACCAGTAGCTTACCGACTAGAGTTACCTCAACAACTCGCGGCTGTACATAACACTTTCCACGTCTCGAATTTAAAGAAATGTTTTGCTAAAGAAGATCTCACTATTCCGTTAGATGAAATCTAAATCAACGAAAAACTTCAATTCATCGAAGAACCCGTCGAAATAATGGATCGTGAGGTTAAAAGACTTAAGCAAAACAAGATACCAATTGTTAAGGTTCGATGGAATGCTCGTAGAGGACCCGAGTTCACCTGGGAGCGTGAAGATCAGATGAAGAAGAAATACCCGCATCTATTTCCAGAAGATTCGTCAACACCTTCAACAGCTTAAAATTTCGGGACGAAATTTATTTAACGGGTAGGTACTGTAGTGACCCGAACTTTTCCATGTTTATATATATTAATTGAGATTGATATTTACATGATTAAATGTTTCCAACATGTTAAGCAATCAAACTTGTTAAGACTTGATTAATTGAAATATGTTTCATATAGACAATTAACCACCCAAGTTGATCGGTGATTCACGAACGTTAAAACTTGTAAAAACTATATGATGACATATATATGGATATATATATATATAGTTAACATGATACTATGATAAGAAAACATATCATAAAGTATATTAACAATGAACTACATATGTAAAAACAAGACTACTAACTTAATGATTTTTAAACGAGACATATATGTAACGATTATCGTTGTAAAGACATTTAATGTATATATATCATATTAAGAGATATTCATACATGATAATATCATGATAATATAATAATTTAAAATCTCATTTGATATTATAAACATTGGGTTAACAACATTTAACAAGATCGTTAACCTAAAGGTTTCAAAACAACACTTACATGTAACGACTAACGATGACTTAACGACTCAGTTAAAATGTATATACATGTAGTGTTTTAATATGTATTTATACACTTTTTAAAGACTTCAATACACTTATCAAAATACTTCTACTTAACAAAAATGCTTACAATTACATCCTCGTTCAGTTTCATCAACAATTCTACTCGTATGCACCCGTATTCGTACTCGTACAATACACAACTTTTAGATGTATGTACTATTGGTATATACACTCCAATGATCAGCTCTTAGCAGCCCATGTGAGTCACCTAACACATGTGGGAACCATCATTTGGCAACTAGCATGAAATATCTCATAAAATTACAAAAATATGAGTAATCATTCATGACTTATTTACATGAAAACAAAATTACATATCCTTTATATCTAATCCATACACCAACGACCAAAAACACCTACAAACACTTTCATTCTTCAATTTTCTTCATCTAATTGATCTCTTTCAAGTTCTATCTTCAAGTTCTAAGTGTTCTTCATAAATTCCAAAAGTTCTAGTTTCATAAAATCAAGAATACTTTCAAGTTTGCTAGCTCACTTCCAATCTTGTAAGGTGATCATCCAACCTCAAGAAATCTTTGTTTCTTACAGTAGGTTATCATTCTAATACAAGGTAATAATCATATTCAAACTTTGGTTCAATTTCTATAACTATAACAATCTTATTTCAAGTGATGATCTTACTTGAACTTGTTTTCGTGTCATGATTCTGCTTCAAGAACTTCGAGCCATCCAAGGATCCATTGAAGCTAGATCCATTTTTATCTTTTCCAGTAGGTTTATCCAAGGAAATTAAGGTAGTAATGATGTTCATAACATCATTCGATTCATACATATAAAGCTATCTTATTCGAAGGTTTAAACTTGTAATCACTAGAACATAGTTTAGTTAATTCTAAACTTGTTCGCAAACAAAAGTTAATCCTTCTAACTTGACTTTTAAAATCAACTAAACACATGTTCTATATCTATATGATATGCTAACTTAATGATTTAAAACCTGGAAACACGAAAAACACCGTAAAACCGGATTTACGCCGTCGTAGTAACACCGCGGGCTGTTTTGGGTTAGTTAATTAAAAACTATGATAAACTTTGATTTAAAAGTTGTTATTCTGAGAAAATGATTTTTATTATGAACATGAAACTATATCCAAAAATTATGGTTAAACTCAAAGTGGAAGTATGTTTTCTAAAATGGTCATCTAGACGTCGTTCTTTCGACTGAAATGACTACCTTTACAAAAACGACTTGTAACTTATTTTTACGACTATAAACCTATACTTTTTCTGTTTATATTCATAAAATAGAGTTCAATATGAAACCATAGCAATTTGATTCACTCAAAACGGATTTAAAATGAAGAAGTTATGGGTAAAACAAGATTGGATAATTTTTCTCATTTTAGCTACGTGAAAATTGGTAACAAATCTATTCCAACCATAACTTAATCAACTTGTATTGTATATTATGTAATCTTGAGATACCATAGACACGTATACAATGTTTCGACCTATCATGTCGACACATCTATATATATTTCGGAACAACCATAGACACTCTATATGTGAATGTTGGAGTTAGCTATACAGGGTTGAGGTTGATTCCAAAATATATATAGTTTGAGTTGTGATCAATACTGAGATACGTATACACTGGGTCGTGGATTGATTCAAGATAATATTTATCGATTTATTTCTGTACATCTAACTGTGGACAACTAGTTATAGGTTACTAACGAGGACAGCTGACTTAATAAACTTAAAACATCAAAATATATTAAAAGTGTTGTAAATATATTTTGAACATACTTTAATATATATGTATATATTGTTATAGGTTCGTGAATCAACAGTGGCCAAGTCTTACTTCCCGACGAAGTAAAAATCTGTGAAAGTGAGTTATAGTCCCACTTTTAAAATCTAATATTTTTGGGATGAGAATACATGCAGGTTTTATAAATGATTTACAAAATAGACACAAGTACGTGAAACTACATTCTATGGTTGAATTATCGAAATCGAATATGCCCCTTTTTATTAAGTCTGGTAATCTAAGAATTAGGGAACAGACACCCTAATTGATGCGAATCCTAAAGATAGATCTATTGGGCCTAACAAACCCCATCCAAAGTACCGGATGCTTTAGTACTTCGAAATTTATATCATATCCGAAGGGTGTCCCGGAATGATGGGGATATTCTTATATATGCATCTTGTTATTGTCGGTTACCAGGTGTTCACCATATGAATGATTTTTATCTCTATGTATGGGATGTGTATTGAAATATGAAATCTTGTGGTCTATTGTTACGATTTGATATATATAGGTTAAACCTATAACTCACCAACATTTTTGTTGACGTTTAAAGCATGTTTATTCTCAGGTGAATATTAAGAGCTTCCGCTGTTGCATACTAAAATAAGGACAAGATTTGGAGTCCATGTTTGTATGATATTGTGTAAAAACTGCATTCAAGAAACTGATTTCGATGTAACATATTTGTATTGTAAACCATTATGTAATGGTCGTGTGTAAACAGGATATTTTAGATTATCATTATTTGATAATCTACGTAAAGCTTTTTAAACCTTTATTTATGAAATAAAGGTTATGGTTTGTTTTAAAAATGAATGCAGTCTTTGAAAAACGTCTCATATAGAGGTCAAAACCTCGCAACGAAATCAATTAATATGGAACGTTTTTAATCAATAAGAACGAGACATTTCACGTAATACAAAGGGACCTATAATTTAATAATATGTAGTACTTATGAAAAAATACTGTATGACTGGTGTGCCGGTACCTAACCTACTTTTTAAATATTTCCTGAAATTATTCTTACATATTTTTTTTGAACGGCAAAGTTTTATTAAAACGCTAGCGAGAAGCTAGGAAAAAATTACATTCTTACATATATTTAAAAGCCAATATAAAAGGTTTATTTTTGTTAATTGAACATGGCTCATATGTAAAATTAAAATTGAAGGGACGACCCTGAGTGCTCTAGTTGAGAAGAAAATTTATAAATTGAATTATAGCTTAGTGGTATTAAATGACGGAGGATAATGGAGCTAGGTTAGAGGGGGCTGTGGCCACCCCACAAGTTAAAGCTATGACATTCATATTAGTATGACTAACAAATAGATAACATTTATCTGTTTGGTCCCTCATAAATAAAAGAACTAACATTAATACATTAATATATTGATATATGTTATATTTTATTTAATCTATATCTCATAAATTCAATTTTACTTTAAACTATACTCATCAAATCTTATTTTTTAATTCAAAAAATAAAAAAGATACATAAGTACAATTTTATTTTGAGTGTTATATGACAATTCAATAGTGGATTTAATTATTGATAATGATAAACTTAAGTTCTGGTTATCATGTCTAAACTTTTATACACAGAAAAGATGATGAATATAAACTTGAAAGTTTCAAAAAATCGATATATAATACATTCAAGTCGTTTTGTTAATCAAAGGTTTGTAATACGCTAACACGGAATATATTTTATGTAAAAGTGTGTTGTTCATTTAGTTCATGTATTTGCTCAAAAGATGACTTTATATAAGTTTTTTATATGTACTAGAAGTACATTTAACTTCAAACAATTTTGGCCGCCTCAACTAGATGGTTCAAGCTCCGTACCTGGTGGTATTCGAGGAATTTTTCGACCAAAGAGATTTAGGGTTTGTAGACATATTGATGAATTTATAGGTGTTGAATATGTAAGTTGTTGTTCTAAAAAAGAATTTTATGATTTTGAAACGACCCGTCCATATTACTATAAACGCAGTACGTCCTCACTGGTCCCATAGCGAGGTATTTGACCTCTATATGATACGTTTTAGAAAAATATTGCATTCGTTTCATAAAAAAGCACATCATTATTATACATAATGCATGTTTTAAACAAGTGGGCGATTATTTAAGAAATAATCCCCAAAATACATCGATTTCCAAATACTACACACGTGACGTAACAGTCGAATATAATACATGACAAAGGTTTTATTGAATGCAACACTTTATTTAAATAAAAGTATGAGACTCCATGCACAGCTTGCTCAGATAATGCAAGAGCGGAAGACTTTCTTAAGGACCTGAGAATAAACATGCGTAAACAGTCAACACAAAGGTTGGTGAAATATATAGGTTTATCATCGATATAAATATAGACCACAAGATTTCATAGTTATAAATATATGTACACTCGCAAGTGTATAAAAGTATTCTATAAGTTGTTGAGCGTTTCGGTAACCATACTTAACCATTAATGTGGCATATTCCCTTTATTATGAAATCTCCCTACACTGTACCAAGTGTAGTAAAAACGAAGTACTATGCAACCGTTTACGATACTAGAGCGACTAGCCCGGTTGGGGTTGTCAAACCCGATAAATCTATCAATAGGATTCGCGCTTACATGTTCTTACAACATGTAAATATTAGTTACCAAGCTATTAGGGAAGATATGCAAGGTGGTACAACTCAACGTAGAATATATTTTAAGTACTTGTGTCCATGGCGTAAAACATAAAATGCATGTATTCTCATCCCAAAATATTTTTAGAGTTTAAAAATGGGACTAAATACTCACAGTAGTAAAAGTATATTAATAATAAGTTTTCAACTTATTAAAAATATGACTGTCGTCCTTGGATTCACGAACCTATAACAATAATAACGATTCAGATAATAATACGACATATGAATAAAATAAAGCAAGTTCATAGAATACTTATATAATAATTTTTAACATTTTATGTTAGTAGTCCATTGTTAGTAGTCCTTTGTTAATAGTCCAAAATAGTCCGAAAAAGTCCAACAGTACAATAATCGGTATATATATATATATATATATATATATATATATATATATATATATATATATATATATATATATATATATATATATATATATATATATATATATATATATATATATATATAATCTTAGAATTACCCCACGACGTATTGTATACTGATAATGCTAAAAACGAACATATATTTCATAGCATTATTCCTCAAGAAAGACAAGCTTTTAGTTGCAATTGTTCTATTTACAAGTGATATTCGTTTAAATAATAAAAGGTGAAGACAAAAGACAGATTCGACGAATTGAAGACGCAGACGACCAAAAAGCTCAAAAGTACAAAAGACAATCAAAGAGGTTCCAATTATTGATAAGAAACGTCTCGAAATTACAAGAGTACAAGATTCAAAACGCAAAGTACAAGATATTAAATTGTACGCAAGGACGTTCGAAAATCCGGAACCGGGACCAGAGTCAACTCTCAACGCTCGACGCAACGGACTAAAAATTACAAGTCAACTATGCACATAAATATAATATAATATTTAAATAATTCTTATAATTATTTAATATATTATATTTATATTTAAAACCGTCGGCAAGAAAGACTCCAAAAGGGACTGAGCTGTAATTTCAATCTCCGCGACTCGCGGAGTTTGAAGGCCAAAAGGGCCGCGAGTCGCGGAGCCCCAAGTTTTGAAACTCCCTATAAAGCCAACCGAATTCTGAGCATTTTAATCATCATATATCCATCCATCTCTCTATCTATATCGTAAAATATATATATATATATTTATAATTTATATTTTAATTTTAATTATAATTCTAATAATAAGGGTATGTTAGCGAATGTTGTAAGGGTGTAAGTCGAAATTCTGTCCGTGTAACGCTACGCTATTTTTAATCATTGTAAGTTATGTTCAACCTTTTTATATTAATGTCTCGTAGCTAAGTTATTATTATGCTTATTTAATCCGAAGTAATCATGATGTTGGGCTAATTACTAAAATTGGGTAATTGGGCTTTGTACCATAATTTGGGTTTAGATAAAAGAACGACACTTGTGGAAATTAGACTATGGGTTATTAATGGGTTTTATATTAACTAAACAATACCTTGTTAATTTAATATACAAACTTATAATTCGACGTATTTATATATTACCATATACACTCGATCGGACACGATGAGCGGGGTATTTATATGTACGAATAATCGTTCATTTAACCGGACACAGGAATGGATTAATAGCCACTAGAATAATTAAAACAGGGGTGAAATTATGTACAAGGACACTTGGTATAATTGATAACAAAATATTAAAACCTTGGGTTACACTCAGTCGACATCCTGGTGTAATTATTAAACAAAGTATTAAAATCTTGTTACAGTTTAAGTCCCCAATTAGTTGGAATATTTAACTTCGGGTATAAGGATAATTTGACGAGGACACTCGCACTTTATATTTATGACTGATGGACTGTTATGGACAAAAACTAGACGGACATATTAAATAATCCAGGACAAAGGACAATTAACCCATGGGCATAAAACTAAAATCAACACGTCAAACATCATGATTACGGAAGTTTAAATAAGCATAATTCTTTTATTTCATATTTAATTTCCTTTATTTTATATTTAATTGCACTTCTAATTATCACATTTTTATTATTATTGTAGTTAATTGCACTTTTAATTATCGTACTTTTTAATTATCGCAAGTTTATTTTATCGCATTTTTATTATTTGCAATTTCATTATCGTTATTTACTTTACGCTTTAATTTAAATCTTGTATTTATTTTTAATATTTTACATTTGGTTTTAACTGCGACTAAAGTTTTAAAATCGACAAACCGGTCATTAAACGGTAAAACCCCCCCTTTATAATAATAATATTACTTATATATATATTTGTATTTTTATAAAAGTAAACTAATATAGCGTTAAGCTTTGTTTAAAGATTTCCCTGTGGAACGAACCGGACTTACTAAAAACTACACTACTTTACGATTAGGTACACTGCCTATAAGTGTTGTAGCAAGGTTTAAGTATATCCATTCTATAAATAAATAAATATCTTGTGTAAAATTGTATCGTATTTAATAAGTATTTCCTTGTAAAATTTAATAGTATTTTATATACACCTCGCGAAACATCAAGTATTTTTGGCGCCGCTGCCGGGGAACTACTCTTAAAAGCCGGAAGCGCAACGCTAATAGAAAAAAAAAAAATTAGTTTACTTTTATTAAAATTCGTTTTTACAAAAATACGTTTTAAATATTCGAAAATATAAAAAGAAAAACAAAAATATGGGTATTTTTAAGATTTTGATAAATATTTAAGTTTTATAAAGTTTCTTTAGTTTGTAAAAATATAAGTTTTATTTAATTTATTTTATAAATATATTTTATAAATATAAAAAACCGGAAAAAAAATATAAATATATATAAATCTATTTTTTTTATTGTTATAAAGTATTTTATTTTTATCTTAGTTATTAAAGATAAGTTTTATTTAAATTATATAAATATTTTAATTAATATAAACAGAAAATATAAAAACAGAAAACAGAAAATAAAAAATAAAAAAAAAATAAAGAAAAACGCGTCGAATTTTAAACCTGTCAGTTGAATTTCTGAACCCCGCGAGTCGCGGGGTTTGGTGCCTTGAATACCGCAACTCGCGGAGGGGACCTGACACCAACAGGAAGCCCTAATCCTGCATTTATTACGGAGTATTATTAATTATTATTAATTAATTTGTAATTAGGGTTAAATATTTAATTAATTTAGTATTTAATTTAAGTTTTAATTAATTTGTATTATTTAGTATTAATTAGTTTAATTAATTTGTAAAATTAGTAGTTTTAATAAATAAATAATATAAAAATAATATTTTTATAAAATTGTACTTTTTACAACTTTTTGTATATTTTTTTATTTTGTCCCTTTTCAATCGTTTTAGCGTAATATTTGTATTTTTAGCTCATATTTAGTTTTAAACTTAGTTTTTGCCATAGTTATTTTTACTTCTAGATTTTTAGGCTTTGCCGTAGAATTCCTTAAGTGCTTTTTATTTAGACTAAGATTTAGGTGCTTTAGAATTTTGCGACGCCTTTTTAAGTTTTAGTTTCTTTTTAAGTTATTTCCATTTGGGATATAGTTTTTCCTGTAAGCTTTAATATTTTTAGACACCTTTTACTATGTACCAATTATCATTCCAATTAGTTATCTCAATTTGCGATTATAATTTTAAGTTAGTTGTAGTAATAAGGTTAGGTTAGTCAAGTATTTTTAAGTTTTATAAGTTTCTTTTATTTTTCCGTCACCTTTTATTTTTCAACCATTTTTATTTTTCGACCTTTTCCGACGAACTCTTTTTCTTTCTTATTTCTCCCTATTCTAGTTTTAGGACATAGATTTTTATTCTACTTCTTATCTAAATTTTCTTAAAATTACGAAAATTTATTTTAAGTGGTTAAATTGATAGACATCAAAATTTTCTGGTTCGTAGTAATAGTTGGATTTGTACGTGGACCGGGTTATTGGAGCCAAACAGTCCTCAATTATATTGAGACCAAACGAATCCTGCCCCTCTGCTGCATCTTTTGGCTATTCGAAACGTGGGCAAAATCAGAAAAGTCTATTGATTGGATAACTTATTATAATTTTTATTTTCTTTTAAAAACTAATAGGATATTCAGTGAATGCACCGAGCAAGACGTTCACCACCTTTTGTACGTTCACCACCTGTAACTAGATCAAGACATTTAGCAAATATTACTGCCGTTGATTTTTCTTTAGAATCGTCATCCAGTCGACCAAGTACTTCAGTTCAAATTTCCGATAATCCATTTTTTGAACCCGACCTCACAATTGAGAATCCGGAGAATATTCAGGAACGATTCGTAGATCCTGAACCACTAAACTTTCCTCCGGAACCACCAATCATTCAAACAGAGATTGTTGAGGAACGAACCATTAAATCAGAATCCTCTAGTGATTCCGATTCAACAAATTCAATTATGGAGAATCTGGAACCTTTAAGTATGGAAGACCGAATGAGAGCTAAACGCACTGGCCAAGGTCACGCAATTACTCATCCAGACATTAATGCGCCAGATTATGAAATCAAAGGACAAATTCTACACATGGTGACTAATCAATGCCAATTTAGTGGTGCGCCGAAGGAAGATCCAAATGAACATTTACGTACCTTTAATAGGATCTGCACACTATTTAAAATCCGAGAAGTGGAGGATGAACAGATATATCTCATGTTATTTCCTTGGACTTTAAAGGGAGAAGCCAAAGATTGGTTGGAATCGTTACCTGAAGGGGCGATTGATACATGGGACGTTTTAGTTGAAAAATTTCTTAAACAATTCTTTCCGGCATCTAAAGCCGTAAGACTTCAAGCAGAAATTGTTACGTTCACACAGAAACCGAATGAAACTCTATATGAGGCGTGGACAAGATATGGAAAGTTGTTAAGAGGATGTCCGCAACATGGTTTAGATACCTGTCAAATAGTACAAATATTCTACCAAGGATGCGACATCACTACAAGGAAAGACATAGATATAGCAGCTGGTGGTTCTATTATGAAGAAAACCGAAACTGATGCTTACAAAATTATTGATAAGACTGCTTCCCACTCACATGAGTGGCACCAAGAAAAAGATATCGTTAGATCATCTAAAGCAGCTAGAGCCGATTCTAGCCATGACTTAGATTCCATTTCCGCAAAGATAGATGCTGTGGAGAGACGAATGGAAAAGATGACTAAAGATATTCACTCAATACGAATTAGTTGTGAGCAGTGTGGAGGACCACATTTGACAAAAGATTGTCTCAGTATTGAATTAACAATGGAACAAAGAGAGAATATTTCATACATAAACCAAAGGCCTGGAAATAATTATCAGAATAATTATCAACCGCCAAGACCGATTTACAATCAAAACCAGAATTATAACCGAAATATTTCATACAACAACCAACAAGGTCCTAGCAATCAACAAGTATCCAATAATACTTACAATCAGCAAAGACCTAATTTTCAAAACAAACCACCACAACAAACCGATGATAAAAAGCCGAATTTAGAAGATATGATGACGAAGCTAGTTGAAACTCAAACGCAGTTTTTCACATCTCAAAAACAAACTAATGAACAAAATGCTCAAGCATTTAGAAATCAACAAGCTTCTATTCAAAATCTGGAACAAGAAGTAAGTAACCTAGCAAGGTTAATAGGTGAAAGAAAACCGGGAAGTCTACCTAGTGATACAAATGCTAACCCCCGGAATGAAACAGCTAAAGCTATTACCACAAGAAGTGGTACAACACTTAAACTACCGGAAATACCTGTAACTTCTGATGAAGCTATTCCTACTCCACAAGAACCACAACCTGATCAAGATAAGGAAAAAGAACCGGTAGTTGAAAAGGTTAATGAAGATAACACAGCTAAGGATAAACCTTATGTTAAACCATACCAACCACCACTTCCTTACCCGAGTAAAATGAAGAAAGAGAAACTTGAAGCCGAGCAATCCAAATTCTTGGATATGTTTAAACAGATAAATGTAAATCTTCCTTTCATTGATGTGATTTCATGAATGCCTAGATATGCTAAATTCTTGAAAGATCTAATCTCAAATAGAAAGAAAATAGAAGAACTCTCAGCTGTTACCATGAATGCTAATTGTTCAGCAGTGCTGTTGAATAAGATACCAGAAAAACTATCTGATCCAGGAAGTTTCACAATTCCATGTTTTCTGGGTAGTCTTAGTTCAATAGAAGCATTGGCAGACTTAGGTGCTAGTATAAATCTAATGCCATACTCACTATACGCTAAACTAGACCTTGGAGAATTGAAACCAACCAGAATAAGCATACAACTAGCCGATAGATCAATAAAATATCCTAGAGGGATAATGGAGAACATGCTAGTTAAAGTTGGTACTTTAGTATTTCCAGTAGATTTTGTTGTTTTGGACATGGAAGAAGATTCTCAAGTTCTTCTCATATTAGGAAGACCATTCTTAAACACGGCTAAAGCAATGATAGACGTGTTCGGTAAGAAACTGACCCTAAGTATAGAGGATGAGAGTGTTACCTTTTCAGTTGATAGAGCAATGCAACAACCACAATCTGCAGATGATACATGTTATTATATTCAAACTATAGATGCACATGCAGAATTATTAGAAGAATTTCCAGAATTACAAGGAACAGGAGAATGTTCTTTAGGAGAAGGTAATGAACCAATTGATGAAGCTGAAATGTTAGCTACACTTATAGCTAATGGATATGAACCAACAACAGAAGAAATTCAAATGCTAAAAGAAGAAGACAGATATCGATATAAATCATCTATAGAAGAACCACCGAAATTAGAGTTAAAGCCACTTCCAAACCATTTGGAATACGCTTATTTACATGGTGAATCTGAATTACCTGTAATAATATCGTCTTTTCTTACTGAAAATGAGAAATCACAACTCATTTCTGTGTTGAAATCTCATAAACCAGCCATTGCATGGAAGATTCATGATATTAAAGGAATAAGTCCTTCGTATTGCACACATAAAATCCTTATGGAAGAAGGTCATAAAACGTATGTGCAACGCCAACGAAGACTAAATCCTAATATGCAAGATGTAGTTAAGAAAGAGATTATTAAACTGCTAGATGCAGGTTTAATTTATCCAATTTCTGATAGTCCATGGGTAAGCCCAGTTCAATGCGTGCCTAAGAAGGGTGGCATGACTGTCATTACAAATGAGAAAAATGAGCTTATTCCTACTAGGACTGTAACAGGATGGCGTGTATGTATTGATTATAGAAAATTAAATGACGCCACCAGAAAAGATCACTTTCCCTTACCTTTCATAGATCAAATGTTGGAAAGATTAGCCGGAAATAGTTATTATTGTTTTCTAGATGGATTTTCCGGATATTTTCAAATTCCAATAGCACCCGAAGATCAAGAGAAAACCACATTCACGTGTCCTTATGGTACTTTTGCTTACAAACGCATGCCATTTGGACTTTGCAACGCCCCAGCAACCTTCCAAAGGTGCATGATGACGATTTTCCACGACATGATAGAAGAATGCATGGAAGTTTTCATGGATGACTTTTCAGTCTTCGGTGATACATTTGAATCATGTCTAGTTAATCTGGAACGAATGCTAATTAGATGCGAACAATCAAATCTAGTACTTAATTGGGAGAAATGCCATTTCATGGTTAAAGAATGCATCGTTCTTGGACATAAAATTTCAAAAGAAGGAATTGAAGTGGATAGAGCTAAAGTAGATGTAATTGCTAAACTTCTACATCCCACCAATGTTAGAGGAGTTAGGAGTTTTCTAGGGCATGCCGGTTTTTACCGACGTTTCATAAAAGATTTTTCTAAAATTGCCACTCCTATGAATAAACTCCTAGAAAAGGATGCTCCATTCATCTTTTCAGATGAGTGTATCAAATCTTTTAATATTCTTAAAGAAAAACTCACTAATGCACCGATCATGATAACACCAAATTGGAATCTACCATTTGAACTAATGTGCGATGCAAGTGATTTTGCAATGGGAGCCGTTTTAGGACAAAGGATTGAAAAACGATTTCAACCTATATATTATGCTAGTAAGACGTTACAAGGAGCACAAACGAACTATACAACTACTGAAAAAGAACTCCTTGCTATTATCTTTGCTTTTGACAAATTTCGATCATATCTCGTTCTAGCAAAAACGGTGGTCTATACCGACCATTCTGCTCTTAGATACCTATTTTCAAAACAAGATGCTAAACCAAGATTAATCCGTTGGATCTTACTCTTACAAGAGTTTGATATTGAAATCCGAGATAAAAGAGGAGCAGAAAATCTCGCCGCTGATCATCTTTCTCGTCTTGAAAATCCCGAATTAGAAGTTCTGAATGAATCGGCCATACAAGACAACTTTCCTGATGAATATCTATTGAAGATAGATTATAAAGAAATTCCATGGTTTGCAGACTATGCAAACTACTTAGTTTGTGGATTCCTTGAAAAAGGATTATCGTACCAAAAACGAAAGAAATTCTTCAGTGATATAAAACACTATTTCTGGGAAGATCCTCATCTGTTTAAAAGTTGTCCCGATGGAATAATACGCCGATGTGTATTTGGAGATGAAGCCAGTAAAATATTAAACCATTATCACACAGGACCAACATGAGGGCATTATGGGCCTCAACTAACAGCAAGAAAAGTTTATGAAGCTGGATTCTATTGGCCTACAATTTACAAAGACGCACACCTTCTTTGCAAATCCTGTGATGCATGTCAAAGAGCCGGAAAAATAAGTCAACGTGATGAAATGCCACAAAATGTCATCCAAGTATGTGAAGTATTTGACATTTGGGGTATTGACTTTATGGGTCCATTTCCAAAATCTCATAATAATCTATATATACTCGTAGCCATTGTGTAACATCCCGCCTTTTTCCAATTACTTTTCCGTTTAACTATTTAAGTTCCGTTATATGTTTATAACACATCTCGTTAATACGCGTTTGAATTATCTCGTTTAGGTAATTCCCGTACCCGTTTCCTAAGTTGAGGGACTAAAGTTGCCAAATGGAGAAAAAGATGACTAGGTCAACTAGTCAACTCTTTCCTCTCCATTCATTCTATCACCTCCCCAAAATAATACTTCACCTTTTCCTCTCAAACCCTCAAACCTTCAATCATCATCCAAATTCGTTCAAGAAGGATTCGATCAAAACAAATTGCATATTTGAACTCCTCGTGATCTCCTCTTCGTTTCCATACCGATTTCATCAATTTTGGGTAACTTTCTAAAATCACTAATTCTTGTGTTCTTGAGATTTTTAAGTTATAAGGTTGTTAATTAGTGTCTATGGCTCGAGTCTAGTTTGTTTATGTGATTTGTATGCTCGTTTTTGATATTTTGATGTAACTAGTTCATATTGAAGGATGACATGCTTAATCTTGAAATTTGAGTGTTCATATGTCGTTTGATGCTAAGAGTTCATGTTTTAATTGTGTTTCTAGTGTTACTAGCTTCATTATGATGTATAGTTTGATTAATGAAACCTCCTAAACTTGATTATGAAATTTGGTGAATTTAGGTTAAGGTTTCATGAACTTAAAATGGACTTTTGATGACTTGAATGACATGTAATGTTAATTGTAAGTGTTAGGTTGTGTTGTATGCTTAATTACCTTCGAAACGGCATATCGTTCATGTAATTTGGATGCCGAATCATTAAATTACATTTATGACTTGTATGCATTGAATGAGGGACATTAATTGCAGTATTCGGTTGTTGTAAGTGAAGGTTTGATTGATGATATGTGCTTGGTTGTATTCCTTGTCAAATTACCTTTCCGATGAGATAAGGTACATATTTTGGTTGTTTGCGGATTGTAAATTGTGTTAGTTCGTGTTTTGGTTCGTGCACTTAGAGTTTCAGCAGACAGGACCTGAAAACGAATTGGGACGCCGTCCAAAATATTGGGACGCCGTCCCACCCTCAAATCCTGGACGCCGTCTTGACGTTTGGGACGCCGTCCCACCCTTTGTTTCGAGACGCCGTCTAGCCATCTGGGACGCCGTCCCATTTGGCTAAAACTGGCTGTTCGTTTTGGTCATTGGACATGAAAATGTTTGCTATGCTACGGACCTCCGATTAACATGAAACTTGGCCAACATGCTAATATATGATTATATAACTTAGAAAAATTGTCGAATACCCAACCCGACTCCGTTGACTTTTCCGTTGACTTTGACCCGACCAAGTTGACTTTTAATCAAACTTAACCAAATAATTGTGCAATCGTTCTAACAGGTTTTTATACTTGTACCTTGCATGAAACATGACAACTTGATTCACATGCTACATTATTGAGTCGTAACGAGCCATAGGACTAATTGAACATCTTTGACCTATTGTGTTTACCGTTATTGATACAACCTATTATTTAGGTCAAGACTAGCATTGTTCTTTGCACACGTTTACTTGTTGAAGTACTTTACTACTCGTGCACTCAAGGTGAGATCATAGTCCCACTTTTACTCTTTTTGAACTTACATTTGGGATGAGAAAACATAAACATTTCTTTACTAAGTGAACACAAGTACAGGAAAACAAACATTCTACATACGAGTTTAGAACAAAATCCTCAATTCGATTATCATTAGTTACACTTGCCGGGTGTAAGCGAGAACTTATGTTGTATGGATCCATATGGGTTTGACAAACCCTCATTCAAACGGTTCGCTACCGTTTACGAATGAAATATATTTTCGAGAAACAGTGCATGTTCTAGCACTAAGTGATGGGGTTCAATGGAAGGAAATGTTAAGTATTGATAATTGGGTGCTCGTGAAACAAACTTTTGGAATGTATTACTATTATTTCATTGATGCAAATCTTGTGGTTCACTTGTACTTACTTACTTAAACCTATGATTTCACCAACGTTTTCGTTGACAGATTTCTATGTTTTTCTCAGGTCCTTGAACGATACATGATACATGCTTCCGCTCATTGTTTGATACTTGCATTGGATGTCGAGTATATGTGCATACATGGAGCGTCTTTTGACTTTATTTAAAACTGTGTCGCATAGGATTTCGTTTGTACTTAACTTTGTGACGAAACTTTTGGATGAACAATTCTTGTAAACTGGGGAACAATCTTTACTTTTGAAATAAATGCGACATATCTTTTGGTCAAACGTTGTTTTAAAGACTTATGACCACGTAACGGGACCTAAGTAGACGGCGCCGTCAATGACGATTTGGTCGGGTCGCTACAGATGGTATCAGAGCGTTGGTTGTAGGGATTTAGAGTTCATTAGTGTCAACCCCGAGTCATAGGGTACATTGGTGAGTCTAGACTACAACCGGCATATAGACTTGAAGTAGGAATTACTTGACTACTTGTGCATTTATACTCGAACGCTTCTACTCATATCTACTCTTAGTTCATCTTAATCTCACGTTGTTTAATTTGATTGACACGCCACCTTGACTTTATAGAATAATGTCGAATGCACATATGAATCAGGGTAATATAATTTCCGGGATTATATTACGGTGACTCATATGAACGTTCCGACATTATGACATAAAGAATTTAAGGCGAGTCGAGGAAAAACTTCTCTTTATCTTTATTCTATATCACGGTTAGTATTATTGAGAATACTAATCAATGATATTCTTGTGTCTTGAAGGAACAATGGCTCCTCGTCGTGTACGCCGCAATGAAACTCCCGAACAAGCTCTCGAACGGATGATAGCTACTGCCGTAGATGCGGCCATGGCCGGTCACTCATCCAACAACAATAATAATAACAACCACAACAACAACAACAACAACAACAACAATGGGGCCGGAAACTCAAACGAGGGATGCTCCTATAAAGCTTTCATGGGGTGCAAACCTCACACTTTTGATGGAACCGGGGGACCGGTCGTGCTCACCCGATGGTTTGAGCAAACGGAAGCCGTCTTTAGCATAAGCGGTTGTCGGGACCAAGACAAGGTCAAATACTCCACTCACACTTTCTCCGGAATTGCTCTAACATGGTGGAACACCTATGTTCAATCGGTGGGTACCGATGAAGCTCATGCCCTCTCTTGGGCCGATCTAAAGGAAAAGATGATTGTTGAATATTTTCCGCGCGAAGAAACCCGAAAGCTTGAAGAAGAATTAAGAGCTTTGAAAGCGGTCGGAAACGATCTTAAAGCTTATAATCAACGTTTCGCTGAACTATCCTTGATGTGTCCTAATCTTGTTAACCCCGAATCTCAAAGGATTGAGCTCTACATGCTCGGTCTTCCAAAAAGCATCAAACAAGGGGTGATGTCATCCAAACCCACTACTCATCAAGCCGCTATGAACATGGCTCGCCAACTAATTGAAACGGTTGACGAAATCGTAATTCCGGCACCTAAGGCCGAGGATAAATCGGGCGGCAACAAAAGAAAGTGGGAACCCTCCCAATCAAGCAACAACAACTTTGCTAAGAAGCCTTACACCTCCGACGGCAAGAAAGGTTATGCCGGGAACCTACCTCTTTGCAACAAATGCAACAAACATCACTTTGGCGAATGTAGTAAGATAATTTGCCACCGGTGCCAAGGAGTTGGTCATAAGGCCAACGATTGTAAAAGTGCCACTCCCGTCGCTCGAAAGTGGCCCAATGCACCAAAGACGGGCACTTGTTACGAATGTGGCCAAACGGGTCATTATAGAAATGCATGCCCGAAAAGGAAAGATAACACCAACACGCGCGGCCGAGCTTTCAACATCAACACCGAGGAAGCCCGGGATGACACTGAACTAGTCACGGGTACGTTTCTTCTCAACAATTCTTATGTCTCTTGCTTATTCGATTCGGGTGCCGATAAATGCTTTGTATCCAAGACTTTGACTCATTCTTTTAGCACTCCACCTCTTCCATTAGATACCACTTATACCATTGAAGTGGCTAACGGGAAACTATTAAGTGCCAACACATATTACCGGGGGTGTACGTTAAACATTTTGGGTAAGGAATTTGAAATTGACTTGATACCCATGGAACTAGGAAGCTTTGATGTAATAATCGGTATGAATTGGTTAGTCAAAACGAAATCTCACATTCTTTGTGATCTTAACGCAATCCGAATTCCTATCGAGAATGGTGAACCTTTGATCGTCTATGGCGATAAGAGTTGCACCGGACTCAACCTCGTTTCGTGTGTTAAAGTTAGAAAACTACTCCGTAAGGGTTGTTTTGCGATCCTTGCTCACGTTAAGAAAGTCGAGTCCGATGAGAAGCACATCGATGATGTGCCAATTGTTAGTGACTATTCCGATGTATTTCCCGACGAATTGCCGGGTCTTCCGCCTCATCGACCGGTTGAATTCCAAATCGATCTTATTCCGGGAGCCGCACCCGTAGCACGTGCACCATATAGACTCGCTCCATCCGAAATGCAAGAATTGCAAAGTCAAATTCAAGAACTACTTGATCGTGGTTTTATCCAACCTAGCCATTCACCCTGGGGCGCTCCGATTTTGTTTGTTAAAAAGAAAGACGGATCCCTACGAATGTGCATTGATTATCGTGAACTAAATAAATTGACGGTTAAGAACCGATATCCTCTTCCTCGCATCGATGACCTCTTTGATCAACTACAAGGGTCTTGTGTATATTCAAAAATCGATCTCCGCTCGGGTTATCATCAATTAAGGGTTAAGGGGGAAGATGTCTCCAAAACCGCTTTCCGGACTCGCTATGGTAGTTATGAATTCCTCGTCATGCCATTTGGTCTCACTAACGCACCGGCGGTGTTCATGGATCTTATGAACCGCGTGTGCAAACCGTATCTCGATAAATTCGTTATTGTGTTCATCGATGATATATTGATCTATTCTAAAAATGAAGAAGAGCACGAACAACATCTCCGACTTGTGCTTGAACTTTTAAGACAAGAACAACTCTATGCCAAATTCTCCAAGTGTGAATTTTGGTTAAAGGAAGTTCAATTTCTTGGTCATGTTGTAAGTGACCAAGGTATTAAAGTCGATCCAACGAAAATCGAAGCCATTAGCAAATGGGAGACTCCTACGACTCCTACTCACATTCGTCAATTTTTGGGTCTCGCCGGGTACTATCGTAGATTCATCGAAAATTTCTCTTTGGTTGCACGTCCTCTAACCGCATTAACTCACAAAGGAAAGAAATTCATTTGGGCGACCGAGCAAGAATCCGCGTTTCAAATCTTGAAAACGAAGCTAACCACCGCTCCTATCTTGTCACTTCCCGAAGGCAATGATGACTTTGTTGTATATTGCGATGCCTCGAAACATGGTTTTGGGTGTGTATTGATGCAACGAACGAAAGTCATTGCTTATGCTTCTCGACAACTCAAAATTCATGAACGAAACTATACGACACATGATCTCGAACTCGGAGCCGTTGTCTTTGCACTTAAAATGTGGAGACACTATCTTTACGGGACCAAGAGTACTATCTTTACCGACCACAAAAGCCTCCAACACATTTTCGATCAAAAGCAACTAAACATGAGACAACGAAGGTGGATTGAAACCTTAAACGATTACGATTGCGAGCTTCGTTACCATCCCGGGAAGGCAAATGTAGTAGCCGATGCCTTAAGTCGAAAAGAAAGAGCGGTGCCTCTTCGTGTCCGAGCCTTAAACATCACCATTCACACCAACCTTAATAGCCAAATTCGGGTAGCCCAAGATGAGGCTCTCAAGGATGAAAACCTTTCACACGAGCTCTTGAACATTCTCGTCTCTCGATTCGAAATTAGGGAGACCGGACTCCGATATTACGCCGGAAGGATTTGGGTGCCTAGTTATGGGGACCTACGAAGCCTTATTTTAGATGAAGCCCATAAGTCACGATACTCGATTCACCCCGGTGCCAATAAGATGTACCACGACCTTAAACAGCTATATTGGTGGCCGAACATCAAAAGGGACGTAGCTACTTATGTTTCCAAGTGTTTGACATGTTCCAAAGTCAAAGCCGAACACCAAAGACCGTCCGGACTACTTCGACAACCCGAGATCCCACAATGGAAGTGGGAAAGGATAACGATGGATTTTATCACCAAGCTACCAAAAACAACGGGCGGTTATGATACCATTTGGGTTATTGTTGACCGTCTCACCAAATCCGCACACTTCCTTGCCATGAAAGAAACGGACAAAATGGAGAAACTTGCACAACTTTACATTAAGGAGATCGTAGCCCGACACGGTGTACCTTTATCGATTATCTCCGACCGAGATGGCCGTTTCGTTTCTAGATTTTGGCGTACATTGCAAGAAGCGTTGGGAACGCGTTTAGACATGAGCACCGCATATCATCCTCAAACCGATGGACAAAGCGAACGTACAATTCAAACCTTAGAGGACATGTTACGAGCTTGCGTGGTTGATTTCGGAAAAGCTTGGGACAAGCACTTACCTCTCGCCGAGTTCTCTTACAACAATAGTTATCACGCGAGTATTAAAGCCGCACCTTTTGAAGCGCTATATGGCCGCAAATGTCGTTCACCTCTTTGTTGGGCCGAGGTAGGCGACGTGCAAATCACCGGACCCGAACTCATTCACGAAACCACCGAGAAAATCATTCAAATCCGAAATAGGCTTAGGACGGCCCGAAGTCGTCAAAAGAGCTATACCGACAAACGACGCAACGATCTTGAATTTCAAGTCGGTGACCGAGTAATGTTAAAAGTCGCGCCTTGGAAAGGTGTAATCCGTTTTGGGAAACGCGGGAAGCTAAATCCGCGGTATATTGGTCCTTTCGAAATCTTGGAGCGTATTGGAACCGTTGCTTATCGTTTAGATCTTCCGCCTCAATTGAACTCCGTTCATCCTACCTTCCATGTATCTAACTTGAAAAAGTGTCTTGCCGAACCCGATATCGTCATCCCTCTCGAAGAACTTACTATTGATGACAAACTTCATTTTGTGGAGGAACCGGTTGAAATTGTGGACACCTCCGTCAAGACATTGAAACAAAGCCGAATTCCGATTGTCAAGGTTCGTTGGAATGCCAAAAGAGGACCCGAGTTTACTTGGGAAAGACAAGATCAAATGCAAAGGAAGTATCCTCATCTATTCGTGAATTCGGAAACGCAAGATCTCGAGGAAGAAACAACGACTACTACGCCTACTTAAATTTCGGGACGAAATTTCTTTTAAGGTGTAGGTAATGTAACATCCCGCCTTTTTCCAATTACTTTTCCGTTTAACTATTTAAGTTCCGTTATATGTTTATAACACATCTCGTTAATACGCGTTTGAATTATCTCGTTTAGGTAATTCCCGTACCCGTTTCCTAAGTTGAGGGACTAAAGTTGCCAAATGGAGAAAAAGATGACTAGGTCAACTAGTCAACTCTTTCCTCTCCATTCATTCTATCACCTCCCCAAAATAATACTTCACCTTTTCCTCTCAAACCCTCAAACCTTCAATCATCATCCAAATTCGTTCAAGAAGGATTCGATCAAAACAAATTGCATATTTGAACTCCTCGTGATCTCCTCTTCGTTTCCATACCGATTTCATCAATTTTGGGTAACTTTCTAAAATCACTAATTCTTGTGTTCTTGAGATTTTTAAGTTATAAGGTTGTTAATTAGTGTCTATGGCTCGAGTCTAGTTTGTTTATGTGATTTGTATGCTCGTTTTTGATATTTTGATGTAACTAGTTCATATTGAAGGATGACATGCTTAATCTTGAAATTTGAGTGTTCATATGTCGTTTGATGCTAAGAGTTCATGTTTTAATTGTGTTTCTAGTGTTACTAGCTTCATTATGATGTATAGTTTGATTAATGAAACCTCCTAAACTTGATTATGAAATTTGGTGAATTTAGGTTAAGGTTTCATGAACTTAAAATGGACTTTTGATGACTTGAATGACATGTAATGTTAATTGTAAGTGTTAGGTTGTGTTGTATGCTTAATTACCTTCGAAACGGCATATCGTTCATGTAATTTGGATGCCGAATCATTAAATTACATTTATGACTTGTATGCATTGAATGAGGGACATTAATTGCAGTATTCGGTTGTTGTAAGTGAAGGTTTGATTGATGATATGTGCTTGGTTGTATTCCTTGTCAAATTACCTTTCCGATGAGATAAGGTACATATTTTGGTTGTTTGCGGATTGTAAATTGTGTTAGTTCGTGTTTTGGTTCGTGCACTTAGAGTTTCAGCAGACAGGACCTGAAAACGAATTGGGACGCCGTCCAAAATATTGGGACGCCGTCCCACCCTCAAATCCTGGACGCCGTCTTGACGTTTGGGACGCCGTCCCACCCTTTGTTTCGAGACGCCGTCTAGCCATCTGGGACGCCGTCCCATTTGGCTAAAACTGGCTGTTCGTTTTGGTCATTGGACATGAAAATGTTTGCTATGCTACGGACCTCCGATTAACATGAAACTTGGCCAACATGCTAATATATGATTATATAACTTAGAAAAATTGTCGAATACCCAACCCGACTCCGTTGACTTTTCCGTTGACTTTGACCCGACCAAGTTGACTTTTAATCAAACTTAACCAAATAATTGTGCAATCGTTCTAACAGGTTTTTATACTTGTACCTTGCATGAAACATGACAACTTGATTCACATGCTACATTATTGAGTCGTAACGAGCCATAGGACTAATTGAACATCTTTGACCTATTGTGTTTACCGTTATTGATACAACCTATTATTTAGGTCAAGACTAGCATTGTTCTTTGCACACGTTTACTTGTTGAAGTACTTTACTACTCGTGCACTCAAGGTGAGATCATAGTCCCACTTTTACTCTTTTTGAACTTACATTTGGGATGAGAAAACATAAACATTTCTTTACTAAGTGAACACAAGTACAGGAAAACAAACATTCTACATACGAGTTTAGAACAAAATCCTCAATTCGATTATCATTAGTTACACTTGCCGGGTGTAAGCGAGAACTTATGTTGTATGGATCCATATGGGTTTGACAAACCCTCATTCAAACGGTTCGCTACCGTTTACGAATGAAATATATTTTCGAGAAACAGTGCATGTTCTAGCACTAAGTGATGGGGTTCAATGGAAGGAAATGTTAAGTATTGATAATTGGGTGCTCGTGAAACAAACTTTTGGAATGTATTACTATTATTTCATTGATGCAAATCTTGTGGTTCACTTGTACTTACTTACTTAAACCTATGATTTCACCAACGTTTTCGTTGACAGATTTCTATGTTTTTCTCAGGTCCTTGAACGATACATGATACATGCTTCCGCTCATTGTTTGATACTTGCATTGGATGTCGAGTATATGTGCATACATGGAGCGTCTTTTGACTTTATTTAAAACTGTGTCGCATAGGATTTCGTTTGTACTTAACTTTGTGACGAAACTTTTGGATGAACAATTCTTGTAAACTGGGGAACAATCTTTACTTTTGAAATAAATGCGACATATCTTTTGGTCAAACGTTGTTTTAAAGACTTATGACCACGTAACGGGACCTAAGTAGACGGCGCCGTCAATGACGATTTGGTCGGGTCGCTACACATTGATTATGTATCTAAATGGGCAGAAGCACAAGCTCTCCCAACTAACGATGCACGAGTTGTAGTCAACTTTTTAAAACGTCTTTTTGCAAGGTTTGGAACACCGAAAGCTTTAATAAGTGATCGGGGTACTCATTTCTGTAATAATCAACTTGAGAAAGTTCTTAAAAGATATGGAGTAACTCATAAAATCTCCACCGCATATCATCCACAAACAAGTGGACAAGTTGAAAATACCAACCGAGCTTTAAAACGTATTCTAGAGAAAACCGTAGGATCAAATCCGAAGGAATGGTCCATTAAATTGGAGGATGCACTCTGGGCTTTTAGAACAGCCTACAAAACTCCAATTGGAACTACACCTTTTAGACTTGTTTATGGAAAAGCATGTCATCTTCCAGTAGAAATTGAACACAAATCATTTTGGGCTTTGAAGACATGTAATCTTGATTTACATGAAGCTGGACGTCTACGATTAAGTCAACTAAACGAATTAGAAGAATTAAGACATGAAGCATACGAAAATTCGTTAATCTATAAGGAAAGAACGAAGAAATGGCATGATAAAAGAATCAGAAGTTCAAAAGAATTTAAAGAAGGAGACAGAGTTCTTCTTTTCAATTCACGATTCAAGCTATTTCCTGGAAAATTGAAATCAAGATGGTCTGGACCATTCATAGTCAAAAGAGTTTTTCCATACGGAACGATAGAATTAATAAATTCAAATGGGATTGAATTTAAAGTTAATGGTCACAGAGTTAAACATTACATACATGGTCCGATGGAAGTTGACAACGAAGTTAATCACAATTTCGACACCACAGCTAACTAAGTGTGGGGAGAATCAAGTCTTTAAAGGATAATATGTATTTCTGTTAGAGTTAGATTGTCTATTTTCGTGTAGTTCTCGAAAATGGAACCCGAATGGTCTTTCCCTAGCAGACCCTAAAGAACTAGTCTTCTCCCCCCATTCTGAATTTTTATTTTTTTAGGTTTTTACAAAATGAAGACTGCCTGTGAACTAAACCATGGTCTAATGCTACACGCTTTAATCACTAAACGTAATAATGACATACTACCGAGTGAACTAGTATCAGTAATCAGAGAAAGAATGGACGGAGTTAGAAAAGAATCCAGATGCGAAGATAATAAGTTACAATTTGGTAAAGGAAAATCAAAATCCGCAGCGAAAAGAAGAGCACGACACCTAGAAAGATGTCACAAATGCGGAAAATGGTCACATGGAGGTAAATGTTCAAATAATCAAACCTATTCAAACACCGAATTTGTTACTTTATGCAGAGACGGACCATTCATATGTTTAGAAGAAAAGACACTGAATGCTCGAGGTTACGCCTATGTAGCTATGGAAAACCAATTAAACCGACTATCTTATGAATGGGATAGATCATATAACTAAGAAATCTATTTCACAGGTAAGTCTGTACAGTTTTTATTTTTTTTTATTTTATTTTTAACCTTTTGATAATAAACGCTAATTTGTTCGCTAAAAAGTATTAAATTGGTATTGAATAAAATTAGGTTTGGCGACCGAAATTATTGATATCATTCAAAAATTTATTACATCACTGCGAAATTTAACGTTTATTCTTAAGGTATAAATATCTTTAATCAATCAACCCAAAATATTTCAAAAATTCGTCATAAGTTAAATTAGGTTTTGGAACCAAAATTACTTTACCGAAAAGAGGGGCGCATATTTTTGATAATATTTGATTGATTAAAGTGGGATAAAAAGCCAAAAAGATTTTTAATTTTGTTTTTACCATGTTTTTAAAATTAATATTTGAACCCTTTATAAATATTGTAAACTTTGTAAAATCAATATTTTTAAAATTGTAAATATTTGAAAAATTAAAATAAGTTTAGTGTGAATATTTTATATGAATTTTTAATTTTTAAAATATGAATTTTTAATTTTATGCATTTTAAATTGTAAGTTTGGTGTGAATTTTTAATATGAATTTTTAATTTTTAAAATATGAATTTTTAATTTTATGCATTTTAAATTGTAAGTTTGGTGTGAATTTTTAATATGAATTTTTAATTTTTAAAAATATGAATTTTTAATTTTATGCATTTTAAATTGTAAGTTTGGTGTGAATTTTTAATATTAATTTTGAATTTTATAATTAAATTGTGTGAATTTAAAAACAAAAAAATTTACTTTATCTCATTAAGTTAAAAATATGATTTTTAAAATTCGTCATAAGTTGAAGACTAGGTCTTTGAACCGAAATTGCTTTACCCAAGGGAGGGACGAGAACTTTTATTATCATTATTTTTAATCTTATTGAATTAAAGTATGCCAAAAACATTAAAAAACCAAAAATCTTAGCTTTTAAAACAATCGCTACAAAAAGACAAATTTTAAAATTTTGTCGAGGGACAGACTAGGACATCGATCCGAAACGACCTCGTCCTCAATAATAAGGGAAACAAAATTTTAAAAATTATTTACTTAATTGTTTTATAAGTTAAAGATTATAAAAAAAAAAAAAAATACCAAACTCCGCGACTCGCGGAGTCTGAAGGCTTAAATGCCGCGAGTCGCGGGAGGACCGAAAATCAGAAAAAAATAAAGAGCTGGAACAGATCAGTCCCAACCCACAAAACACACAAATACTGCGAACATAAACACGCAAAAACCCGAAAAATACACCCCAAAATCACAATTTTTAACCGTTAATCACCAAATTTTTTACTAAAATCATGTTGAGAAGGATGCTATCTAGGAATTACTCAAGAAAAACGGTAAATTTCTACACCTAAACACCATTTAATCCGAAATTTGGTGTTCTTGAGCAATTTTTTCCCCAATTTGATTTTAATGCTTTTTAGTGTAATTATGATTAAATTGTTTATGTATTATGCTTGTATAACCTAGATTGATGCTGTTTAACATGATTAGAAGCCTTAAACTTCAAATTTTGAGTAATCTAGGGTTTGTGTTCTTGAGCAAATTTGGGGCTTTTTGATATAAACAGGTTATGGCCGATTTTTGTCATGAATTGTTGCTAAATTAAGTAGTGTAACATGTCTAGGTAGTTAAATGATACAAACTTTGAGCCTAAACATGATTTTGAGAATTAAAGTGGACTTTTTCAAGTCTAAAATTCATGAACTTGATTTTTGAGAGATAATGCCATTTGAAACTTGTTTAATTGCTAGTAATGATTATTTTGACATGTTGTTTGAGTTGAATGCTTATGAACTTGGCAAACATTTTCGTATATGCTATTTTGAAAAAGTGTAGATTTGATGAAAATATAAAAATGAGCTTAAGTTTGATATAAATTGATCATGTCATTGTAATTATTTTGATTGATGATTTTGCTGACACTAATGCATATTTGGATGTACAAAAATTGTGTTTGATGTGTTTTGCAGACTGAAAGGGGTGAATCTTCATCCCAAGCTCGCAATGCTCCTGCTGAGAATGCGGAACAACAGGAGGTGGATAACTACTACAAGCAGGATATACCTCATCCAGTCATGACCTTTTCTGATATGCACTTGGAAGAGTTGCACCCGAACCTGAGATTTGACAGACTTTGGATAGATTATCCAAAATATCAAAGGGGTTTGCATACTCTTCATTCTAAGGTTGTTGAGGTACCGAGGGTCATAGAATGGGGACCCTTAGAAGCTGTAGAATTGGCCGGGCCAATTAGAGAATTACTTGTACAGAGGTATGGTAATTCTACTTTTAATGACTGGGTACGTTTATTCACCATGCGTAGACCTGTATATAAAGTATGGTGTGAAGAATTGTTGTGTAGTATAGAGTTGAATGATCGGGTAGCTAGTTTAACCGATCGTTCTTTTATTAGATTTTTGTTAGGCGGTTCGATGCGCCACATGTCTTTACTAGACATGGCTCAGGCTTTACGTATATATACGCCTGAGGAGTTAGCATCTGCCGATTGTAGAGGGTTGATACTAAATGGTAGAAAGATAAATGAAAATTTTGATACACACGGTGTGTGGAGTCAAATGACAAGCCATCACCGTTTCAAAGGGGGAAATTACTCTTATTTGGATATAGATAGAGCTGAATTAAGAGTAATTCATAGGTTTTTAGCTAATTCGATTACACAAAGGGGTAAGAACAAGGAAAAAGTAAATGAACAGGATTTGTTTTACCATATGTGTATTCGAGACCCACAAAGCGCTGTAAGTATACCGTATTGTGTGGGTTATTATTTATCAGCTATGGTTCGGGGGATGAGACCGCATAGCATAATAGGAGATGGTATTTTTATTACTTTGATTGGTGAATATCTCGGTGTGAATATAAGTCGGGGGGGATTATTAGTAGAAGAACCAGAACCCCGTGACACTATAGGTTTAAATGTATACCATGGTGCGAAAGTTTTGAAGAGGCGAAATAACGCCGCAGTACAATACCATGGTAGACATCCACAGGTTGAGAGAAACCAACAGCAAGGTAATGTAGGAGGGGGGAATGAGATGCAAGAAATGCAAAGGTTTATAGCTTCTCAGGAGTACGAAAATGCTAGACAGAGAGCATTTGAAGATTGGCAAGTTCATCAGAACCAAATCATAGCTCATTTCCAACATATAGGTAGAAACTATATTCCTACACCGAAACCCATCTTCCCTCCCTGTTCTATAGAGATGCAGCCACCATATCCTACGTATAACCCTGCCGAAGCATTTTATAGCACCTATGGTTATGCCTGGAACCCCTATTGGTATCAATATCATCCCTAGTCTACTTATTATTTTATTTTTATTTTTTATTTTGTAATTTGTAATGATTGATACGTTTAATACTTTTGTTAATATTGTAATAGTTTTTATAATTGTCTAACTTTTATTCTTAGATTTTAATAATTTTTGAATGTGAGGTAATATACCAAACTTCAAAAATATGTATATATGTTTGCAGTTTATCTTATGTACACAACAGGGTAAAACAACGCATTTTCAAAGACTGGCATTAAGTTCAGCAAAAGCAACTAATTTTGACGACAAGATGCAAAATATATGTGAAATAACAACAAGACGGAATGAACAAATGATGTGCACCATTTATCATTCAGCAAACAAACGCCAATATATTTGGAAACTTTGGTAAAAATTTAATCATTTTCACAAAAATCACCCTCAATAATTTAAATTGTTACTGATTTCTTGCAAATGAGGGCATTGCAAGATCTTAAGTGTGGGAAGGGGTTAAATTCTTTCTGATTTTAAAATTTTTATCTTAAACACTTGGTTACCATTAAAAATACTAGTAAAGCAGTAGTTGTATTAGAATCTAGTGCTCTCTGATAATAAAGAACAGCCCTAGTCTTATATACTGACTACCAAATTCTAGTAAAATTTTTAAAATTTTTTTTCAATTAAATGAACTCAAAATCATGTTTATACATATTTATGAACGATAAAACTAGGTTTTAACACCGAAATTATTGTTACCTCGGAAAGGACATAAATTGAGAAACAAACCAAAATGTTAAAATTCATTTAAAATGGAATAGAGGATGATAAAAAGGAAAATAAAAGCCAAGTGTGGGAAAATTTACCAAGTTATCTTAAACATATGTCACATATATCTGTAACAAATAACTGAAAATACTTTTGCTTTGCACTAAACTAAACTATTTTACCCGATGAAAGAAAAGAAAGATGGATCTACACGATGAATCAATTTCATCATTAAAAGGAAGTAAAGTCTTCCGAAAAAAGAAACGCGCTTCTTGATTTAGGTCATGAAGTTGTCCTCCAGACCAGCTGTAGGTTGACAAAAAATCTAGAAAAGTCATCACTAAAATCAGCAGGAAATCCACGGACCTCAGCATTAAACAGGGTCGCCAAGTGGTCAGATTTATCCTAACCATGAGAAGGATTTATCTCGTAAAATGGGGGGCACCATGCAAATTAGCTGGATAAGACTAATGAATCAGATCCCCAGAAAGGATAATCTCCTTAAAGATTAAAAATCTGCTTTTAAGCCTGATATTACTCAATCCTAGAGATTGACCTTAAAGATTGAGAATTCAAACTCATGGAATTCAATGATATCTAAACTCGAGCTTGAACGAGAAAATATTTTGATCAAAATTACAAACCGATTTGTTTTCTGAAAACCCTATTTTCAAAGCGTTCATTACCATTGAACGTAAAATCCTAGGAATTCACCTGGAATTCATTAGGTCACCTGAACCAAATCGGGTGTCAACCATAAGAACGGTGGTTGCATAGCATGGTCAAAGACAAGACCTTGTGCCAGACTGAAAAATTATAAGGGTGAGCTTTACTATTGCTCCTACCAAGGATAGTAATTGCGTCCGACACGTTATAGACCATAATCAAATACATGTCATTAGACATTGCCTTAACAGTTGCTTGTTCAACGCTTTCCTTTACAACCGGACGGTAGTTTACCGAAAGGTAATATACGGAGCAAGTAAACTGGACGTGTTGCTTCCCAAATACAAGGTTAGCAAGTGGGTGACACAAAACCGCAAGTTTTGAGCTAAAATTTTCAAATCTGAAACCCACCAAACCCACAAAAATATTTTGCAAACACCGGTAAAGGGTTATTCCGGAAAACTTATCTAGGGTAAAAACTAGATTTAATTTTCAAAAGATCAAATGTTTTCATAAAGATCCAATTTCCTTAATGGGTCTAAATTTTTATAGTCATGTGGGACTGTAAACCATATCGTTACTACCATTATTTATACCACCGTATAGAAATCACTGATGTACAAAGTGTGAAGAATAAAGAAGTGATTCTAGTATTTCAAGACGATATTGCTTGAGGACAAGCAACGCTCAAGTGTGGGAATATTTGATAATGCTAAAAACGAACATATATTTCATAGCATTATTCCTCAAGAAAGACAAGCTTTTAGTTGCAATTGTTCTATTTACAAGTGATATTCGTTTAAATAATAAAAGGTGAAGACAAAAGACAGATTCGACGAATTGAAGATGCAAACGACCAAAAAGCTCAAAAGTACAAAAGACAATCAAAGAGGTTCCAATTATTGATAAGAAACGTCTCGAAATTACAAGAGTACAAGATTCAAAACGCAAAGTACAAGATATTAAATTGTACGCAAGGACGTTCGAAAATCCGGAACCGGGACCAGAGTCAACTCTCAACGCTCGACGCAACGGACTAAAAATTACAAGTCAACTATGCACATAAATATAATATAATATTTAAATAATTCTTATAATTATTTAATATATTATATTTATATTTAAAACCGTCGACAAGAAAGACTCCAAAAGGGACTGAGCTATAATTTCAATCTCCGCGACTCGCGGAGTTTGAAGGCCAAAAGGGCCGCGAGTCGCGGAGCCCCAAGTTTTGAAACTCCCTATAAAGCCAACCGAATTCTGAGCATTTTAATCATCATATATCCATCCATCTCTCTATCTATATCGTAAAATATATATATATATATTTATAATTTATAATTTAATTTTAATTATAATTCTAATAATAAGGGTATGTTAGCGAATGTTGTAAGGGTGTAAGTCGAAATTCTGTCCGTGTAACGCTACGCTATTTTTAATCATTGTAAGTTATGTTCAACCTTTTTATATTAATGTCTCGTAGCTAAGTTATTATTATGCTTATTTAATCCGAAGTAATCATGATGTTGGGCTAATTACTAAAATTGGGTAATTGGGCTTTGTACCATAATTTGAGTTTGGATAAAAGAACGACACTTGTGGAAATTAGACTATGGGTTATTAATGGGTTTTATATTAACTACACAATACCTTGTTAATTTAATATACAAACTTATAATTCGACGTATTTATATATTACCATATACACTCGATCGGACACGATGGGCGGGGTATTTATATGTACGAATAATCGTTCATTTAACCGGACACGGGAATGGATTAATAGCCACTAGAATAATTAAAACAGGGGTGAAATTATGTACAAGGACACTTGGTATAATTGATAACAAAATATTAAAACCTTGGGTTACACTCAGTCGACATCCTGGTGTAATTATTAAACAAAGTATTAAAATCTTGTTACAGTTTAAGTCCCCAATTAGTTGGAATATTTAACTTCGGGTATAAGGATAATTTGACGAGGACACTCGCACTTTATATTTATGACTGATGGACTGTTATGGACAAAAACCAGACGGAAATATTAAATAATCCAGGACAAAGGACAATTAACCCATGGGCATAAAACTAAAATCAACACGTCAAACATCATGATTACGGAAGTTTAAATAAGCATAATTCTTTTATTTCATATTTAATTTCCTTTATTTTATATTTAATTGCACTTCTAATTATCACATTTTTATTATTATTGTAGTTAATTGCACTTTTAATTATCGTACTTTTTAATTATCGCAAGTTTATTTTATCGCATTTTTATTATTTGCAATTTCATTATCGTTATTTACTTTACGCTTTAATTTAAATCTTGTATTTATTTTTAATATTTTACATTTGGTTTTAACTGCGACTAAAGTTTTAAAATCGACAAACCGGTCATTAAACGGTAAACCCCCCCCCCCCCCTTTATAATAATAATATTACTTATATATATATTTGTATTTTTATAAAAGTAAACTAATATAGCGTTAAGATTTGTTTAAAGATTTCCCTGTGGAACGAACCGGACTTACTAAAAACTACACTACTTTACGATTAGGTACACTGCCTATAAGTGTTGTAGCAAGGTTTAAGTATATCCATTCTATAAATAAATAAATATCTTGTGTAAAATTGTATCGTATTTAATAAGTATTTCCTTGTAAAATTTAATAGTATTTTATATACACCTCGCGAAACATCATATACGTATTGTCTTTGCATCAACCCAGAGACGAATTATATACGTATTGTCTTAGAATTAACTAAGACGTATTGTGTACGTATTGTCTTAGGATTTACCAAAACGTATTGTATACTAATTGTGTTATGACGTACCAAGAATATTATTATACATATATACAATCACAGAATTAACCAAGATTATAATATTTTGTTATACTACTGATAACATGTCCAAATATATATAGGATATAGGAAAAGTTAACAAAGATATGGTTAATATAGTTTTTATAATACAAATTTCGTCCATACAACGTTAATTTTAGCAGATTTTGTTTTGCTCGCCAAATATTCATTACAACTCCGTTTAAAGTGAATCAAATTGCTACGGATTCATTAAGAAGTAAATTTTACAAAACCAATTCGAAAAGTTCATTCCAAGTATAATTATTAGAGCTTTACCCTCTTTTTTGTGTCGGTGGACAGATTTGGAAAATTCCGGCATCCACCCAATATATGATTTTTGATAAAATACTTCCACTTTGTCTAAAATCATGAAAAAATACTGGAAGTCTTATTTACATATATTAACATATTTTCAAAGTCTTCGCCTCGAACTCAAAGTCTAAGATAGGTTTTTAATTCTCAACCCAAAACAGCCCGCTTTTTACCTAATGGAGATTAAAGGATATATGTTAAGTTTCAAGGTGTTCTTCATATGTACAAGTTATAAGTTCTTATATTAACTTAATATAATATCATAATACATATAAATAAGTGTTATTAGAGTTAAGTTAGAAAGATTAGATTAGTTTCTCAAACAAGCTTGGTGTTCACCAAAACAAGTTCTAGTTTTTACAAGTTTTATAAGTATAATAAGATAGCAACTATACAAGGAATTGAACAAGGATTTTGAGAAGTATTTTACCTTGATTATGAAGAGAAAAGTTGCTGAGATTAAAGTATGATATGAGAGCATTCAAGTGTGTGTTTTTAGTTTAAGAAAATGTGGAGTAAAAATGAGTTAAAATGGTCCTTATATATAAGCTTATAATTTTGGCTTTTAGTGAAAATATCTACGATAAGTTAAATTGTATTAAGTCATGCATGACATATTAAATTGATTAGGTCATGGATGACATATTACACAAATAATTTCAGATTTCTATTGGTATATACCAATAGTAAATACTTCTAGAAGCTGTGTATAATACGGGTAAAAATACCGTATGAATGCAAGTAGAATTCTTTGAGGAAAATGAACGGAAATACGAGTATAGCTATCCTTTATATGTATTGGTATATTATAAAGTGTATTCAATACTTGTAAGGATGTATTCACACTCGTAATACATTATATGTAAATACATTTTAACATAAGTTAATTACGTCGTTTAAATAGTAATATATATATTGTTTGAAAACTCTTTAAATTAGTAGTATGAAAATATATATATAATACTTTATTAATATACTTAATGAGATATTTAATTATCATATTTTCAAGTTAAATAAATATAAATCCATATATATATATACACAATAATTAAACAATTAAACAATTAAATCAAGTTATGACGTTCGTGAATCGTCGGAATAAAAGGGTGACCAAAAGCTTATGTAAAACTCTTTTTGGAGGTTCAAGATTTATTAAATTTCATTGCTTATCAAGTCGGAATTATATAAAGATTAAGTTTAAATTTGGTCGGAAATTTCCGGGTCGTCACAGTACCTACCCGTTAAAGAAATTTCGTCCTGAAATTTGATCGAGGTCGTCATGGCTAACAATAAGAATGTTATTATGACAAATATAAGTTGATTCATAGGGTTTTATCATGATTGAGAAATATGGATAAAATAATTCGATTACTCGAAATGTATGAGTGAAGCTATCGTAAAAGAGTGAAATGAGAAAATAGGGATTCGTCTTATCTTTTGACGTCATCATGGTTGATCTCCGGATTAAAGAAAATCTTTGTAATCATTATAAGATTTGATTCTTCGGCGATTAAGGAAATTATGATCCTCTTCGATTTAATGCAATAATCTGTCTCGATTTCTCTGTCGGATATTTTACTATAAATCAACCTCCTACGTTTCCTTATTTCTACATCTCCCATCTTTTATACTTTCTTCCTTTCTTCGTACTTCCAAAACATTCATCAATATGCTCCATCCATTTTTAATTCTTGATATATTCTAGACTATCACATCTATCATTCTTCTTTTTCATCTTCCACCGGAGGAATCCGTTAATTTCTACTATGATCTTGGGTTTATAGTGTTCTTAGTTTTTCCGTGTCTTTATATTGCTATACGCATCGATATACACGGTTTGTAATTTCTGCGTTGTCTTCGTGCTTATATTTTTCCTTATATTTTGGAGTTTCATGCTTCCGTCTTCTTTTCCCGACTTCAAGTCAAGCAAATAATGGTCTAGAATTCATAGATATGAAATTCGGAATGAACATAGCTAATGCTCTAAGAGAGAAATTGTAATAGCACAATTTGACTAGTGAAATTACCAGAATCCAAAGGAAAAGATAGAACTATCAATAGAATATGTTCTTGATATGTTTAGAGATTAGATTGAATGTAAGAGTCATGTAACATGGCACATGATGACGTTATGGTCTGTGAATCATTACGTTCCATTTAGAAACTCAGCATGACTTACTGTAATATAATCACGTTGATCAAGTGTCATTATATTATACTAACTCATGCTTCAGTTCCCAACATTACTTCAAAAACATTCATACTTTACACTCAGAGGTTTCAGAAATTTAGAAACTAAAACAGTTTTCTTTATGATGTGATACAGATAACGAGAAGGAATAAATGAAATCAGATAAGAATGGTTATGAAAATATCTTCAGAAATATGAAGGATATTTATAATGGAAGATACGATGATATCTTAGAATATTTAAGATAAGAGGATGATGAAGAATATTGTTCCACAAGGGTTTTAGAGTAAGGAGCAAGGTATTTGCTAAGGATTTTAGCAGACACCGAATCATTTGGATTCTTTGAAGGTAGATTTCGTCCTAGTGATTTGTCCACAGCCTCCTTCAGGGTTTGCTCAATCCATTTTCCAGTTTTAAACCTTCTCTTTTTCTGTGCTTTGCTAACACAATATTCTTTCTCATCAACTTTTGACTGTTACGGTTGTCTAAAGTTTCTGCTGCTTCATTCAGCTTTTTCAAAATTTCATAGTATTGATTCGTAGGCTGAAGTACTATTCCGGATTTCAGAATTATGATTCCAGGAAATAACGTTATATGTATATGCAGAAATGATGTGAGATTCAAGAATAATTATTGATGCTTCCTGGGGTTTGGTATGACAATTATTGTTACAAGATGTTTATGGGTACATGACAAGGTTTTATAGTGATCTTTCAAAGAGATTAAAGTCAAAGTGCAATAAAGTTGCTGGTAAGCTTACTATTAATGTGGTGGAATATAAAAGGTTCCCCAGTAACGATGGCGAAAAGACAATGTATATATCAAGGTTATAATACGGCTACTCCGGATGAAAAGTCGAAGTTGTCTTTTTGGAGCTGTGATAAAATTCGATATTTTGAAAAGGGATTGTAAAGTTATTTTGGGTAATAATAATGCTAAAGGATCTGACACGGATACGTGTTGAACCTTTGCTTAGGTTCAAGTGTCCTCCGAATGCATATCTATATGCATTTATTCTTCGTATGTATCGTGTGATTGGTTCATTCTCTCGATTGTTCCTTAGTTGAGATGTTTTCAAGAATTTTGAAGGGTTTAGACGCAGGTTGTCATCGTCAATATCCGTATAATGAATTCGTCGTGAATCTTGAATGATAAGAATATCTTTATGAGTTCTGTGAATGAAAGTGATGTTCTAGTATAGTTTGAATTTAAAGTATGATTTTGAAGGATGTAGGAATTTAAGATTGATGACACTTCTTAAATCTTGACTTGAATTTTGATCTGTCAAAATCAGAATATGTAATTGAATTGGTATGGAAAATGGTTGTCTTGAATTTTGTGAAATGATGTATATTGCTATGAAAGGAGAGAGTATAATTAACGATTGTCGAAACATCATTGAAAATGTACAGTGTAACATATTAATGTGAACTTAAGTATTTCTCGGGTATTACCTACCCGTTAAAATAAAATTTCACAAGTAATATTTTGTACAAAAGAATTTTTATTACAGTCTTTATGAAAATATATGTATGTATATTTTCTTCAGATGTAATATGGATTTAATGAGTTAATATTATATTAATCTCATTTGGTTTACGGTTGGAATTAGAAATGAATAATCCCTAAAACTTTAGAGATTACATAATCGCCGCAAAATATTTCTTCAACGTAAATGAAATAATGAATTAATACTTCATCACTCATTATTGTTGGTATCCCTCAGTGCCTGCGGCGCGTATGATGTTGATGCTCGTAATGCGGCTTGCAATGTTGAGGCTTGTGATGTTGTTGGTAATGATGTTGCTGGTCTGGTAGTGGTTTGATGTGAGTATAGATGATGAGAATTTATTTTGTTTTGTATTGTGAAAGAAGATGTTTAAAGTTTCTTGAATAAAAAGAGAGGTCAAGAGCTTTATAAAGGAAATGAAATGATGTAGGATGCACTTGCTAATGAAGTTTTGCTTTTCATGACAGTAAATTTTTTATTTTTCTTTTACTAAATAATTCACCATGCAAGATACGGAGTAAAGGTCGGATAGCCTCAATAATATTAGTAATATTATACTCGTTGCGGCATATCCTGGAAAGGAGAGAGAAAATGGTGTTACGAACGGGTTCGCCGGTAAGTGCCTCATGTTCTTCACCAGGAGGGCAATGTGGTGGATGGAAGGGATCACCTTCTTCTTGTCTCCAATGATTAAGTAGACTACGAACTCATCCCCAATTCATCCAAAATAGATGATGGATAATTGGTTGATCCATTCCGGTCACACTGCTTTCGGAGCTCGAGTGAAATTCCATATCGGAATTCTAGGGACTTGAACTAGTGGAGAGTTCCATTTCGTACGATTGAATAAAATATTTTTTGATATGAAATGATTTCCAGCTATCGGATGGTATTCTAATTACATAGAATATCTATATATATAGAGCAAAAGATTTTATAGATTACGGAGGAATTTACGGAATATGTTAGGCAAAGTTTACAGTAACAGATACGCTAAGACATGAATTAGCATATACGCTAAAATATGAACTTTGTCTATGCACTATTTATGCAATCAATGCAGTAAGATGTGTCTAGACTAAGAATGATAAGCATGTAATTTTCTAAGGGTGATAAGCAGGTGATTTCCGACTAGAAATGATAAGCAAAACTTTTGACATGCAGTTAAGGTCGAAGTCCAGACTCACTAATGCATCTTAATAACTATCCGTTAGACACACTAATGCAAGACATGGTTCGCTAAGACCACCGCTCTGATACCAACTGAAACGACTCGTCCATATTACTATAAACGCAGTACGTTCTCATTGATCCCATAGCGAGGTATTTGACCTCTATATGATACGTTTTAGAAAAATATTGCATTCGTTTCATAAAAAGCACATCATTATTATACATAATGCATGTTTTAAACAAGTGGGCGATTATTTAAGAAATAATCCCCAAAATACATCGGTTTCCAAATACTACACACGTGACGTAACAGTCGAATATAATACATGACAAAGGTTTTATTGAATGTAACACTTTATTTAAATAAAAGTATGAGACTTCATGCACAGCTTGCACAGATAATGCAACAGCGGAAGACTTTCTTAAGGACCTGAAAATAAACATGCGTAAACAGTCAACACAAAGGTTGGTGAGATATATAGGTTTATCATCGATATAAATATGGACCACAAGATTTCATAGTTATACATATATGTACACTTGCAAGTGTATAAAAGTATTCTATAAGTTGTTGAGCGCTTCGGTAACCATACTTAACCATTAATGTGGCATATTCCCTTTATTATGAAATCTCCCTACACTGTACCAAGTGTAGTAAAAATGAAGTACTATGCAACCGTTTACGATACTAGAGCGACTAGCCCGGTTGGGGTTGTCAAACCCGATAGATCTATCAATAGGATTCGCGCTTACATGTTCTTACAACATGTAAATATTAGTTACCAAGCTATTAGGGAAGATATGCAAGGTGGTACAACTCAACGTAGAATATATTTTAAGTACTTGTGTCCATGGCGAAAACATAAAATGCATGTATTCTCATCTCAAAATATTTTTAGAGTTTAAAAATGGGACTATATACTCACAGTAGTAAAAGTATATTAATAATAAGTTTTCAACTTATTAAAAATATGACTGTCGTCCTTGGATTCACGAACCTATAACAATAATAACGATTCAGATAATAATACGACATATGAATAAAATAAAGCAAGTTCATAGAATACTTATATAATAATTTTTAACATTTTATGTTAGTAGTCCATTGTTAGTAGTCCTTTGTTAATAGTCCAAAATAGTCCGAAAAAGTCCAACAGTCCAATAATCGGCATATATATATATATATATATATATATATATATATATATATATATATATATATATATATAAAATATCTTAAAATTACCCCACGACGTATTGTATACGTATTATCTTTGCATCAATCCAGAGACGTATTGTATACATATTGTCTTAGAATTAACTAAGACGTATTGTGTACGTATTGTCTTAGGATTTATCAAAACGTATTGTATACTTATTGTGTTAGGACGTACCAAGAATATTATTATACATATATACAATCACAGAATTAACCAAGATTATAATATTTTGTTATACTACTGATAACATGTCCAAATATATATAGGATATAGGAAAAGTTAACAAGGATATGGTTAATATAGTTTTTATAATATAAATTTCGTCTATACAACGTTAATTTTAGCAGATTTTGTTTTACTCGCAAAATATTCATTACAACTCCGTTTAAAGTGAATCAAATTGCTATGGATTCATTAAGAAGTAAATTTTACAAAACCAATTCGAAAAGTTCATCCCAAGTAGTAATTTTTAGAGTTTTACCCTCTTTTTTGTGTCGGTAGACAGATTTGGAAAAATCCCGGCATCCACCCAATATATGATTTTTGATAAAATACTTCCACTTTGTCTAAAATCATGAAAAAATACTGGAAGTCTTATTTACATATATTAACATATTTCCAAAGTCTTAGCCTCGAACTCAAAGTCTAAGATATGTTTTTAATTCCCAACCCAAAACAGTCCGCTTTTTACCGAATGGAGATTAAAGGATATATGTTAAGTTTCAAGGTGTTCTTCATATGTACAAGTTATAAGTTCTTATATTAACTTAATATAACATCATAATACATATAAATAAGTGTTATTAGAGTTAAGTTAGAAAGATTAGATTAGTTTTTCAAACAAGCTTGGTGTTCACCAAAACAAGTTCTAGTTTTTACAAGTTTTATAAGTATAATAAGATAGCAACTATACAAGGAATTGAACAAGGATTTTGAGAAGTATTTTACCTTGATTATGAAGAGGAAAGTTGCTGAGATTAAAGTATGATATGAGAGCATTCAAGTGTGTGTTTTTAGTTTAAGAAAATGTGGAGTAAAAATGAGTTAAAATGGTCCTTATTTATAAGCTTATAATTTTGGCTTTTAGTGAAAATATCTAAGATAAGTTAAATTGTATTAAGTCATGCATGACATATTAAATTGATTAGGTCATGGATGACATATTACACAAATAATTGCAGATTTCTATTGGTATATACCAATAGTAAATACTTCTAGAAGCTGTGTATAATACGGGTAAAAATACCGTATGAATGCGAGTAGAATTCTTTGAGAAAATTGAACGGAAATACGAGTTTAGCTATCCTTTATATGTATTGGTATATTATAAAGTGTATTCAATACTTGTAAGGATGTATTTACACTCGTAATACATTATATGTAAATACATTTTAACATAAGTTAATTACGTCGTTTAAATAGTAATATATATATTGTTTGAAAACTCTTTAAATTAGTAGTATGAAAATATATATATAATACTTTGTTAATATACTTAATGAGATATTTAATTATCATATTTTCAAGTTTAATATATATAAATCCATATATATACACAATAATTAAACAATTAAATCAAGTTATGACGTTCGTGAATCGTCGGAATAAAAGGGTGACCAAAAGCTTATGTAAAACTCTTTTCGGAGGTTCAAGATTTATTAAAATTCATTGCTTATCAAGTCGGAATTATATAAAGATTAAGTTTAAATTTGGTCGTAAATTTCCGGGTCGTCACAGATTTAATGTTTTTCACATGAATAGTATGAGAAAAAATCTAGTTTCTTACATTTGAATAGTTATAACTACTTTCAAAAGACGATAAAATTTGCAAACACAAAAAATAATGCAAATATTTTCATAAAAATAAACGTAAAATAAGCATATGAGATTACTCGTAACGCGGCGACACCCACCTCTTTAAAAACCGGAAATGCCGGCTAACGCCGCTAAAGCTACGTTTCAGGTGAAAAACCGCGGCGTTAATCAAGCAAGTGACGAAAGCTAGGGACGAGCGGCGTTTGAGATTATATTATCCAATCAGATTTTATACGGATATATTCTCACCAAATTTTCAATCATTATTTAACAAATCAAAATTGGTTGCCCTTTTTGACATTCCTCACTAGGGAATGTCACACCATGACCTTCGTCGCGTAATCAGCAAGTAAAAAATGCACTATGTGATTCCATGCCACAATCGCCAAGGGTCGCGATTGGGAGTAGTCTGATTCATCATAGCTCGAAGTTATGTGATCTAAGACTAATGATATAATCAAATTAATGGGTGGCATATCTGAATTATACACTATATTTTTCCAGAAAGCAAGTATAATTTTAGCTAAAGTTTTTTTCGATGAAAATAGTTCGACTAATGAGTTAATTTGCTGAACTAACTAGACAATGAAAAAAAATTGAAAGGCTAAATATTTTATAAATAAAAAAAAAACTAGCAAGTAGCTAATGATATACTAACTAGACCATGCATATATAGTATCTATCATAATCTAAATCTAGCTTTTTGATATTGGCCGGTCACGAATGATTTGTGATTAATTTAATGTTTAATAAAGCATTTATATAGGAAGGCCACATTATTTACATTAGTATAGCCTTTTAGATCTTAAATAAGGTTTACATTTAGTTGATACAATGAACTTAAATGCTAATGTTGTTTAAAGCCCATTGACCTCATGGACAGTGGCGATTCCAGGATCAGAACTCAATAGGGTTTCGAATTTTTTTTTCAATAGTAATTATATTTGAATGCTATTTTAGTGGTTATTTACCTTCAAAAAATCACAAAATCGAAAATATATGTGATCCGAATATTTAAATTTTGTGGTGTCCTATATAATTTAAAGGAAAAAGTATAGATTCGTAAAATATATGGGGTCCTATAGTTAAATTTAGTGGTGTCCTATACAATTTTTAGAGTATTTTCTACAACAAAATTTTAAAAATTTTAAAATAGTGGTGTCCCGTAACCCCACGGGTTACAACCTAAAGTCACCACTGCTCATGGATGATGTCAAGTTGTTAAGTTTAAAAGATCTTGTCCATCGCCCATTTTATAACATTTGAAAAAACAGATAAATAAACACTCCTAATAAAAATAAGAGTGTTGAAGATCTGATGTTGTATTATTATGATTGCTATCACAAAAGTTGTCTCCGCATGATGTGGATGCCAAAATCCAACACAAAAAGACAAAATAAAAGTAACCCTTTTTAGTGATGATTTTGTATAAAAGTGAAGGTTATATAACTATTATATACGAATTAATTAATAAATTTAATGAAAGGGAATGGTGGCTAAAATTGATTGCCACTTGTATCATCTCACTACTTGGCTTCCATCTTCTTCCCACATGTGGCCAATATTATTACATATTACATATTGTTTTATAGATAGATTGTGCAAAGATGATGAGGTTTCACCTTCTTTCTGTTATAATAAAATGTAATAAGTGATAAATATTAACATAAGGGAAAATATTCTAAGTGAAATAATGGGGTTTAAAGATTACAGAATTTAACACTAATAATCCAATTCGAGATGTTAATGATCTTGCAGAAGTGGTTAAATGTTGTTTTCACCATCAGTTAAACATGTCAGTTCGTCAGTCTGCATGCGGTTTGTAAGCTAAAGGTACTAACATGTAACCCGTAAATAAGAGGATTCCTTGTATACAATTCCTAGAAATATTTTCGGGTCAAAACGTGTAAGTTGGCAGGGACACGCTAACCCTATGTGCCGTAGCACTCACCAATCCCACCCCGAAAGAGACCTGTGCCGGCAAAGTACCTCCTCCCAGGTACCACAGTGACGGCAAGGCGATTTTTACCCCAGCTAGCTACACCCCCGAAACACTTCACAAATTTCCCCCCGGAGGGAGAAATAATTCCATGAGGGGCGCCCAGACTGAGAATCGAACTTGCGCCTTTCTTCGGGTCAAAGCTTCCCCCACTGTGGGCCCAGAGATCAAAGGCATCGGGTACCACTGAGCTATAAGCTCGTTGGTAGAAATATTTTAAGATGACCTTATCGCATGGCCAATGATTTTTAATTTTTTATAGGCAAATTCTAAAACCTAAAATATAAGTGAAATGCAGGATCCTAGTTTGAAAGATATATATGAAAGGATCACGTTAGTTATGGATTAGATTGTATAGAGTTTGAGTTAATTCAAGAAGATTGTGCGATCATTTAGTCATGCGTACAACTTTTGCATGCACATTCCACACATGTAATATATGAAGCAATAAACGACCCATTAGCACCACCGAGTCATTGCATGAGTGGTATACAAGGAGGCGACTTGTTTGTCCACAACGAGTAAGCGCAGGTTCGGATCCAAGAGCCGAGATCTAATTGGTATTGCAAACAATTAGCTTCTTGGAGGGGGTTTTACCAACCTTCAACCGTACCGCTAGGGTTGTTGCGATTTGAGTTTCCTCCTCACGCGTGTGTGTGACATATGATAACGAAGGTGATTAAATCCACTATGGGTGATACCGATATTGCCGTAAAAAAAACGGTGCATTAGCTCAAAATGGCCGCGCAAGTGATGACACAATCTTGTATTGTGCATCGATGCGTAAAGTTGGGTGGTGTTATGATTTCTGGCACAAGCTTATTTAGTCGTGCAACTATGCACATGATTAAATATATATATATATATATATATATATATATATATATATATATATATATATATATATATATATATATATATATATATATATATATATATACTTTAAAATTTGAAAAAAGCAAAGCACCTTCTCTCTGACTTGGGAAAAGTGCCAACTTTTTCTTTTCTTTTTTTCTTGTTCGGAATCTTTTGTTTTTCAGCTTTCTACCACCAACTACCACCACATCTCATCCTTTAACCACCACTATTCAACTCCTAATTTCTACCTTCAACTAGCAAGGCTCCTCTAATAACTTCCTTTGATCCTTTCCTCACCTCCAAACCCAAAACCTCCTCTCCTTTTCAACCGCCGCCACCACCTTTCCTACCTTTCTTCTCCGTTTTGTAGCTGTTGACGTTTCCTTTCTCCGGCCACCGGCATCTCACTGGTGGTCCGAGTTTTCTCATTTTGTTCGAACTTTCCGGCGACAGCGGTGTGGTCTTGGTGGCCTGTTTGGTTTGGCTCCCTTACCTTTCTCCTGCCCGTTTTTCTCCTGTTTGTAATGACCCGAACTTTTCCATGTTTATATATATTAAATGAAATTGATATTTACATGATTAAGTATTTCCAACATGTTAAGCAATCAAACTTGTTAAGACTTGATTAATTGAAATAGGTTTCATATAGACAATTGACCACCCAAGTTGACCGGTGATTCACGAACGTTAAAACTTGTAAAAACTATATGATGACATATATATGATTATATATATAGTTAACATGATATTATGATAAGTAAGTATCTCATTAGATATTTTAACAATGAGTTATATACATAAAAATGAGACTATTGAATTTAAGAAACTCGAAAACGTTATATATAACGATTATCGTTATATCAACGTCTTACTAAGTACATATGAATCATATTAAGATATTGATACACTTGGTTAATTATGTTAAATGATAAGTAAATATATCATTAAGTGTATTAACAATGAACTACATATGTAAAAATAAGACTACTAACTTAATGATTTCGAAACGAGACATATATGTAACGATTATCGTTGTAACGAAATTTAACTGCATATATATCATACTAAGATATATTATATATCATAATATCATGATAATGTAACAATTTAACATCTCTTTAGATATAATAAACATAGGGTTAGAAACATTTAACATGATCGTTAACTTAAAGGTTTCAAATCAACATTTACATGTAACGACTAACGATGACTTAACGACTCAGTTAAAATGTATATACATGTAGTGTTTTAATATGTATTCATACACTTTTGAGAGAAATGGTACTTAGAGAAGCTCATAAAACGAGATACTCAATACATCCTGGAACGGGGAAGATGTACAAGGATCTCAAGAAACATTTTTGGTGGCCAGGTATGAAAGCCGATATTGCTAAATACGTAGGGGAATGTTTGACGTGTTCTAAGGTCAAAGCGGAGCATCAGAAACCATCAGGTCTACTTCAACAATCCGAAATCCTGGAATGGAAATGGGAAAACATTACCATGGATTTCATCACTAAATTGCCAAGGACCGCAAGTGGTTTTGATACTATTTGGGTAATAGTTGATCGTCTCACCAAATCAGCACACTTCCTGCCAATAAGAGAAGATGACAAGATGGAGAAGTTAGCACGACTGTATTTGAAGGAAGTCGTCTCCAGACATGGAATACCAATCTCTATTATCTCTGATAGGGATGGCAGATTTATTTCAAGATTCTGGCAGACATTACAGCAAGCATTAGGAACTCGTCTAGACATGAGTACTGCCTATCATCCACAAACTGATGGGCAGAGCGAAAGGATGATACAAATGCTTGAAGACATGCTACGAGCATGTGTTATTGATTTCGGAAACAGTTGGGATCGACATCTACCGTTAGCAGAATTTTCCTACAACAATAGCTACCATTCAAGCATTGAGATGGTGCCGTTTGAAGCACTTTATGGTAGAAAGTGCAGGTCTCCGATTTGTTAGAGTGAAGTGGGGGATAGACAGATTACGGGTCCAGAGATAATACAAGAAACTACCGAGAAGATCATCAAATTCAACAACGATTGAAAATCACCCAAAGTCGACAAAAGAACTACGCTGACATTAAAAGAAAAGATATAGAATTTGAAATTGGCGAGATGGTCATGCTTAAAGTTTCACCTTGGAAAGGCGTTGTTCGATTTGGTAAACGAGGGAAACTAAATCCAAGGTATATTGGATCATTCAAGATTATTGAACGTGTCGGACCAGTAGCTTACCGACTTGAGTTACTCCAACAACTCGCAGCTGTACATAACACTTTTCACGTCTCGAATTTGAAGAAATATTTTGCTAAAGAAGATCTCACTATTCCGTTAGACGAAATTCAAATCAACGAAAAACTTCAATTCATTGAAGAACCCGTCGAAATAATGGATCATGAGGTTAAAAGACTTAAGCAAAACAAGATACCAATTGTTAAAGTTCGACGGAATGCTCGTAGAGGACCCGAGTTCACCTGGGAGTGTGAAAATTAGATGAAGAAGAAATACCCGCACCTATTTCCAGAAGATTCGTCAACACCTCCAACTGCTTAAAAATTTCGGGACGAAATTTATTTAACGGGTAGGTACTGTAATGACCCGAACTTTTCCATGTTTATATATATTAAATGAAATTGATATTTACATGATTAAGTGTTTCCAACATGTTAAGCAATCAAACTTGTTAATACTTGATTAATTGAAATAGGTTTTATATAGACAATTGACCACCCAAGTTGACCGGTGATTCACGAACGTTAAAACTTGTAAAAACTATATGATGACATATATATGATTATATATATAGTTAACATGATATTATGATAAGTAAGTATCTCATTAGATATTTTAACAATGAGTTATATACATAAAAATGAGACTATTGAATTTAAGAAACTCGAAAACGTTATATATAACGATTATCGTTATATCAACGTCTTACTAAGTACATATGAATCATATTAAGATATTGATACACTTGGTTAATTATGTTAAATGATAAGTAAATATATCATTAAGTGTATTAACAATGAACTACATATGTAAAAATAAGACTACTAACTTAATGATTTCGAAACGAGACATATATGTAACGATTATCGTTGTAACGACATTTAACTGCATATATATCATACTAAGATATATTATATATCATAATATCATGATAATGTAACAATTTAACATCTCTTTAGATATAATAAACATAGGGTTAGAAACATTTAACATGATCGTTAACTTAAAGGTTTCAAATCAACATTTACATGTAACGACTAACGATGACTTAACGACTCAGTTAAAATGTATATACATGTAGTGTTTTAATATGTATTCATACACTTTTGAATGACTTCAAGACACTTATCAAAATACTTCTACTTAACAAAAATGCTTACAATTACATCCTCGTTCAGTTTCATCAACAATTCTACTCGTATGCACCCGTATTCGTACTCGTACAATACACAGCTTTTAGACGTATATACTATTGGTATATACACTCTAATGATCAGCTATTAGCAGCCCATGTGAGTCACCTAACACATGTGGGAACCATCATTTGACAACTAGCATGAAATATCTCATAAAATTACAAAAATATGAGTAATCATTCATGACTTATTTACATGAAAACAAAATTACACATCCTTTATACCTAATCCATATACCAACGACCAAAAACACCTACAAACACTTTCATTCTTCAATTTTCTTCATCTAAGTGATCTCTCTCAAGTTCTATCTTCAAGTTCTAAGTGTTCTTCATAATTTCTGTAAGTTCTAGTTTCATAAAATCATGAATACTTCCAAGTTTGCTAGCTTACTTCCAATCTTGTAAATTGACCATCCAACCTCAAGAAATCTTTCTTATTTACAGTAAGATATATTTCTAATACAAGGTAATACTCATATTCAAACTTTGGTTCAATTTCTATAACTATAACAATCTTATTTCGAGTGATGATCATACTTGAATTTGTTTTCGTGTCATGATTCTGCTTCAAGAACTTTCAAGCCATCCAAGGATCCTTTGAAGCTAGATCCATTTGTCTCTTTTCAAGTAGGTTTATCCACAAAACTTGAGGTAGTAATGATGTTCTTAACATCATTCGATTCATACATATAAAGCTATCTTATTCGAAGGTTTAAACTTGAAATCACTAGAACATAGTTTAGTTAATTCTAAACTTGTTCGCAAATAAAAGTTAATCCTTCTAACTTGACTTTTAAAATCAACTAAACACATTTTCTATATCTATATGATATGCTAACTTAATGATTTAAAACCGGAAAACATGAAAAACACCGTAAAACCGGATATACGCCGTTGTAGTAACACCGCGGGCTGTTTTGGGTTAGTTAATTAAAAACTATGATAAATTTTGATTTAAAAGTTGTTATTATGGGAAAATGATTTTTCTTATGAACATGAAACTATATCCAAAAATCGTGGTTAAACTCAAAGTGGAAGTATGTTTTCCAAAATGGTCATCTAGACGTCGTTCTTTCGACTGAAATGACTACCTTTACAAAAACAACTTGTAACCTGTAATTCCGACTATAAACTTATACTTTTTATGTATATATTCATAAACTTAAGTTCAATATGAAACCATAGCAATTGGATTCACTTAAAACGGATTTAAAACAAAGAAGTTATGGGTAAAACAAGATTGGTTATTTTTGCTTGTTGTAGCTACGTGAAAATTGGTAACAAATCTATATTAATCATATCCTAGCTAACTTATATTGTATTATACATGTATTCTAATATATTATGTAATCTTGGGATACCATAGATACGTATGCAAATGTTTTGACACATCATATTGACCAATCTATATATATTATTTGGAACAACCATAGACACTCTATATGCAGTAATGTTGGAGTTAGCTATACAGGGTTGAGGTTGATTATAAAAATATATATACTTTGAGTTGTGATCTAGCCTGAGACATGTATACACTGGGTCGAGGATTGATTCAAGATAATATATATCGATTATTTCTGTACATCTAATTATGGACAACTAGTTGTAGGTTACTAACGAGGACAGCTGACTTAATACACTCAAATCTTTAAAACATAATAAACATGGTTGTAATTATATTTTGATCATACTTTGATATATATGTACATATTTGTATAGGTTCGTGAATCGATCCGTGGCCAAGTCTTATTTCCGAGGAAGGAAATATCTGTGAAAGTGAGTTATAGTCCCACTTTTAAAATCTAATATTTTTGGGATGAGAATACATGCAGGTTTTATAAATAATTTACAAAATAGACACAAGTGCGTGAAACTACATTCTATGGTTGAATTATCGAAATCAAATATGCCCCTTTTTATTAAGTCTGGTAATCTAAGAATTAGGGAACAGACACCCTAATTGACGCGAATCCTAAAGATAGATCTATTGGGCCTAACAAACCCCATCCAAAGTACCGGATGCTTTAGTACTTCGAAATTTATATCATATCCGAAGGGTGTCCCGGAATGATGGGGATATTCTTATATATGCATCTTGTTAATTTCGGTTACCAGGTGTTCACCATATGAATGATTTTTATCTCTATGTATGGGATGTGTATTGAAATATGAAATCTTGTGTTCTATTGTTACAATTTGATATATATAGGTTAAACCTATAATTCACCAACATTTTTGTTGACGTTTAAAGCATGTTTATTCTCAGGTGAATATTAAGAGCTTCCGTTGTTGCATACTAAAATAAGGACAAGATTTGGAGTCCATGTTTGTATGATATTGTGTAAAAACTGCATTCAAGAAACATATGTCGATGTAATATATTTCTATTGTAAACCATTATGTAATGGTCGTGTGTAAACAGTATATTTTAGATTATCATTATTTGATAATCTACGTAATGTTTTTAAAACCTTTATTGATAAAATAAAGGTTATGGTTGTTTTAAAAATGAATGCAGTCTTTGAAAAATGTCTCATATAGAGGTCAAAACCTCGCAACGAAATCAATTAATATGGAACGTTTATAATCAATATGAACGAGATATTTCAGTTGGTATCAGAGCGTTGGTCTTAGAGAACCAGAAAATTGCATTAGTGTGTCTTACCGAGTTTGTTTGGATGCATTAGTGAGTCTGAACTTCGACCGTGTTTTTCTTCAAAAACGATTGCTTAACATTTTTTGTTGGAAACTATATATTATTAACATGTAAATATTATGTGATATATTAATCTCTTAACGTATTTGATATTGTGTGATAGATGTCTACCTCTAGTACAAATCTCATTGATTCACCTAATAATAATGAAGAGTCGAATATATTTTGGGAAGATTCACAAATTCTCGAAGAGGAACCAGAAGAAGAAGAACCGGAAGAGGAGGAACCGGAAGAAGATGAACCAGAAGAGGAGGAATCGGAAGAGGAGGAACCAGAAGAAGAGGTTCCAGAGGAAGAAATATTGATACCTATAGTAAATCGATTAAATAAAAGAAAATCCTCAACCAACAGACCAAAGTTAATAATGGTCAACGGTGTTTTCGCCGAGGAAGCAAAATATTGGGAAGATTACAAATTTTTCGATGAATCGGATCCCGATGAGGATTCCAATGATGTTATAGAAATTACCTCGACCCAATTTAATAAATCGAAAGAAAATAATAAGGAAAAAGGTATAAAAATAGAGAAACCCGATTCCAACCCCGATGAACTTTATATATATCGACAACATCCGTATTTCCTAAAATGTAACAATGACCCGGGAACCTCTAAACCACCAGGTTTTTCTAAACCATTGTGGAAAATGACGGCTCGTATTAGAGGAACACCATATATTCCTAGAAAATTAGGAAAACGAACCAAGTCCGAAGAAGAAGAAACCAGTGATTCAGATTAGAAGGTTGTAATCATGTTGTGTATTATATGTATTGTAGTGTGCTTGTACTTTTATGTTCTATGTAAAAAATTGCTTGTATTGTTTGTTAATTATCTTTTACGAATCTAATCCTTGTCTATTTTACAGTATAAAAACAAAATGGACGTTAAGGGTAGACAACCGAATATTTTAGAAGACCTACCAGAGGATATGATTGAGGAACTCTTGTCTAGAGTCGGTCAGAATTCATCAGCACATTTAGTTATGGCGAAATTAACTTGTCAAACATTTGAAAGACTTTCCAGAAATACCTTAGTTTATAAAAGGCTTTCCTTTGATAGGTGGGGTATATCACATTGGGGAGACCGTAAGTTACACCGTGTTTTCTTTAAAGCGTTAAATGCGGGGAACCCAAATGCAATTTTACGCTACGGGTTAAGAACCTATTTTGACTCAACATATCCCAACATAGGATTTCGTGAATTAGAAAGAGCTTCTAACATGCAACATAAAGAAGCATGTTATGCTTACGGGTTAGTGATGTTCGCTTCTTACCAAAGTGAGAAAAAGAACATTGGATTGCAACTTTTAAATAAAACCTTCCCACAAGTGACGGATTCAGTATTTGGGGTGAGAAACAAGGTTTTTAAATTATTACGGGGCTGTTGGACATTACGAAACCCTCATCCTTTTGACGACATTACAACATGCTGCCTAGCCAATGGTCATAACGGTTATTTTCCACAAGACCAAGGATGGGAAGTCGTCTTAGTAAAACCAGAATGCATGACTTGTTTCTGGACTTATGAATTACGTGTCTTTATTTCCTTTGCTGAACAACTTGCGTATTAACTAGATTTATCTTCAAAACTGTCCTATATCATAGTGTACTATATTTCATGTTATATGTAATATAGCGAAGTTGTAAGTTTGAAGAATATTTGTATGTGATATATTATTATAATCAGTTTTTCATATGGAATTGTAGTAGTTGAATTGTATATTAGCTACTAAGTATGAACTTAACGGGTAGGTAGTACCCGAATTTAAACTTATAAAACACTAATATGAAGAAAAAGCTTTTATAAATGAGTTCATATTATGCTACGAGATACTATTGACCACTCTTAATATTCTGTATGATTAAATTATTTCATTTGACTATTTTAAAGGAAATGGCACCGACTACTCGATACCTTGAATATGAGCGAAGAGGAATTTAGTGCCTTTCTTGCTTCAAACATAGCCGCAGTACAGGCCGCACTACATACCAACAATAACTCTGAATCTAGCAATACAGCTAACGGCGCAAGAAATCGTGTAGGATGCCCCTACAAGGAATTCACTGCCTACAAACCTTCAGAATTTGATGGGACTGAAGGACCAATCGGATTGAAACGGTGGACCGAGAAAGTTGAATCGGTGTTTGCCATAAGTAAGTGTGCTGAAGGAGACAAAGTGAAATACGCTACGCATACCTTCACAGGTATTGCGTTAACATGGTGGAATACCTATCTAGAGCAAGTGGGACAAGATGCTTCTTACGCGCTACCGTGGTCAGCATTCAAGCACTTGATGAACGAGAAGTACCGTCCCAGAACCGAGTTCAATAAGCTCAAGTCAGAACTTAGAGGGTTACGAACACAGGGATTCGATATTACTTTATACGAAAGACGATTCACATAATTGTGCCTATTGTGTCCGAGAGCGTTCGAAGATGAGGAAGAGAAGATCGACGCGTTTGTGAAAGGGTTACCGGAGAGAATCCAAGAAGATATAAGTTCACACGAGCCTGCCTCCATACAAAAGGCATGTAGAATGGCTCACAAACTAGTAAACCAGATTGAGGGAAGAATTAAAGAACAGGCGGCCGAAGAGGCCAACGTGAAGTTAGTCAAAAGAAAGTGGGAGGAAAACGGTGATAAGTGTAACGACCCTGGATTTTCCAACATTTATTTATTAATAATTACTATTATTAATACGCGTGTTTAAACGAATGTACGTTATTACATTTACATGTTGCCTTGATTGCCCGTGCTTGATTTTTAAGGGCCCGAAACGTCTTTGTGACACCCGGAACTTTCACGAATAATATTTTTAGAATATTATTTACATTCATGATTATTTATTATTAATCATTTTAATTAATCAAGGTTAGTGATTAATTACTTGGGCTTTAATTATTTAAATTGCATCTTTAATTAAACTTGGGCCTTTAATTAATGGACTTGGACTAGTAAGCCCACCCTACACTTTTATGGACTAGTAAGCCCATGTTTTAAGCTAGTATTATGTTAAGAATAATCAAGGTTAATTAGACTAATGAAGAGACAAAGTTGTCTCAAGCATGCAAGGCTTTCTTTAACTTATTACTCAACCTAGCTAACACCATTATCCCATGCAAGGAAAGCAAGCAATTGACCTTCCCTTTTAGTCCCCAAAACCGTCCACCTTGTTTACTTGGAGAGAGTTCTTTTTTCATTTCACTTGTTACTTACAACTAGCATTCTTTCATTCAAAACACACACACATTCAAACTTCTCTCAAACTCTCTCAACTTTCTTTCTTTCTCTTGTAAGTTTTACACTTTTTTTTTCCTCTCTTTCTTCTTGCAAAACCGTGGCCAAGAGCTACAATAATCATCATCATCTCTTGTTTTAATTACTTGATTGTTGTTGTATGTTACTTGTTTGTTGTAAGATCAAGTTTCTTTAGCTTGGATCTTCCTAAATCTTAGTTACTTCTTTTGATTTTGAAGAACTAAGAACAAGAACTCAAACTCACTAGTTTGTAGTTCCATATTTATGTAATTTCATGATTTAAGTTCATAAACTTCAAGATCTTTCTTTGTTTTCATGATTTGTAGACTTGAACTCTTAAGATTCAAAACTTAGTTGAATCTTCTCAAGCATGATACAAACATGAACAAATACTTAAAGATCTGGTTACTTACTTTATTTATGTTCACTTTAATTTCATGTTTTCAAGTTCATAAGTTTCAAAACTTTCTTATTGTTTATATTGTTGACTTGAACTATTAAGATCTACACTTTGGTTTGATCTTCTCAAGTATGAAACAAATGTAAACATAAAACTTGTAGATCTAGTTATTTGTTTCACTTTTACTTAGTTAAATTTGTGATTTATGTTCATGGTCAAGTACTTACTAGTTAAAGACTTGATTATTATTCTTGAAACTTTGTAAGTTCAAGACATAGAAGTGTAACTTGCTAGTTACAACTTCACATACTTGTGTTGATTTAACTTAAGTACTAGATCTATACATTTGAAACTAAGATCTTCAAGATCTACTAAGAACTAAGTTCTACAACCTAAGATCTTGTGTACTTAAGTTTATTTTCAAGTTTGTAGCTTATGACTAGTTTTAAAGTTGATGTATGTGTTAGATCTAAGACTTTGATGAAACTTTGGCTCATCAAACATCATACAACTCTTAAGTGAGTTGATCTACATGTCTTAGACTCACACTTTTGTTGCTAGTGTCACAACTTAGTTAGTATTACTTTCATTGTTCATGTGTGTGTAGATCTAGGACTTGATGTAACTTCGGTTCATCAAATTAATGTCTTAGACTTGCACTAGGGTTATGATGGCCAAGACTTGGTTAATATGATGTAAACACATCCATGAGTTGTACACTTGAAGCTATATGCATCAAGTATGAGAGCCATGATGAACATCAAGCACCAAGACCACCGGAACCCTCCAAACTTTCTGCTTTCTGTCCCAAAGTTTCTGACCTACTGTTTCTGGACCAGACCAGTAGGTCTGGGCTGATCCCATCTTGATTTTTGGATAGAACTTTTCGAGTAGATAATTTTTCATTTAGGATTCGTCTTCATCCGAGTTACGGTTTAGGATTTATGGCCCTCCGTTCGTCACTATGTCCTTTAACGTTGTGCAGAAAATTTCTGACCTACTCGCACTTAGACCGTCACCACGGTCAAACCAAGACGAGTTTGCTTCTGTAAATTTTACCACACTTAATGGAATCATAGACGGAGCCATGGCCACTGGTCTCACCTTAATTTAGTAAGGGTAGAGGCCGTGGTGACTGACCGAAGTCAGACTTTGTTGAAAACTACTTTCATAAACGAAACTTACTTTACGCCTTTTGTTTGATGATGATTGATGATTGATGATGACCCTTAAGACCTTAAATACATACTTTTAAACCTATTAAGACGATTTACTGACTTAGTACTATTTGACTTAGGTTGAGGACTTCGGACCATTTACTTGCACACCTTTCCCGACTACTACTTTACCGCTACTACTATCATTGTGAGTTATAGCATTCCTTTTTACTTTAACTTATTTTGGGAACTGAGAATACATGCGGATTTTATGTTTTACATACTAGGCACGAGTACTTAAACTTATATATGTGTGGGTTATACAACGGCATAAACATTCCCTTTAGCTCGGTAACGTTTAATCATTGGTTTTTGAACCATGAACGCGAATCTTAGATATGGATCCATAGGGTTTGACATCCCCACTCGGGCTAGTAGCGCTAGCATTTAACGGGTGTTTAATACTTCGAGGTTATACGCACTTGCCAAGTGCACTTTAAGGGGGTACATTAAACGTTAAGTTAGTTATCGAGTGCCCACGGTTAAGCATATACTTTTACATACTTTTGAACGCTCATTGTAGCACTGAAATCTCGTGGCCTACTTACATTACTGTTATACTTAAACTATAGCTCACCAACCTTTGTGTTGACCTTTTTAAGCATGTATTTCTCAGGTGCTTGAAGTCGCTTCCGCTATCTTACTAGTCGTGCTGTAGAACCCGCTGCCTAGAGTTGTTATCGCATGACTACTTATCTTGCATTCAAACTTATTTACTTTTGAAACTATGTTATGTAACGACCTCTGTGGTCACGTACACTTATTTAATGCTTCTACTTAGTGAAGCATACTTTTGGATTGTAAAACATTTGACGTTTGTTATGACGTCACTTTTATTAATGAATGCAAACTCTGTTTTGAAAACGCATTTAGTACTTAACCTTGTAATGATCCTGTTGATGATGGTCCGTACATGATGATTTAGTACGGGGCGTCACATTTGGTATCAGAGCATTGGTTGTAGGGAATTAGGTTGCATTAGTGAGTCTAAGACCGACCCGAGTAGGATTCACTAATAGGACTAATCTACAACTTGCTAGTTTACGTGTTTCTGCTGAACTTACTGCATGCTGCTGCTTACTGTTACTGCTATATGCCACATGCTATTACATGATTTCACTACTGCATGATGCTACTTGCTTTCAATTGCATGCTACCTTCATACGAATTACTGATATTGCCATGCAACTTATTGTCATACATGATTTAAACTGTTGGCCTATTATTTGCTTGCTTTATGACATACTGACATGGAAAATTTATTTTTCCTTGTTCAGATGTCGGATGTTCCACCTGCTGGTATTTCGGGCAGTACAGACTCAGACCCCGTCGCCCTACCTACTGCTACACCTGCTGCTGCTACTGCCGATACACCGGCCCCGACACCCACTAGTGATCGCGGCGCTTCCACTTCCAGAGATGGTACTAGTGCACCTGCCCCAGTTTCTGCTCCCGGACCCTCGGGGTCACAGCCCCGCATTGGTGGTATTGAGATCCCCGCAGAGTTCGGGGAAGGGCCTTTTCGTAACCACATGCGCACGCCTTGCCGACGCACTCCCGACGGACGTTTAGTCGTGATTCCGCCAGGCAGACACCGACAGATGTTGGCCGCCTTCGGACGCTTTGGATTACCAGCTCAGCCACCAGTGTCACCACCACACGATTCGGATGACTCATCATCCGCCGATTCTTCATCATCAGACAACTCCAGCGATGATGAGGATCCTGCTGATAGACCTATTCAGGCACCCTCCACCCCGCCGAGGAAGCGGTACCGGTTCGACGGCACCGTCATTCCAGGGGTGAATGGAGGTCGTGCTTTTACTGACGCTTTTAGCCATCGTCGTAGGGTTACTGCTCGTAAACGAGTTGTGCCATACCCTGCCGACCCACAGATACGTAAGGTTCCCCGTTACGTATTGACTATTCCTGGAACCGTACCACCTAGATTTAGATACGGACCACTTACATCTAGGGACGTACCGTCTACATCCGGAGCCGGACCATCTACATCAGCACCACCGGCACCACCCGCACCACCCGCCCCACCTGCACCGCCTGCCCCACCAGCTCCCTCTAATGAGGAACTGATGAGGGAGATTGAGACTCTCCGAGCTCGAGTCACTGAGCTCGAGGAGCAGTTGGCTCGAGGAGAAATTCACCCGCCTTCACCGTAGGACCTTGTATTTAGATTTCATGATGTAATCTAGACATAGTTTCATGTATTTCATATGTATTGTACGAACTTATTCAGATGTATGAAACTTATTATTATTAACGAATGGAACTTTGCATTATTTAATTCTTGCACGATGTTCTATTTACATTGCTGTACGATGATTCTGTGGTATTTGTACCTAGATGCATTATTTAATAACGTGTGATGTTTTGATTCCATGTTAGTCACTATATACTGTATTACTACTACTTGCATGCTGGATTTTGACTTGGGTCAAAATTTTTGTTTAGAATACCATGGCTAATGGAAGAACCACACCTACCGCCGCCCAGATTGAGGACATGATCAACGAACGGGTCGCTGCAGCCCTAGCAGAAAGAAATCTCGAAGCTCCACCGCCACCACCACCGGTTATTCCACCCGTTCGAAATGGGTGTACATACAAGGAATTCCAGAGCTGCAAACCGCATAACTTCAGCGGCACCGAGGGACCAGTTGGTCTCACCAGATGGTTCGAAAAGTTGGAATCGGTATTCAGGGTTAGCAATTGTTCGGAAGCTAACAAAATGAAATTTGCATCTTGCACGCTTTCTGATGGCGCGCTTACATGGTGGAATACCATAGCGCAAGGAATTGATGAGGCGTATGCTACGCCTTGGGAAGAATTTAAATGTGCTATGATCGAGGAATACTGTCCGAGAACCGAAATTCAGAAGATGGAAATCGAATTTATGCAGTTAAAGGCCGTAGGGAACGACCTTAACAGTTACAACCGTAGGTTTTTGGAGTTGGCTCTTATGTGTCCGACCATGGTCACCCCCGAATTTAAGCATTTGGAGAAATACTTCTCGGGACTTCCTAAGTCCATCAAGGGCAATGTTACCTCATCCAAGCCACCAAGTGTTCCCGAAGCAATGCGCATGGCGCATACTCTCTTGAATCAAATCATCCTTGACGAGTTGGAGAAGGCTAAGTTTGAAACTGGTAGTGGCGAGAAGAGGAAATGGGACAACAACCACAACAACAACAGGGGTAAGAACTATGATCAAAACCCGGCGAAGCGACATGAAGGGTTTAGGCAAAACAACAACAACACCAACCCCAACAACAACAACAGCTCCAACCCGAACTACAAAGGAACTTTACCACAATGCAAGAGGTGTTATAAGCACCACACCGGGTATTGCAATGTTGTCTGTGAGAAATGCCAATGGACTGGGCATGTTGGTAAGGATTGTAAGGTTACTACTTTGAACGTGAAGCCAAACCACAACAACAATGGGTCTAGGAAATGTTATGAGTGTGGAAAGACGGGCCATTTCAGAAACGAGTGCCCAAACAAGCGTAAGGATGGCGGACCACCACGTGCTAGAGCCTTCAATGTTAATGCAAGGGACGCACGCGACAACCCCGACTTGGTGACAGGTATATTCAAAATCAACAATCTTTTAGCTTCTGTCCTATTTGATACTGGTGCCGATAGGAGCTATGTGTGTAGACATTTTTGTGATAAGTTAGATTGGTCGTTAGTTCCTTTAAAGGAAAGTATGCTTGTCGAGGTCGCCAATGGAAAACTTGAAAAGGTTGACCATATTAGTCGTGGAGCTATTATCAACATAGCTGGTGCAGATTTCGAAATTGATTTGATACCTATCAAATTGGGAAGTTTTGACGTGATCGTCGGTATGGATTGGTTGAGCAAGATAAAGGCCGATGTTATCTGTGGAGATAAAGCACTTCGCATACCACAAGGAGATGGCGAACCACTGGTTATCTATGGAGAGAGATGTACCTCGAAGTTGAACCTCATTAGTTGCATGAAAGCGCAAAAGATTATGAAGAAGGGACGCTTTACTGTCCTAGCACATGTGAAAGCGGTAGAAACTGAGGTGAAGAACGTGAACGACGTTGGAATTGTGAACGAATTTTCTGATGTCTTCCCAGAGGAATTGCCTGGATTACCGCCGCAGAGAGCAGTAGAGTTTCAGATTGACTTAGTGCCAGGAGCTGCACCTGTAGCTCGCGCACCTTATAGACTCGCACCTTCCGAGATGCAAGAATTACAGAGTCAACTACAAGAGCTATTAGATCGAGGGTTTATCCAACCAAGCTTCTCGCCTTGGGGCGCACCTGTGTTGTTTGTGAAGAAGAAGGATGGATCCTTTCGTATGTGTATCGACTACCGTGAACTCAACAAATTGACTATCAAGAATCGGTATCCTCTTCCACGAATTGACGATCTTTTTGATCAACTACAAGGATCGAGCGTTTATTCAAAGATCGATTTGCGATCCGGATATCACCAACTGAGGGTGAAGGAAAGTGACGTGATGAAAACTGCAATCAGAACCCGTTATGGTCATTATGAGTTCCTCGTGATGCCATTCGGATTGACAAATGCACCTGCCGTGTTCATGGATCTCATGAATCGTGTCTGCAAGCCTTACTTGGATAAGTTTGTTATCGTCTTCATAGATGATATCCTCATCTACTCTAAGAGCGAAGAAGAACATGAGCAACACCTTCAGCTAGTTCTTGAACTCTTAAGACAAGAGCAACTTTACGCCAAATTCTCCAAGTGCGAATTTTGGTTGAAGGAAGTACAGTTTCTGGGTCATGTTGTGAGCGACCAGGGTATCAAAGTTGATCCCGCCAAGATTGAAGCCATCAGCAAGTGGGAGACCCCCACTACTCCAACGCATATTCGCTAATTTCTAGGTCTCGCTAGTTATTATCGAAGGTTTATTGAAGGATTTTCTCTGATTGCGCGTCCTTTGACCGCACTGACTCACAAGGGCAAGAAGTTCATTTGGGAACCCGCACACGAATCAGCATTCCAAACTTTGAAGAAGAAGTTAACCTCCGCACCTATCCTATCACATCCTGAAGGTAGTGACGACTTTGTTGTTTATTGCGATGCATCGAAGAGTGGTTTTGGTTGTGTACTGATGCAACGATCAAAGGTTATTGCCTATGCCTCCCGCCAATTGAAGATTCACGAGCGGAACTACACTACACATGATCTTGAACTTGGAGCCGTTGTCTTTGCACTCAAATTGTGGAGACATTATTTATATGGAACTAAGAGCACTATCTTCACCGATCACAAGAGTCTCCAGCACATCTTCGATCAGAAGCAACTGAATATGAGACAGCGTCGATGGATCGAGACGCTCAACGACTACGATTGTGAACTCCGTTATCACCCTGGCAAGGCCAATGTTGTAGCTGACGCTTTAAGCCAAAAGGAGAGGACGGCACCTCTCCGTGTTAGGGCTCTGAACATCACCATCCATTCGAACCTCAACAACCAGATCAGAGTAGCCCAAGTTGAGGCTCTCAAGGAGGAGAACATATCTCACGAGCATTTGAACATACTTGTCTCTCGATTCGAGGTTAGAGAGTCTGGACTCCGATGTTATGCCGGAAGAATTTGGGTACCTTATTATGGAGATCTACGAAACCTGATACTTGATGAAGCACACAAATCGAGATATTCGATTCACCCCGGTGCGGGTAAGATGTACCACGACCTTAAAGAACAGTATTGGTGGCCGAATCTTAAGAAGGACGTTGCGACTTATGTTGGTAAGTGTTTGACTTGCTCGAAGGTTAAAGCCGAGCATCAGAGACCTTCTGGGTTACTTCAACAGCCGAAAATCCCACAATGGAAGCGGGAAAGGATTACAATGGATTTCATTACTAAGCTGCCGAAGACGGTGGGCGGATGCGATACTATTTGGGTTATTGTTGACCGCCTCACCAAATCTGCACACTTCCTAGCGATGAAGGAAACTGATACAATGGAAAGACTTGCTCAGCTGTACATCAAAGAGGTTGTATCTCGTCATGGTGTACCTTTATCAATCATCTTCGATCGCGATCCCCGTTTTGCTTCCAGATTTTGGCGTTCTTTGCAAGAAGCCATGAGAACTCGTCTTGACATGAGTACTGCTTATCATCCTCAGACTGACGGGCAAAGTGAACGAACGATTCAGACCTTGGAGGACATGCTGCGTGCATGTGTCATTGATTTTGGAAAGGCCTGGGAAAGGCATTTGCCACTCGCCAAATTCTCGTACAACAACAGTTATCACTCAAGCATTAATGCTGCACCTTTTGAAGCATTGTATGGTCGTAAGTGCCGATCTCCTATTTGTTGGGCCGAAGTAGGCGAAAAGCAAATCACCGGACCCGAGGTAGTTCACGAAACTACGGAGAAGATTGCTCAGATCCAAGCTAGACTTAAGACTGCCCGTGATCGCCAAAAGAGTTATGCCGATCTTAAACGGAAAGACTTTGAATTTAATGTTGGTGATCGTGTAATGTTGAAGGTTGCACCTTGGAAAGGTGTGATCCGTTTTGGAAAACGTGGAAAGTTGAACCCACGATACATTGGTCCTTTCGAGATCTTGGAACGTGTTGGACCAGTTGCATACCGTTTGGATCTACCAGCACAATTGAGCTCAGTTCATCCTACCTTCCATGTGTCAAACTTGAAGAAGTGTCTTGCTGCACCCGAACTCATCATACCATTGGAAGAACTTACTATTGATGACAAACTCCACTTTGTGGAGGAACCTGTTGAGATTATGGATCGTGAGATCAAAACTTTGAAACGCAACAAGATTCCGATTGTACGAGTACGATGGAATGCCAAACGAGGACCTGAGTTTACTTGGGAACGAGAGGATCAAATGATGCGGAAATATCCTCATCTTTTCCCGACTCCTCCATATACTTCAGCTTAAATTTCGGGACGAAATTTTCTTTAACAGGTGGGTAATGTAACGACCCTGGATTTTCCAACATTTATTTATTAATAATTACTATTATTAATACGCGTGTTTAAACGAATGTACGTTATTACATTTACATGTTGCCTTGATTGCCCGTGCTTGACTTTTAAGGGCCCGAAACGTCTTTGTGACACCCGGAACTTTCACGAATAATATTTTTAGAATATTATTTACATTCATGATTATTTATTATTAATCATTTTAATTAATCAAGGTTAGTGATTAATTACTTGGGCTTTAATTATTTAAATTGCATCTTTAATTAAACTTGGGCCTTTAATTAATGGACTTGGACTAGTAAGCCCACCCTACACTTTTATGGACTAGTAAGCCCATGTTTTAAGCTAGTATTATGTTAAGAATAATCAAGGTTAATTAGACTAATGAAGAGACAAAGTTGTCTCAAGCATGCAAGGCTTTCTTTAACTTATTACTCAACCTAGCTAACACCATTATCCCATGCAAGGAAAGCAAGCAATTGACCTTCCCTTTTAGTCCCCAAAACCGTCCACCTTGTTTACTTGGAGAGAGTTCTTTTTTCATTTCACTTGTTACTTACAACTAGCATTCTTTCATTCAAAACACACACACATTCAAACTTCTCTCAAACTCTCTCAACTTTCTCTCTTTCTCTTGTAAGTTTTACACTTTTTTTTTCCTCTCTTTCTTCTTGCAAAACCGTGGCCAAGAGCTACAATAATCATCATCATCTCTTGTTTTAATTACTTGATTGTTGTTGTATGTTACTTGTTTGTTGTAAGATCAAGTTTCTTTAGCTTGGATCTTCCTAAATCTTAGTTACTTCTTTTGATTTTGAAGAACTAAGAACAAGAACTCAAACTCACTAGTTTGTAGTTCCATATTTATGTAATTTCATGATTTAAGTTCATAAACTTCAAGATCTTTCTTTGTTTTCATGATTTGTAGACTTGAACTCTTAAGATTCAAAACTTAGTTGAATCTTCTCAAGCATGATACAAACATGAACAAATACTTAAAGATCTAGTTACTTACTTTATTTATGTTCACTTTAATTTCATGTTTTCAAGTTCATAAGTTTCAAAACTTTCTTATTGTTTATATTGTTGACTTGAACTATTAAGATCTACACTTTGGTTTGATCTTCTCAAGTATGAAACAAATGTAAACATAAAACTTGTAGATCTAGTTATTTGTTTCACTTTTACTTAGTTAAATTTGTGATTTATGTTCATGGTCAAGTACTTACTAGTTAAAGACTTGATTATTATTCTTGAAACTTTGTAAGTTCAAGACATAGAAGTGTAACTTGCTAGTTACAACTTCACATACTTGTGTTGATTTAACTTAAGTACTAGATCTATACATTTAAAACTAAGATCTTCAAGATCTACTAAGAACTAAGTTCTACAACCTAAGATCTTGTGTACTTAAGTTTATTTTCAAGTTTGTAGCTTATGACTAGTTTTAAAGTTGATGTATGTGTTAGATCTAAGACTTTGATGAAACTTTGGCTCATCAAACATCATACAACTCTTAAGTGAGTTGATCTACATGTCTTAGACTCACACTTGTGTTGCTAGTGTCACAACTTAGTTAGTATTACTTTCATTGTTCATGTGTGTGTAGATCTAGGACTTGATGTAACTTTGGTTCATCAAATTAATGTCTTAGACTTGCACTAGGGTTATGATGGCCAAGACTTGGTTAATATGATGTAAACACATCCATGAGATGTACACTTGAAGCTATATGCATCAAGGATGAGAGCCATGATGAACATCAAGCACCAAGACCACCGGAACCCTCCAAACTTTCTGCTTTCTGTCCCAAAGTTTCTGACCTACTGTTTATGGACCAGACCAGTAGGTCTGGGCTGATCCCATCTTGATTTTTGAATAGAACTTTTCGAGTAGATAATTTTTCATTTAGGATTCGTCTTCATCCGAGTTACGGTTTAGGATTTATGGCCCTCCGTTCGTCACTATGTCCTTTAACGTTGTGCAGAAAATTTCTGACCTACTCGCACTTAGACCGTCGCCACGGTCAAACCAAGACGAGTTTGCTTCTGTAAATTTTACCACACTTAAGGGAATCATAGACGGAGCCATGGCCACTGGTCTCACCTTAATTCAGTAAGGGTAGAGGCCGTGGTGACTGACCGAAGTCAGACTTTGTTGAAAACTACTTTCATAAACGAAACTTACTTTACGCCTTTTGTTTGATGATGATTGATGATTGATGATTGATGATGACCCTTAAGACCTTAAATACATACTTTTAAACCTATTAAGACAATTTACTGACTTAGTACTATTTGACTTAGGTTGAGGACTTCGAACCATTTACTTGCACACCTTTCCCGACTACTACTTTACCGCTACTACTATCATTGTGAGTTATAGCATTCCCTTTTTACTTTAACTTATTTTGGGAACTGAGAATACATGCGGATTTTATGTTTTACATACTAGGCACGAGTACTTAAACTTATATATGTGTGGGTTATACAACGGCATAAACATTCCCTTTAGCTCGGTAATGTTTAATCATTGGTATTTGAACCATGAACGCGAATCTTAGATATGGATCCATAGGGTTTGACATCCCCACTCGGGCTAGTAGCGCTAGCATTTAACGGGTGTTTAATACTTCGAGGTTATACGCACTTTCCAAGTGCACTTTAAGGGGGTACATTAAACGTTAAGTTAGTTATCGAGTGCCCACGGTTAAGCATATACTTTTACATACTTTTGAACGCTCATTGTAGCACTGAAATCTCGTGGCCTACTTACATTACTGTTATACTTAAACTATAGCTCACCAACCTTTGTGTTGACCTTTTTAAGCATGTATTTCTCAGGTGCTTGAAGTCGCTTCCGCTATCTTACTAGTCGTGCTGTAGAACCCGCTGCCTAGAGTTGTTATCGCATGACTACTTATCTTGCATTCAAACTTATTTACTTTTGAAACTATGTTATGTAACGACCTCTGTGGTCACGTACACTTATTTAATGCTTCTACTTAGTGAAGCATACTTTTGGATTGTAAAACATTTGACGTTTGTTATGACATCACTTTTATTAATGAATGCAAACTCTGTTTTGAAAACGCATATAGTACTTAACCTTGTAATGATCCTGTTGATGATGGTCCGTACATGATGATTTAGTACGGGGCGTCACAATAAGAGTCACCAAAACAACAACAACTATCCCAACAATCGCAACATCAATCGCAACTACAACAAATGGCACAACAACAACAACAACAACAACAACAACAACTACAACAATCATCCCAACAACAATAACAACCGCAACAACAACAACAATCAGAAGCAGCTATGCCAAAGGTGTGAAAAGTATCACTCGGGGTTCTGCACCAAATTTTGCAGCAAGTGTAAAAGAAATGGTCATAGCGCGGCGAAGTGTGAGGTCTACGGACCAGGGGTTAACAGAATGAAAGGAACAAATGGTGTCGAAACGAGTAATGGCGGAGCAAGTAGTGTCGGAGCAAGTTATGCCAATGTAGTTTGTTATAAATGTGGAAAACTGGGCCACATTATTAGAAATTGCCCGAACCAGGAGAACACGGATGGACAAGGCCGCGGAAGAGTTTTTAATATTAATGCAGCAGAGGCACAGGAAGATCCGGAGCTTGTTACGGGTACGTTTCTTATTGACAATAAATCTGCTTACGTTTTATTTGATTCGGGTGCGGATAGAAGCTATATGAGTAGAGATTTTTGTGCTAAATTAAGTTGTCCATTGACGCCATTGGATAGTAAATTTTTACTCGAATTAGCAAACGGTAAATTAATTTCAGCAGATTATATATGCCGGAATCGAGAAATTAAACTGGGTAGTGAAATATTTAAGATTGATTTGATACCAGTAGAGTTAGGGAGTTTTGATGTAATAGTTGGCATGGACTGGCTGAAGGAGATGAAAGCAGAGATCGTATGTTACAAAAATGCAATTCGCATTGTACGAGAAGAAGGAGAACCCTTAATGGTGTACGGAGAAAAGGGAAACACGAAGCTACATCTTATTAGTAATTTGAAGGCACAAAACTAATAAGAAAAGGTTGCTATGCTGTTCTAGCACACGTCGAGAATGTACAAACTGAAGAAAAGAGCATCAATGATGTTCCCGTCGCAAAAGAATTTCCCGATGTATTTCCGATAGAATTACCGGGACTACCTCCACATCGATCTGTTGAATTTCAAATAGATCTTGTACCAGGAGCTGCACCAATAGCTCGTTCTCCTTACAGACTCGCACCCAGCAAGATGAAAGAACTGTAAAGCCAACTGCAAGAACTATTAGAACGTGGTTTCATTCGACCAAGCACATCACCATGGGGAGTTCCTGTTTTGTTTGTCAAGAAGAAGGATGGTACATTTAGGTTGTGTATTGACTAAAGAGAGTTGAATAAACTTACCATCAAAAACCGTTATCCACTACCGAGAATTGACGACTTATTTGATCAACTACAAGGCTCGTCAGTTTATTCAAAAATCGATTTACGTTCTGGATATCATCAAATGCGAGTAAAGGAGGATGATATTCCAAAAACTGCTTTTAGGACGCGTTATGGTCATTACGAGTTTATGGTTATGCCGTTTGGATTGACTAACGCACCAGCTGTGTTCATGGACCTTATGAACCGAGTGTGTGGGCCATATGTTGACAAGTTTGTCATTATTTTCATCGATGGCATACTTATTTACTCAAAGAATGATCAAGAGCACGAAGAACATTTGAGAAAAGTGCTAGAAGTATTGAGGAAAGAAAAATTGCACGCTAAGTTTTCAAAGTGTGCATTTTGGTTGGAAGAAGTTCAATTCCTCGGTCACATAGTGAACAAAGAAGGTATCCAGGTGGACCCGGCAAAGATTGAAACCGTTAAAAAGTGGGAAACCCCAAAAACTCTGAAGCATATACGTCAATTTTTAGGATTGGCTGGTTACTACAGAAGATTCATCCAAGATTTCTCCAAAATAGCAAAACCCTTGACTGCATTAACGCATAAAGGGAAGAAATTTGAATGGAAGGATGAACAAGAGAAGGCGTTTCAGTTATTGAAGAAAAAGCTAACTACGGCACCAATATTGTCATTGCCTGAAGGGAATGATGATTTTGTGATTTATTGTGACGCATCAAAGCAAGGTCTCGGTTATGTATTAATGCAACGAACGAAGGTGATTGCTTATGCGTCTAGACAATTGAAGATTCACGAGCAATATTATACAACTCACGATTTGGAATTGGGTGCTGTTGTTTTTGCATTAAAGACTTGGAGGCATTATTTATATGGGGTCAAAAGTATTATATATACCGACCACAAAAGTCTCCAACATATATTTAATCAGAAGCAACTGAATATGAGACAGCGCAGGTGGATTGAATTGTTGAATGATTACGACTTTGAGATTCGTTACCACCCGGGGAAGGCGAATGTAGTAGCCGACGCTTTGAGTAGAAAGGACAGAGAACCCATTCGAGTAAAATCTATGAATATAATGATTCACACTAACCTTACTACTCAAATAAAGGAGGCGCAACAAGGAGTTTTAAAAGAGGGAAACTTAAAGGATGAAATACCCAAAGGATCGGAGAAGCATCTTAATATTCGGGAAGATGAAACCCGGTATAGGGCTGAAAGAATTTGGGACCCAAAATTTGGAGATATGAGAGAAATGGTACTTAGAGAAGCTCATAAAACGAGATACTCAATACATCCTGGAACGGGGAAGATGTACAAGGATCTCAAGAAACATTTTTGGTGGCCAGGTATGAAAGCCGATATTGCTAAATACGTAGGGGAATGTTTGACGTGTTCTAAGGTCAAAGCGGAGCATCAGAAACCATCAGGTCTACTTCAACAACCCGAAATCCTGGAATGGAAATGGGAAAACATTACCATGGATTTCATCACTAAATTGCCAAGGACCGCAAGTGGTTTTGATACTATTTGGGTAATAGTTGATCGTCTCACCAAATCAGCACACTTCCTGCCAATAAGAGAAGATGACAAGATGGAGAAGTTAGCATGACTGTATTTGAAGGAAGTCGTCTCCAGACATGGAATACCAATCTCTATTATCTCTGATAGGGATGGCAGATTCATTTCAAGATTCTGGCAGACATTACAGCAAGCATTAGGAACTCGTCTAGACATGAGTACTGCCTATCATCCACAAACTGATGGGCAGAGCGAAAGGACGATACAAACACTTGAATACATGCTACGAGCATTTGTTATTGATTTCGGAAACAGTTGGGATCGACATCTACCGTTAGCAGAATTTTCCTACAACAATAGCTACCATTCAAGCATTGAGATGGTGCCGTTTGAAGCACTTTATGGTAGAAAGTGCAGGTCTCTGATTTGTTAGAGTGAAGTGGGGGATAGACAGATTACGGGTCCAGAGATAATACAAGAAACTACCAAGAAGATCATCAAATTCAACAATGATTGAAAATCGCCCAAAGTCGACAAAAGAACTACGCTGACATTAAAAGAAAAGATATAAAATTTGAAATTGGCGAGATGGTCATGCTTAAAGTTTCACCTTGGAAAGGCGTTGTTCGATTTGGTAAACGAGGGAAACTAAATCCAAGGTATATTGGATCATTCAAGATTATTAAACGTGTCGGACCAGTAGCTTACCGACTTGAGTTACCCCAACAACTCGCAGCTGTACATAACACTTTTCACGTCTCGAATTTGAAGAAATGTTTTGCTAAAGAAGATCTCACTATTCCGTTAGACGAAATTCAAATCAACGAAAAACTTCAATTCATTGAAGAACCCGTCGAAATAATGGATCATGAGGTTAAAAGACTTAAGCAAAACAAGATACCAATTGTTAAAGTTCGACGGAATGCTCGTAGAGGACCCGAGTTCACCTGGGAGCATGAAGATTAGATGAAGAAGAAATACCCGCACCTATTTCCAGAAGATTCGTCAACACCTCCAACTGCTTAAAAATTTCGGGACGAAATTTATTTAACGGGTAGGTACTGTAATGACCCGAACTTTTCCATGTTTATATATATTAAATGAAATTGATATTTACATGATTGAGTGTTTCCAACATGTTAAGCAATCAAACTTGTTAATACTTGATTAATTGAAATAGGTTTCATATAGACAATTGACCACCCAAGTTGACTGGTGATTCACGAACGTTAAAACTTGTAAAAACTATATGATGACATATATATGATTATATATATAGTTAACATGATATTATGATAAGTAAGTATCTCATTAGATATTTTAACAATGAGTTATATACATAAAAATGAGACTATTGAATTTAAGAAACTCGAAAACGTTATATGTAACGATTATCGTTATATCAACGTCTTACAAAGTACATATGAATCATATTAAGATATTGATACACTTGGTTAATTATGTTAAATTATAAGTAAATATATCATTAAGTGTATTAACAATGAACTACATATGTAAAAATAAGACTACTAACTTAATGATTTCGAAACGAGACATATATGTAACGATTATCGTTGTAACGACATTTAACTGCATATATATCATACTAAGATATATTATATATCATAATATCATGATAATGTAACAATTTAACATCTCTTTAGATATAATAAACATAGGGTTAGAAACATTTAACATGATCGTTAACTTAAAGGTTTCAAATCAACATTTACATGTAACGACTAACGATGACTTAACGACTCAGTTAAAATGTATATACATGTAGTGTTTTAATATGTATTCATACACTTTTGAATGACTTCAAGACACTTATCAAAATACTTCTACTTAACAAAAATGCTTACAATTACATCCTCGTTCAGTTTCATCAACAATTCTACTCGTATGCACCCGTATTCGTACTCGTACAATACACAGCTTTTAGACGTATGTACTATTGGTATATACACTCTAATGATCAGCTATTAGCAGCCCATGTGAGTCACCTAACATATGTGGGAACCATCATTTGGCAACTAGCATGAAATATCTCATAAAATTACAAAAATATGAGTAATCATTCATGACTTATTTACATGAAAACAAAATTACACATCCTTTATATCTAATCCATATACCAACGACCAAAAACACCTACAAACACTTTCATTCTTCAATTTTCTTCATCTAAGTGATCTCTCTCAAGTTCTATCTTCAAGTTCTAAGTGTTCTTCATAATTTCTGTAAGTTCTAGTTTCATAAAATCATGAATACTTCCAAGTTTGCTAGCTTACTTCCAATCTTGTAAAGTGACCATCCAACCTCAAGAAATCTTTCTTATTTACAGTAAGATATCTTTATAATACAAGGTAATACTCATATTCAAACTTTGGTTCAATTTCTATAACTATAACAATCTTATTTCGAGTGATGATCTTACTTGAATTTGTTTTCGTGTCATGATTCTGCTTCAAGAACTTTCAAGCCATCCAAGGATCCTTTGAAGATAGATCCATTTGTCTCTTTTCAAGTAGGTTTATCCACAAAACTTGAGGTAGTAATGATGTTCTTAACATCATTCGATTCATACATATAAAGCTATCTTATTCGAAGGTTTAAACTTGAAATCACTAGAACATAGTTTAGTTAATTCTAAACTTGTTCGCAAACAAAAGTTAATCCTTCTAACTTGACTTTTAAAATCAACTAAACACATTTTCTATATCTATATGATATTCTAACTTAATGATTTAAAACCGGAAAACATGAAAAACACCGTAAAACCGGATATACGCCGTTGTAGTAACACCGCGGGCTGTTTTGGGTTAGTTAATTAAAAACTATGATAAATTTTGATTTAAAAGTTGTTATTCTGGGAAAATGATTTTTCTTATGAACATGAAACTATATCCAAAAATCGTGGTTAAACTCAAAGTGGAAGTATGTTTTCCAAAATGGTCATCTAGACGTCGTTCTTTCGACTAAAATGACTACCTTTACAAAAACGACTTGTAACCTGTAATTCCGACTATAAACTTATAATTTTTTTGTATAGATTCATAAACTTAAGTTCAATATGAAACCATAGCAATTGGATTCACTCAAAACGGATTTAAAACGAAGAAGTTATGGGTAAAACAAGATTGGTTATTTTTGCTTGTTGTAGCTACGTGAAAATTGGTAACAAATCTATATTAATCATATCCTAGCTAACTTATATTGTATTATACATATATTCTAATATATTATGTAATCTTGGGATACCATAGACACGTATGCAAATGTTTTGACATATCATATCGACCCATCTATATATATTATTTGGAACAACCATAGACACTCTATATGCAGTAATGTTGGAGTTAGCTATACAGGGTTGAGGTTGATTCCAAAAATATATATAGTTTGAATTGTGATCTAGCCTGAGACGTGTATACACTGGGTCGAGGATTGATTCAAGATAATATATATCGATTTATTTCTGTACATCTAATTATGGACAACTAGTTGTAGGTTACTAACGAGGACAGCTGACTTAATACACTCAAATCTTTAAAACATAATAAAAATGGTTGTAATTATATTTTGATCATAGTTTGATATATATGCACATATTTGTATAGGTTCGTGAATCGATCCGTGGCCAAGTCTTATTTCCGAGGAAGGAAATATCTGTGAAAGTGAGTTATAGTCCCACTTTTAAAATCTAATATTTTTGGGATGAGAATACATGCAGGTTTTATAAATGATTTGCAAAATAGACACAAGTACGTGAAACTACATTCTATGGTTGAATTATCGAAATCGAATATGCCCCTTTTTATTAAGTTTGGTAATCTAAGAATTAGGGAACAGACACCCTAATTGACGCGAATCCTAAAGATAGATCTATTGGGCCTAACAAACCCCATCCAAAGTACCGGATGCTTTAGTACTTCGAAATTTATATCATATTCGAAGGGTGTCCCGGAATGATGGGGATATTCTTATATATGCATCTTGTTAATGTCAGTTACCAGATGTTCACCATATGAATGATTTTTATCTCTATGTATGGGATGTGTATTGAAATATGAAATCTTGTGGTCTATTGTTACGATTTGATATATATAGGTTAAACCTATAACTCACCAACATTTTTGTTGACGTTTAAAGCATGTTTATTCTCAGGTGAATATTAAGAGCTTTCGCTGTTGCATACTAAAATAAGGACAAGATTTGGAGTCCATGTTTGTATGATATTGTGTAAAAACTGCATTCAAGAAACATATGTCGACGTAATATATTTCTATTGTAAACCATTATGTAATGGTCGTGTGTAAACAGTATATTTTAGATTATCATTATTTGATAATCTACGTAATGTTTTTAAAACCTTTATTGATAAAATAAAGGTTTTGGTTGTTTTAAAAATGAATGCAGTCTTTGAAAAACGTCTCATATAAAGGTCAAAACCTCGCAAGGAAATCAATTAATATGGAACGTTTATAATCAATATGAACGGGACATTTCACTGTTCCGATGGCGTTGTTGGCGGCTCACCACCGGAGCTGTTTGTTTCCCTGTCTGTGGTTCTCGGGTTGGGTGGTTGGTTTCCACCCAGTTGGTGGTCCTTCAACGGTGGCTTGTTTGACGACAGTCGAGGGGTATTTGGTATGGTTAGACACGGTGGTGACCATCGGTGGTTCTGCCGCCCGGTTTGTTTTCCGGTGGTTGAGCTGTTTTTCTCCCTGTTGGAGTGGGCTTCGGTGGCTGCTAGAGGACGGTGGGAGGTAGGGGTATGGGTGGTCGACAGGTCTATGAAGGGTCGGGTTTTGCGTTGCCGTGGTTTTGTTTGATGGGTCCTTTCCTTTCCGTGGATGTCATTGGGTCTAAACCAGGCGACGATCTCCCTGTTGGAGATCTGGTTTAGATCCAAGGACGGAGTTGGTATTTTCGGTTTGGACTTCTCTTCGACGGCTGGCTTTCATCGTGGTTGCTGGTTTTGTTCTGTATTCGTTGTAGTGGCGGTCGGCGTTCTCCTGACCGTTGCTGTCGTTCTGTTTGTTTAGTACATTTGTGTAGTATAGCCGGTATAGTAGTTTCCTTTGTTATAACTTTAGTTGTCGTTATGTTCTTGGTTAAATACTTTTTTCTCACACTGTTGGTGAGCCGTTTGATTAGGAATTTTAGCTTTTAGCTAGAGCTAGGTTTGGACTATATTGTATCGGTTGTACGAGTTGATCTCCGGATCTGTTTATTAATGTTATCGTTTTTTTGTCAAAAAAAAAAAGTGTGTTTTAATATTTAATATTAACACTATTCACATGATTAAAAAGATATTAATATATAAGAATGTTTTAATACTTACCCTTGCAACTTATAGACCTCAATGTCGGTCTTAACAGGTATGGTTTGTTCCTGCCGCCGCACTAGGAGTAGAAGTAAACGAAATGGTTTTTGAGATGATACACAAACTTATCAACAATAGACCACTTGACACTAGATGATTTAATAGTTTTAAGGTTTGATGTTATTTTTCCGTTATGCTATGGTATTTTTTTCTTCTTATTTAATTCAATTATTATACCTCCTTTTTTGTCTTAATTAATTCAATTATTATACCTCTTTTTTTGCTTTGAACGTTTGATTTCACTGAGTTTATAATGGTCATAAGTTTTTTTATTTTATTTAACACCATGTTTATCGATTATTAAATATATATTATATATTACGGAGTATATATTAGAATCAAATTACAATGATTATTATTATTATTATTACATATGATCAAGGGCTCATTTCCACAACAAGTGATTAACAATCCTAACCAGGCCATTATCAATACTCTTTATACAGAAAATGTTTAATTGGAGCATATGATTGCTTAACCATGAGGAAGCTTTTTCTGGATTTTGGTCCCTGGCCTGTAACAGTTAACTGTTTAGATTTATGGATAACAATGAAAGTCTTCACCTTTTTACTTTTCTACTTTTCTAATAAAGCCCACTTTTAATAATCTTTCACTCATATTTATATGTGTTTTATATGTATCATTAGTTTTATCTTTATTATTCTGTAATTTTAATTATATAATTATTCTTGTTAATTCTGTTATACATTAAAGTTCTTTCATAAAACCTTGGAAAAGGGAAGTAGTCCGTACATAATCAATCTTTAGTCGTACACAATCAAATAAGCTTTATTATGTTGTACAATACAACAATTAAAGTAGATTTGATTATGTATAGCTAAAAATTGGTTGTGCACGAATTATTACATTACCGCTTTTATGTAATAATTGATTCTGTTATATTTTTGTAGTGGTTAGTCCATGTTGTAGTTATTTTCGCTATCATAGCAACTTTGTACTTTCGAGGTTGATAGTCTTGTAAATATCTTGTTGATTGATTAATGAAAGGTCTTTAGCTTTTCAAAAAAAAAAACAAAAAAAAAAAAAAAAAAAACATTACCCCTGTTACGTATACACAAGGTTGCAAAATTCGCTATTCGGGGATTAATCGGTCCGGACTTTGGAAGGATTAATCGGTAATTCAGAGATTTATCGGAGTTTAATCGGATTGTACTTTATACATTTAAATATTAAATTTTAAAATTTATATGTATAAATATAGAAGAAAACCATAAATATAAACATAAACATTAACATAAATGTCTAAAATTGTTCATTTTGTTCAAAAATTACAAAGTTTTAGTTTAAAATCATGTTTAAATGTTGACCAATTATGACTTTGACCAACTTTGATTACTAAATTCGATTTTGACCGATCAATTTACGTTGTCCGATTAATTAAACGGATTTTGAAAAATCGGAACGGATTGCTCTTAAAAATGATTAATCGGAGATTAATCGGCGAGTAATCGGGTTTTTTACAACATTGCTGTATACATATTGTAAAGAGTTACTTCCATACATTGATACATAGATATCAAATATCCTTTGATGCATTGATATTATTAATTAGATTTAAATCAAATCTCAACCTTTAACCGTACGTAATGTATTTAACAATTTCATCGAGACATACAACAACCTACTCCATCTATTGGCGCTCTTGAGGGACCTAAGAGCTAGCGTTAATCCACATCCTAATGAAATTATTCACATCAACAATATAACGTACTACGGAGTACATTTTTTGTAGGATTTTTGAAGTCCCACTTTCTTCAAACCAACCACAACGCACCACTTTAATTAATCACTTAAGACTAAGTGTTAAACTTATCTAAGGAGTACTATATTATATATATATATATATATAAAGAAATTGATGAACAGTAAAATTGCAATTAATTTTGTAATTGATTTTAAACAACTTTATCGGAGACAATATATTTCTTATTGGATACTACAGTCAATTAATGGGTGCTTGGCTAGGATGGTTTGTTGTTTGTCGTTTACTAATGTGTCCCGGGTTCGATCATGTTCTCCTCTCTCTCTCTCTCTCTCTCTCTCTCTCTCTCTTGTCTTCCAATGGGTTTTTTTGGGGAGGTGATCCGTACACCACCTCTATTTTGCCATACACCACTAAATAAATTTTTTGGACATTTTTACCCTTCCTTTTGTTCACCACCAACTCCCCTTAACTTCTCAAAGGAAGGGTAAAACTGTCTAAATAATTGTTTTGGTGGTGTATGGCAAAAATAAAGTGGTGTACGGATCAACTCCCGTTTTTTTGGGATCCAGCTGTTTTCATCATACGTGGAAACATTCAAGGTACACACGTGTATTCTCCCATGTAGCTTATGATCATAAAATAGTTAATACGGAGTATTATTTTAACAAAAACATTCACACACACACACACACGCACACACACACACACACACACATATATATATATATATCTTTTTTGAAAAGCAAGTAAATCTTTATTTATTATAACGGTTTATACAATGTGTCCTATACACAATCTATACAACACATGTGGAATGCTCATAACCGAGATAATACATATGACGAATTAGTATATTACAACTCGATCCAAGAATGATGGGAGAATGGCCGGTTGAACTTGCATGCAAGCAGAATAGAGGAAACCTCCAGTACCGATCGTACGGTGACAAAGGGTGAGACCAATATACTATTAATCCCGAGCGCATATACCCATTATTTATGGATCAAGATGATTTAACCAATGCCCGTATGAGTGTTGGATGATACGACGAAGAATGAAGGGTTTATGAGCCATTGTTGCCATTCGAGCCTTATTTTGTTTGAGCGCTTGGAGATCCATGAGAAACTTTGAGTTTGAATTTCGGAGATTATAGTTGCGGGGTTCCAATTTTTATTGCTAAAAACTTTTAGGTTTCTATATTTCCAAATAATTTTCTACAACGCCATTTGGTGGCTTGCCAAATATGGATACCGGAAGACGAATTGGCGAAAGATTGGTTAGAAGTAAGGATGTTGTCAAGGCTTGTAAATGTGATTGAGGGTTGGTTCCACCATCGGAGAACGTGGTTCCAAATGTTCATGGTAGTAGGACAGTAAAGGATGATGTGATCAACTGTTTCATTTTAATTATTACATAGTGGGCAAAAAACCGACTCGAGGACTACCCCAAGTTTGTCTAGTTCAAGACGGGTAGGGATACAGCAAAGTATGATTCTTCAAGCGAATGTGTTGATTTTTTGTGGTATGAGTTTGTTTCTAGGAGTGACCACGGGAGAAGATAAGCTTTCGAGCTTGTGCATATCGAGTAAGTTCACAAGTGTCTTTGTAATGAAATGGCCCAACACATCTAATGACCATTTCCACGAATCCATCCTGTCAATCAGTAAACAAGAAGAGATTAAGTTATTTAGCGTGTTGAGTTCATTTAGCCTGCATCCACTAGGATCTCGTGTCCAATTCCAGGTTCCGGTGGAGATAGCATTGTGAGTTGAAATTATGTCAGCAACCTTTGTTTCTTTGTTTGCCTTGAGCATGAAGAGTCGTGGGAATAGGGAGCAGGCGACCAGATACATGCCAACTGTCAAGCCAGAATTTGGTTCCGGTCACGTTGCCGATAGATTTGGATATTTAATTTGTAAAGTCAATGCCGATGTTATCTGCGATCTTTCCAGCCTTTAGTATTCCGTTCCAGATAGTTTTGCCCTGTATGTTCCTGCATAAAGAGTTAGTATCTAACCCGCCCCCCGCCCCGTAAATTCTAGAAATGATTTTAACCCATAATGCGTTATTTTCGTTTTTGAATTGAAATGTCCCGTTCATATTGATTATAAACGTTCCATATTAATTGATTTCGTCCCGAGGTTTTGACCTCTATATGAGACGTTTTTCAAAGACTGCATTCATTTTTAAAACAACCATAACCTTTATTTTATCTATAAAGGTTTAAAAAGCATTACGTAGATTATCAAATAATGATAATCTAAAATATACCGTTTACACACGACCATTACATAATGGTTTACAATAAGAATATATTACATCAAAAATAAGTTTCTTGAATGCAGTTTTTACATAATATCATACAAGCATGGACTCCAAATCTTGTCCTTATTTTAGTATGCAACAGCGGAAGCTCTTAATAATCACCTGACAATAAACATGCTTAAACCGTCAACAAAAATGTTGGTGAGTTATAGGTTTAACCTATATATTATCAAATCATAATAATAGACCACAAGATTTCATATTTCAATATACTTCCCATACATAGAGATAAAAATCATTCATATGGTGAACACCTGGTAACCGACATTAACAAGATGCATATAAGAATATCCCCTATCATTCCGGGAAATCCTTCTGACATGATAAAAATGAATTCGAAGTACTAAAGCATCCGGTACTTTGGATGGGGTTCGTTAGGCCCAATAGATCTATCTTTAGGATTCACGTCAATTAGTAGATCGGTTTCCTAATTCTTAGGTTACCAAGCAAAAGGGGCATATTCGGCTTCGATCATTCACTCATATAATGTAGTTTCAATTACTTGTGTCTATTTCGTAAAACATTTATAAAACTGCATGTATTCTCATCCCAAAATATTAGATTTTAAAAGTGGGACTATAACTCACTTTCACAGATTTTTACTTCGCCGGGAAGTAAGACTTGGCCACTAGTCGATTCACGAACCTATAACAAATATGTACTGATAATGCTAAAAATGAACATATATTTCATAGCATTATCCCTCAAGAAAGACAAGCTTTTAGTTGCAATTGTTCTATTTACAAGTGATATTCGTTTAAATAATAAAATGTGAAGACAAAAGACAGATTCGACGAATTGAAGATGCAAACGACCAAAAAGCTCAAAAGTACAAAGTACAATCAAAGTGGTTCAAATTATTGATGAGAAACGTCTCAAAATTACAAGAGTACAAGACGCGAAACGCAAAATACAAGATATTAAATTGTACGCAAGGACGTTCGAAAATCCGGAACCGGGACCAGAGTCAACTCTCAACGCTCGACGCAACGGACTAAAAATTACGAGTCAACTATGCACATAAATTTCGCAGTTTGGTGATCATATATCAATATATCTTTCCTCTATCTCTCACTCGTATAATATATATATATATATATATATATATATATATATATATATATATATATATATATATATATTATAATTTTTATTTTTATTTTAATTTTAATTTTAAATTCTAATAATAAGGGTATGTTAGCGAATGTTGTAAGGGTGTAAGTTAAAATTCTCTCCGTGTAACGCTACGCTATTTTTAATCATTGTAAGTTATGTTCAACCTTTTTAATTTAATGTCTAGCTCGTAGCTAAGTTATTATTATGCTTATTTAATGCCGAAGTAATCGTGATGTTGGGCTAAATATTAAAATTGGGTAATTGGGCTTTGGACCATAATTGGGGTTTGGATAAAAGAACGACACTTGTGGAAATTAGACTATGGGCTATTAATGGGTTTTATATTAACTAAATGATACCTCGTTGATTTAATATATAGACTTACAATTTGACGTATTTATATATAACCACATACGCTTGACTGGGCACGGTGGGCGGGATATCTATAAATACCAATAATTGTTCATTTTACCGGACACGGGATTGGATTAATAGTTAATAGACTTGTTGAAACATGGGTGGATTACATTCAAGGATAATTGGTGTAATTGTTAACAAAGTAGTAAAACCTTGGACTACACGCAGTCGATAACCTGGTGTATTCATTAAACAAAGTATTAAGACCTTGTTACAATTCGAATCCCCAATTAGTTGGAATATTTGACTTCGGGAATAAGAATAATTTGACGAAGACTCTCGCACTTTATGATTATGACTGATGGACTATTATGGACAAATTCGCATGGACATATCGAATAATCCAGGACAAAGAACAATTAACCCATGGTAATAAACTAAAAATAACACGTCGAACATCATGATTACGGAAGTTTAAATAAGCATAATTCCTTTATTTCATATTTAATTTCCTTTATTTCATATTTAATTGCACTTTTAGTTATCGCAATTTTATTTACCGTTATTTATCGCATTTTTATTTATCGAAATTTCATTATCATTATTTACTTTACGCTTTAAATTAAATTATATTTATTTTTAATAATTCACATTAGGTTTTAACTGCGACTAAAGTTTTAAAAATCGACAAACCGGTCATTAAACGGTAAAAACCCCCTTTTTTAATAATAATACTACTTATATATATTTTTGTATTTTTACAATTATAAGTTAAAAATATAGCGTTAAGCTTGGCTAAAGATCCCTGTGGAACGAACCGGACTTACTAAAAACTACATTACTGTACGATTAGGTACACTGCCTATAAGTGTTGTAGCAAGATTTAGGTATATCCACTCTATAAATAAATAAATAACTTGTGTAAAATTGTATCGTATTTAATAGTATTTCTTTGTAAAAATTAATACTATTTCATATACCCCTCGCATAACATCATGTACATATATATCAAAGTATGTTCAAAATATATTTACAACTTTTTTAATACGTTTTAATGTTTTAAGTTTATTAAGTCAGCTGTCCTCGTTAGTAACCTACAACTAGTTGTTCATAGTTAGATGTACAGAAAATAAATTGATATATATTATCTTGACCCAATCCACGACCCAGTGTATACACGTCTCAGGCTAGATCACAACTTAAAGTATATATATTTTTGGAATCAACCTCAACCCTGTATAGCTAACTCCAACATTACTGCATATAGAGTGTCTATGGTTGTTCCAAATAATATATTTACATGGGTCGATATGATATGTCAAAACATTTGCATACGTGTCTATGGTATCCCAAGATTACATAATATATTAGAATACATGTATAATACAATATAAGTTAACTAGGATATGATTTGTATAGAATTGTTACAATATTTCCCGTAGCTACAACAATCAAAAAATATCCAATCTTGTTTTACCCATAACTTCTTCGTTTTAAATCCGTTTTGAGTGAATCAAATTGCTATGATTTCATATTGAACTCTATTTTATGAATCTAAACAGAAAAAATATAGATTTATAGTCGAAAATATAAGTTACAAGTCATTTTTGTAAGAGGTAGTCAAATAGTACAAATATTCTACCAAGGATGCGACATAACTACAAGAAAAGATATCGATATAGCAGCTGGTGGTTCCATTATGAAGAAAACAGCAACTGATGCTTACAAAATTATTTATAACACCGCTTCCCACTCATATGAGTGGCACCAAGAAAAAGATATCGTTAGATCATCTAAAGCAGCTAGAGCCGATTCTAGCCATGACTTCGATTCTATTTCCGCAAAGATAGATGCTGTCGAGAGTCGAATGGAAAAGATGACTAAAGATATTCACTCAATACGAATTAGTTGTGAGCAGTGTGGAGGACCACATTTAACAAAAGAGTGTCTCAGTATTGAACTAACAATGGAACAAAGAGAGAATGTTTCATACATAAACCAAAGGCCTGGAAATAATTATCAGAATAATTATCAACCGCCAAGACCAATCTACAATCAAAATCAGAACTATAACCGAAATGTTCCATACAACAATCAACAAGGTCCTAACAACCAACAAGTATCTAATAATACTTACAATCAGCAAAGACCTATTTTTCAAAACAAACCACCACAAACCGATGATAAAAAGCCAAATTTAGAAGATATGATGTCAAAGCTAGTTGAATCTCAAACGCAATTTTTCACATCTCAGAAACAAACCAATGAACAAAATGCTCAAGCATTTAGAAATCAACAAGCATCTATTCAAAATTTGGAACAAGAAGTAAGCAACCTAGCAAGGTTAATAGGTGAAAGGAAACCGGAAAGTTTACCTAGTGATACAAATGCTAACCCTGGGAATGAAACATCTAAAGCCATTACCACAAGAAGTGGTATTACACTTAAACCACCTGAAATGCCTTAATTTCTGATGAAGCTATTCCTACTCCACAAGAACCACAATCTGAACAAGATAAGGAAAAAGAACCAGTAGTTGAAAAGGTTAATGAAGATAACACAGTTAAAGCTAAACCTTATGTTAAACCATACCAACCACCACTTCCTTACCCGAGTAAAATGAGAAAAGAGAGACTTGAAGCCGAGCAATCCAAATTCTTGGATATGTTTAAACAGATAAATGTTAATTTTCCTTTCATTGATGTGATTTCAGAAATGCCTAGATATGCTAAATTTCTGAAAGATCTAATCACAAATAGAAAGAAAATGGAAGAACTCTCAGCTGTTACTATGAATGCTAATTGTTCTGCAGTGCTGTTGAATAAGATACCAGAAAAACTTTCAGATCCAGGAAGTTTCACAATTCCATGTTTTCTGGGTAGTCTTAGTTCAATAGAAGCATTGGCAGACTTAGGTGCTAGTATAAATTTAATGCCGTATTCACTATACGCTAAACTAGACCTTGGAGAATTGAAACCAACACGAATAAGTATACAACTAGCCGATCGATCAGTAAAATATCCTAGAGGGATAATGGAGAACATGCTAGTTAAAGTTGGTACTTTAGTATTTCCAGTAGATTTAGTTATTCTGGACATGGAAGAAGATTCTCGAGTTCCTCTCATATTAGGAAAACCATTCTTAAACACGGCTAAAGCAATAATAGACGTATTTGGTAAGAAAATGATCCAAAGTATAGAGGACGAGAGTGTTACCTTTTCAGTTGATAGAGCCATGCAACAACCGCAATCTGCCGATGATACATGTTATTATATTCAAACTATAGAATCACATGCAGAATTGTTAGAAGAATTTCCAGAATTACAAGGAACAGGAGAATGTTCTTTAGGAGAAGGAACTGAACCAATTGATGAAACTGAAATGTTAGCTACACTTATGGCTAATGGATATGAATCAACAACAGAAGAAATTCAAATGCTAAAAGAAGAAGACAGATATCGATATAAATCATCGATAGAAGAACCACCGACATTAGAGTTAAAACCACTTCCAAACCATTTGGAATATGCTTATTTACATGGTGAATCTGAATTACCTATAATAATATCGTCTTCTCTTACTGAAAATGAAAAATCTCAACTCATTTCTGTGCTAAAAGCTCATAAACCAGCTATTGCATGGAAAATTCATGATATTAAAGGAATAAGTCTTTCGTATTGCACACATAAAATCCTTATGGAAGAAGGTCATAAAATGTATGTTTAACGCCAACGAAGACAAAATTCAAACATGCAAGATGTTGTTAAGAAAGAAATTATTAAACTGCTAGATGCAGGTTTAATTTATCCAATCTCTGATAGTCCATGGGTAAGCGCAGTTCAATGCGTACCTAAGAAGGGTGGCATGACTGTCATCACAAATGAGAAAAATGAGCTTATTCCTACTAGGATTTTAACAGGATGGCGTGTTTGTATTGATTATAGAAAATTAAATGACGCCACCAGAAAAGATCACTTTCCCTTACCTTTCATTGATCAAATGTTGGAAAGATTAGCCGGAAATAGTTACTATTATTTTCTTGATGGTTTTTCCGGATATTTTCAAATTCCAATAGCACCCGAGGACCAAGAGAAAACCATATTCACGTGCCCTTATGGTACTTTTGCTTACAAACGCATGCCATTTGGACTTTGCAACGCCCCTGCAACCTTTCAAAGGTGCATGATGGCGATTTTTCACGACATGAAAGAAGAATGCATGGAAGTTTTCATGGATGACTTTTCAGTCTTCGGTGATACTTTTTGTAACATCCCGCTTTTTTTTTTTCCGTTTACTTTTCCGTTATACTATTTTAAACTCCGTTATATGTTTATAACATCTCCCGTTAATACGCGTTTTAAATTATCTCGTTTAGGTAATTCACGCACCCGAACGAAAGTTGAGGGACTAAACTTGACAAGGGATCAAACCCTTGACTAGGTCAAAGGGTCAAACCCCTTTCACTCATTCATTATCACCTCCATCTCTCTCTGATAATGCTAAAAACGAACATATATTTCATAGCATTATTCCTCAAGAAAGACAAGCTTTTAGTTGCAATTGTTCTATTTACAAGTGATATTCGTTTAAATAATAAAAGGTGAAGACAAAAGACAGATTCGACGAATTGAAGACGCAAACGACCAAAAAGCTCAAAAGAACAAAAGACAATCAAAAAGGTTCCAATTATTGATAAGAAACGTCTCGAAATCACAAGAGTACAAGATTCAAAACGCAAAGTACAAGATATTAAATTGTACGCGGGGACGTTCGAAAATCCGGAACCGGGACCAGAGTCAACTCTTAACGCTCGACGCAACGGACTAAAAATTACAAGTTAACTATATATATAAATATAATATAATATATAATTAATTATATTAATTATATATATATTATATATATATATTTAAAACCGTCGGCAGCAGGAAACTCCAAGGGTGTAAAATGTAAATACCTCTCCGCGACTCGCGGAGTTTTAAGGCCATTTTGCCGCGAGTCGCGGAGCCCCAAATTTCACTTCTGGCTATAAAGCCAACCGAATTCTGATCGAATTTATCATCTTTTTTCTCAATCTCTCTCTCAATATATACGTAATATATTTATATTTATAATTTATATTTTAATTTTAATTATAATTCTAATAATAAGGGCATGTTAGCGAATGTTGTAAGGGTGTAAGTCGAAATTCTGTCCGTGTAACGCTACGCTATTTTTAATCATTGTAAGTTATGTTCAACCTTTTTATATTAATGTCTCGTAGCTAAGTTATTATTATGCTTGTTTAAAACGAAGTAATCATGATGTTAGGCTAATTATTAAAATTGGGTAATTGGGCTTTGTACCATAATTGGGGTTTGGACAAAAGAACGACACTTGTGGAAACTAGACTATGGGCTATTATTGGGCTTTATATTTGTTTAACTAAATGAAAGTTTGTTAATGTTAATATAAAGATTTACAATTGGGCGTCCCTATAAATTACCATATACACTCGATCGGACACGATGGGCGGGGTATTTATATGTACGAATAATCGTTCATTTAACCGGACACGGGAATGGATTAATAGCCACTAGAATAATTAAAACAGGGGTGAAATTACATTCAAGGGTAATTGGTGTAATTGTTAACAAAGTAGTAAAACCTTGGTTTACACGCAGTCGATAACCTGGTGTATTCATTAAACAAAGTATTAAAACCTTGTTACAATTCGAATCCCCAATTAGTTGGAATATTTATCTTCGGGTATAATAATAATTTGACAAGGACACTTGCAATTTATATTTATGACTGATGGACTGTTATGGACAAAAACCAGACGGACATATTGAATAATCCAGGACAAAAGACAATTAACCCATGGGCATAAAACTAAAATCAACACGTCAAACATCATGATTACGGAAGTTTAAATAAGCATAATTCTTTTATTTCATATTTAATTTCCTTTATTTTATATTTAATTGCACTTCTAATTATCGCACTGTTATTTATTGTTATTTTATTTAATCGCACTTTTAATTATCGTACTTTTAATTATCGCAATTTAATTTTATCGCATTTTTATTATTCGCAATTTCATTATCGTTATTTACTTTACGCTTTAATTTAAAGTCTTGTATTTATTTTATATTTTACATTAGGTTTTAACTGCGACTAAAGTTTTAAAATCGACAAACCGGTCATTAAACGGTAAAAACCCCCCTTTATAATAATAATATTACTTATATATATATTTGTATTTTTATAAAAGTAAACTAATATAGCGTTGAGCTTTGTTTAAAGATCTCCCTGTGGAACGAACCGGACTTACTAAAAACTACACTACTGTACGATTAGGTACACTGCCTATAAGTGTTGTAGCAAGGTTTAAGTATATCCATTCTATAAATAAATAAATATCTTGTGTAAAATTGTATCGTATTTAATAGTATTTCCTAGTAAAATAATAACTATTTTATATACACCTCGCGAAACATCAAGTATTTTTGGCGCCGCTGCCGGGGAATATCTTAAAAGCCGGAAGCGCAACGCTAATATAAAAAAAAAAAAAAAAAAGATTTTTATCTACTTTTGTTAAAAGTCGTTTTTTTTTTTTGTAAAATACGTTTTAATTATTGAAAAATATAAAAAGAAAAACAAAAATATTAGTATTTTTAAGATTTTGTTAAATATTTAAGTTTTATAAGTTTCTTTATTTCTATTTTAGTTTATAAAAATATAAGTTTTATTTTAAAATCGTTTATTTAAATTAAAAAAAAAACAGAAAACAGAAAATAATAAAAAAAAAAAAATAAATAAAGAAAACGCGTAAAAATTAGTACCTGTCAACTGAATTCCTGAACCCCGCGACTTGCGGGGTTTTCTTCTCTTTTTGCCGCGACTCGCGGAGGCCCTCTGACACACGGACAAAAACCCTAATCACGGGTTATTTTTAATTATTATTATTATTAAAACCTAAATATTATTATTATTATTAATTTTAGTTTTATTTTTACTTTTTACTTTATATTTATGTATTTAGTTTTAATAAGTTTTTATTAAATTGTAAAATTAATAGTTTAGTAAAATAAATAATATAAAAATAATATTTTTATAAAAATTGTACTTTTTACAACTTTTTGTATATTTTTATATTTTGTTCCTTTTTAATCGTTGTAGCGTAAAATTTGTATTTTTTAGCTCATATTTAATTTTAAACTTAGTTTTAGCTATAGTTATTTTTACTCCTAGATTTTTAGGCTTTGCCGTAGAATTCCTTAAGTGCTTTTTCTTTAGACTAAGATTTAGGTGCTTTAGAATTTTGCGACGCCCTTTTAAGTTTTAGTTTCTTTTTAAGTTATTTCCATTTGGGATTTAGTTTTTCCTGTAAGCTTTAATATTTTTAGACACCTTTTACTATGTATCAATTATCATTCCAATTAGTAATATCAATTTGCGATTATAATTTTAAGTTAGTTGTAGTAATAAGGTTAAATTAGTTAAGTATTTTTAAATTTTGATAAGTTTCTTTTATTTTTCCGTCACCTTTTATTTTTCAACCATTTTTTTTCTTTTTCGACATTTTTTTCGACGCGCAATCTTTTTCTCTCTTATTTCTCGCCATTCTAGTTTTTAGGACTTAGAATTTTTTCTACTTCTTATCTAAATTTCTTAAAATTACGAAAGTTTATTTTAAGTGGTTAAATTAATAGACATCAAAATTTTCTGGTTCGTAGTAATAGTTGGATTTGTACGTGGACCGGGTTATTGGAGCCAAACAGTCCTCAATTATATTGAGACCAAACGAATCCTGCCCCTCTGCTGCATCTTTTGGCTATTCGAAACGTGGGCAAAATCAGAAAAGTCTATTGATTGGATAACTTATTATAATTTTTCTTACCTTTTTAAAACTAATAGGATATTCTGTGAATGCACCGAGCAAGACGTTCATCACCTTTTGTACGTTCACCACCTGTAACTCGATCAAGACATCGTTTAACAAATATAACCGCCGTTGATTTTTCTTTAGAATCGTCATCCAGTCGACCAAGTACTTCAGTTCAAATTTCCGATAATCCATTTTTTGAACCCAACCTCACAATTGAGAATCCAGAAAATATTCAGGAACGGTTCGTAGATCCTGAACCATTAAACTTTCCTCCGGAACCACCAATCATTCAAACAGAGATTGTTGAGGAACGAACTATTAAATCAGAATCATCTATTGATACCAAGTCAACAAATTCAATTATGGAGAATCTGGAACCTTTAAGTATGGAAGACCGAATGAGAGCTAAACGCACTGGCCAAGGTCACGCAATTACTCATCCAGACATTAACGCGCCAAATTATGAAATCAAAGGACAAATTTTACACATGGTGACTAATCAATGCCAATTTAGTGGTGCGCCGAAGGAAGATCCAAATGAACATCTACGTACCTTTAATAGGATCTGCACACTATTTAAAATCCGAGAAGTGGAGGATGAACAGATATATCTCATGTTATTTCCCTGGACTTTAAAGGGAGAAGCCAAAGATTGGTTGGAATCGTTACCTGAAGGGGCGATCGATACATGGGACGTTTTAATTGATAAATTTCTTAAACAATTCTTTCCTGCATCAAAAGCCGTAAGACTTCAAGCAGAAATTGTTACGTTCACACAGAAGCCAAATGAAACTCTATATGAGGCGTGGACAAGATATGGAAAGTTGTTAAGAGGATGTCCGCAACATGGTTTAGACACCTGTCAAATAGTACAAATATTCTACCAAGGATGCGACATCACTACAAGAAAAGATATAGATATAGCAGCTGGTGGTTCTATTATGAAGAAAACCGAAACTGATGCTTACAAAATTATTGATAACACTGCTTCCCACTCACATGAGTGGCACCAAGAAAAAGATATCATTAGATCATCTAAAGCAGCTAGAGCCGATTCTAGCCATGACTTAGATTCCATTTCCGCAAAGATAGATGCTGTGGAAAGACGAATGGAAAAGATGACTAAGGATATTCACTCAATACGAATTAGTTGTGAGCAGTGTGGAGGACCACATTTGACAAAAGATTGTCTCAGTATTGAATTAACAATGGAACAAAGAGAGAATATTTCATACATAAACCAAAGGCCTGGAAATAATTATCAGAATAATTATCAACCGCCAAGACCGATTTACAATCAAAACCAGAATTATAACCGAAATATTCCATACAACAACCAACAAGGTCCTAGCAATCAACAAGTATCCAATAATACTTATAATCAGCAAAGACCGAATTTTCAAAACAAACCACCACAACAAACCGATGATAAAAAGCCAAATTTAGAAGATATGATGACGAAGCTAGTTGAAACTCAAACGCAGTTTTTCACATCTCAAAAACAAACCAATGAACAAAATGCTCAAGCATTTAGAAATCAACAAGCTTCTATTCAAAATCTGGAACAAGAAGTAAGTAACCTAGCAAGGTTAATAGGTGAAAGAAAACCGGGAAGTCTACCTAGTGATACAAACGCTAACCCCCGGAATGAAACAGCTAAAGCTATTACCACAAGAAGTGGTACAACACTTAAACCACCTGAAATACCTGTAACTTCTGATGAAACTATTCCTACTACACAAGAACCACAACCTGATCAAGATAAGGAAAAAGAACCGGTAGTTGAAAAGGTTAATGAAGATAACACAGTTAAGGATAAACCTTATGTTAAACCATACCAACCACCACTTCCTTACCCAAGTAAAATGAAGAAGGAAAAACTTGAAGCCGAGCAATCCAAATTCTTGGATATGTTTAAACAGATAAATGTAAATCTTCCTTTCATTGATGTGATTTCAGGAATGCCAAGGTATGCTAAATTCTTGAAAGATCTAATCACGAATAGAAAGAAAATGGAAGAACTCTCGGCTGTTACTATGAATGCTAATTGTTCAGCAGTGCTGTTGAATAAGATACCAGAAAAACTATCTGATCCAGGAAGTTTCACAATTCCATGTTTTCTGGGTAGCCTTAGTTCAATAGAAGCATTAGCAGATTTAGGTGCTAGTATAAATCTAATGCCGTATTCACTATACGCTAAACTAGACCTTGGAGAATTGAAACCAACCAGAATAAGCATACAACTAGCCGATAGATCAATAAAATATCCTAGAGGGATAATGGAGAACATGCTAGTTAAAGTTGGTACTTTAGTATTTCCAGTAGATTTTGTTGTTTTAGACATGGAAGAAGATTCTCAAGTTCCTCTCATATTAGGAAGACCATTCTTAAACACGGCTAAAGCAATGATAGACGTGTTCGGTAAGAAACTGACCCTAAGTATAGAGGATGAGAGTGTTACCTTTTCAGTTGATAGAGCAATGCAACAACCACAATCTGCAGATGATACATGTTATTATATTCAAACTATAGATGCACATGCAGAATTATTAGAAGAATTTCCAGAATTACAAGGAACAGGAGAATGTTCTTTAGGAGAAGGTAATGAACCAATTGATGAAGCTGAAATGTTAGCTACACTTATAGCTAATGGATATGAACCAACAACAGAAGAAATTCAAATGCTAAAAGAAGAAGACAGATATCGATATAAATCATCGATAGAAGAACCTCCGAAATTAGAGTTAAAGCCACTTCCAAACCATTTGGAATACGCTTATTTACATGGTGAATCTGAATTACCTGTAATAATATCGTCTTCTCTTACTGAAAATGAGAAATCACAACTCATTTCTGTGTTGAAAGCTCATAAACCAGCCATTGCATGGAAGATTCATGATATTAAAGGAATAAGTCCTTCGTATTGCACACATAAAATTCTTATGGAAGAAGGTCATAAAACGTATGTGCAACGCCAACGAAGACTAAATCCTAATATGCAAGATGTAGTTAAGAAAGAGATTATTAAGCTGCTAGATGCAGGTTTGATATATCCAATTTCTGATAGTCCATGGGTAAGCCCAGTTCAATGCGTGCCTAAGAAGGGTGGCATGACTGTCATTACAAATGAGAAAAATGAGCTTATTCCTACTAGGACTGTAACAGGATGGCGTGTATGTATTGATTATAGAAAATTAAATGACGCCACCAGAAAAGATCACTTTCCCTTACCTTTCATAGATCAAATGTTGGAAAGATTAGCCGGAAATAGTTACTATTGTTTTCTAGATGGATTTTCCGGATATTTTCAAATTCCAATAGCACCCGAAGATCAAGAGAAAACCACATTCACGTGCCCTTATGGTACTTTTGCTTACAAACGCATGCCATTTGGACTTTGCAACGCCCCTGCAACCTTTCAAAGGTGTATGATGGCGATTTTTCACGACATGATAGAAGAATGCATGGAAGTATTCATGGATGACTTTTCAGTCTTCGGTGATACATTTAAATCATGTCTAGTTAATCTGGAACGAATGCTAATTAGATGCGAAAAATCAAATCTAGTACTTAATTGGGAGAAATGCCATTTCATGGTTAAAGAAGGAATCGTTCTTGGACATAAAATTTCAAAAGAAGGAATTGAAGTGGATAGAGCTAAAGTAGATGTAATTGCTAAACTTCCACATCCCACCAATGTTAGAGGAGTTAGGAGTTTTCTAGGGCATGCCGGTTTTTACCGACGTTTCATAAAAGATTTTTCTAAAATTGCCACTCCTATGAATAAACTCCTAGAAAAGGATGCGCCATTCGTCTTTTCAGATGAGTGTATCAAATCTTTTAATATTCTTAAAGAAAAACTCACTAATGCACCGATCATGATAACACCAAATTGGAATCTACCATTTGAACTAATGTGCGATGCAAGTGATTTTGCGATGGGAGCCGTTTTAGGACAAAGGATTGAAAAACGATTTCAACCTATATATTATGCTAGTAAGACATTACAAGGAGCACAAACGAACTATACAACTACTGAAAAAGAACTCCTTGCTATTGTCTTTGCTTTTGACAAATTTCGATCATATCTAGTTCTAGCAAAAACGGTGGTCTATACCGACCATTCTGCTCTTAGATACCTATTTTCAAAACAAGATGCTAAACCAAGATTAATCCGTTGGATCTTACTCTTACAAGAGTTTGATATTGAAATCCGAGATAAAAAAGGAGCAGAAAATCTCGCCGCTGATCATCTTTCTCGTCTTGAAAATCCCGAATTAGAAGTTCTAAATGAATCGGCCATACAAGACAACTTTCCTGATGAATATCTATTGAAGATAGATTATAAAGAAATCCCATGGTTTGCAGACTATGCAAACTACTTAGTTTGTGGATTCCTTGAAAAAGGATTATCGTACCAAAGACGAAAGAAATTCTTCAGTGATATAAAACACTATTTCTGGGAAGATCCACATCTGTTTAAAAGTTGTCCCGATGGAATAATACGCCGATGTGTATTTGGAGATGAAGCTAGTAAAATTTTAAACCATTGTCACACAGGACCAACAGGAGGGCATTATGGGCCTCAACTAACAGCAAGAAAAGTTTATGAAGCTGGATTCTATTGGCCTACAATTTACAAAGACGCACACCTTCTTTGCAAATCCTGTGATGCATGTCAAAGGGCCGGAAAAATAAGTCAACGTGATGAAATGCCACAAAATGTCATCCAAGTATGTGAAGTATTTGACATTTGGGGTATTGACTTTATGGGTCCATTTCCAAAATCTCATAATAATCTATATATACTCGTAGCCATTGATTATGTATCTAAATGGGCGGAAGCACAAGCTCTCCCAACTAACGATGCACGAGTTGTAGTTAATTTTTTAAAACGTCTTTTTGCAAGGTTTGGAACACCGAAAGCTTTAATAAGTGATCGGGGTACTCATTTCTGTAATAATCAACTTGAGAAAGTTCTTAAAAGATATGGAGTAACTCATAAAATCTCCACCGCATATCATCCACAAACAAGTGGACAAGTTGAAAATACCAACCGAGCTTTAAAACGTATTCTAGAGAAAACCGTAGGATCAAATCCGAAGGAATGGTCCATTAAATTGGAGGATGCACTCTGGGCTTTTAGAACAGCCTACAAAACTCCAATTGGAACCACACCTTTTAGACTTGTTTATGGAAAAGCATGTCATCTTCCAGTAGAAATTGAACACAAAGCATTTTGGGCTTTGAAGACATGTAATCTTGATTTACATGAAGCCGGACGTCTACGATTAAGTCAACTAAACGAATTAGAAGAATTAAGACATGAAGCATACGAAAATTCGTTAATCTATAAAGAAAGAACGAAGAAATGGCATGATAAAAGAATCAGAAGTTCAAAAGAATTCAAAGAAGGAGACAGAGTTCTTCTTTTCAATTCACGATTCAAGCTATTTCCTGGAAAATTGAAATCAAGATGGTCTGGACCATTCATAGTCAAAAGAGTTTTCCCATACGGAACGATAGAATTGATAAATTCAAATGGGATTGAATTTAAAGTTAATGGTCACAGAGTTAAACATTACATACAGGGTCCGATGGAAGTCGACAACGAAGTTAATCACAATTTCGACACCACAGCTAACTAAGTGTGGGGAGAATCAAGTCTTTAAAGGATAATATGTATTTCTGTTAGAGTTAGATTGTCTGTTTTCGTGTAGTTCTCGAAAATGGAACACGTATGGTCTTTCCCTAGCAGACCCTAAAGAACTAGTCTTCTCCCCCCATTCTGAATTTTTATTTTTTTTAGGTTTTTACAAAATGAAGACTGCCTGTGAATTAAACCATGGTCTAATGCTACACGCTTTGATCACTAAAAGAAATAATGACATACTACCGAGTGAATTAGTATCAGTAATCAGAGGAAGAATGGACGGAGTTAGAAAAGGATCCAGATGCGAAGATAATAAGTTACAATTTGGTAAAGGAAAATCAAAATCCGCAGCGAAAAGAAGAGCACGACACCTAGAAAAATGTCATAAATGCGGAAAATGGTCACATGGAGGTAAATGTTCAAATAATCAAACCTATTCAAATACCGAATTTGTTACTTTATGCAGAGACGGACCGTTCATATGTTTAGAAGAAAAGACAATGAATGCTCGAGGTTACGCCTATGCAGCCATGGAAAACCAATTAAACCGACTATCTTATGAATATAATAGATCATATAACTAAGAAATCTATTTCACAGGTATGTCTGTATAGTTTTTATTTTTATTTTTATTTTTAACCTTTTGATAATAAACACTAATTTGTTCGCTAAAAAGTATTAAATTGGTATTAAATAAAATTAGGTTTGGCGACCGAAATTATTGATATCATTCAAAAATTTATTACATCACTGCGAAATTTAACGTTTATTCTTAAGGTATAAATATCTTTAATCAATCAAACCAAAATATTTCAAAAATTCGTCATGAGTTAAATTAGGTCTTGGAACCGAAATTACTTTACCGAAAAGAGGGGCGCATATTTTTGATAATATTTGATTGATAAAAGTGGGATAAAAAGACAAAAAGATTTTTAATTTATTTTTACCATGTTTTTAAAATTAATATTTAAACCTTAAATTAATATTGTAAATTTTGTAAAAACAATATATTTAAAATTGTAAATATTTGAAAAATTAATATAAGTTTGGTGTGAATTTAAAATATGAATTTTTAAATTAAGTTTGGTGTGAATTTTGAATTTTTAAAATATTAATTTTTAATTTTATGCATTTCAAATTTTAAGTTTGGTGTGAATTTTTAATTTTTAATTTTGAATTTTATATTTAAGTTGTGTGAATTTAAAAACAAAAATTTACTTTATCTCATTAAGTTAAGAATATGATTTTTAAAATTCGTCGTAAGTTGAATACTAGGTCTTTGAACCGAAATTGCTTTACCCGAGGGAGGGACGAGAACTTTTATTATCATTATTTTTAATCTTATTGATTTAAAGTATGCCAAAAACATTGAAAAAACCCAAAAATCTTAGCTTTTAAAACAATCGCTACAAAAAGACAAATTTTAAAATTTTGTCGAGGGACGGACTAGGACATCGATCCGAAACGACCTCGTCCTAAATAACAAGGGAAACAAAATTTTAAAATTAATTTCTTAATTGTTTTATAAGTTAAAGATTAAAAAAAAAAAAAAAAAAAAAAAAAAAAAGTAACTCCGCGACTCGCGGAGTTTTAAGTAAAAATCTCCGCGACTCGCGGAGGGACAAAATTACAGAAAAAAAAATATAACAAGCTGAACGATCTGTACACACAAAACACAAAAACACAGAAAAAAAAACTGCGAAAAAGAGCTCGAAAAAACCCGAAAATCATCCCAAAAACTCGATTTTTCACCGTTAATCTTCAAATTTTTCACTACAATCATGTTGAGGAGGATCTTATCTAAGAATTACTCAAGAAAACAGGTACAATTACACCCCAAATCACCTTTAAATCCGAATTTTAGTGTGTTCTTGAGCATATTTTCATAATTTGAATTTTGTTAATTTTTAGTGTAATTAGTGTTAAATTGTTAGTATATTATGCATGTATAACCTAGATTGATGCTTGTTAACATGATTTGAAGCCAAAAACTTCAAAATCTTTAGAATCTAGGGTTTGTGTTCTTGAGCAAATTTGGGGCTTTTTGATATAAACAGGTTATGGCCGATTTTTGTCATGAATTGTTGCTAAATTGAGTAGTGTAACATGTCTAGGTAGTTAAATGATCCAAACTTTGAGCCTAAACATGATTTTGAGAATTAAAGTGGACTTTTTCAAGTCCAAAATTCATGAACTTGATTTTTGAAAGATAATGCCATTTGAGACTTGTTTATTTTCTAGTAATGATTATTTTGACATGTTATTTGAGTTGAATGCTTATGAACTTGGCGAAAATTTTCGTATATGCTTATTTGAAAAAGTGTAGATTTGATAAAAATGTGAAAATAAGCTTAAGTTTGATATAAATTGATAATGTCATTGTAATTATTTTGATTGATGATTTTGCTGACACTAATGCATATTTGGATGCACAAAATTTGTGTTTGATGTGTTTTGCAGAATGAAAGGGGTGAATCTTCATCCCAAGCCCGCCATGCTCCTGCTGAGAACTTGGAACAACAGGAGGTAGATAACTACTACAGGCAGGATGTACCTCATCCAGTCATGACCTTTTCAGATATGCACTTGGAACAGTTGCACCCGAACCTGCGATTTGACAGACTTTGGATAGATTATCCAAAATATCAACGGGGTTTGCATACTCTTCACTCTAAGGTTGTTGAGGTACCGAGGGTCATAGAATGGGGACCCTTGGAAGCTGTAGAATTGGCCGGGCCAATTAGGGAATTACTGGTACAGAGGTATGGTAATTCTTCTTTTAATGACTGGATATGTTTATTCACCATACGCAGACCTGTATATAAAGTATGGTGTGAAGAGTTGTTATGTAGTATAGAGTTGAATGATCGGGTAGCTAGTTTAACCGATCGTTCTTTTATTAGATTTTTGTTAGGCGGTTCGATGCGCCACATGTCTTTACTGGACATGGCTCAGGCTTTACGTATATACACGCCTGAGGAATTAGCGTCTGCCGATTGTAGAGGATTGATACTAAACGGTAGGAAAATAGATGAAAATTTTGATACACACGGTGTGTGGAGTCAAATGACAAGCCATCACCGTTTTAAAGGGGGAAACTACTCTTATTTGGATATAGATAGAGCCGAATTAAGAGTAATACATAGGTTTTTAGCTAATTCGATTACACAAAGGGGTAAAAACAAAGAAAAGGTAAATGAACAAGATTTGTTTTACCATATGTGTATTCGAGACCCACACAGCGCTGTAAGTATACCATATTGTGTGGGTTATTATTTATCAGCTATGGTTCGAGGGATGCGTCCACATAGCATAATAGGAGGTGGTATTTTTATTACTTTGATTGGTGAATATCTCGGTGTGGATATAAGTCGGGGGGGATTATTAGTAGAAGAGCCAGAACCCCGCGACACTATAGGTTTAAATGTATACCATGGTGCGAAAGTGTTGAAGCGGCGAAATAACGCCGCAGTACGATACAATGGTAGACATCCACAGGTAGAGAGAAACCAGGAACAAGGTAATGTAGGAGGGGGGAATGAGATGCAAGAAATGCATAGGTTTATAGCTTCTCAGGAATACGAAAATGCTAGACAGAGAGCATTTGAAGATTGGCAAGTTCATCAGAACCAGATCATAGCGCATTGCCAACATATAGGTAGAAACTATATTCCTACTCCGAAACCCGTCTTCCCTCCTTGGTCGATAGAGATGCAGCCACCATATCCTACGTATGACCCTGCCGAAGCATTCTATAGCACTTATGGTTATGCGTGGAACCCCTATTGGTACCAATATCATCCTTAGTTTATTTATTATTTTTTATTATTTTGTAATTTGTAATTATTGATACATTTAATATTTTTGTTAATATTGTAATCATTTTTATAATTATCTAACTTTTATTCTTAGATTTTAATAATTTTTGAATGTGGGGTAATAAACCAAACTTCAAAAATATGTATATATGTTTGCAGTTTATCTTATGTACACAACAGGGTAAAACAACGCATTTTCAAAGACTGGCATTAAGTTCAGCAAAAGCAACTAATTTTGACGACAATGATGCAAAATATATGTGAAATAACAACAAGACGGAATGAACAAATGATGTGCACCATTTATCATTCAGCAAACAAACGCCAATATATTTGGAAACTTTGGTAAAAATTTAATCATTTTCACACAAATCACCCTCAATAATTTAAATTGTTACTGATTTCTTGCAAATGAGGGCATTGCAAGATCTTAAGTGTGGGAAGGGGTTAAATTCTTTCGGACTTTAAAAATTTTTATTAAACACTTGGTTACCATTAAAATACTAGTAAAGCAGTAGTTGTATTAGAATCTAGTGCTCTCTGATAAAAAAGAACAGCACTAGTCTTATATACTGACTACCCAATTCTAGTAAAATTTTTCAATTAAATGAATTCAAATCATGTTTATACATATTTATGAACGATAAAACTAGGTTTTAACACCGAAATTATTGTTACCTCGGAAAGGACATAAATTGAGAAACAAACTAAAATGTTAAAATTCATTTAAAATGGAATAGAGGACGATAAAAAGAAAAATAAAAAGCCAAGTGTGGGAAAATTTACCAAGTTATTTTAAACATATGTCACATATATTTGTAACAAATAACTGAAAATACTTTTGCTTTGAACTAAACTAAACTGTTTTACCCGATGAAAGAAAAGAAGAGATGGATCTACACGATGAATCAATTCCATCATTAAAAGGAAGTAAAGTCTTCCGAAAAAGACACGCGCTTCTTGATTTAGGTCATGAAGTTGTCGTTCAGACCAGCTGTAGGTTGACGAAAAATCTAGAAAAGTCATCACTAAAATCAGCAGGAAATCCACGGACCTCAGCATTAAACAGGGTCGCCAAGTGGTCAGATTTATCCTAACCATGAGAAGGATTTATCTCGTACAATGGGGAGGCACCGTGCAAATTAGCTGGATAAGACTAATGAATCAGATCCCCAGAAAGGATAATCTCCTTAAAGATTAAAAATCAGCTTTTAAGACTGATATTACTCAATCCTAGAGATTGACCTTAAAGATTGAGAATTACAAACTCATGGAATTCAATGATATCTAAACTCGAGCTTGAACGAGAAAATATTTTGATCAAAATTATAAACCGATTTGTTTTCTGAAAACCCTATTTTCAATGCGTTCATTACCATTGAACGTAAAATCCTAGGAATTCACCTGGAATTCATTAGGTCACCTGAACTAAATCGGGTGTCAACCGTAAGAACGGTGGTTGCATAGTGGTCAAAGACAGGACCTTGTGCCAGACCGAAAAAATTATAAGGGTGAGCTTTACTATTGCTCCTACCAAGGATAGTAATTGCGTCCGACACGTTATAGACCATAATCAAAAGCATGTCACGGGACATTGCCTTAAACAGTTGCTTGTTCAACGCTTTCCTTTACAACCGGACGGTAGTTTACCGAAAGGTAATATACGGAACAAGTAAACTGGACGTGTTGCTTTCCTAATACAAGGTTAGCAAGTGGGTGACACAAAACCGCAAGTTTTGAGCTAAAATTTTCAAATCTGAAACCCACCAAACCCACAAAAATATTTTGCAAACACCGGTAAAGGGTTATTCCGGAAAACTTATCTAGGGTAAAAACTAGATTTCAAAAGATCAAATGTTTTCATAAAGATCCAATTTCCTTAATGGATCTAAATTTTTATAGTCATGTGGGACTGTAAACCATATCGTTACTACCATTGTTTATACCGCCGTATAGAAATCACTGATGTACAAAGTGTGAAGAATAAAGAAGTGATTCTAGTATTTCAAGACAATATTGCTTGAGGACAAGCAACGCTCAAGTGTGGGAATATTTGATAATGCTAAAAACGAACATATATTTCATAGCATTATTCCTCAAGAAAGACAAGCTTTTAGTTGCAATTGTTCTATTTACAAGTGATATTCGTTTAAATAATAAAAGGTGAAGACAAAAGACAGATTCGACGAATTGAAGACGCAAACGACCAAAAAGCTCAAAAGAACAAAAGACAATCAAAAAGGTTCCAATTATTGATAAGAAACGTCTCGAAATCACAAGAGTACAAGATTCAAAACGCAAAGTACAAGATATTAAATTGTACGCGAGGACGTTCGAAAATCCGGAACCGGGACCAGAGTCAACTCTTAACGCTCGACGCAACGGACTAAAAATTACAAGTTAACTATATATATAAATATAATATAATATATAATTAATTATATTAATTATATATATATTATATATATATATTTAAAACCGTCGGCAGCAGGAAACTCCAAGGGTGTAAAATGTAAATACCTCTCCGCGACTCGCGGAGTTTTAAGGCCATTTTGCCGCGAGTCGCGGAGCCCCAAATTTCACTTCTGGCTATAAAGCCAACCGAATTCTGATCGAATTTATCATCTTTTTTCTCAATCTCTCTCTCAATATATACGTAATATATTTATATTTATAATTTATATTTTAATTTTAATTATAATTCTAATAATAAGGGCATGTTAGCGAATGTTGTAAGGGTGTAAGTCGAAATTCTGTCCGTGTAACGCTACGCTATTTTTAATCATTGTAAGTTATGTTCAACCTTTTTATATTAATGTCTCGTAGCTAAGTTATTATTATGCTTGTTTAAAACGAAGTAATCATGATGTTAGGCTAATTATTAAAATTGGGTAATTGGGCTTTGTACCATAATTGGGGTTTGGACAAAAGAACGACACTTGTGGAAACTAGACTATGGGCTATTATTGGGCTTTATATTTGTTTAACTAAATGAAAGTTTGTTAATGTTAATATAAAGATTTACAATTGGGCGTCCCTATAAATTACCATATACACTCGATCGGACACGATGGGCGGGGTATTTATATGTACGAATAATCGTTCATTTAACCGGACACGGGAATGGATTAATAGCCACTAGAATAATTAAAACAGGGGTGAAATTACATTCAAGGGTAATTGGTGTAATTGTTAACAAAGTAGTAAAACCTTGGTTTACACGCAGTCGATAACCTGGTGTATTCATTAAACAAAGTATTAAAACCTTGTTACAATTCGAATCCCCAATTAGTTGGAATATTTATCTTCGGGTATAATAATAATTTGACAAGGACACTTGCAATTTATATTTATGACTGATGGACTGTTATGGACAAAAACCAGACGGACATATTGAATAATCCAGGACAAAAGACAATTAACCCATGGGCATAAAACTAAAATCAACACGTCAAACATCATGATTACGGAAGTTTAAATAAGCATAATTCTTTTATTTCATATTTAATTTCCTTTATTTTATATTTAATTGCACTTCTAATTATCGCACTGTTATTTATTGTTATTTTATTTAATCGCACTTTTAATTATCGTACTTTTAATTATCGCAATTTAATTTTATCGCATTTTTATTATTCGCAATTTCATTATCGTTATTTACTTTACGCTTTAATTTAAAGTCTTGTATTTATTTTATATTTTACATTAGGTTTTAACTGCGACTAAAGTTTTAAAATCGACAAACCGGTCATTAAACGGTAAAAACCCCCCTTTATAATAATAATATTACTTATATATATATTTGTATTTTTATAAAAGTAAACTAATATAGCGTTGAGCTTTGTTTAAAGATCTCCCTGTGGAACGAACCGGACTTACTAAAAACTACACTACTGTACGATTAGGTACACTGCCTATAAGTGTTGTAGCAAGGTTTAAGTATATCCATTCTATAAATAAATAAATATCTTGTGTAAAATTGTATCGTATTTAATAGTATTTCCTAGTAAAATAATAACTATTTTATATACACCTCGCGAAACATCACTCTCTCTTTCTCTCTAGCAAGAACACACACACCATTTCCAAAATTCATTCAATCATCATCTAAATCCGATCTAGGAGGCTTACAACAAAACAAATTACATATTTGGAATCCTCTCTTCATCCTCTTCGATTTGGTACCAATTTCATCCATTTTGGGTAACTTTCTAAAATCACTAATTTTCTTTAAATTCGTGTTTTTGACTTGAAATTGTGTTAGTTAGTGTCTATGGCTCGTGTATAATATGAATATATGTTTTGTTTGCTCGATTTGTTGATTTGGAGTAACTAGTATGAACTTTGAAATGGGTGTGCTTAATCTTTGATTTTGGATGATAAAATGTTGTTTAATTGTTAAAGTTCATGTATTAAATGTGTTACGAGCATCATTAGCTTCAATTTGATGTGTAGGTTGATTAAGAAAACTTCAAAAGCATGGTTATTGATTTTGAGATGTTTGACTAGGGTTTGATAGTTCTTGACATGAATTTTTGGATGCTTGAATGCCATGGAATGTTAATTGTTAGTGTTTAGTTGTAATGTATGCCTCATTACCTTCAAAACGGCATATCATATTTGTGAATTGAATTCCCGAAACTTAAAATGCATTTTGTGAACTTGAAACTTGAAAATGGACTTTGAATGATCACTTGGTTTGAAAACTCGGTTGTTACCAATGAGGTTTTTGATTGATGAATTGTGTTTAGTTGCATTCTACGTCAAAAGAGCTTTCCAACGATATAATGTGCGAGTCCTAAGTGTTAGCGGTTTGTGTTTTATGGACAAAAAGGTTTTGGATTGAGACTTGAACATTTGGGGCTGGCCAGGCACCAGCACCCGGCCTTTGCCGCGGCGCGGCCCTTCCCTGTCGCGGCGCGACATATAAGGGGGTCAGATTCTGACCTCCATGTCCAAAATACGAAAAATGTTTGGCATACTACGGACCTCCGATTCACATGAAATTTGTTCTAACATGCTCATATATGATTAAAAACCTCAGAAAAATAGTTCGGGACCCGACCCGAACATGTTGACTTTTTCGTTGACTTTGACCCGACCAAGTTGACTTCTAATCAAACTTAACCAAATGGTTGTGCAATCGTTCTAACATGCTTTTATACTTGTATCTTGCATGAAACGTGACAATTTGATTCACATGCTACATAATCGAGTCGTAACGAGCCATATGACTAATTGAACACCTTTGACCTATCGCGTTTACCGTTATTGATACAACCTATTGTTTAGGTCAAGATTAGCATTGTTCTTTGCACACGTTTACTTGTTGAAGTACTTTACTACTCGTGCACTCAAGGTGAGATCATAGTCCCACTTTTACTCTTTTTGAACTTATATTTGGGATGAGAAAACATAAACGATTCTTTTGAACTAAGTGAACACAAGAACGGGAAAACAAACATTCTACAAACGAGTTTAGAACAAAAATCCTCAATTCGATTATCATTAGTTACACTTGCCGGGTGTAAGCGAGAACTTATGTTATATGGCCATATGGGTTGACAACCCTCATCTCTGACGGTTCGCTACCGTCTACGGATGAAATATATTTTCGAGAATCAGTGTTTGTTCTAGCACTAATTGATGGGGTATACAATGGAAGGAATGTTAAGCTTTGATAATTGGGTGCTCGTGAAACAAACTTTTGGAATGTATTACTATTATTTCATTGATGCAAATCTTGTGGTTCACTTGTACTTACTTACTTAAACCTATGATTTCACCAACGTTTTCGTTGACAGATTTCTATGTTTTTCTCAGGTCCTTGAACGATACATGATACATGCTTCCGCTCATTATTTTGATACTTGCATTGGATGTCGAGTATATATGCATACATGGAGCGTCTTTTGACTACTTTTAAATTGTGTCGCATAAGTTTCATTTGTACTTAAAACTTTGTATCGTAACTTGTGGTGGAACTATTCTCGTAAACTTTGAACAATCTTTACATTTGAAATGAATGCGACATATCTTTTGGTCAAACGTTGTTTTAAAGACTTATGACCACGTAACGGGACCTAAGTAGACGGCGCCGTCAAACATGATTTGGTCGGGTCGCTACACTTTTGAAACATGTCTAGTTAATCTTGAACGAATGCTTATTAGATGCGAACAATCAAATCTAGTTCTTAATTAGGAGAAATGTCATTTCATGGTTAAAGAAGGCATCGTTCTTGGACATAAAATTTTAAAGGAAGGAATTGAAGTAGATAGAGCTAAAGTAGATGTAATTGCTAAACTTCCACATCCCACCAATGTTAGAGGAGTTAGGAGTTTTCTAGGGCATGCCGGTTTTTACCGACGTTTCATAAAAGATTTTTCTAAAATTGCCACTCCTATAAATAAACTCCTAGAAAAGGATGCTCTATTCATCTTTTTTCAGATGAATGCATCAAATCTTTTAATATTCTTAAAGAAAAACTCACTAATGCGCCGATCATGATAACTCCAAATTGGAATCTACCGTTTGAACTTATGTGCGATGCAAGTGATTTTGCAATGGGAGCCGTTTTAGGACAAAGGATTGAAAAACGATTTCAACCTATATATTATGCTAGTAAGACGTTACAAGGAGCATAAACAAATTACATAACTACTGAAAAAGAACTCCTTGCTATTATCTTTGCTTTTGACAAATTTCGTTCATATCTCGTTCTAGCTAAAACGGTGGTCTATACCGACCATTCTGCTCTTAGATACCTATTTTCGAAACAAGATTGCTAAACCAAGATTAATCCGTTGGATCTTACTCTTACAAGAGTTCGATATTGAAATCCGAGACAAAAAGGGAGCATAAAATCTCGCCGCTGATCATCTTTCTCGTCTTAAAAAACCTGAATTAGAAGTTCTAAATGAATCGGCAATACAAGACAACTTTCCTGATAAATATCTATTGAAGATAGATTATAATGAAATTCCATGGTTTGCAGACTATGCAAACTACTTAGTATGTAGATTCCTTGAAAAAGGATTGTCGTACCAAAAATGAAAGAAATTCTTTAGTGATATAAAACACTATTTCTGGGAAGATCCACATTTGTTTAAAAGTTGTCCCGATGGAATAATACGCCGATGTATATTCGGAGATGAAGCTAGTCAAATCTTAAACCATTGTCACACAGGACCAACAGGAGGGCGTTATGGGCCTCAGCTCACAGCAAGAAAAGTTTACGATGCTGGATTCTATTGGCCTACAATTTTCAAAGACGCACACCTTCTATGCAAATCCTGTGATGCTTGTCAAAGGGCCGGAAAAATAAGTCAACGTGATGAAATGCCACAAAATATCATTCAAGTATGTGAAGTATTTGACATTTGGGGTATTGACTTTATGGGTCCATTTCCAAAACCTCATAATAATCTCTACATTCTCGTTGCCATTGATTATGTATCTAAATGGGCGGAAGCACAAGCTCTCCCAAATAACGATGCACGAGTTGTAGTCAACTTTTTAAAACGTCTTTTTGCTAGGTTTGGAACACCGAAAGCTTTAATAAGTGATCGGGGTACTCATTTTTGTAACAATCAACTTGAGAAAGTTCTCAAAAGATATGGAGTAACTCATAAAATCTCCACTGCTTATCATCCACAAATAAGTGGACAAGTTGAAAATACCAACCGAGCTTTAAAACATATTCTAGAGAAAACCGTAGGATCAAATCCGAAGGAATGGTCCATGAAATTGGAGGATGCACTCTGGGCTTTTAGAACAGCCTACAAAACTCCAATTGGAACCACACCTTTTAGACTCGTTTACGGAAAAGCATGTCATCTTCCAGTAGAAATTGAACACAAAGCATTTTGCGCTTTGAAGACATGTAATCTTGATTTACATGAAGCCGGACGTCTACGATTAAGTCAACTAAACGAATTAGAAGAATTAAGACATGAAGCATACGAAAATTCATTAATCTATAAAGAAAGAACGAAGAAATGGCATGATAAAAAAATCAGAAGTTCAAAAGAATTTAAAGAAGGAGACAGAGTTCTTCTTTTCAATTCACGATTCAAGCTATTTCCTGGAAAATTGAAATCAAGATGGTCTGGACCATTCATAGTCAAAAGAGTTTTCCCATACGGAACAATAGAGTTACTAAATTCAATTGGGATTGAATTTAAAGTTAATGGTCACAGAGTTAAACATTACATACATGGTCCGACGGAAGTTGACAATGAAGTTAATCACAATTTCGACACCACAGCTAACTAAGTGTGGGAAGGTTCGAATCTTTTTAGGGTAATATGTATTTCTGTTAGAGTTAGATATTATGTTTTTGTGTAGTTCTCAAGAATGGAATCTGAATGGTCTTTCCCTAGCAGACCCTAAAGAACTAGTCTTCTCCCCCCATTCTGAATTTTTATGTTTTTAGGTTTTACGAGATGAAGAATTCCTGTGAACTAAACCATGGTCTAATGCTACATGCTTTGATCACTAAACGTAATAATGACACACTCCCGAGTGACCTGGTATCAGTAATAAGAGCCAAATTGGACGGAGTAAGAAAAGAACTCAGAAACGATCTTAATAAGTTACATTTTGATAAAGGAAAATCAAAATCCGCAGCGAAAAGAAGAGCACGACACCTTGAAAGATGTCACAAATGCGGAAAATGGTCACACGAAGGAAAATGCTCGACGAATCAGACATATTCCAATACCGAGTTCGTTACTTTATGCAGAGAAGGACCGTTCATATGTTTCGAAGAAAAATCGTTGAATGCTCGAGGTTATGCCTATGTAGCTATGGAAAACCAATTAGTCCGACTATCTTATGAGTGGGCTAAAGCAGGTCACTGAGAATTCTATCTCACAGGTAAGTATGTACAGTTTTTATTTTTATTTTATTGCTTTTAGCCTTTTGATAATAAACGCTAAATTGTTCGCTATAAAGTATTAAATTGATACTCAATAAAATTAGGTTTTGCGACCGAAATTATTGATATCATACAAAAATTTATTACATCACTGCGAAATTTACCGTTTATTCTTAAGGTATAAATATCTTTAATCAATCAACCCAAAATATTTCAGAAATTCGTCAGGAGTAAAACTAGGTAATATAGCCGAAATTACTTTACCGAAAAGAGGGGCGTATATTTTTGATAATATTTGATTGATTAAAGTGGGATAAAAGACCAAAAAGATTTTTAATTTTTATTTTTACTTTGTTTTTAAAATTAATATATTAATATTAAATTATTATTGTAAACTTTTTAAATCAATATATATTTAAGTTTGTAAATATTTGAAAAATTAATATTTTTAATATAAGTTTGTATGTATAAAAACAAATATATAATATAAGTTTGGTGTTAATTTTTAAAATTTAAATAATATGATTTTTTAATTTTATGCATTTTAAATTTAAGTTTGTGTGAATTTAAAAATAAAAATTTACTTTATTTCGTTAAGTTAAAAATATGATTTTTAAAATTCGTCGTGAGTTGAAAACTAGGTCGTTGAACCGAAATTGCTCTACCCAAGGGAGGGACGAGAATTTTTATTATCATTATTTTTAATCTTATTGAATTAAAGTATGCCAAAAACATTTAAAAAACTCAAAAATCTTTGCTTTTAAAACTGCGCTTAAAAATGACAAATTTTAAAATTTTATCGAGGGACGGACTAGGACAACGATCCGAAACGCCCTCATCCTAAAAACAAAATTTTAATTTTTAATATATATATTTTATTAGTAAAGGTTTTATATATATATATATATATATATATATATATATATATATATATATATATATATATATATATATATATATATATATATATATATATATATATATATATATATATATAGCATACCCATGCGATCGCATGGGTTTTGAACTGCAATTCCATGCGATCGCATGGATAGAAAAATCTGGCCAGGTACAAAACTCTCAGCGAGTTCTGCTCTGCACCACTCCACACACACACATACGCGAAAATACCCCAAAACCTCTCAAATTTCATCATTTTTTCACCAAATTTCTCGCTACAATCCGTTCTAAACATGAATTTGATAAGGAATTTATCAAAAAGGGTAACAATTTCACCCCTAGATCTCTTTAAATTTAATTTTTAGTGTTCTTGAGCTATATTTTACCTAATTTGATTTTGTTAATTTCTAGTGTAATTAGTGTTAAATTGTTAGTATATTATGCATGTATAACCTAGATTGATGCTATTTAACATGATTTGAAGCCAAAAACTTCAAAAATTTTAGAAATCTAGGGTTTGTGTTTTTGAGCAATTTGGGGCTTTTTGATATAAACAGGTTATGGCCGATTTTTTTCATGAATTATTGCTAAATTAAGTAGTGTAACATGTTTAGGTAGCTAAATGATCCAAACTTTGATCCTAAACATGATTTTTGAAGATTAAAGTGGACTTTTTAGGTCCAAAATTCATGAACTTGATTAATTTGATATAATTGCCATTTGAGACTTGTTTAATTGCTAGTAATGACTATTTTGACATGTTATTTGAGTTAAATGCTTATGAACTTTGTATACATTTTCATATATGCTTATTTGAAAAAGTGTAGAATTGTTAAAATTGTGAAAATGTGTATAAGTTTAATTTTGATTTAACATGTTATGGTAATTGTGTTAATTTGTTATTTTGCTAACACTAATGCATATTTGGATGCACAAATTTTGTGTTTAATGTGTTTTGCAGAGATTTACTAATACTGAAACTGGAGGTTCATCATCATCATCTAGACGACCTGCTCCAGAACATGAACCAGAAATGCAATACGAGCCCGAACAAGAACAACAACATGAACCACAACAACAGCCTGGTCAACACGTACCTTATTATGATCTGCTACAATTTGTTGATGCCTTCATAGTATTTCCGATACATCCACCAGTAGAATACCCAACAATTCCTGAACACACGTTGCATCCTAATCTGAGATTTGATAGAAGCTAGAGAGATTACCCATCATATCAAAGTAACAAATTCTAACTGATACCGAAAAATGTAGAAGTGCCGAGGGTAATCGATTGGGATCCTTTGGAAAGGGTCCAACTTGCTAACTCAGTTAGACAGCATTTGATCCAAAGGTATGGCAGCACTTCTTTTCACGATTGGGAACGTCTATTCACCATTAGTAGGCCTGTATATAAGGAATGGTGTGTTGAGCTCATGAGTACTATAGCGTTAAATGTAGATGTAGATAGATTAGATGATAGAAGTTTTCTTAGATTTATACTTGGCCGTAGGATGTACAGGATGTCCATGCTGGACATGGCCAGGGCTTTACAGATATATACTCCTGGTGAATTACTACTACCCAATTGTATGAATTTGATTTATCGTGGTGAAAGGGTAGATAGGAATTTTGACGCAAACGCCGTCTGGAGGCGTATGTCAAACTATAATGTTTTTACACTGGGAGGAAAACACTCCTACTTACATATTAACAAAGTCGAGCTTCGTATAATTAATAGATTTTTGGCTAACTCGATTACACAGAGAGGTCACAACAAGGAGAAAATGACCTTACATGATTTATTTTACCTAAAGTGTATTCGAGACCCAAGAAGTTTTGTTAATATCCCCTACTGTGTTGGTTTTTATTTATCAAAAATGGTGGAAGGAATTCAGGAAGGGGGGATTATAGGAGGAGGTATTTTTGTTACTCTCATTGGAGAGTATTTGGGTGTAGATAGGGACAAATGGGGTCCACTTTTGGAATGTAGGGAACATGTTGAGCCTTTAGGATTGAAGGTCTATCAGGGTGCTAAGGTATTAAAGAGCAGACGCAACCAGCCAGTACCCTATGAAGGTAGTCATCCTCAGGTAGAGAGAGTTTCAGATGAGGAAATGGAGGAAGTAGATAACAACAAGACGGAATGAACAAATGATGTGCACCATTTATCATTCAGCAAACAAACGCCAATATGTTTGGAAACTTCGGTAAAATTTAATCATTTTTCTACGCTAATCACCCTCAATAATTTAAATTGTTACTGATTTCTTGCAAATAAGGGCATTGCAAGATCTTAAGTGTGGGAAGAGGTTAAATTCTTTCGGATTTTAATTTTTTTTTTTAATTTAAACACTTGGTTACCATTAAAAAAATACTAGCAACGCAGTAGTTGTATTAGAATCTAGTGCTCTCTGATAATAAAGAACAGCCCTAGTCTTATATACTGACTACCCAATTCTAGTAAAATTTTTCAAAATTTTCAATTAAATGAATTCAAATTCATGTTTATACATATTTATGAACGATAAAACTAGGTGTTAACACCGAAATTATTGCTACCTCGGAAAGGACATAAATTGAGAAACAACCCAAAATGTTAGAATTCATTTAAAATGAAATAGAGGACAATAAAAAGGCAATAAAAAGGAAAATAAAAGCCAAGTGTGGGAAAAATTTACCAAGTTATTTAAAAACATATATCACATATTTTTGTACAAATAACTGAGGATACTTTTGTTTTGGACAAAATTAACCGTTTTACCCGATAAATTGTAAGATATTTGAAAGAAAGATGGATCTACACGATGAATCAATTCCATCGTTAAAAGGAAGTAAAGTCTTCCGAAAAAGACACGCGCTTCTTGATTTAGGTCAGGAAGTTGTCGTCCAGACAAGTTGTAGAGTCTACGAAAAACCTTGAAAAGTTTTCTCGAAAATCAGCTGGAAATCCACGGACCTCAGCATCAAACAGGGTCGCCAAGTGGTCAGACTTATCCTAACCATGAGAGGATCTGTCTCGTAAAATGGGGAGGGCGCCATGCAAATTAGCTTGATAAGACTAATGAATCAGACCCCCAGAAAGGATAATCTCCTTAAAGATTAAAAATCAGCTTTTAAGACTGATATTACTCAATCCTTGAGATTGACCTTAAAGATTGAGAATTACAAACTCATGGAATTCGATGATATCTAAACTCGAGCTTGAACGAGAAAATATTTTGATCAAATTACAAACCGATTTGTTTTCTGAAAACCCATTTTCAATGCGTTCATTACCATTGAACGTAAAATCCTAGGAATTCACCTGGAATTCATTAGGTCACCTGAACCAAATTGGGTGTCAATCGTAAGAACGGTGGTTGCATAGCATGGTCAAAGACAGGACCTTGTGCCAGATCGAAAAATTATAAGGGTGAGCTTTACTATTGCTCCTACCAAGGATAGTAATTGCATCCGACACGTTATAGACCATAATTAAAAGCATGTCAGGGGACATTGCCTTAACAGTTGCTTGTTCAACGCTTTCCTTTACAATCGGACGGTAGTTTACCGAAAGGTAATATACGGAGCAAGTATACTGGTCGTGTTGCTTTCCCAATACAAGGTTAGCAAGTGGGTAACACAAAACCGCAAGTTTTAAGCTAAAATTTTCAAATCTGAAACCCACCAAACCCACAAAAACATTTCGCAAACACCGGTGATGGGTTATTCCGGAAAACTTATCTAGGGTAAAAGCTAGATCGTATTTTCAAAAGATCAAATATTTTCATAAAGATCCAATTTCCTTAAGGATCTAAATTTTTATAGTCATGTGGGACTGTAAACCACATCGTTACTACCATTGTTCATACCGCCGTATAGAAATCACTGATGTACAAAGTGTGAAGAATAAAGAAGTGATTCTAGTATTTTTATTTCAAGACTATATTGCTTGAGGAAAAGCAACGCTCAAGTGTGGGAATATTTGATAATGCTAAAAACGAACATATATTTCATAGCATTATCCCTCAAGAAAGACAAGCTTTTAGTTGCAATTGTTCTATTTACAAGTGATATTCGTTTAAATAATAAAAGGTGAAGACAAAAGACAGATTCGACGAATTGAAGACACAAACGACCAAAAAGTTCAAAAGTACAAAGTACAATCAAAGTGGTTCAAATTATTGATGAGAAACATCTCAAAATTACAAGAGTACAAGACGCGAAACACAAAATACAAGATATTAAATTGTACGCAAGGACGTTCGAAAATCCGGAACCGGGACCAGAGTCAACTCTCAACGCTCGACGCAACGGACTAAAAATTACGAGTCAACTATGCACATAAATATAATATAATATTAAAATAATTCTTAAAATTATTTATATATTATATATTATATTTAAAACCGTCGGCAAACTAGGAAACAAGTTCATGTGAACTGGAAAAAGGGGCCATGCGATCGCATGGCCTGGAAGAGCATTTTCCATGCGATCGCATGGCAGTAGGTGGCTAGCCACATGCCTATAAATTTCGCAGTTTGGTGATCATATATCAATATATCTTTCCTCTATCTCTCACTCGTAAAATATATATATATATATATATATATATATATATATATATATATATATATATATATATATTATAATTTTAATATTAATTTTAATTTTAAATTCTAATAATAAGGGTATGTTAGCGAATGTTGTAAGGGTGTAAGTCGAAATTCTGTCCGTGTAACGCTACGCTATTTTTAATCATTGTAAGTTATGTTCAACCATTTTAATTTAATGTCTCGTAGCTAAGTTATTATTATGCTTATTTAATGCCGAAGTAATCGTGATGTTGGGCTAAATATTAAAATTGGGTAATTGGGCTTTGGACCATAATTGGGGTTTGGATAAAAGAACGACACTTGTGGAAATTAGACTATGGGCTATTAATGGGTTTTATATTAACTAAATGATACCTCGTTGATTTAATATATAGACTTACAATTTGACGTATTTATATATAACCACATACGCTTGACTGGGCACGGTGGGCAGGATATCTATAAATACCAATAATTGTTCATTTCACCGGACACGGGATTGGATTAATAGTTAATAGACTTGTTGAAACAGGGGTGGATTACATTCAAGGGTAATTGGTGTAATTATTAACAAAGTAGTAAAACCTTGGACTACACGTAGTCGATAACCTGGTGTATTCATTAAATAAAGTATTAAGACCTTGTTACAATTCGAATCCCCAATTAGTTGGAATATTTGACTTCGGGAATAAGAATAATTTGACGAAGACTCTCGCACTTTATGATTATGACTGATGGACTATTATGGACAAATCCGCATGGACATATCGAATAATCCAGGACAAAGAACAATTAACCCATGGTAATAAACTAAAAACAACACGTCGAACATCATGATTACGGAAGTTTAAATAAGCATAATTCCTTTATTTCATATTTAATTTCCTTTATTTCATATTTAATTGCACTTTTAATTATCGCAATTTTATTTACCGTTATTTATCGCATTTTTATTTATCAAAATTTCATTATCATTATTTACTTTACGCTTTAAATTAAGTTATATTTATTTTTAATAATTTACATTAGGTTTTAACTGCGACTAAAGTTTTAAAAATCGACAAACCGGTCATTAAACGGTAAAACCCCCCCTTTTTTTAATAATAATACTACTTATATATATTTTTGTATTTTTACAATTATAAGTTAAAAATATAGCGTTAAGCTTGGCTAAAGATCCCTGTGGAACGAACCGAACTTACTAAAAACTACACTACTGTACGATTAGGTACACTGCCTATAATTGTTGTAGCAAGGTTTAGGTATATCCACTCTATAAATAAATAAATAACTTGTGTAAAATTGTATCGTATTTAATAGTATTTCCTTGTAAAAATTAATACTATTTCATATACCCCTCGCATAACATCATGTACATATATATCAAAGTATGTTTAAAATATATTTACAACATTTTTAATATGTTTTAATGTTTTAAGTTTATTAAGTCAGCTGTCCTCGTTAGTAACCTACAACTAGTTGTCCATAGTTAGATGTACAGAAAATAAATTAATATATATTATCTTGACCCAATCCACGACCCAGTGTATACACGTCTCAGGCTAGATCACAACTCAAAGTATATATATTTTTAGAATCAACCTCAACCCTGTATAGCTAACTCTAACATTACTACATATACAGTGTCTATGGTTGTTCCAAATAATATATATACATGGGTCGATATGATATGTCAAAACATTTGCATACGTGTCTATGGTATCCCAAGATTACATAATATATTAGAATACATGTATAATACAATATAAGTTAGCTAGGATATGATTTGTATATAATTGTTACAATATTTCCCGTAGCTACAACAATCAAAAAATATCCAATCTTGTTTTACCCATAACTTCTTCGTTTTAAATCCGTTTTGAGTGAATCAAATTGCTATGGTTTCAAATTGAACTCTATTTTATTAATATAAACATAAAAAGTATAGGTTTATAGTCGGAAATATAAGTTACAAGTCTTTTTTGTAAGAGGTAGTCATTTCAGTCGAAAGAACGACGTCTTGATGATCATTTTGAAAAACATACTTCCACTTTGAGTTTAACCATGATTTTTGGATATAGTTTCATGTTCATAAGAAAAATCATTTTCCCAGAAGAACAACTTTTAAATCAAAGTTTATCATAGTTTTTAATTATCAAACCCAAAACAGCCCGCGGTGTTACTACGACGGCGTATGTCCGGATTTACGGTGTTTTTCGTGTTTCCAGGTTTTAAATCATTAAGTTAGCATATCATATAGATATAGAACATGTGTTTAGTTGATTTTAAAAGTCAAGTTAGAAGGATTAACTTTTGTTTGCGAACAAGTTTAGAATTAACTAAACTATGTTCTAGTGATTGTAAGTTTAAAACTTCGAATAAGGTAGTTTTATATATATGAATTGAATGATATTATGAACATCATTACTACCTCAGGTTTTGTGGATAAACCTACTGGAAATGAGAAAAATAGATGTAGCTTCAAAGGATCCTTGGATGGCTTGAAAGTTCTTGAAGCAGAATCATGACACGAAAACAAGTTCAAGTAAGATTTCCACTCGAAATAAGATTGTTATAGTTATAGAAATTGAATCAAAGTTTGAATATGAGTATTACCTTATATTCGAAAGATATCTTACTGTAAATAAGAAAGATTTCTTGAGGTTGGATGATCACTTTACAAGATTGGAAGTAAGCTAGCAAACTTGGAAGTATTCTTGATTTTATGAAACTAGAACTTATAGAATTTATGAAGAATACTTAGAACTTGAAGATAGAACTTGAGAGAGATCAATTAGATGAAGAAAATTGAAGAATGAAAGTGTTTGTAGGTGTTTTTGGTCGTTGGTATATGGATTAGATATAAAGGATGTGTAATTTTGTTTACATGTAAATAAATCATGAATGATTACTAATATTTTTGTAATTTTATGAGATATTTCATGCTAGTTTCCAAATGATGGTTCCCACATGTGTTAGGTGACTCACATGGGCTGCTAAGAGCTGATCATTGGAGTGTATATACCAATAGTACATACATCTAAAATCTGTGTATTGTACGAGTACGAATACGGGTGCATACAAGTAGAATTGTTGATGAAACTGAACGAGGATGTAATTGTAAGCATTTTTGTTAAGTAGAAGTATTTTGATAAGTGTATTGAAGTCTTTCAAAAGTGTATGAATACATATTAAAACACTACATGTATATACATTTTAACTGAGTCGTTAAGTCATCGTTAGTCGTTACATGTAAATGTTGTTTTGAAACCTTTAGGTTAACGATCTTGTTAAATGTTGTTAACCCATTGTTTATAATATCTAAAGAGATGTTAAATTATTACATTATCATGATATTATGATATATTAATATATCTTAGTATGATATATATATAGTTAAATGTTGTTACAACGATAATCGTTACATATATGTCTCGTTTCGAAATCATTAAATTAGTAGTCTTGTTTTTACATATGTAGTTCATTGTTAATACACTTAATGACATGTTTACTTATCATTTCATGATTAAACATAGTGTATCAATATCTTATTATGATTCATATGTATTTAGTAAGACGTTGTTATAACGATAATCATTATATATATATATATCGTTTTTGAGTTTTCTTAATTCAATAGTCTCATTTTTATGTATATACACATAGTTAAAATACCTAATGAGATACTTACTTATCATAATATCATGTTAACTATATATGTAACCATATAGATGTCATCATATAGTTTTTACAAGTTTTAACGTTCGTGAATCACCGGTCAACTTGGGTGGTCAATTGTCTATATGAAACCTATTTCAATTAATCACGTCTTAACAAGTTTGATTGCTTAACATGTTGGAAACACTTAATCATGTAATTATCAAATTCAATTAATATAAATAAACATGGAAAAGTTCGGGTCACTACATGAATCGCCACCACCACTTGCAAAGTAGTGATATATTTTTACAAAAAAGTGATCTGCTATTAAGCCCACCTTTGTCATATGGATGTAAAATACGATCCCATTTTATCCAGTTTATTTTGTTATCCGCTTCGGGGCCGCCCTAAAAAAATTTCTGTCTTTTGGATTCGAGTGTGGTGATTATATTGACGGGTGTGTGAAAGAGTGAGAATAAGTACAAAGGAATGCTACTTAGAACGGATTTGGTGAGAGTTAGACGTCCGCCAAAAGAAATGGATTTAGCTTTCCAATCGGAGAGCCTCTTGTCGAACCTTTCGGTGATCGGTAGCCATGTCGAGGCGTTTGAAGTAGGAATACCTATTGGAAGGCCAAGGTAGGTAAAAGGAGAAGATCCCGCAGAACAATTTATGTAAGATGCCATAGCATCTACTTCAGTTTTAGAGACACTGATTCCGTAAAGGTTGCTTTTTTTAATATTAACTTTAAGACCCGATATGTTTTCAAAACATTTAAGAAGTTTGGAGAGATATTTAGCATTTCGTTTACTCCACTCACCAACGAAGATGATATCGTCCGCGTATTGTAAGTGCGAAACGATTACATTATCATGGCCAACACTAAGGCCACGGAATTGTTCATTTGAAATGGCTCTTTTAGAAAGGAGGTTTAGTCCTTCAGCCGCGATGATGAAAAGGAATGGGGAGATAAGATCACCTTGTCCGATAACTCTCCCAGGAGAGAACTCTTTGGTTGAGGAACCGTTTATCAGAACCGATATTGTTGATGAGGAAAGGCATGCGTGAATAAAACTGATCCATTTGTTACCAAACCCATGGATCACATTGTGTCGAAGAGGAATTCTCATTCAACACAGTCAAAAGCTTTTTCGAAGTCTACCTTAAAAATAAGGCCCTTGCGTTTTTTACGTTTAAGTTCGTCTATTATTTCATTTGCAATTAAGACACTATCAAGGATGTTCCTACCTTTTAGAAAAGCGGTTTATTCGCAACCAATTACTTTGTGGATAACTTTGGAGAGGCGATTGGAAAGGATTTTGGTAAGGAATTTGTAGTAGCTCCCGATAAGACAAATTTGTCGGTATTCACTAAAACCGATGGGGTTCGGTTTTTTCGGAATATCTGTGAAGAACGAAGTGTTGCATCCCTTAGATATTTCGGAATTAGTCCATAACCAATGGTGTTGTTGCAATTGATTTTAAAGCCGATTCTTTTAAAAGATAAATAATATATGTCCTAATTATAAAACAAAAGGAATGCTAGAGGAGTGGTCATGGGTTTGCTTGTACAAGTTAATGGTAGCGGGTTCGAAACCCTGTGGCCTTTTTTTTGTTGTCGGAAACACGATTTTTTTAAAGCATAAATAATACATGTCGTAATTATAAAACAAAAACAATCTTAGAGAAGTGGTCGTGAGGGCTTTTATTATGCTAATGGTCGCGGGTATGAAACCCGGTGGCCTTTTTGTTTTGCTAGAGAAACTTAAAATTCCATTTATTTAAATAATAAATAAATAATATCGTATTTAAAATACAAAAAAAAAAAAAAATTTAATGGATGAATGATTAAGCGCCTTGCATTGGTACTAGATGGTCGTAAGTTTGAGTCACAGAAGCTTATTTTTTCAAATTTTTCTTTTTTCTTTTACAAAATTCGCATAGCTTTTAGATGGTCCAATCACACTTCAACCGTGTCGAAGCGCGATGACCCTAAAACTTTGTATGATTAAAACTGAAGTTTGCCATTTTAATGTTATTCCTAAATGCTTCAATAGGAAAGCTACCTACAAAGTTGGAACTCAAGTAATTTGCTATTTTAGTGGGGACAATGTTCAATCAAAGATCTAATAAACTAATAAAATTAATATAAGATATATGAGTTTTTGCTTTTGTCTCATCACTTTAACGTATGATATATGAACCAGTGATTTCCCAAGCTTACCTACCATTTTTGTGACACATGTAACCTACATTGTTAAGTAACAAAAAGATGTTCTACTCAAAGTTTATGAACATGGCAAGGGTAGGGTCATTAACACTTTCAATAAACTAATGAGCATATAGATTTATACTCCGTATCAAGTTTTCTAGCATGTAAAATGCCGATGTTGTAGCGTTGATGAAAAAATTTATTTACGGAGTAATAGTATTGGAATCCGATTTATTATATCAGATTTCAAATAGAAATCCAATTAATATTTAATACATTAATATTTTATAATATTAGTTTTTATTTAATTTTAAAAATAGGATCCCACTATTTACTACGTAGTATATTTATTTATTTTATTACAATATTTTGTTTATGAGTAGATAGTAACTCGATAGGTTAAATTATTGGTGAGAATCTTAACCTTTCACTAACAGGCGCAAATGAAAACATAATTAATGACTTTTACATGTAAGTGTACATAAATAAGTTGTATTTGAAACCACCTACAATAAAAACATAAATCTTAACGAATAAATTAAATAACATGTTATGCCGGCTATTCATTTTAATCATCTTATTAGGACCATGATCATAAGTTAAAAACATCGATATCTAATGTCGATATCAACAAACATACGCATAGTTGTGCACAAATACAAAAACATTACCTTGTATCCTTAATTCCAACAAGCATTTAACAATTCTAAAAAGAACTTTACGCGCTTTTGAAAAAGTCGAAGAGATCAATAGAAATTAGTAGTAACAATTTGTTCGACTCTCATATTTTTGTATGATTTTCTAGTTTAATTTTAGTATTGGATTGGATATTTGTATTGTCAACGGCAGCATGTATTTAAATAAGATTACATGCATACTATTAGCAATGTATTAAGTTTGTAGCATTAATTTGACACATTTGATGTATTTATACAAAGTCAAAAGTACAAAAAGTATTATAAAGAATAGCATTATTGTTTGGCATATTATTGGAACATACCAGATTTTATCCTCTAAATTGACTTTGAATTGGATATTAAATGTACTTTTTGTAGTTCATGCCCCAATCACTGAGTGATCCTACTCCGTATGGACCGTATTTAATTAGATGTTTATGCAAGAACTAAGCTAGCTAGTGGGTAACATAATTGATCGACGAGTGTTTTTATTATAAGATCTAATAGACATTTCCATTTTCTTTTATATAAAAAAAAACTATAAGATTAATATTAAAAAGATGAAAGATACCAAACAAGAATAAACTGAAAACTATAGACCAAGACACCAAACAAAAACACAGCCAACCTAAAAAAGTAAACCAAGAAAATGACCTACACCAGCTAACAAAACCAACCAAGAAAATTCGAACGATACCAAATAAACACAATAACAAAGCAAAACCGGAAAAAAACAAAGAAGCACAAAACTAATCCTAATGTAAGCAACCTTGGAATCATCACCATCCACATCTTCAAGCTCATTCATGAATAAAGAGAATCGTGCCAATTCAATCCCTGGATAACCTTTCTTTTCTCTCCGAATTATCAATTTAGATTATACTTTCGCGAAACTAAAAGGACGAGTACGCTTAAAAGTAGAAGCATCATTGCCTTGAACCTTCTTACCCGAACAAAAACTCACACATGAAAACCCGCTACGTTTCAGCAACAACACGATTAGTACCACCACAATTTGTAGGGATTAAGTCAACAAATTAAACACATCATCAATACCATTGACAAACTTCGAGCCAACCTTATCTCGATCAGCCACGTTTTGTTGATTGATCAGTGGATTTACTCCAAATATTTTTTTTGAAAGACAACAATTATATTTATATATATATATATATATATATATATATATATATATATATATATATATATATATATATATATATATATATAGTAGAGGGATCAAATGAGAACTTTTTTTGTGTGAGAACCCTGAGAACTCAAAAATACACTGAAATTCGAACAAAAATGGGAAATTCGAGCAAAAAACTCCATATTCGAGCAAAAAATAGGACACGTACGAGCAAAAAACATGATAGTCGAGCAAAATTGGAGAAAGTCGAACAAAAAAAAAGAAGGACGAACAAAAATTTGATATTCGAACAAAAATTGTGATATTCGAACAAAAATGTGTTCTACATTTTTGAAATTCGAACGCAAAAATGTAGAACACATAGGTAGTCGAACAAAAATGTGTTCTACATTTTTTTTTCGAATTTTTTTTTCTCGACTATGAAATTTTTGTTCATCCGTGTTTTGTATTTTTGCTCGAATTCCCTTTTTTTTGTGCTCGAATTCTCTTTTTTTGCTCGTCCGGCACCTTTTTTGCTCGAATTTCAGTGTATTTTTAAGTTTCTAGAGTTCTCACTATATATATATATATATATATATATATATATATATATATATATATATATATATATATATATATATATATATATATATATATATAACAAGATGCTAGCGAATACAAAACGAGGCCCCAAAATGACACAACTTACAAACTAAGCATGACTTAGCCAACCAACTCGAATGAACGAGACAATCCGCGATTTAAAAATAATCAAATTAGTGTTACAATCATTCGGAGTGTTCATCAGTTCAATTTTGGTGTTCGATTTTTTCTTTCTATTCGCAAAAAGAAAATCATAGCGAAACTGAATTCAATTTTGAAATTGGAACTAATAGAAATAAATTTAAATTCGAGTCGGTTTCGGTGAAACCTAAAAACAAAACAAAAAATCATAATTTAATTACAACAATCATTAAAAGTCGATTTTGTATTTGACTTTTTGTATGTACCAATTTTTAATTATATATATATATATATATATATATATATATATATATATATATATATTTTTTTTTTCCTACCCTCGGTTAGAGGAAAATTAATGGCTTTCTCTATCATCGGATGGAGAAACGACTTTCGTTTATATCTTATTGTCTTATTGCTAGATGATTGCTTAATAATATATCACCTAACTCTTATTGCACATTTATGAGAATGAGTGTTGTTGTAAATATTTATAATTTATTAACTCTTGGTTGTATTTGATTTTGAATTTGATTTTCAGTTCAACTATATTATGATTTATATATAAAAACGAAATTGAACCAAAGGGCCTTTAGCCTAGCGGTATCGATGAGCCTCTATGACTTTGAGGTCGTGAGTTCGAGTCTCATTTATCATATTATTCGAGTAAAATTATGTAGGGTGTGTGAGTTTGCCGTTTTAAAAAAAGAATCGAAATCGAACCGGAAACTGAATTCAGATTTGCTAATAAAAACGAAAACGACCAGAAGATCGAATTCATATGTAGTTTGACTTTTTCAGTTTCATTCGGTTCAAATTTCAATAGAAACGGTTTTAAACCGAATTACAATTCACTTATTATAAAAAAAATCAAATTATTATCATTATTGATTCACTAAACCAGATATAATCGGCCAAATTAAATCTGACTTTATGCGTATTTTTTACGAATACAATTCTATTATTATTATTATTATTATTATTATTATTATTAATTATTATTATTATTATTATTATTATTATTATTATTATTATTATTCTATTTTGATTGAAACGAGATAGGAACCCCACGCATTGTGGCAGACGTAATATTTTTTTATTTACCAAATTATTTTTTGTGTATTAAATACTAATAATTGTTTAATGGAGCAACAAAATAATAAAAAGTTAACATATATATTGTAACTAAAAACAATTTTAAAAGTCCCATTTTTTTGTTTACATTATTATCGATAGACATAAAGGAGGGAAAAAATAGAAAAAAAAAAGAAACATTTTGAGGTGGGTAAAAAAAATTGTTGAAAAAAATATTACTTGGTACTATTCACTTGCCTTGGAACCAATCACAACTTGCCAAGACATGAGTTAGCAGGTAGCTGGAGTTGAAAATGGGAGCTAAAGCTGAAGCTTATTATTCAAACTGAAAGCTAGAGCTTTTTTTTAAGTATTTGATAAAGTAGCTGGAGCAAGAAGCTTATTGTTGTGAAATGACTTAAAAAGCTAATGTATAAAATGTAAAATAATATATTGAAGGGTTTTTTAGTAACTTTATTTTTCATAAGCTCTACTTTTTTCTTCAAAAGATAGTTGAGAAAGGTTTATTTTTAAGCTCTACAATTTTAGATAATCTCTACGTTTTTTTTTGTTACCAAACAATGCTTAAAACAATTAACTCTTTAAAATCATAAACTTTACTTTTTAAGCTCGTATAAGTTCTACTTTAGTGTCATCGAAATACATCCAAAATATAAGATTCACCTTCTAGCTTAAAAATATGCTCAAACTTTCAACTCCAACTGTATGTCTCAACTACAAACTTCAACTCGAGTTAGAAGATATTTTCATCCAAACTCACATTTAGTTAGAGGTATAAGAAATCTAGACCATTTGGCAACTTGCACGAGGTGTGTGTCTATATGAAGAAAGATTTGGAAGTAACATTACCCGAATGGGAAGGAACCATATGATTGAATATTTGATCAAATCATTTATTCGTTGGCTTTTTCACCAATCGTATTATATTGTACGGACACTTGCTACAAACAGAAATCTAAATTAGTGCAGCAACCTTTAAATATTGCTGTAAGAGTAACAAAACCACAACAATTTACTTTTTATACGAAAATGATAAATACACCTAACAATATTACATAATCTTCTTTAATTAATAATTAATAATTAATAGTATTATTTAATTAGATTAACTAGATACTATATTTTAAAATAATGTAAAAATAAAATAATAATAATATAATAATATATTAGTTGAAAATAAGTAGTACATGAATAAATTATTAAATTATATGGAGCAAGCGGTTAATTGAACTTAAATTTTTATACTATCAAAAGAATTATAGTCTAGCAGTATTCGAGGAGTCTTTAAATAAAAAAAGTTGAGGGTTCAATTCCCGCCGTGAACATATTTGTGAATTAATATAGATGACGAATGTGTGGGTTGTAGTTCTAAAAAAATCTGTGATATTATGAGTTATGATGATGATGATATTATTAGAATATCATTTTTGTAATTTGGTAAGGCGTTTTGAATAATGCACTTTCTCTTGTAATTTTAAAATTCTATTCTATAACATTTTTAAATATGAGAAATGATATTTTCACACAAATTTCACACAATTTTATTAATTTTCTTAAATGAACCAATAAAAAATGAATGAGAAAGATAGAGAGAGAAAAATAAAATTATTATGATTGGTGGATATGATTTACCATTTTGTGTAAAAATTGTATGAGTGTAAAATATATAAAATAAATAAATGTACCCTTCTAGTAACACTACTTGAGCATATATCACATGCCATTATATTTTAACTAGTAAGACGTTCAGTCGCACGTTGCTACGGTATTTTGTTAGTTTTAGTATGGTGATAACATGTGCGTTGGTGCAAGAAATGGTTTCGCTTCATATATTTATTACTACAATTCGCACATTAACGATTAATACAAACATTTTATTAATGAAAAGTAAAAGACACATACATACTCCGCTAAAATTTATGAAAATAAAGTTGAGACAACTTGCAGATTAATAAAAAACATTTCTTTAACAGTTTAAAAAACTAAAAAAACCATATTTTAAAGGGCTACGATAAATGATTTCGCTATATACCACTTCGAGATGGTTTAAAGATCGGGTCTCTGTAACGTGGTTCAGGTTTCGCCCGAAAGCTCATGAATACGTGAAAATGACTGGGTAAGTAGGTCATCTTCCTGACTGTGATCCAAATACTTGCCATTCAACAAAATAATAATAGTAATAATAATAATTATTATTATAAATATAATATACTAAAGATATGAATTAATAACAATAATTCTTATTATAATGTTAATAACATATCAATATCAATATTAATAAGTAAGAAACACTAAGATTTGAGTAAATCATTATGGTTGTCATTTTATTCCTGAGTGTAATTAATTAAGAGTGTGTTTTAGTATATAAGAGGAAATGACATAATATTAATTGAAAACTTTTATTTTATAAAATGTACACTTCTTCACTTTTAAAATGTTGCATAATTTAATAAATTTCATATAACAAAACATTAGTTATCATATCAAATTAGCATCTCATAAGACTGATTCTAGTGGAGCGTTAAATTGAACCCGTCAAATGAGCTGGCGTCAAGTGACGGAGTCTAACACCATTAATGGGGTGTCAAAAATTGATGGATCCAAGCGTCAGTTACATATTCAACGAAAAGGAATGTGGCGTGAGATTAATACCCAACCAATCAACGATTTAATAAATATTTATTTTTTTCACCAAATTTTCAATCAAATTTAACCACATCACCCTCTAAATATTTGACATTTGAAGTTAATGAGAGGTCAAATACAATCACAATCAAAAATTTATCTTTTTATCAAAAAATACACAATTTATCTCTGACATCACCATCACCATCAAAGTTAGGAATAGTCTAATAGCAAATTTCATTAAGGGCATAGTAAAACTATTTCAAGTAGAGTTTTTATGATCAATATTTAAATTGAGAAAAATACTGAAATGGGAAAATAGCCTACTTTTTAGTTCTCATAAAACAATACGTAGTACTTCTCAGCTCTTTATAAAAATATTCGGAGTAATCTTTAACTTTCACACATGATAAAGTTTAATGGGCATTCTTTTTTATTTAAAGATGGTAGGGTTAAAATTATATAAAAATGAAGCATAACTTGAGTGTAGAATGAATAGATAAAGGGTTTATTATTGGGAGATTGGGCACACAAAATTTCTCTATTTACTCAGTATCATTACTCCTCCTTTAGGGATTCTATTCCTATTTCTCTTTCTTCAAAATTAGAATCTTGGTTTCAAACATCCCTCTTTTTACTAGGTTTGTTTTCCTTCTATTTCTTTCTATAACTGTATCTTTCTTGTTATTGTCACCATCCTGTTTCAACAGAATATACCACTTTGACTTTTATGCCAGTTTCTTTAGTAGTTATTTTATCTGGGTTCATCATAAAGTTAGGATCTTGATATGTAAGATTGCAATTTGAATTGGTTAATGTACTGGGTTGTTGTTATTCTTTAATGGGCAGTGTCAAAATTTGATCTTTTTAATTGTTTGTAACTTAAAATACTTGGTTAAAACATTAATGAAATGAAACTAGTTTGTAATCTTGCTTTATCTTTGTTTTTTGTAAATGGATAATGAACTGTATTTGGATAGAGGGTTAACTGGGGAAATTAATGATTTTTATGAAAAATTAAAACTTGCAGGAATTCAGTTGGTTTTCTGTTAATAAAAGTTCAAAATTTGAAAATGGGCTCTGTGTATTATAAAGAGCTTGATGATGTAACTGCTTCAAATCAGGTTTGTGCTTTGTCATCCGGGTCGGGTCCTTGGTGGAGTGGACTTGTGGCTCAATCCACTTTTGAAGATTCGGTGGTCCGAAATAAGACTTCATCAATGGAAAACTGCGGAGAACAACTCATGGCAGTTGCACCTAAACCGTTGGCTCGTAACACGGATCATAAAGGAAATATGACTCACTTCGATATATTTTCTGGTATTATGAAGTTATATCTTTACAATTTGGTTTATATTTTGTCTAAAATCGCGTTTAGGAACAATAGTAAATATAAGTTAATCTTGAAACCAAATCATAGGGTACATTGCTATTACAATATTTGACTGTTGCCTATGGATGCTTTTAAATTTAAGCATGAATTATGTAATTATAGAGTTGTATTTAAAGTTTTTATTGACGAGACCGGAGATTTTGTGTGGATTTAGGTGACACTAAGGATTCGTCAAACGGGCATAAACCAGTACCGGTGCAATTTCAGGCTGCTTTTGTTATGCAATCTGCTCCTCAAGCGTATGGTGGTCATCTTGAGCTTGGGTTTTGTCAGCCAGATTTGGTATAGATTTGCCCTTATTAACTATGTGGTCTTTGTTATATGATTTTGATTTTGATGCTAATATGTTTTTTATTTTGATTAATTATGATAGGTATGTGGCAAGTATCCATACGGAGATCAATATTATGGCATGGTTTCTACTTATGGACCTCAAATCGCGGTGTGTTATCTTTGAGCTAACCTATTTAATTGGCTTTCATCTCACTTAGATTCAAATTTTAGATGATAATCTATAATCGTTACGAGTATTATGATTAGGTAACCACTCACTCTGATAACTCCATCAAACATACGTACAATATTTAACCAGTAGGATGGTTAATACTAGAGGTGGCATTTTTGACCCACTATCGTATAAATGGGTCAATTTGGGTTTGTTTTATTTCATAAAATGTCAAACAGAAAATTAGCTATGGGGAATGTGTGGATGGCACTAATGGATCAAACAGGCCGAAAGTACTAAATAGTCAATATTTTGATGCATACAGCCACCAAATCAAATTATTCAACTTTCAGGATATTATTGATATAATATTATGTTTTTACATGATCGTACACTTAACCCACTAGTTATGTATGTAGTATAAAAAAAGAAAAAAAAAAAAAAGTGTTGCGGGTCAAAATCAACCCTGCCTAGTCCAGCCCGTTTCTATCACTAAAACAAGTTAACCTGTTTCAACCCGTACCTGTTTCAAGATAATTCCAATATTCACATTCTACCATCAGTATACTATCTAGTGACAAGTATGATCTTAATCTAATAGTACACAAGTTTAACAAGGTGTATTTGAATTTCTCACAGCGTCTGATTTGCTTTTCATTTCAGGGTCGGGTTATGCTGCCTTTGAACTTAGGCACCGATGATGGGCCTATATTTGTGAACGCTAAGCAGTATAATGGAATAATCAGGCGCAGACGATCCCGTGCTAAGGCAGAAATGACAAAAAAGGTTACCAAAAGTCGTAAGGTAAGTTAACAATTTAAATGACATTTTACCCAATGACCTCGTATTCTTCTTCAGGGCCGTCTCATTAATTTCGGAGGCCATGCTCGAAACATAATGGGCCCTTATAAATGTTAAACTTTTCATATTCAATACATATAAAAAGATAATACTACTTAAAAGTTATTGATGAAAAAAAAAACGTATCACAAGACCAGAAGAAAAATAAGTCTTTTAAGTAGATATGAAAAGATAATACTAAAAATTTAACAACATAAAAAGTAATCCATAGAAAAAATAGTTTTTTCAATATTTGGGCCCTGTTCGGTTGCACACTTTGCACATGTTCTTGATATTGATTATTCATTTGGCCGTTATATGCAGCCTTTTCAGCATCTGTCACGCCATCTCCATGCAAAACGTAGACCACGAGGGTGTGGGGGCCGTTTCTTGAACACCAAGGAACTCGAAATGTGTAAGATTCAAAACTTGGATCTTCCCGCAGGTTCTCAAAGATCCGAAGTTTTGCAATCTGATCACGAAACAAACGGGAGTAGGTCCCACATGTCGGGATCTGAGGTGACAAGCATGTTCTCAATGGGCGATCTTAATCATTTCCCGATGGGCGATCTCAACCATTTCCCTATTGGTAATCTCGGAATTTCGGATATGATGATGTCAGGCAATGACATTCATGGTTTCGGCATGAACAACAAATGGGTTGCAGCTGCTGCCGGTGGTGGGAGCCACTGCAACGTGGCGATTTAATGTCATGTGGGGCCCGGTGTGTCAGCACACCGGGTCCCGTACTTTGATAGTCAAATGGAATCGGGTCGACCCACTGTTTGGCTAGGCAAATCATCCTTGGCTTTTGTGTTAAGGTTGTATCTCTAACTTGAATTGCCCCTGCAAATGTTGTTTGTTTGCAGTGTTGGGAATTGTTTTAGTGATGCTAAAAAGCCTTAATGCATTTGGTGGACAAACACTTCTTAAGGAAATGTTTGTTTCATCTTTTGTATAAATACTCTGTTGTTGTTTGAAATAAATTATGGGTTAGCTGATATGTTGCTAGGATCATCAATTAAGGTGCTCCTGCAAATATTAGTAACACTTTCAGACCTTGAACTTTTCGAAGTTGCCCCTCCGTTGTGAGCGGTTGCATCGGGTATTAGGTGTTGCTAGCAATATACATGTGATCCCATTCACCGTTGCTGTAAAACCGTGCCGTTTTACTGTAAGTTTGTGTGTTTCTGATTTTCAAACTTTTGAGATATGCAATGTTGTTATGTTGTTTGTGTGTATAGGTTGGTATTGTGTCATTGTTGGGTTACTTTGTAACATAACATGGATGTTCGTGGTTGGTATGTACATTTCTTTTATTTGTTTGGTCTTATAACACCGGGCATCATCTGTGCAACAAACTTGCGTGAATGAGTAGTTAGACTTGTCAGTATCGTAACCGAAGCTTTTCACCATCATATCAACATCACATCACTACTACACACTATAACTAACTAATGACTAAATTACAATTAAACACTATCTATCATAACATTTATGGGGACCCTTACCTACATCGGGCATGTGAAACAAACTTTCTTTGTTTGTTTGCATATGTAATTGTCCGTGCAGACTACACGGACAATTACATACGCAAGCACACAAATGCAATCTATTCAGACTTGTTAGAGTGGGCTATTCTGCCATCACTATGGTGGGTGATCAAGTATATAAATGCCCGAGTGCAAAATCCTTGAGGATTCGGGTTAGTAATCCGTGGTTAACCCTAGCTTAGCTGATATGAAAATTTTGAGAGTGTGGTTAACGGCTAGTCGTCGGCCGGTGGGGCTGATCGACAACAATAGGGAAAAGTCATACATAAAGCGTACACATAAGCCCAAATGATCGACAATTCCTCTCGTGATCCGACCGGTAACCATAAGGTTTACCACCTCAATCTGTTTATGAAGAGAGGATTAGAGTATTTAGGAGAGATGATGGGCCGCTAACGGACCAAGCTGAAGTTTCAGGCGCAATAGGCTAGCGGGACCAAAGTGAGAGGCCTTTATGTGGCATACCAAATTACTAAATAATTGATATAATGTGTATTTTAAAAGTTGAAGATTAAGACCACCGAGACACTGTCTGAGTGGTACAACTTCTATGTTGATCCTGGGCCACGTCCTTGAAATAATAGGCGGATGTTCGAATCCTTGAAGGGGAGGTTTTTCAAGGGTTCTGTTGTGGTGAATAAGGTGTATGCCCTTAGCCACTCAGTTTAATCCAAAGCATACCGGGTACTCAATTCGGCGATGGTGTGTGAAGTGTTTCCTCCTAACGCGTGTGTGAGTGACAAATGACAGAATTCGATGTTAATTTCCGTTCAAAAAATTGTTGAAGGTTAAGTATAACAGTATTTACACAAATTCGATGTCAAAAGCACCTATGTTTAACTGGTTATTTTCTAATCAACTTCCATTTAGACGGTATAAAAGTACTACAAACGTTCCTTTACGATCCGATTATGGGTGTGTTTGGATGAAAGTAGCTGGAGCTGGAGCTTGTAGCTGGAGCTGAAGCTTATGAGATAGAGCTGGAGCTGGAGCTTATTTTTTAAGCTGGTAGCTGGAGCTTATTATTTTTTATAAGTGTTTGGTAAACTAGCTGGAGCTTATTTTCCAGTTCATAAGCTCTACTTTTTTCATAAGCTACTAAAAGTAGCTTATTTTTTCAGAGCTTATGATTTTCATAAGCTCTACTTTTTTTCTCTACCAAACGAAGCTTATGACTTGGAGCTTATTAAAATCATAAGCTCAAGCTCCTATAAGCTCCCATAAGCTCGTCACCCAAACACACCATATAAAAGAAAATTATTAGTTTGCATTGTGAAATTAAATAATAAACTAATAAATGGACGATGTTTTCTTTAGGTTACTCACAAATGACAAGTATTTTTATTAAAATGTATGTGATTTAATCGGATTGTAAGAACGACAGGACGTCAATCACTTAATGGTTAATGTGGAATGTAAAAGTAACTAATCATATGTGTCTGTAATATGTAATCTGTAGTTTCTATTAAAATCCTAAAATGATGATATCATTATTAGACTAATTCTTTTGTTAAAAGATAAACCAAAAAACAAAAGAAAAAAAAATCTAAGCATTGTGGGTGATGTTATTAATCTAAATAATTTTGAATTAAAATTAAATCTTATTAATTAATTATTATTATTAAATCTTATTAATAAATATTTTAATTATTAAAATTTTATAATTTTGAATTATTTTAATCAATTATTTTGAATTTAGTACGAGAAGTTATAAAAGTTAGGTAGAAAGAAACTAATTCTAAATTTATATTTTAATTTACACTTTTAAAATAAAATGACAACCAATATTATCTCTTATGATTGGATGTGGATTGTTTACCATGCATTTTAGGTGTTTGATGAAATGTTCAGCTAACGAGTTTCTTAGACGGACTCTGTGGTTCCATGGGTATTAAACTAAATAACTTTAGCATTTACGTTCACTTAATACCTAAAACATATCATTAAACTGTTTCGTTTAAACAAACTCGTGATTCCACGGGTCATTTCACTAGTAAAATAGATACAGTAATGAATCGAAGAGTTGAAGTTAGAGCATTTTGTTTTAATGGGGGGAGGTCTCAAGTTCGAGTCTCTCCCCTTAAAAATATTCGTGAGATTTATTTCCTGAAAGCCGAATTGCCCCGGGGAAGGTTTTACCGACCCGTATTCAGGACCCAGGTCCGACCGCCTGCCTCTCGGGATGGTATAAAGTTCGGATCCCTGTAATGCGGTTCAGGTTTCCTGCCCGAAAGCGCGTGCGTGCGTGGCAAATGAGAGTATTCGATGCTAATAACTTGCCTTTCAAAAAAAAAAAAAAATTTTGTGTCAGCTTTAGATCATACGATTTGTTAGGTATACGTCTCTATAATTTAGTTATGACCCATATTAGATTTTGACCAAATGTGCTTTTTGTTAGTACTATTTTTGTTTTATTGTATTAAATCTGGTGTTTATCCTTATTTTGTTTAAACTATGTAAAGGTACAATCGAATTAATTGTAATTTGTAATTGTAAATCCAGTTTATAATGTTGTATTAATATATATATATATATATATATATATATATATATATATATATATATATATATATATAATGGGTTAGCTTTTCAAGCTTTAACGGTACGGAAATACAAATTTTAAAAGAAATATAAACAGTTTAAGTGATAGCAACATGTGGAGAACATGGATTAAGTGCTGGCGTCATTCGATAAGATCATCCGTTCTTATCAATGATAGTCCGTCTTTAAAATTCTCTATGCGTGTGTTTGAGTGACGAGCTTATGGGAGCTTATAGGAGCTTGAACTTATGATTTTAATAAGCTCCAAGTCATAAGCTTCGTTTGGTAGAGAAAAAAAGTAGAGCTTATGAAAATAATAAGCTCTGAAAAAATAAGCTACTTTTAGTAGCTTATGAAAAAAGTAGAGCTTATGAACTGGAAAATAAGCTCCAGCTAGTTTACCAAACACTTATAAAAAATAATAAGCTCCAGCTACCAGCTTAAAAAATAAGCTCCAGCTCCAGCTACAAGCTCCAGCTCCAGCTACTTTCATCCAAACACATCCTATGTAGGCGATTTTTTTGTCCTCTTTCTTCTTTAATCATGGTCATGAGGGGCTTCACTTGGCATTGAACGACGCTATAAATTCTAAAATTTCAAAAGGAGCTTTGATTGGAAAATTTAAATATATTGTTTCTCACTTATTTGCTGCTGATGTGGCTTTATTGATGAAATGGAGTGGACATGATATGGATATTTTGATATGATTTTTCCATATTTTTTGGAACTTATTTCTATAAAGTGAATATTTTTCAATGAGTTGAATCATTCTCATTAACTACAATATAAAAAATATAATGGGTTGGAACCCTACAGACTATACAATAAAAGTGGGCTATGGGCTAAACATATAAAATTAACCTACAAAACTATATACACACTAATACGCACCTGCAGTTGGAACGAGAGTTAAAGAACAGACGTTCAAACTGAATTTGAAATCCGTAAATAATTGAGTAGATAGTCCCTTAGTAAATATGTCAGCATACTGAGAAGTAGTAGGGACGTGAAGCACACGAACGTCCCCTGTAGCAACCTTATCACGCACGAAATGTATGTCTATCTCAATGTGTTTTGTGCGTTGATGTTGGACCGGATTAGTAGAAAGGTAAACCGCACTCACATTATCACAATAAACCAAAGTTGCTTCAAAAAGTGGTGTGTGAAGCTCCCGAAGTAAGTTGCGTATCCAACATGTCTAAGCAACAACATTGGCAACCGCTCGATATTCAGCTTCGGTACTTGAGCGAGAGACGGTTGCCTGTCTTTTAGAAAACCAAGATAAAAGATTATCACCAAGGAATACAAAATATCCAGATGTAGAGCGACGAGTGTCAGGACAACCTCCCCAATCTGCATCAGAGTAAGCAATGAGTTTCGTGGTGGAGGACGGGAAAATCTGAAACCCATTATCAACTGTCCAACGAACATAACGCAACACACGTTTAAGAGCACTAATGTGACGACCCGACAAAATCGCTATTGACGGCGCCGTCAACTTAGGTCCCATAACGTGGTCATAAGTCTTTAAAATAAAGTTTGACCAAAATATGTCGCATTCATTTCAAATGTAAGGTTGTTTCAAGGTTTACAAAAGTAGTTCGACAACAAGTTACATTACAACGTTTTAAAGTACAAATGAAATCTATGCGACACAATTTAAAGTAACGCCAAAAGACGCTCCATGTATGCATGTATACTCGACATCCAAGCAAGTATCAAAATAGTGTGCGGAAGCATGTATCACTTAGCATTCAAGGACCTGAGAAAAACATAGAAATCCTGTCAACGAAAACGTTGGTGAAATAATAGGTTTAGTAAGTATATTGTATTGAACCACAAGATTTAGTATAAGGTGATTATCCAAATCGTTTACATTCCAAAAGTTGTTGTTTGTATCACGAGCACCCAATTATCAAGGCTTAACTGAATGGTACCTCTGAATCATAGTTTTAGAACCTACACTATACCCGAAAATATATTTCATCCGCTAACGGTAGCGAACCGTCCGAATGAGGGTTCGTCAAACCCGTATGGCCACACAACATAAGTTCTCGTTTACACCCTACAAGTGTAACTAATGATAATTGGACTTGAGGATTTTTATTCTAACTCGCACGTAGAATGTTTGTTTTCGTACTTGTGTTCACTTTGTAAAATGAAACGTTTATGTTTTCTCATTCCAAGTATAAGTATAAAAGAGTAAAAGTGGGACTATGATCTCACCTTGAGTGCACGAATATAAATGTACTTCACAAAGTAAACGTGTGCAAGAACGAATGTTAGTCTCGACCTAAACAATAGGTTGTATCAATATCGGTAAGGTATGAAGTCGGTCAAAGTTGTTCAATTAGTCATATGGCTCGTTACGACTTGATTAATATAGCATGTGAGTCAAATTGTCAAGTTTCATGCAAGATATAAGTATAAAAGCATGTTAGAACGATTGCATTTGCATTTGGTTAAGTTTGACTAAAAGTCAAACTCGGTCAAAGTCAAAGTCAAAGTCAACGGGGCCGGTCGGGTATCCGACTGTTGCATATAAAAACGTAGTCATATATAAGCATGTTGGCCAAGTTTCATGTTAATCGGAGTTGCGAGTAAGTGGGAATGGAATTGCAAAAACACAAAGTGATTTTGGTCAGCCGAGATCGGAGCGGCGCTCAAAGCCGTTGAGCGGCGCTCAGGGTGTCTGGTCAGCACTTTGGGCAGTTTTGAACACTTAATGCACGAATCCAACTTCAAACAAACATAACTAATGAACCGTAAACATTCAAAACACGTATCTTATATCGTTGGAAAGGTAATTTAATGAGGAATACAACTAAACACATTTCATCAATCAAATCCCACATTTACGATAACTGAATTCTCGTCGAATGATCATTTAATGCTCACCATTTAATATTTCAAGCTCATAAATGCAATTAATGATTTGGAAACTTAACACACACATATAATACGCCGTTTCGTAGGTAATTTTGCACACAATACTACTAAACACTTACCAACAACATTGCAAGGCATTTAATGCATCAAAAATCACATTTAAGGCTACCAAACTCTAACCAAAAATCATAAAATCCTTAATCATGTTAATGAGGCTTTTCCAAGTCAACCTACATACCAAAATGTAGCTAATGATGCTAGTAACACATTTAGTACATGAACTTTAACATAACAACAACATTTAATCAACCAAAACTCAAGATTAAACACACTCATTTTCAAGTTCACGCTAGTTACTCAAAATAACAAGATCGAGTAAATAATTCACATATTCATGTTAGACTTGAGCCATAGACACTAATTAACACACTTTTAAGTTAAAAAACACTAAGAACATGAAATCTTGAGTTTTTAGAAAGTTACCCAAAAGAGATGAAGTTGGTATGGAATTGAAGAGGAAGATGCAAGGATTCCAAATATGTAATTTGTTTTGATGTAAGCTTGCTAGATTTAAAATGGATGATGAATCTTTAATTTGGGAGTTGAGAGTAAAAAGTGGAAGTAGTAAGGAAAGATGGGAGGTGAATGAGTGGAGGAAGATGGAGGTTGACCCTTTCACCTAGTCAAGACTTTGGTCACTTGGCAACATTAGTCCCTCAAGTTTAAAAGCGGGTGCGTGAATTAACCAAACGAATTACCTTAAATACGTATGAGTAAACGAGAGATGCTATAATTAAATAACGGATTTTAAATAATTAATCGGAAAGTAAACGGAAAAAGACGGGTTATTACATTACCAACTCTTTAAAATAAATTTCGTCCCAAAATTTAAGTAGTTGTAGTGGTCGTCGTTTCTTCCTCGGGATCTTGCGTTGCCAACTCTACGAATAAGTGAGGATACTTTCTTTGCATTTGATCTTGTCTTTTCCAAGTAAACTCGGGTCCCCTTTTGGCATTCCAACGGATTTTGACAATCGGGATTTTATTTTGTTTTAGCGTCTTGACGGAGTGGTCCACAATTTCAACCGGTTCTTCCACGAAATGAAGTTTGTCATCAATAGTAAGCTCCTCGAGAGGGATGACGAGTTCGGGTTCGGCAAGGCACTTCTTCAAATTTGATACATGGAAAGTAGGATGAAAGAAGCTCAATTGGGTCGAAAGATTTAAACGGTAAGCAACGGGTCCAATACGCTCCAAGATTTCAAAGGACCAATATATCGCGGATTTAGCTTTCCACGTTTCCCGAAACGGATTACACCTTTCCAAGGTGTGAATTTTAACATTACACGATCACCCACTTGGAACTCGGGATCCTTACGTCTAATATCGGCATAGCTCTTTTGACGACTACGGGCCGTCCTGAGCATTTCTCGGATTTGAACGATCTTCTCGGTTGTTTCATGAATGAGTTCGGGTCTGGTGATTTGCTTGTCACCTACTTCGGCCCAACAAATAGGAGAACGACATTTGCCGCCATATAACACTTCGAAGGGTGCGGCGTTAATACTCGCGTGATAACTATTGTTGTAAGAGAATTCTGCTAGAGGTAAATGCTTTTCCCAAGCTTTTCCGAAATCGATAACGCAAGCTCGTAACATGTCTTCCAAAGTTTGAATCGTACGTTCGCTTTGTCCGTTAGTTTGTGGATGATATGCGGTACTCATGTCTAAGCGTGTTCCCAAGGACTCTTGTAAGGCACCCCAAAATCTAGAAGCGAAATGGGCATCTCGGTCGGAAATAATCGATAAGGGTACACCGTGACGAGATACAATTTCCTTTATATATACTTTCGCAAGTTTTTCCATTTTGTCGGTTTCTTTCATGGCTAGGAAGTGGGCGGATTTGGTGAGACGGTCAATAATAACCCAAATGGTATCATAACCGCCCGCCGTTTTTGGTAGTTTTGTGATAAAGTCCATCGTTATTCTCTCCCACTTCCATTGCGGGATTTTGGGTTGTTGAAGTAACCCGAACGGCCTTTGATGTTCGGCTTTGACTTTGGAGCATGTTAAACACTTTCCCACATAAGTAGCAACGTCCATTTTAATGTTCAGCCACCAATATTGTTCTTTGAGATCGTGGTATATCTTACCGGCACCAGGATGAATCGAATACCTTGACTTATGGGCTTCGTCTAGAATAATGCTTCGTAAATCCCCATAACTAGGCACCCAAATTCTTCCGGCGAAATATCGGAGTCCGGTCTCCTTAAATTCGAATCGAGAGACGAGAACGTTCAAATGTTCGTGAGAAATATTTTCATCCTTGAGAGCTTCATCTTGGGCTACACGAATTTGACTATTGAGATTAGTGTGGATGGTGATGTTTAAGGCTCGGATGCGAAGATGCACCATCCTTTCCTTTCGGCTCAAGGCATCGGCTACTACATTTTCCTTCCCGGGATGGTAACGAAGTTCACAATCATAATCGTTCAATGTTTCAATCCATCGTTGTTGTCTCATGTTTAGTTATTTTTGATCGAAGATGTGTTGGAGGCTTTTGTGGTCGGTGAAGATGGTACTTTTGGTTCCGTAAAGATAGTGTCTCCACATTTTGAGTGCAAAGACAACAGCTCCAAGCTCGAGATCGTGTGTCGTGTAGTTTCGTTCGTGGATTTTCAATTGTCGAGAGGCATAAGCAATGACTTTATATCATTGCATCAATAGATACCCAAAACCATATTTCGATGCATCGCAATATACAACAAAATCATCATTGCCTTCAGGAAGAGACAAGATAGGAGCGGTGGTTAACTTTTTCTTCAAGATTTGAAACGCGGACTCTTGTTCGGTTGCCCAAACGAATTTCTTTCCCTTATGAGTTAACGCGGTTAGAGGACGTGCAACCAAAGAGAAATCTTCGATGAACCTACGATAATACCAGGCGAGGCCTAAGAATTGACGAATATGAGTAGGAGTAGTAGGGGTTTCCCATTTACTAATGGCTTCGATTTTTGCAGGATCGACTTTAATACCTTGATCGCTTACAATATGACCAAGAAATTGAACTTCCTTTAACTAAAATTCACACTTGGAGAATTTGGCATAGAGTCGTTCTTGTCTCAAGATTTCAAGCACGAGTCATAGGTGTTGTTCGTGTTCTTCTTCGCTTTTTGAGTAGATTAAAATATCATCTATGAACACGATGACGAATTTGTCTAGATACGGCTTGCACACACGGTACATAAGATCCATGAATACTGACGATGCATTAGTTAGACCATATGGCATTACAAGAAATTTGTAACTACCATAACGAGTTCGGAAAGCGATTTTGGAGACATCTTACCCCTTAACCCTTAGTTGATGATAACCCGAGCAGAGATCAATTTTTGAATATACACAAGACCCTTGTAGTTGATCAAAGAGGTCATCGATGCGAGGAAGAGGATATCGGTTCTTAACCATCAATTTATTTAGTTCGCGATAATCGACGCACATTCGTAGGGATCCACCTTTCTTTTTAACGAATAAAATCGGAGCACCCCATGGTGAATGGCTAGGTCGGATAAAACCACGGTCAAGTAGTTCTTGAATTTGACTTTGTAATTCTTGAATTTCGGATGGAGCAAGTCTATACAGTGCACGCGCTACGGGTGCGGCTCCCAGAATAAGATCGATTTGGAATTCAGCCGGTCGATGAGGTGGAAGACCCGACAATTCTTCGGGAAAAACATCGAAAAAGTCACTAATAATTGGCAAATCATCGATATGCTTCTTATTGGTCTCAAATTTCTTAACGTTGGCTAGGATCGCAAAACAACCTTTACAAAGATATTTTTCGACTTTAAGGCACGAAACGAGGTTGAGTCCGGTGCAACTCTTATCGCCATAGACAATCAAGGGTTCACCATTCTCGATAGAAATTTGAATCGCTTTAAGATCATAAAGGATGTGATATTTTTTTAGCTAACCAATCCATACCGATTATTACATCGAAGCTCCCTAGTTCTATAGGTATCAAGTCAATTTCAAACTCTTTACCCAATAAGTTTAACGTACACCCCGATAAAATTTATCGGCACTCAATAGTTTCCCGTTGGCCACTTCAATGGTGTAAGTGGTATCTAGTGGGAGTGGTGGAGTGCAAAAAGAATGAGTCAAGGTCTTGGATACAAAGCTCTTATCGGCACCCGAATCGAATAAGCAAGAGACATAAGAGTTGTTGAGAAGAAATGTACCCGTGACTAGTTTATTGTCATCTCGGGCCTCCTCGGTGTTAATGTTGAAAGCTCAGCCGCGTGCATTGGGGTTAGCTTTCTTCTTTAGGCATGAAGTCTTATAATGACCCGGTTGGCCACATTCATAGCAAACACCTTGTTTTGGTGCATTGGGCCCCTTTTGAGCGACGGGAGCGGTATTTCTACACTCGTTGGTCACATGGCCACTTCTTTGACATTTGTTGCAAAATGGCTTGCCACATTCACTCAAATGATGTTTGTGGCACTTGTTGCAATAAGGTAGATTCCCGGCATAACCTTTCTTGCTGTCGAAAGTGTAAGACTTCTTGGTGAAGTTGTTGTTGTTGTTGTTGTAGTTGCTTGATTGAAAGGCTTCCCACTTTCTTTTGTTGCCACCCAATTTATCCTCGGCCTTTGGTGCCGGCACATCAATTTCATCCACTGTTTCTATCAATTGGCGGGCCATCTTTAAAGCCTCTTATAGGTTAGCGGGTTTGGATGAAATTACCCCATGTTTAATGCTCTTAGGGAGGCCATCCATGTAAAGTTAAACTTTTAGGGACTCGAGAGTCACGAGGGACCGGACACATTAGGGCTAGCTCGAAAAACCATTGATTATAAGCTTTAAGGTCGTTTTGGACTGCTTTTAAACTTCTTAGCTCGTTTTCGAGGCTTCGAGTCTCTTCACGTGGGAAGTATTCGGTGATCATCTTTTCCCTTAAATCGGCCCAAGAGAGTGCGTGGGCTTCATCGGTACCTACCAATTGCACATACGTATTCCACCATATGAGAGCGATACGGGCGAATGTGTGGGTAGAATACTTGACTTTGTCTTGGTCCCGGTAACCGCTTATGCTAAAAACGGCTTCCGTTTGCTCAAACCATCGGGTGAGAGCAACCGGTCCCCCGGTTCCATCGAAAGTGTGAGGTTTGCACCCCATGAAGTTCTTGTAGGAGTATCCCTCATTTGAATTACTGGCTCCATGGTTGTTGTTGTTGTGGTTGTTGTTATTGTTGTTTGAGGAGTGACCGGCCATGGCCGCATCTACGGCGGTGGCTATCATTCGTTGAAGAGCTTGTTCGAGAGTTTCGGGAGGAGTATTGCGTTGACCTCGGCGAGCCATTGTTCCTTCAAGACACAAGAATAACGTTGATTAGTATACTCAATAATACTAATCGTGATATGGAATAAAAATAGAGAGAAAATTTTCCTTGAACCGCCCTCAATTCTTTATGTTATAATGTCGGAACGTCCATATGAGTCACCGTAATATAATCCCGGCAATTATATTACCCTAATTCATATGTGCATTCGACATTACCTCATAAGGTCAAGATGGCGTGTCAATCAAATTAAACAACGTGAGATTAAGATGAAATAGGAGTTAGATACAAATAGAAGAATTCAAGTATAAATGTACAAGTAATCAAGGAAGTTCTACTTCAAGTCTATATGCCGATTTTAGTCTAGACTCACTAATGCACCCTATGACTCGGGGTTGACAAAAATGAACTCTAAATCCCTACAACCTGGCTCAGATACCACATGTGACGACCCGAAAAAATCGCTATTGACGGCGCCGTCAACTTAGGTCCCATAACATGGTCATAAGTCTTTAAAATAAAGTTTGACCAAAATATGTCGCATTCATTTCAAATGTAAGGATGTTTCAAGGTTTACAAAAGTAGTTCGACAACAAGTTACATTACAACGTTTTAAAGTAGAAATGAAACCTATGCGACACAATTTAAAGTAATGCCAAAAGACGCTCCATGTATGCATGTATACTCGACATCCAAGCAAGTATCAAAATAGTGAGAGGAAGCATGTATCACTTAGCATTCAAGGACCTGAAAAAACATAGAAAATCTGTCAATGAAAACATTGGTGAAATCATAGGTTTAGTAAGTATATTGTATTAAACCACAAGATTTAGTATAAGGTGATTATCCAAATCGTTTACATTCTAAAAGTTGTTGTTTGTATCACGAGCACCCAATTATCAAGGCTTAACTGAATGGTACCTCTGAATCATAGTGTTAGAACCTACACTATACCCGAAAGTATATTTCATCCGCTAACGGTTGCGAACCGTCTGAATGAGGGTTCGTCAAACCCGTATGGCCACACAACATAAGTTATCGCTTACACCCTACAAGTGTAACTAATGATAATTGGACTTGAGGATTTTTGTTCTAACTCGCACGTAGAATGTTTGTTTTCGTACTTGTGTTCACTTTGTAAAATGAAACGTTTATGTTTTCTCATCCCAAGTATAAGTATAAAAGAGTAAAAGTGGGACTATGATCTCACCTTAAGTGCACGAATATAAATGTACTTCACAAAGTAAATGTGTGCAAGAACAAATGCTAGTCTCGACCTAAACAATAGGTTGTATCAATATCGGTAAGGTATGAAGTCGGTCAAAGTTGTTCAATTAGTCCTATGGCTCGTTACGACTCGATTAATATAGCATGTGAGTCAAATTGTCAAGTTTCATGCAAGATATAAGTATAAAAGCATGTTAGAACGATTGCATTTGCATTTGGTTAAGTTTGACTAAAAGTCAAACTCGACAAAGTCAAAGTCAAAGTCAACGGGGTTGGGTCGGGTATCCGACTGTTGCATATAAAAACGTAGTCATATATAAGCATGTTGGCCAAGTTTCATATTAATCGGAGTTGCGAGTAAGCGGGAATGGAATTGCAAAAACACAAAGTGATTTTGGTCAGCCGAGATCGGAGCGGCGCTCCAAGCCGTTGAGCGGCGCTCAGGGTGTCTGATCAGCACTTTGGGCAGTTCTGAATACTTAATGCACGAATCCAACTTCAAGCAAACATAACTAATGAACCGTAAACATTCAAAACATGTATCTTATATCGTTGGAAAGGTAATTTAACGAGGAATACAACTAAACACATTTCATCAATCAAATCTCACATTTACGATAACCGAATTCTCGTCGAATGATCATTTAATGCTCACCATTTAATGTTTAAGCTCATAAATGCAATTAATGATTCGAAAACTTAACACACACATATAATACGCCGTTTCGTAGGTAATTTTGCACACAATACTACTAAAAACTTACCAACAACATTGCAAGGCATTTAATGCATCAAAAATCACATTTAAGACTACCAAACCCAAACCAAAAATCATAAAATCCTTAATCATGTTAATGAGGCTTTTCCAAGTCAACCTACATACCAAAATGTAGCTAATGATGCTAGTAACACATTTAGTACATGAACTTTAACATAATAACAACATTTAATCAACCAAAACTCAAGATTAAACACACCCATTTTCAAGTTCATGCTAGTTACTCAAAATAATAAGATCGAGTAAATAATTCACATATTCATGTTAGACTTGAGCCACAGACACTAATCAACACACTTTTAAGTTAAAAAACACTAAGAACATGAAATCTAGAGTTTTTAGAAAGTTACCCAAAAGAGATGAAGTTGGTATGGAATTGAAGAGGAAGATGCAAGGATTTAAAATATGTAATTTGTTTTGATGTAAGCTTGCTAGATCTGAAATGGATGATGAATCTTTGATTTAGGAGTTGAGAGTAAAAAGTGAAAGTAGTAAGGAAAGATGGGAGGTGAATGAGTGGAGGAAGATGGAGGTTGACCCTCTGACCTAGTCAAGACTTTGGTCACTTAACAACATTAGTCCCTCAAGTTTAAAAGCGGGTGCATGAATTAACCAAACGAATTACCTTAAATACGTATGAGTAAACGAGAGATGCTATAATTAAATAACGGATTTTAAATAATTAAACGAAAAGTAAACGGAAAAAGGACGGGGTATTACAACTAAAGTGAGGTTCACGAGGGTCATGCATGATCAAATATAACTGCTGGACCGCGTAAGTAATATCAGGACGGGTAAATGTCAAATATTGTAGAGTACCTGCTAAGCTGCGGTATAGAGTGGGATCTGTGACCGGAGGCCCATTAGGTCCAAGTTTAGACTGTGTATCAACAGGAGTACTGCAAGGCTTACAATTAGACATATTAGCGCGATCCAAAATATCAATTGCATATTTCCGTTGAGATAGAAACATGCCATGTGAGTACGAGTAGCAGAAATCCCTAAACAATAATCAAGTGGTCCAAGATCAGTCATGGAAAATTCTTTGCCAAGTGAGGTAATAATCTTCTGTAAAAGAGAAATCGACGAAGCAGTGAGAATAATATCATACACAAATAAAAGCAAATAAGCAATATGTGTCCCATGTCGGTAAATGAACAACGAAGAGTCGCATCGGATGTGTTGAAAACCAACACCAAGAGCATACTGAGCAAATCGATGGAGCCAAGCACGAGGAGCCTGCTTCAGACCATATAATGATTTTCGAAGATGACATACATAACCTGGTTTTGTCGGATCATGAATACCTGGAGGCTGGTGTATGTAAACAGTATCTATAAGATCACCATGTAAAAAGGCGTTCTTGACATCAAGATGATGAATCAGCCAATGTCAATAAATAGATAGGCTAAGTACAGCTCGAATAGTTGCTGGTTTTACCACCGGACTAAAAGTCTCACCACAATCAATACCAGGTCGTTGACTTTTCCCGTTAGCAACCAAACGAGCTTTAAACCTGTCTAAAGAACCATCAAAGTGTAGCTTACGTTTAAACAACCACATATATCTAACAATATTGACCCTCGAAGGCCGTGGAACCAGAACCCAAGTACCATTCTTAATTAAAGCATTATATTCATCGATCAGTGCCTGTTTTCAGTTTGGGTCGGTAAGGGCTTTGGATATGTGATTTTGGGAGATGTAAGTTTAGGTGAGAGATGGGTTTAGAAATTCCGGTTTTGGCACGAGTGAGCATGAGATGATGGTTCTGTGTGGTCAAAGAAGAGGTGACCAGACCAGTCGAATTAGGAGGATAAGGAGCTTCAACATTGGTAGAGGTAGAAGGTGGATGAGGCGTGGGTATGTCTAAAGGTGTGGAAGGAGAGGTGGTAGCTAGACTACTCGGAGTAGGTAGACTCGGAGGTTCATGATGATGGTGTTGTGGGTGAGGTTGGAACTCACCATGAATATCAAGGAAGAAATAAGAAGGAGAGGAATTTGGTTGCATAGAATCGAAAGGAAATATAGTTTCATCAAAAGTGACATGTCGAGATATGATGATTTTTTTGGAATCAAGATCTAGACAACGATACCCCCGATGGTTGGCTGGATAGCCAAGAAAGATGCAAGGTGTATAACTGTAACATCCCGCCTTACCACGACACAATATTTTCCGCTTTGCCTGTAGGCGCACGGCTTTTTCTTGGTGATCACACGAGGATTTCCCAGGAGGTCACCCATCCTAGTACTACTCCCACTCGAGCACGCTTAACTGCAGAGTTCTGACGGGATCTGCTGTGCTTGTAGCCCCAAAACGCGTTGTGTCTGGTAAGGATAGGAGTTAACTTATAAGGGACTCAAACTTTCTTACACAAATCGATGTGAGATGGGGTATTACAAAACTCCCCTACTTAGAATCCTGACGTCCTCATCAGGCCGAAATAAATTGATAACCAGGATCTATACCTCAGGAGATGCACGAGCCGAGTGCCCAACACACCGCGAGAGGCTAGTTCTCTGATACCATCCGTAACATCCCGCCTTACCACGACATAATATTGTCCGCTTTGCCCGTAGGCGCACAGCTTTTTATTGGTGACCACATGAGGATTTCCTAGGAGGTCACCCATCCTAGTACTACTCCCACTCGAGCACGCTTAACTGCAGAGTTCTGATAGGATCTGCTGTGATTGTAGCCCCAAAACGCGTCATGTCTGGTAAGGATAGGAGTTACCTTATAAGGGACTCAAACTTTCTTACACAAATAGATGTGAGATGGGGTATTTCAAGAATGTTTGGTGAGTTTGTGAGGTGTTTGGAGATGTGGATAACACAAACAACCGAAGACTCGAAGGTGGGAGAATTTAGGGTTTTTGTTGAAAAGGCGAGTAAATGGAATATCATTAGAGATGGATGTAGAAGGTATAATATTAAGTAAATGAGTGGCCATATGAAGGGCCTCACCCCAGTATTCGGGAGGTAGTCAAGCGTGAAAGAGAAGTGATTGGACACAATTGTTTATGGTGCGAATCATACGTTTCGCCATGCCATTTTGCTGAGAGGTGTACGGGCAGGAAAAGCGAAACTCGATGCCATGAGTGGAAAATAGATCATGAAAGGAGGTGTTGTGATATTCACCCCCATTATTACACTGTGGGGCTTTGATTGTTGTGTTGAATTGAGTTTTAACATATGAGTGAAATTGTAAAAATTTGGAAAACACGTCAGATTTCTTACGAAGAGGGTAGAACCATAGAAAATGTGTATAGTGGTCTAATAATAACTTGTCATATTTAAAACCTCATGCACTGGAAATGGGAGATGTCCATAAATCAGAATGAATAATTTCAAAAGGTTTTGAAACAACTGAAGTGGAACGAGAGAACGGTAATCTAATATGTTTTCCTAATTGACACGCATGACACAAAGTTTTAGCTGGGGATTTATTGCAATTAAAAAAGTCACAAGAAACTAAGGTATGTAGAATATGATCACTAGGGTGTCCCAAGCGATTGTGCCAAATAGGTTGACTAGATGTAAGCAAAGTAATTTTAGAAAAGGTTGGATGAAGTGACAGGATAAAGATCGCCGTCACTGTCACATCGAATGAGGGTATGTCTGGTCCGGGCATCCTTTACTGAAAAACCAAATTTTTCGAATTCAATGGTGGATTTGTTATCCTTATTAAATTGTTTAACAAAAATTAGGTATTTAACAATATTCGGTGTAACAAGGATATTATGAAGGTGTAAAGGTCGGTAGGGGTTAGGTAAAGTGGCATTTCCAGATGTTAATGCATGTATGGTGGAACCGTCACCAACAATAACTGATGAAACATTGCTCGTATTAAAAATGGTATCGAGTTTACCTGAGTCCGAGGCTAAGTGAGCAGTTACCCCGGTATCCATGTACCAATTGTCATCGCGTGGACCTTGTACTTTACGCTGCGCATAGGGAAGATGGGTAGTATTTTCTCTGTTTTGAGACAGAATCCCTGCCCAACCAGATGTTCCAGTACTATATACATGCTGATAATTGGTATTCGGACCAGGCTCATAAAATCCCATGTTATTGGGCCTAAAATGGTGCTGAGAATTCTGACTATTGGGCTGAAACAGACCCCTTTGGACCTGAGTGGACTGCATGCCTGTTTTTCCAGCATACCAAACCCAAGGTTTTCTAGAATACCAAGTACAAGGTGAGGGGTAGGCCTGTGATGACCCGGGAATTTCTGACCAAATTTAAACCTGAATCTTATTTGTTTTCGATACGATAAGCAAAGTCGGTAATGTTGAGTCTCAAAAACTTTTGAACTTTGTTCATGTAATAATTTAAATCTTTGACGATTCCCGAATTCACGAACAATTGTGTGTAAATAAATATGTAAATATAAATAAAGTATGTTAAATATATATTTTTGTGATTCCGAATCTATTTAGTAAACGACTGTTACACTCAATTGCCATTTGATGGATATTACATGAGTAAAATACGAACTAATATTATTTTAAAAATAAACGGTGATCCGAAAATAAGTAATATAAATCATAGGCTTATTAAAAGTATATTTATGAGCTAATTGTTAATTTTTACATTTGGCATATTTTACTTGGGGTTGGGAGAGAATAATTAATGTAATTTTTATTTAATAGTTAATAACCAAATTTTATACCACAATGATTGAAATAAATAAAGATAATTATTATAAAAACTTGGGATTTTTTCTGAAGACTTTTATTCACCACTAAATTAACAACGGGGTACGATTTAACAATCTGTGAAAGGAATAGTAGACGACGGCTAAGTTAATCACACATTTTATATTTTAATTATATTATAATATTTCTGTTATCGATCTCAATCTCAATATGTATACATAAACTGTGCTTGATTTTTTAGTACTGTACCTAATTGAGGATTTCTATTTGTTATTATTATAAACAGCTATGCGTAATTGATTCTTTGAGTTACTGTGATAATTTGTCTTTCTTTCCTCCACTATCTGAATATATATGATATATATTAACATATACAAAACACTTCTTACTTCTTCCTAACTCCATCGACCCAACACATCTTGCAAACCACCATGGTATAGTTTTGGTTATTTGTTTCAGTTTGAAAGGAACAACCTTAGTCCACCACTATGATCACACTCACCACTCAAATTACCATGTTTTCTGTTCCTAATCAAATAAATCAAAGACATACCAACTTGTGTTCTTTTTCTTTCTTCTTCTTTGAAGAACATCGGCCAAACCCGTCACCTCTTATTAACCACCTCCATCACTAACAACCATTCCCAAGGATCACTTCATCACTTACATGATCAACTTGACACCACCACTCTCATCACCACAACCCATCATCAAACATCTCTTACAATCACCACCTTAAGACCCGTCACCCATGTTACTCGAATAACCTATTAAACCATCACTTCATCATTTACATCTTTACTCACCATCACCACCACTATCTACTGCAACGAATTTTTTTGTTACTTGATGTGTGCAGCGGGGTGTACGAAATACTATTAAATTTTAGCAGGAAAATACTATTAAATACGATACAATTTTACACAAGATATTTATTTATTTAGAGAATGGATATACTTAAACCTTGCTACAACACTTATATTCAGTGTACCTAATCGTACAGTAATGTAGTTTTTAGTAAGTCCGGTTCGTTCCATAGGGAAAATCTTTAAACAAAGCTTAACGCTATATTAGTTTACTTTTATAAAAATACAAATATATATATAAGTAATATTATTATTATAAAGGGGGGTTTTTACCGTTTAATGACCGGTTTGTCGATTTTAAAACTTTAGTCGCAGTTAAAACCAAATGTAAAATATTAAAAATAAATACAAGACTTAAATTAAAGCGTAAAGTAAATAACGATAATGAAATTGCGAATAATAAAAGTGCGATAAAATAAACTTGCGATAATTAAAAAGTACGATAATTAAAAGTGCAATTAAATACAATAACAATAAAAATGCGATAATTAGAAGTGCAATTAAATATAAAATAAAGGAAATTAAATATGAAATAAAAGAATTATGCTTATTTAAACTTCCGTAATCATGATGTTTGACGTGTTGATTTTAGTTTTATGCCCATGGGTTAATTGTCCTTTGTCCTGGATTATTTAATATGTCCGTCTGGTTTTTGTCCATAACAGTCCATCAGTCATAAATATAAAGTGCGAGTGTCCTCGTCAAATTATCCTTATACCCGAAGTTAAATATTCCAACTAATTGGGGACTTAAACTGTAACAAGATTTTAATACTTTGTTTAATAATTACACCAGGATGTCGACTGAGTGTAACCCAAGGTTTTAATATTTTGTTATCAATTATACCAAGTGTCCTTGTACATAATTTCACCCCTGTTTTAATTATTCTAGTGGCTATTAATCCATTCCCGTGTCCGGTTAAATGAACGATTATTCGTACATATAAATACCCTGCCCATCGTGTCCGATCGAGTGTATATGGTAATTTATAGGGACGCCCAATTGTAAATCTTTATATTAACATTAACAAACTATCATTTAGTTAAACAAATATAAAGCCCATTAATAGCCCATAGTTTAATTTCTACAAGTGTCGTTCTTTTGTCCAAACCCCAATTATGGTACAAAGCCCAATTACCCAATTTTAGTAATTAGCCCAACATCATGATTACTTCGGATTAAATAAGCATAATAATAACTTAGCTACGAGACATTAATATAAAAAGGTTGAACATAACTTACAATGATTAAAAATAGCGTAGCGTTACAAGGACAGAATTTCGACTTACACCCTTACAATATTCGCTAACATACCCTTATTATTAGGATTAAAATTAAAATTAAAATTAAAATTAAAATATAAATATAAATATTTACGTATAGATATAGAGAGGATGGATATATGTTTTTTTTTTTGCGATCAAAATTCGTTTGCTTTTATAGGGAGTTTCAGAATTTGGGGCTCCGCGACTCGCGGCCCTTTTTGCCTTCAAACTCCGCGAGTCGCGGAGTTTGAAAATACAGCTCACCAACTTTGGAGTCTTTCTTGCCGACGGATTTTTATTATTTATATAATATATAAATAATTATAAGAATTATTTAAATATTATATTATATTTATGTGCATAGTTGACTTGTAATTTTTAGTCCGTTGCGTCGAGCGTTGAGAGTTGACTCTGGTCCCGGTTCCGGATTTTCGAATGTCCTTGCGTACAATTTAATATCTTGTACTTTGAGTTTTGAATCTTGTACTCTTGTAATTTCGAGACGTTTCTTATCAATAATTGGAACCTCTTTGATTGTATTTTGTACTTTTGAGCTTTTTGGTCGTTTGCGTCTTCAATTCGTCGAATCTGTCTTTTGTCTTCACCTTTTATTATTTAAACGAATATCACTTTTAAATAGAACAATTGCAACTAAAAACTTGTCTTTCTTGAGGAATAATGCTATGAAATATATGTTCGTTTTTAGCATTATCAAATATTCCCACACTTGAGCGTTGCTTGTCCTCAAGCAATATCGTCTTGAAATACTAGAATCACTTCTTTATTCTTCACACTTTGTACATCAGTGATTTCTATACGACGGTAAAAATAATGGTAGTAACGATATGGTTTACAGTCCCACATGACTATAAAAATTTAGATTCATTAAGGAAATTGGATCTTTATGAAAACATTTGATCTTTTGAAAATTAAATCTAGTTTTTACCCTAGATAAGTTTTCTGGAATAACCCTTCACCGGTGTTTGTAAAATATTTTTGTGGGTTTGGTGGGTTTCAGATTTGAAAATTTTAGCTCAAAACTTATGGTTTTGTGTCACCCACTTGCTAACCTTGTATTTGGAAAGCAACACGTCCAGTTTACTTGTCCCGTATATTACCTTTCGGTAAACTACCGTCCGGTTGTAAAGGAAAGCGTTGAACAAGCAACTGTTAAGGCAATGTCCCCTGACATGCTTTTAATTATGGTCTATAACGTGTCGGACGTAATTACTATCCTTGGTAGGAGCAATAGTAAAGCTCACCCTTATGATTTTTCGGTCTGGCACAAGGTCCTGTCTTTGACCACTATGCAACCACCGTTCTTACGGTTGACACCCGATTTAGTTCAGGTGACCTAATGAATTCCAGGTGAATTTCTAGGATTTTACGTTCAATGGTAATGAACGCATTGAAAATGGGTTTTCAGAAAACAAATCGGTTTATAATTTTATCAAAATATTTTCTTGTTCAAGCTCGAGTTTAGATATCATTGAATTCCATGAGTTTGAATTCTCAATCTTTAAAGTCAATCTCTAGGATTGAGTAATATCAGGCTTAAAAGCTGATTTTTGATCTTTTAAGAAGATTATCCTTTCTGGGGATCTGATTCATTAGTCTTATCCAGCTAATTTGCATGGTGCCCCCCATTGTACGAGATAAATCCTTCTCATGGTTAGGATAAATCTGACCACTTGGCGACCCTGTTTGATGCTGAGGTCCGTGGATTTCCTGCTGATTTTAGTGATGACTTTTCTAGATTTTCCGTCAACCTACAGCTGGTCTGGACGACAACTTCATGACCTAAATCAAGAAGCGCGTTTCTTTTTTCGGAAGACTTTACTTCCTTTTAATGATGGAATTGATTCATCGTGTAGATCCATCTCTTCTTTTCTTTCATCGGGTAAAATAGTTTAGTTTAGTCCAAAGCAAAAGTATTTTCAGTTATTTGTATAAAAATATGTGACATATGTTTTGAATAACTTGGAGAATTTTCCCACACTTGGCTTTTATTTTCCTTTTTATTGTCCTCTATTCCATTTTAAATGAATTTTAACATTTTGGTTTGTTTCTCAATTTATGTCCTTTCCGAGGTTACAATAATTTCGGTGTTAAAACCTAGTTTTATCGTTCATAAATATGTATAAACATGATTTTGAGTTCATTTAATTGAAAATTTTGAAAATTTTTACTAGAATTGGGTAGTCAGTATATAAGACTAGGGCTGTTCTTTATTATCAGAGAGCACTAGATTCTAATACAACTACTGCTTTACTAGTATTTTTAATGGTAACCAAGTGTTTATGATAAAAATTTAAAAAATCCGAAAGAATTTAACCCCTTCCCACACTTAAGATCTTGCAATGCCCTCATTTGCAAGAAATCAGTAACAATTTAAATTAATGAGGGTGATTTGTGTGAAAATGATTAAATTTTTACCAAAGTTTCCAAATATATTGGCGTTTGTTTGCTGAATGATAAATGGTGCACATCATTTGTTCATTCCGTCTTGTTGTTATTTCACATATATTTTGCATCTTGTCGTCAAAATTAGTTGCTTTTGCTGAACTTAATGCCAGTCTTTGAAAATGCGTTGTTTTACCCTGTTGTGTACATAAGATAAACTGCAAACATATATACATATTTTTTTTTAAGTTTGGTATATTACCCCACATTCAAAAATTATTAAAATCTAAGAATAAAAGTTAGAAAATTATAAAAACTATTACAATATTAACATAAGTATTAAACGTATCAACATTACAAATAATAAAATAAAAAAACTAAGTAGACTAGGGATGATACTGATACCAATAAGGGTTCCATGCATAACCATAGGTGCTATAGAATGCTTCGGCTGGGTTATACGTAGGATACGGTGGTTGAATCTCTATAGACCAGGGAGGGAATATGGGTTTTGGAGTAGGAATATAGTTTCTACCTATATGTTGGCAATGAGCTATGATTTGGTTTTGATGAACTTGCCAATCTTCAAATGCTCTCTGTCTAGCATTTTTGTACTCCTGTGAAGCTATAAACCTTTGCATTTCTTGCATTTCATTTCCCCCTCCTACATTACCTTGCTGTTGGTTTCTCTCAACCTGTGGATGTCTACCATGGTATTGTACTGCAGCGTTATTTTGCCTCTTCAAAACTTTCGCACCATGGTATACATTTAAACCTATTGTATCGCGGGGTTCTGGTTCTTCGACTAATAATCCCCCCCCGACTTATATCCACACCGAGATATTCAGCAATCAAAGTAATAAATATACCACCTCCTATTATGCTATGCGGTCTCATCCCCCTAACCATAGCTGATAAATAATAACCCACACAATAAGGTATACTTACAGCGCTTTGTGGGTCTCGAATACACATATGGTAAAACAAATCCTGTTCATTTACCTTTTCCTTGTTCTTACCTCTTTGTGTAATCGAATTAGCTAAAAACCTATGAATTACTCTTAATTCAGCTCTATCTATATCCAAATAAGAGTAATTTCCCCCTTTGAATTGGTGATGGCTTGTCATTTGACTCCATACACCGTGTGTATCAAAATTTTCATCTATCTTTCTACCATTTAGTATCAACCCTCTACAATCGGCAGATGTTAACTCCTCAGGCGTATATATACGTAAACCCTGAGCCATGTCTAGTAAAGACATGTGGCGCATCGAACCTCCTAACAAAAATCTAATAAAAGATCGATCGGTTAAACTAGCTACCCGATCATTTAATTCTATACTACACAACAATTCTTCACACCATACTTAATTTAAAAATTCATATTATAAATTCACACCAAACTTATATTAATTTTTTCAAATATTTACAATTTTAAAAATATTGTTTTTACAAAGTTTACAATATTAATTTAAGATTTAAATATTAATTTTAAAAACATGGTAAAAATAAAATTAAAAATCTTTTTGGCTTTTTATCCCACTTTAATCAATCAAATATTATCAAAAATATGCGGCCCTCTTTTCGGTAAAGTAATTTCGATTCCAAGACCTAATTTAACTCATGACGAATTTTTGAAATATTTTGGGTTGATTGATTAAAGATATTTATACCTTAAGAATAAACGTTAAATTTCGCAGTGATGTAATAAATTTTTGAATGATATCAATAATTTCGGTCGCCAAACCTAATTTTATTCAATACCAATTTAATACTTTATAGCGAACAAATTAGCGTTTATTATCAAAAGGTTAAAAATAAAAATAAAAAAAAAATAAAAACTGTACAGACATACCTGTGAAATAGATTTCTTAGTTATATGATCTATCCCATTCATAAGATAGTCGGTTTAATTGGTTTTCCATAGCTACATAGGCGTAACCTCGAGCATTCAGTGTCTTTTCTTCTAAACATATGAACGGTCCGTCTCTGCATAAAGTAACAAATTCGGTATTAGAATAGGTTTGATTATTTGAACATTTACCTCCATGTGACCATTTTCCGCATTTGTGACATCTTTCTAGGTGTCGTGCTCTTCTTTTCGCTGCGGATTTTGATTTTCCTTTACCAAATTGTAACTTATTATCTTCGCATCTGGATTCTTTTCTAACTCCGTCCAATCTTTCTATGATTACTGATACTATTTCACTCGGTAGTGTGTCATTATTACGTTTAGTGATCAAAGCGTGTAGCATTAGACCATGGTTTAGTTCACAGGCAGTCTTCATTTTGTAAAAACCTAAAAAAAATAAAAATTCAGAATGGGGGGAGAAGACTAGTTCTTTAGGGTCTGCTAGGGAAAGACCATTCCGGTTCCATTTTCGAGAACTACACGAAAATAGACAATCTAACTCTAACAGAAATACATATTATCCTTTAAAGACTTGATTCTCCCCACACTTAGTTAGCTGTGGTGTCGAAATTGTGATTAACTTCGTTGTCGACTTCCATTGGACCATGTATGTAATGTTTAACTCTGTGACCATTAACTTTAAATTCAATCCCATTTGAATTTATCAATACTACTGTTCCGTATGGAAAAACTCTTTTAACTATGAATGGTCCCGACCATCTTGATTTCAATTTTCCAGGAAATAGCTTGAATCGTGAATTGAAAAGAAGAACTCTGTCTCATTCTTTAAATTCTTTTGAACTTCTGATTCTTTTATCATGCCATTTCTTCGTTCTTTCCTTATAGATTAACGAATTTTCGTATGCTTCATGTCTTAATTCTTCTAATTCGTTTAGTTGACTTAATCGTAGACGTCCGGCTTCATGTAAATCAAGATTACATGTCTTCAAAGCCCAAAATGCTTTGTGTTCAATTTCTACTGGAAGATGACATGCTTTTCCATAAACAAGTCTAAAAGGTGTGGTTCCAATTGGAGTTTTATAGGCTGTTCTAAAAGCCCAGAGTGCATCCTCCAATTTAATGGACCATTCCTTCGGATTTGATCCTACGGTTTTCTCTAGAATACGTTTTAAAGCTCGGTTGGTATTTTCAACTTGTCCACTTATTTGTGGATGATATGCGGTGGAGATTTTATGAGTTACTCCATATCTTTTAAGAACTTTCTCAAGTTGATTATTACAAAAATGAGTACCCCGATCACTTATTAAAGCTTTCGGTGTTCCAAACCTTGCAAAAAGACGTTTTAAAAAGTTGACTACAACTTGTGCATCGTTAGTTGGGAGAGCTTGTGCTTCTGCCCATTTAGATACATAATCAATGGCTACGAGTATATATAGATTATTATGAGATTTTGGAAATGGACCCATAAAGTCAATACCCCAAATGTCAAATACTTCACATACTTGGATGACATTTTGTGGCATTTCATCACGTTGACTTATTTTTCCGGCCCTTTGACAAGCATCACAGGATTTTCAAAGAAGGTGTGCGTCTTTGTAAATTGTAGGCCAATAGAATCCAGCATCATAAACTTTTCTTGCTGTTAGTTGAGGCCCATAATGCCCTCCTGTTGGTCCTGTGTGACAATGGTTTAATATTTTACTAGCTTCATCTCCAAATACACATCGGCATATTATTCCATCGGGACAACTTTTAAACAGATGTGGATCTTCCCAAAAATAGTGTTTTATATCACTAAAGAATTTCTTTCGTTTTTGGTACGATAATCCTTTTTCAAGGAATCCACAAACTAAGTAGTTTGCATAGTCTGCAAACCATGAAATTTCTTTATAATCTATCTTCAATAGATATTCATCAGGAAAGTTGTCTTGTATGGCCGATTCATTTAGAACTTCTAACTCTGGATTTTCAAGACGAGAAAGATGATCTGCGACGAGATTTTCTGCTCCTCTTTTATCTCGGATTTCAATATCAAACTCTTGTAAGAGTAAGATCCAACGGATTAATCTTGGTTTAGCATCTTGTTTCGAAAATAGGTATCTAAGAGCAGAATGGTCGGTATAGACCACCGTTTTTGCTAGAACGAGATATGATCGAAATTTGTCAAAAGCAAAGACAATAGCAAGGAGTTCTTTTTCAGTAGTTGTATAGTTCGTTTGTGCTCCTTGTAACGTCTTACTAGCATAATATATAGGTTGAAATCGTTTTTCAATCCTTTGTCCTAAAACGGCTCCCATTGCAAAATCACTTGCATCGCACATTAGTTCAAATGGTAGATTCCAATTTGGTGTTATCATGATCGGCGCATTAGTGAGTTTCTCTTTAAGAATATTAAAAGATTTGATACACTCATCTGAAAAGATGAATGGAGCATCCTTTTCTAGGAGTTTATTAATAGGAGTGGCAATTTTAGAAAACTCTTTTATGAAACGTCGGTAAAAACCGGCATGCCCTAGAAAACTCCTAACTCCTCTAACATTGGTGGGATGTGGAAGTTTAGCAATTACATCTACTTTAGCTCTATCCACTTCAATTCCTTCTTTTGAAATTTTATGTCCAAGAAAGATGCCCTCTTTAACCATAAAATGGCATTTCTCCCAATTAAGAACTAGATTTGATTGTTCGCATCTAATAAGCATTCGTTCCAGATTAACTAGACATGATTTAAATGTATCACCGAAGACTGAAAAGTCATCCATGAAAACTTCCATGCATTCTTCTATCATGTCGTGAAAAATCGCCATCATACACCTTTGAAAGGTTGCAGGGACGTTGCAAAGTCCAAATGGCATGCGTTTGTAAGCAAAAGTACCATAAGGGCACGTGAATGTTGTTTTCTCTTGATCTTCGGGTGCTATTGGAATTTGAAAATATCCAGTAAATCCATCTAGAAAACAATAGTAACTATTTCCGGCTAATCTTTCCAACATTTGATCTATGAAAGGTAAGGGAAAGTGATCTTTTCCGGTGGCGTTATTTAATTTTCTATAATCAATACACACACGCCATCCTGTTACAGTCCTAGTTGGAATAAGCTCATTTTTTTCATTTGTAATGACAGTCATGCCACCCTTCTTAGGCACGCATTGAACTGGGCTTACCCATGGACTATCAGAGATTGGATAAATTAGACCTACGTCTAGCAGTTTAATAATCTCTTTTTTAAGTACATCTTGCATATTAGGATTTAGTCTTCGTTGGCGTTGCACATACGTTTTATGACCTTCTTCCATAAGGATTTTATGTGTGCAATACGAAGGACTTATTCCTTTAATATCATGAATCTTCCATGCAATGGCTGGTTTATGAGGTTTCAACACAGAAATGAGTTGTGATTTCTCATTTTCAGTAAGAGAAGACGATATTATTACAGGTAATTCAGATTCACCATGTAAATAAGCGTATTCCAAATGGTTTGGAAGTGGCTTTAACTCTAATTTCGGAGGTTCTTCTATCGATGATTTATATCGATATCTGTCTTCTTCTTTTAGCATTTGAATTTCTTCTGTTGTTGGTTCATATCCATTAGCTATAAGTGTAGCTAACATTTCAGCTTCATCAATTGGTTCATTACCTTCTCCTAAAGAACATTCTCCTGTTCCTTGTAATTCTGGAAATTCTTCTAATAATTCTGCATGTGCATCTATGGTTTGAATATAATAACATGTATCATCTGCAGATTGTGGTTGTTGCATTGCTCTATCAACTGAAAAGGTAACACTCTCATCCTCTATACTTAGGGTCAATTTCTTACCGAACACGTCTATCATTGCTTTAGCCGTGTTTAAGAATGGTCTTCCTAATATGAGAGGAACTTGAGAATCTTCTTCCATGTCCAAAACAACAAAATCTACTGGAAATACTAAAGTACCAACTTTAACTAGCATGTTCTCCATTATCCCTCTAGGATATTTTATTGATCTATCGGCTAGTTGTATGCTTATTCTGGTTGGTTTCAATTCTCCAAGGTCTAGTTTAGCGTATAGTGAATACAGCATTAGATTTATACTAGCACCTAAGTCTGCCAATGCTTCTATTGAACTAAGACTACCCAGAAAACATGGAATTGTGAAACTTTCTGGATCAGATAATTTTTCTGGTATCTTATTCAACAGCACTGCTGAACAATTAGCGTTCATAGTAACAGCCGAGAGTTCTTCCATTTTCTTTCTATTTGAAATTAGATCTTTCAAGAATTTAGCATATCTAGGCATTCCTGAAATCACATCAATGAAAGGAAGATTTACATTTATCTGTTTAAACATATCCAAGAATTTGGATTGCTCGGCTTCAAGTTTCTCTTTCTTCATTTTACTCGGGTAAGGAAGTGGTGGTTGGTATGGTTTAACATAAGGTTTAGCCTTAACTATGTTATCTTCATTAACCTTTTCAACTACCGGTTCTTTTTCCTTATCTTGATTAGGTTGGGGTTCTTGTGGAGTAGGAATAGCTTCATCAGAAGTTACAGGTATTTCAGGTGGTTTAAGTGTTGTACCACTTCTTGTGGTAATGGCTTTAGCTGTTTCATTCCGGGGGTTAGCATTTGTATCACTAGGTAGACTTCCCGGTTTTATTTCACCTATTAACCTTGCTAGGTTACTTACTTCTTGTTCCAGATTTTGAATAGAAGCTTGTTGATTTCTAAATGCTTGAGCATTTTGTTCATTGGTTTGTTTTTGAGATGTGAAAAACCGCGTTTGAGTTTCAACTAGCTTCGTCATCATATCTTCTAAATTCAGCTTTTTATCATCGATTTGTTGTGGTGGTTTGTTTTGAAAATTAGGTCTTTACTGATTGTAAGTATTATTGGATACTTGTTGATTGCTAGGACCTTGTTGGTTGTTGTATGGAATATTTCTGTTATAATTCTGGTTTTGATTGTAAATCGGTCTTGGCGGTTGATAATTATTCTGATAATTATTTCCAGGCCTTTGGTTTATGTATGAAATATTCTCTCTTTGTTCTATTGTTAATTCAATACTGAGACAATCTTTTGTCAAATGTGGTCCTCCACACTGCTCACAACTAATTCGTATTGAGTGAATATCTTTAGTCATCTTTTCCATTCGTCTCTCGACAGCATCTATCTTTGCAGAAATGGAATCTAAGTCATGGCTAGAATCGGCTCTAGCTGCTTTAGATGATCTAATGATATCCTTTTCTTGGTGCCACTCATGTGAGTGGGAAGCAGTGTTATCAATAATTTTGTAAGCATCAGTTTCGGTTTTCTTCATAATAGAACCACCAGCTGCTATATCTATGTCTTTCCTTGTAGTGATGTCGCATCCTTGATAGAATATTTGTACTATTTGACAGGTGTCTAAACCATGTTGCGGACATCCTCTTAATAACTTTCCAAATCTTGTCCACGCCTCATATAGAGTTTCATTCGGCTTCTGTGTGAACGTAACAATTTCTGCTTGAAGTCTTACGGCTTTAGATGCAGGAAAGAATTGTTTAAGAAAATTTTCAACTAAAACATCCCATGTATCAATCGCCCCTTCAGGTAACGATTCCAACCAATCTTTGGCTTCTCCCTTTAAAGTCCAGGGAAATAACATGAGATATATCTGTTCATCCTCCACTTCTCGGATTTTAAATAGTGTGCAGATCCTATTAAAGGTACGTAGATGTTCATTTGGATCTTCCTTCGGCGCACCACTAAATTGGCATTGATTAGTCACCATGTGTAGAATTTGTCCTTTGATTTCATAATCTGGCGCATTAATGTCTGGATGAGTAATTGCGTGACCTTGGCCAGTGCGTTTAGCTCTCATTCGGTCTTCCATACTTAAAGGCTCCAGATTCTCCATAATTGAATTTGTTGAATCGGAATCACTAGAGGATTCTGATTTAATGGTTCGTTCCTCAACAATCTATGTTTGAATGATTGGTGGTTCCGGAGGAAAGTTTAGTGGTTCAGGATCTACGAATCGTTCCTGAATATTCTCCGGATTCTCAATTGTGAGGTCGGGTTCAAAAAATGGATTATCGGAAATTTGAACTGGAGTACTTGGTCGACTGGATGACGATTCTAAAGAAAAATCAACGGCAGTAATATTTGCTAAATGTCTTGATCTAGTTACAGTTGGTGAACGTACAAAAGGTGGTGAACGTCTTGCTCGGTGCATTCACTGAATATCCTATTAGTTTTTAAAAGGAAAGAAAAATTATAATAAGTTATCCAATCAATAGACTTTTCTGATTTTGCCCACGTTTCGAATAGCCAAAAGATGCAGCAGAGGGGCAGGATTCGTTTGGTCTCAATATAATTGAGGACTGTTTGGCTCCAATAACCCGGTCCACATACAAATCCAACTATTACTACGAACCAGAAAATTTTGATGTCTATCAATTTAACCACTTAAAATAAATTTTCGTAATTTTAAGAAATTTAGATAAGAAGTAGAATAAAAATCTATGTCCTAAAACTAGAATAGCGAGAAATAAGAAAGAAAAAGAGCGCGTCGGAAAAAGGTCGAAAAAGAAAAATGGTTGACAAATAAAAGGTGACAGAAAAATAAAAGAAACTTATAACACTTAAAAACACTTGACTAACCTAACCTAATTACTACAACTAACTTAAAATTATAATCGCAAATTGAGATTACTAATTGGAATGATAATTGATACATAGGTAAAAGTCGTCTAAAAATATTAAAGCTTACAAGAAAAACTAAATCTCAAATGGAAATAACTTAAAAAGAAACTAAAACTTAAAAAGGCGTCGCAAAATTCTAAAGTACCTAAATCTTAGTCTAAAGAAAAAGCACTTAAGGAATTCTACGGCAAAGCCTAAAAATCTAGAAGTAAAAATAACTATGGCAAAAACTAAGTTTAAAACTAAATATGAGCTAAAAATACAAATATTACGCTAAAACGATTAAAAAGGGACAAAATATAAAAATATACAAAAAGTTGTAAAAAGTACAATTTTTATAAAAATATTATTTTTATGAAAAGTATTAATTTTTATATATATTAAAACTAATTATAATTAATTAAAAATAAATTATATTAATAATAAACAAATTAGGGTTTAAATAATAATAATAATTACCCGTAATTAAATGCAGATTAGGGTTTCTGTCGGTGTCAGGGTAGCTCCGCGAGTTGCGGTATTCCAAGCAGCAAACCCCGCGAGTCGCGGGGTTCCAAAATTCAACTCTGGTACAGTTTTAAATTTGACGCGTTTTTTTTTTTTTTTTTTTTTATATTTTCTGTTTTAAAATCTAAAATATTTATATAATAAAAACTTATATTTTAAAAATTAAAATAAAAATAGAACTACTTTATAATTTTATAAATAAAAATCTTAAAGCTAGATTTATATATATATATATATATTTTTCGGTTTTATATTTATAAAATATATTTATAAAATAAATTAAATAAAACTTATATTTTTACAAACTAAAGAAACTTTATAAAACTTAAATATTTATCAAACTCCTAAAAATATTTATATTTTTGTTTTTCTTTTAATATTTTAGAATATTTAATACGTATTTTTATAAAAACGAATTTTAATAAAAGTAAACTAAAAATCTTTTTTTTTAATTAGCGTTGCGCTTCCGGCTTTTAAGCTAGATTGTTCCCCGGCAGCGGCGCCAAAAATACTTGATGTTACGCGAGGTGTATATAAAATACTATTAAATTTTAGCAGGAAAATACTATTAAATACGATACAATTTTACACAAAATATTAATTTATTTAGAGAATGGATATACTTAAACCTTGCTACAACACTTATAGGCAGTGTACATAATCGTACAGTAGTGTAGTTTTTAGTAAGTCCGGTTCGTTCCACAGGGAAAATCTTTAAACAAAGCTTAACGCTATATTAGTTTACTTTTATAAAAATACAAATATATATATAAGTAATATTATTATTATAAAGGGGGGTTTTTACCGTTTAATGACCGGTTTGTCGATTTTAAAACTTTAGTCGCAGTTAAAACCAAATGTAAAATATTAAAAATAAATACAAGACTTAAATTAAAGCGTAAAGTAAATAACGATAATGAAATTGCGAATAATAAAAGTGCGATAAAATAAACTTGCGATAATTAAAAAGTACGATAATTAAAAGTGCAATTAAATACAATAACAATAAAAATGCGATAATTAGAAGTGCAATTAAATATAAAATAAAGGAAATTAAATATGAAATAAAAGAATTATGCTTATTTAAACTTCCGTAATCATGATGTTTGACGTGTTGATTTTAGTTTTATGCCCATGGGTTAATTGTCCTTTGTCCTGGATTATTTAATATGTCCGTCTGGTTTATGTCCATAACAGTCCATCAGTCATTAATATAAAGTGCGAGTGTCCTCGTCAAATTATCCTTATACCCGAAGTTAAATATTCCAACTAATTGGGGACTTAAACTGTAACAAGATTTTAATACTTTGTTTAATAATTACACCAGAATGTCGACTGACTGTAACCCAAGGTTTTAATATTTTGTTATCAATTATACCAAGTGTCCTTGTACATAATTTCACCCCTGTTTTAATTATTCTAGTGGCTATTAATCCATTCCCGTGTCCGGTTAAATGAACGATTATTCGTACATATAAATACCCTGCCCATCGTGTCCGATCGAGTGTATATGGTAATTTATAGGGACGCCCAATTGTAAATCTTTATATTAACATTAACAAACTATCATTTAGTTAAACAAATATAAAGCCCATTAATAGCCCATAGTCTAATTTCCACAAGTGTCGTTCTTTTGTCCAAACTCCAATTATGGTACAAAGCCCAATTACCCAATTTTAGTAATTAGCCCAACATCATGATTACTTCGGATTAAATAAGCATAATAATAACTTAGCTACGAGACATTAATATAAAAAGGTTGAACATAACTTACAATGATTAAAAATAGCGTAGCGTTACACGGACAGAATTTCGACTTACACCCTTACAATATTCGCTAACATACCCTTATTATTAGGATTAAAATTAAAATTAAAATTAAAATTAAAATATAAATATAAATATTTACGTATAGATATAGAGAGGATGGATATATGTTTTGTTTGTTTTTGCGATCAGAATTCGTTTGCTTTTATAGGGAGTTTCAGAATTTGGGGCTCCGGTACTCGCGACCCTTTTTGCCTTCAAACTCCGCGAGTCGCGGAGTTTGAAAATACAGCTCACCAACTTTGGAGTCTTTCTTGCCGACGGATTTTTATTATTTATATAATATATAAATAATTATAAGAATTATTTAAATATTATATTATATTTATGTGCATAGTTGACTTGTAATTTTTTGTCCGTTGCGTCGAGCGTTGAGAGTTGACTCTGGTCCCGGTTCTGGATTTTCGAATGTCCTTGCGTACAATTTAATATCTTGTACTTTGCGTTTTGAATCTTGTACTCTTGTAATTTCGAGACGTTTCTTATCAATAATTGGAACCTCTTTGATTGTATTTTGTACTTTTGAGCTTTTTGGTCGTTTGCGTCTTCAATTCGTCGAATCTGTCTTTTGTCTTCACCTTTTATTATTTAAATGAATATCACTTTTAAATAGAACAATTGCAACTAAAAGCTTGTCTTTCTTGAGGAATAATGCTATGAAATATATGTTCGTTTTTAGCATTATCATTACTTCCCATTTCTGTTCAAGCCAAAACCAAATGCCACCCATCAATTACCATCAAACCCTTTTACCTTTCATCACCGGTACCATCTAAAATGCCACCTATTATCACTCATATCCGCCATCAACACACCTCTCTTTCGAGATTATATATACACACATATATAGATATACTTGGAATGTAATTAAATCCCCACCACCTGCAACCATCGTGAACACCAAACAATCTACAAAACCCATTAGTTTCGAACCCTACTGCTTCTACTACTTATGTTTTTCTGTTTTATTTATAAACCCAACCCGGAACCTCCTGTTTTGGTTTTACATAATCACCACGACACCATGATCATATAACAAACCACCACACCTTCACAATCTTCAGCCTTCATCATCACCAACGACAACCTTCACCATTGTTTTTCTCTCTTCTTTTGTTGTTCTATTCGACTTCCACGTTACTAGTTCTCTTTTCTATCTTTACGGCTCACTAGTCACTGTTGCTATTCAGGTTTAAAACACGAGAACCCAACAGAATCGATGGGTTCATTTACTACTGTTCTGGCACCTCTGTGAATAAAACAATGAAGAAAAATGTTTTGTTGTTGACAGCTAACCGAATGATAATGATGAAAAAAATAAATAATGGATGCTGAACAGCCTTTTTCTATTTTAATCATAAACCACTACCGACATTTTTTTTTCTTTTCTCCCTTGGATTTATTCTATTAAATGATTGGGTTTGGAGATTCAATTGATGGACTGTCATAATCCTTTATAGTTGGGCCGAGTATTTTTGTTAGGCCGGGATGGAGCTGGGTTTCTGTTAGACCGAAAGGAGGACAAGGAAGATGTATGCAATAATGGTAGACGATACATGATGTTAGTCGATGACTTGATAATCATGGAACCGCAAAATATTGATGATAACGAGTATTAGATAGATGATATATGTTGGTTTAGTGGATGAAACAAATGATAAAATGTGCATGATAATATAAAAATAATAAATGATGGTGAGATGAATATAGGATGGTCATGATAGTTATGATGATGGTAATATGGTTAATGATTATAGTATGGGCGAGGTTGTGATGATAATCTGATCATGATGTAGAAGATGATTGTGTTATGAAGTTAAGGATGATGATGATGAAGATGGTTATAGTTGTATGATGTTGATGATGATACGGTATAAGTGATGAGATAATTATATCACAAAAAACGATCGATGATTAGGAAGCGAGTAAGATGACACGGTGATGAAGAGAAAACAATGAAAGGATGATTGCAATTAGGTTTAGATTATGACAATGATGAAATGATGAGGATGCGATTAGGATGGTATAATCTTCGTCACTTTTATTATTATCTTTTATTATTATGATTATAATTATTACCACAAAAATGACTTAGTTAATATGTGGTTAATATTATGATTTGGAAAATAAATTCTAAGTATTATGTATTGGTTAAAAATGTTGTTAAGATTATGAATTAAAAGCTATGAATACAAATGATAATTAAAATATGATTTAAATGAATTATTATTATTAAGCTGTATTATTATTAATATTATCATTAGTATTATTATAATTACTACCAATATTATTATTATTATCAAAAACTATTTTCTTAATTAGATAAATATTTTGTACATAAAATATACTTATTACATATACTATGATTATATTAATATTTTACATAACTATATAAATCAAACTTACTCATATTATTTATTTAAATATGACCATATAACAAACTATTAATTTTAAATATAACATTAAACAATAATGTATATAAATAAATATGGATATATTAATATAACTATATAGGTATTAATCATTTTGAATATATACACAAATTAAAATATATAATATATAAATTAAGACATAATAAATAATTTTGCTCGATTACGATTATGTGTATTAATAAATATACAAATGATATAGGTTCATGAATCCGAGGCTAACCCTACATTTGTTAAATGTCGTCATATGTATTTTTACTACAAAATACAATAGGTGAGTTCATTTGCTCCCTTTTTACTCATTACATTTTTGGGCTGAGAATACATGCAAATGCTTTATTAACTGTTTTACAATATTTATATGCGTGAGTTTATTTGATTCCCTTTTACTCTTTACATTTTTGGAACTGAGAATACATGCGCTGTTTTTACAAATACTTTATTAAATGCTTTTGAAATATATTTTGAACTGTGAATACATGAAATGCTTTTATAAATGTTTGACGAGATAGACACAAGCAAAACATTCCTCGAATGAATTATTATGCAGACAGAAGTTCTGCGGATTATTATTGAATTATGTGGACATGATAATTGCCACCATTGAATTATGTGGACATGATAATTGCCACCATTGAATTATGTGGACATGATAATTGCCACCAATTAAAGTGAATGTTATGTATCGAGAGAATGATTTTTATACACAGGTTATGTGTATGTTATTTTTGTGCACAAGATATGTGTATGGTTACTATGATTTATGAAAATGGTTTCGTACATGAGAAAGATGTACTGTATTTAAAAGATATAGCATGTACATTACAGGTGGGTATAGGATTCGGGCCCATTTGTACCATGCAGCATTTAAATCTTGTGGTCTATCAGAATGATGAATTTTATTGTTTTATTATAAACCTATGAACTCACCAACCTTTAGGTTGACACTTCAAAGTATGTTTATTCTCAGGTACGAAAGAAATCTTCCGCTGTGCATTTGCTCATATTACATGGAGTCGTTCATGGAATATAGAGGTCAGAACCTTTCAATGGGACCAACTGTTGAAGACTTCGTCCAGATGGATTAGGACGGGTCATTTCAGTTGGTATCAGAGCAGTGGTCTTAGCGAACCAGGTCTGCATTAGTGTTTCTAACTGATAAATCGATAGGATGCCTTAGTGAGTCTGGACTTCGACCGTGTCTGCATGTCAAAAGTTTTGCTTATCATTTAGTGTCGAAAATTACCTGCTTATCATTCTTAGTCTAGACACATCTTACTGCATTGATTGCATAAAGAGTGTATAGACAAAAACTCATATATTAGCGTATCCACTAATTCATATCTTAGCATATCTATTACTGTAAACTCTGCCTGACATACTGATGCGGTAGCGGAGTGGTATAAAATACTATTAAATTTTTGCAGGAAATACTATTAAATACGATACAATTTTACACAAGATATTTATTTATTTATAGAATGGATATACTTAAACCTTGCTACAACACTTATAGGCAGTGTACCTAATCATACAGTAGTGTAGTTTTTAGTAAGTCCGGTTCGTTCCACAGGGAAAATCTTTAAACAAAGCTTAACGCTATATTAGTTTACTTTTATAAAAATACAAATATATATATATATATAAGTAATATTATTATTATAAAGGGGGGTTTTTACCGTTTAATGGCCGGTTTGTCGATTTTAAAACTTTAGTCGCAGTTAAAACCAAATGTAAAATATTAAAAATGAATACAAGACTTAAATTAAAGCATAAAGTAAATAACGATAATGAAATTGCGAATAATAAAAGTGCGATAAAATAAACTTGCGATAATTAAAAAGTACGATAATTAAAAGTGCAATTAAATACAATAATAATAAAAATGCGATATTTAGAAGTGCAATTAAATATAAAATAAAGGAAATTAAATATGAAATAAAAGAATTATGCTTATTTAAACTTCCGTAATCATGATGTTTGACGTGTTGATTTTTGTTTTATGCCCATGGGTTAATTGTCCTTTGTCCTGGATTATTTAATATGTCCGTCTGGTTTTTGTCCATAACAGTCCATCAGTCATAAATATAAAATGCGAGTGTCCTCGTCAAATTATCCTTATACCCGAAGTTAAATATTCCAACTAATTGGGGACTTAAACTGTAACAAGATTTTAATACTTTGTTTAATAATTACACCAGGATGTCGACTGAGTGTAACCCAAAGTTTTAATATTTTGTTATCAATTATACCAAGTGTCCTTGTATATAATTTCACCCCTGTTTTAATTATTCTAGTGGCTATTAACCCGTTCCCGTGTCCGGTTAGATGAACGATTATTCGTACATATAAATACCCCGCCCATCGTGTCCGATCGAGTGTATATGGTAATTTATAGGGACGCCCAATTGTAAATCTTTATATTAACATTAACAAACTATCATTTAGTTAAACAAATATAAAGCCCATTAATAGCCCATAGTCTAATTTCCACAAGTGTCGTTCTTTTGTCCAAACCCCAATTATGGTACAAAGCCCAATTACCCAATTTTAGTAATTAGCCCAACATCATGATTACTTCGTTTTAAATAAGCATAATAATAACTTAGCTACGAGACATTAATGTAAAAAGGTTGAACATAACTTACAATGATTAAAAATAGCGTAGCGTTACACGGACAGAATTTCGACTTACACCCTTACAATATTCGCTAACATACCCTTATTATTAGAATTATAATTAAAATTAAAATTAAAATATAAATTATAAATATAAATATATCGTATGAATGAGGAGAAAAAAAGATGATCATTTGCGATCAGAATTCGGTTGCTTTTATAGGAAAATTCGACTTTTGGGGCTCAGAGACTCGCGGTGAAATACTCTTCAAACTCAGCGAGTCGCGGAGAATGAAATTACAGCTCAGTCCCTTTGGAGTCTTTCTTGCCGACGGTTTTTATTATTTATTATAATATATAAATAATTATAAGAATTATTTAAATATTATATTATATTTATGTGCATAGTTGACTTGTAATTTTTAGTCCGTTGCGTCGAGCGTTGAGAGTTGACTCTAGTCCCGGTTCCGGATTTTCGAACGTCCTTGCGTACAATTTAATATCTTGTACTTTGCGTTTTGAATCTTGTATTCTTGTAATTTCGAGACGTTTCTTATCAATAATTGAAACCTCTTTGATTGTCTTTTGTACTTTTGAGCTTTTTGGTCGTTTGCGTCTTCAATTCGTTGAATCTGTCTTTTGTCTTCACCTTTTATTATTTAAACGAATATCACTTGTAAATAGAACAATTGTAACTAAAAGCTTGTCTTTCTTGAGGAATAATGCTATGAAATATATGTTCGTTTTTAGCATTATCAAATATTCCCACACTTGAGCGTTGCTTGTCCTCAAGCAATATCGTCTTGAAATACTAGAATCACTTCTTTATTCTTCACACTTTGTACATCAGTGATTTCTATACGGCGGTATAAACAATGGTAGTAACGATATGGTTTACAGTCCCACATGACTATAAAAATTTAGATCCATTAAGGAAATTGGATCTTTATGAAAACATTTGATCTTTTGAAAATTAAATCTAGTTTTTACCCTAGATAAGTTTTCCGGAATAACCCTTTACCGGTGTTTGCAAAATATTTTTGTGGGTTTGGTGGGTTTCAGATTTGAAAATTTTAGCTCAAAACTTGCGGTTTTGTGTCATCCACTTGCTAACCTTGTATTTGGAAAGCAACACGTCCAGTTTACTTGTCCCGTATATTACCTTTCGGTAAACTACCGTCCGGTTGAAAGGAAAGCGTTGAACAAGCAACTGTTAAGGCAATGTCCCCTGATATGCTTTTAATTATGGTCTATAACGTGTCGGACGCAATTACTATCCTTGGTAGGAGCAATAGTAAAGCTCACCCTTATAATAATTTTTTTTTTCGGTATGGCACAAGGTCCTGTCTTTTACCACTATGCAACCACCGTTCTTACGGTTGATACCCGATTTAGTTCAGGTGACCTAATGAATTCCAGGTGAATTCCTAGGATTTTACGTTCAATGGTAATGAACGCATTGAAAATAGGGTTTTCAGAAAACAAATCGGTTTGTAATTTTGATCAAAATATTTTCTCGTTCAAGCTCGAGTTTAGATATCATTGAATTCCATGAGTTTGAATTCTCAATCTTTAAGGTCAATCTCAAGGATTGAGTAATATCAGTCTTAAAAGCTGATTTTTAATCTTTAAGGAGATTATCCTTTCTGGGGATCTGATTCATTAGTCTTATCCAGCTAATTTGCATGGTGCCCCCATTGTACGAGATAAATCCTTCTCATGGTAAGGATAAATCTGACCACTTGACGACCCTGTTTAATGCTGAGGTCCGTGGATTTCCTGCTGATTTTAGTGATGACTTTTTTAGATTTTTCGTCAACCTACAGCTGGTCTGGACGACAACTTCATGACCTAAATCAAGAAGCGCGTTTCTTTTTCGGAAGACTTTACTTCCTTTTAATGATGGAATTGATTCATCGTGTAGATCCATCTCTTCTTTTCTTTCCTCGGGTAAAACAGTTGATTATCGTCCAAAACAAAAGTATTTTCAATTGTTTGTACAAAAATATGTGATATATGTTTTGAATAACTTGGTAAAGTTTTCCCACACTTGGCTTTTATTTTCTTTTATTTGCCTTTTTGTTCTCCTCTATTCCATTCTTAAATGAATTTTAACATTTTGGTTTGTTTCTCAATTTATGTCCTTTCCGAGGTTACAATAATTTCGGTGTTAAAACCTAGTTTTATCGTTCATAAATATGTATAAACATGATTTTGAGTTCATTTAATTGAAAATTTTGAAAATTTTTACTAGAATTGGGTAGTTAGTATATAAGACTAGGGCTGTTCTTTTTTATCAGAGAGCACTAGATTCTAATACAACTACTGCTTTACTAGTATTTTTAATGGTAACCAAGTGTATAAAGTAAAAAATTTTAAAATCCGAAAGAATTTAACCCCTTCCCACACTTAAGATCTTGCAATGCCCTCATTTGCAAGAAATCAGGAATAATTTAAATTATTGAGGGTGATTTGTGTGAAAATGATTAAATTTTTACCAAAGTTTCCAAACATATTGGCGTTTGTTTGCTGAATGATAAATGGTGCACATCATTTGTTCATTCCGTCTTGTTGTTATTTCACATATATTTTGCATCTTGTCGTCAAAATTAGTTGCTTTTGCTGAACTTAATGCCAGTCTTTGAAAATGCGTTGTTTTACCCTGTTGTGTACATAAGATAAACTGCAACCATATATACATATTTTTGAAGTTTGGTATATTACCCCACATTCAAAAATTATTAAAATCTAAGAATAAAAGTTAGACAATTATAAAAACTATTACAATATTAACAAAAGTATTAAACGTATCAATCATTACAAATTAAAAAAAAAATAATAAGTATACTAGGGATGATACTGGTACCAATAGGGGTTCCAGGCATAACCATAGGTGCTATAGAATGCTTCGGCAGGGTTATACGTAGGATATGGTGGCTGCATCTCTATAGACCAGGGAGGGAAGATGGGTTTCGGTGTAGGAATATAGTTTCTACCTATATGTTGGCAATGAGCTATGATTTGGTTCTGATGAACTTGCCAATCTTCAAATGCTCTCTGTCTAGCATTTTCGTATTCCTGAGAAGCTATAAACCTTTGCATTTCTTGCATCTCATTCTCCCCTCCTACATTACCTTGCTGTTGGTTTCTCTCCACCTGTGGATGTCTACCATGGTATCGTACTGTGGCGTTATTTCGCCTCTTCAAAACTTTCGCACCATGGTATACATTTAAACCTATAGTATCGCAGGGTTCTGGTTCTTCTACTAATAATCCCCCCCGACTTATATCCACACCGAGATATTCACCAATCAAAGTAATAAAAATACCACCTCCTATTATGCTATGCGGTCGCATCCCCCGAACCATAGCTGATAAATAATAACCCACACAATACGGTATACTTACAGCGCTTTGTGGGTCTCGAATACACATATGGTAAAACAAATCCTGTTCATTTACTTTTTCCTTGTTCTTACCCCTTTGTGTAATCGAATTAGCTAAAAACCTATGTATCACTCTTAATTCGGCTCTATCTATATCCAAATAAGAGTAATTTCCCCCTTTGAAACGGTGATGGCTTGTCATTTGACTCCACACACCGTGTGTATCAAAATTTTCATCTATCTTTCTACCGTTTAGTATCAACCCTCTACAATCGGCAGATGCTAACTCCTCAGGCGTATATATACGTAAAGCCTGAGCCATGTCTAGTAAAGACATGTGGCGCATCGAACCGCCTAACAAAAATCTAATAAAAGAACGATCAGTTAAACTAGCTACCCGATCATTCAACTCTATACTACACAACAATTCTTCACACCATACTTTATATACAGGTCTACGCATGGTGAATAAACGTACCCAGTCATTAAAAGTAGAATTACCATACCTCTGTACAAGTAATTCCCTAATTTGCCCGGCCAATTCTACAGCTTCTAAGGGTCCCCATTCTATGACCCTCGGTACCTCAACAACCTTAGAATGAAGAGTATGCAAACCCCTTTGATATTTTGGATAATCTATCCAAAGTCTGTCAAATCTCAGGTTCGGGTGCAACTCTTCCAAGTGCATATCGGAAAAGGTCATGACTGGATGAGGTATATCCTGCTTGTAGTAGTTATCCACCTCCTGTTGTTCCGCATTCTCAGCAGGAGCATTACGGGCTTGGGACGAAGATTCACCCCTTTCAGTCTGCAAAACACATCAAACACAATTTTTGTGCATCCAAATATGCATTAGTGTCAGTAAAATCATCAATCAAAATAATTACAATGACATTTTAAACTTAAGCTTATTTTCACATTTTTATCAAATCTACACTTTTTCAAATAAGCATATACAAAATGTTCAACAAGTTCATAAGCATTCAACTCAAATAACATGTCAAAATAATCATTACTAGCAATTAAACAAGTTTCAAATGGCATTATCTTTCAAAAATCAAGTTCATGAATTTTAGACTTGAAAAAGTCCACTTTAATTCTCAAAATCATGTTTAGGCTCAAAGTTTGGATCATTTAACTACCTAAACATGTTACACTACTTAATTTAGCAACAATTCATGACAAAAATCGGCCATAACCTGTTTATATCAAAAAGCCCCAAATTGCTCAAGAACACAAACCCTAGATTATTCAAAATTTGAAGTTTAAGGCTTCTAATCATGTTAAATAGCATCAATCTAGGTTATACAAGCATAATACATAAACAATTTAAGCCTAATTACACTAAAAAGCATCAAAATCAAATTGGGGAAAAAATTGCTCAAGAACACTAATTTCGGATTAAATGGTGTTTAGGTGTAGAAATTTACCGTTTTTCTTGAGTAATTCCTAGATAGCATCCTTCTCAACATGATTTTAGTAAAAGATTTGGTGATTAACGGTTAAAAAATGTGATTTTGGGGGTTTTTTTTCGGGTTTTTCGTGGGTTTTTTTCGCAGTTTGTTTGAGTTGTGGAGTGTGAAACTGAGCTGTTGCAGCTCTTTATTTTTTTTCTGTAATCCGGTACTCCCGCGACTCGCGGCATTTAAGCCTTCAAACTCCGCGAGTCGCGGAGTTTGCTATATATATATATATATATATTTTATATAATCATTAACTTATGAAACAATTAAGTACTTAATTTTAAAATTTTGTTTCCCTTGTTATTTAGGACGAGGTCGTTTCGGATCGATGTCCTAGTCCGTCCCTCGACAAAATTTTAAAATTTGTCTTTTTGTAGCGATTGTTTTAAAAGCTAAGATTTTTGGGGTTTTTTTAATGTTTTTGGCATACTTTAATTCAATGAGATTAAAAATAATGATAATAAAAGTTCTCGTCCCTCTCTCGGGTAAAGCAATTTCGGTTCAAAGACCTAGTCTTCAACTTACGACGAATTTTAAAAATCATATTTTTAACTTAATGAGATAAAGTAAATTTTTGTTTTTAAAATTACACAACTTAAATATAAAATTCAAAATTTATATTAAAAATTCACACCAAACTTAAAATTCGAAATGTATAAAATTAAAAATTTATATTTTTTAAAAATTAAAAATTCACACCAAACTTAATTTAAAAATTTATATTATAAATTCATACCAAACTTATATTAATTTTTCAAATATTTACAATTTTAAAAATATTTTTTTTTTACAAAGTTTACAATATTAATTTAAGATTTAAATATTAATTTTAAAAACATGGTAAAAATAAAATTAAAAATCTTTTTGGCTTTTTATCCCACTTTAATCAATCAAATATTATCAAAAATATGCGCCCCTCTTTTCGGTAAAGTAATTTCGGTTTCAAAACCTAATTTAACTCATGACGAATTTTTGAAATATTTTGGGTTGATTGTTTAAAGATATTTATACCTTAAGAATAAGCGTTAAATTTCGCAGTGATGTAATAAATTTTTTTGAATGATATCAATAATTTCGGTCGCCAAACCTAATTTTATTCAATACCAATTTAATACTTTTTAGCGAACAAATTAGCGTTTATTATCAAAAGGTTAAAAATAAAAATAAAAATAAAAACTGTACAGACATACCTGTGGAATAGATTTCTTAGTTATATGATCTATCCCATTCATAAGATAGTCGGTTTAATTGGTTTTCCATGGCTACATAGGCGTAACCTCTAGCATTCAGTGTCTTTTCTTCTAAACATATGAACGGTCCGTCTCTGCATAAAGTAACAAATTCGGTATTTGAATAGGTTTGATTATTTGAACATTTACCTCCATGTGACCATTTTCCGCATTTGTGACATCTTTCTAGGTGTCGTGCTCTTCTTTTCGCTGCGGATTTTGATTTTCCTTTACCAAATTGTAACTTATTATCTTCGCATCTGGATTCTTTTCTAACTCCATCCATTCTTTCTCTGATTACTGATACTATTTCACTTGGTAGTATGTCATTATTTCTTTTAGTGATCAAAGCGTGTAGCATTAGACCATGGTTTAGTTCACAGGCAGTCTTCATTTTGTAAAAACCTAAAAAAAATAAAAATTCAGAATGGGGGGAGAAGACTAGTTCTTTAGGGTCTGCTAGGGAAAGACCATTCGGGTTCCATTTTCGAGAACTACACGAAAGCAGACAATCTAACTCTATCAGAAATTCATATTATCCTTTAAAGACTTGATTCTCCCCACACTTAGTTAGCTGTGGTGTCGAAATTGTGATTAACTTCGTTGTCGACTTCCATCGGACCATGTATGTAATGTTTAACTCTGTGACCATTAACTTTAAATTCAATCCCATTTGAATTTATTAATTCTATCGTTCCGTATGGAAAAACTCTTTTGAATATGAATGGTCCAGACCATCTTGATTTCAATTTTCCAGGAAATAGCTTGAATCGTGAATTGAAAAGAAGAACTCTGTCTCCTTCTTTAAATTCTTTTGAACTTCTGATTCTTTTATCATGCCATTTCTTCGTTCTTTCTTTATAGATTAACGAATTTTCGTATGCTTCATGTCTTAATTCTTCTAATTCGTTTAGTTGACTTAATCGTAGACGTCCGGCTTCATGTAAATCAAGATTACATGTCTTCAAAGCCCAAAATGCTTTGTGTTCAATTTCTACTGGAAGATGACATGCTTTTCCATAAACAAGTCTAAAAGGTGTGGTTCCAATTGGAGTTTTGTAGGCTGTTCTAAAAGCCCAGAGTGCATCCTCCAATTTAATGGACCATTCCTTTGGATTTGATCCTACGGTTTTCTCTAGAATACGTTTTAAAGCTCGGTTGGTATTTTCAACTTGTCCACTTGTTTGTGGATGATATGCGGTGGAGATTTTATGAGTTACTCCATATCTTTTAAGAACTTTCTCAAGTTGATTATTACAGAAATGAGTACCCCGATCACTTATTAAAGCTTTCGGTGTTCCAAACCTTGCAAAAAGACGTTTTAAAAAGTTGACTACAACTCGTGCATCGTTAGTTGGGAGAGCTTGTGCTTCCGCCCATTTAGATACATAATCAATGGCTACGAGTATATATAGATTATTATGAGATTTTGGAAATGGACCCATAAAGTCAATACCCCAAATGTCAAATACTTCACATACTTGAATGACATTTTGTGGCATTTCATCACGTTGACTTATTTTTCCGGCCCTTTGACAAGCATCACAGGATTTGCAAAGAAGGTGTGCGTCTTTGTAAATTGTAGGCCAATAGAATCCAGCATCATAAACTTTTCTTGCTGTTAGTTGAGGCCCATAATGCCCTCCTGTTGGTCCTGTGTGACAATGGTTTAATATTTTACTAGCTTCATCTCCAAATACACATCGGCGTATTATTCCATCGGGACAACTTTTAAACAGATGTGGATCTTCCCAAAAATAGTGTTTTATATCACTGAAGAATTTCTTTCGTCTTTGGTACGTTAATCCTTTTTCAAGGAATCCATAAACTAAGTAGTTTGCATAGTCTGCAAACCATGGGATTTCTTTATAATCTATTTTCAATAGATATTCATCAGGAAAGTTGTCTTTTATGGCTGATTCATTTAGAACTTCTAAATCGGGATTTTCAAGACGAGAAAGATGATCAGCGGCGAGATTTTCTGCTCCTTTTTTATCTCGGATTTCAATATCAAACTCTTGTAAGAGTAAGATCCAACGGATTAATCTTGGTTTAGCATCTTGTTTTGAAAATAGGTATCTAAGAGCAGAATGGTCGGTATAGACCACCGTTTTTGCTAGAACGAGATATGATCAAAATTTGTCAAAAGCAAAGACAATAGCAAGGAGTTCTTTTTCAGTAGTTGTATAGTTCGTTTGTGCTCCTTGTAATGTCTTACTAGCATAATATATAGGTTGAAATCGTTTTTCAATCCTTTGTCCTAAAACGGCTCCCATTGCAAAATCACTTGCATCGCACATTAGTTCAAATGGTAGATTCCAATTTGGTGTTAACATGATCGGCGCATTAGTGAGTTTCTCTTTAAGAATATTAAAAGATTTGATACACTCATCTGAAAAGATGAATGGAGTATCCTTTTCTAGGAGTTTATTCATAGGAGTGGCAATTTTTGAAAAATCTTTTATGAAACATCGGTAAAAACCGGCATGCCCTAGAAAACTCCTAACTCCTCTAACATTGGTGGGATGTGGAAGTTTAGCAATTACATCTACTTTAGCTCTATCCACTTCAATTCCTTCTTTTGAAATTTTATGTCCAAGAACGATGCCTTCTTTAACCATGAAATGGCATTTCTCCCAATTAAGTACTAGATTTGATTTTTCACATCTAATTAGCATTCGTTCCAGATTAACTAGACATGATTTAAATGTATCACCGAAGACTGAAAAGTCATCCATGAATACTTCCATGCATTCTTCTATCATGTCGTGAAAAATCGCCATCATACACCTTTGAAAGGTTGCAGGGGCGTTACAAAGTCCAAATGGCATGCGTTTGTAAGCAAAAGTACCATAAGGGCACGTGAATGTGGTTTTCTCTTAATCTTCGGGTGCTATTGGAATTTGAAAATATCCGGAAAATCCATCTAGAAAACAATAGTAACTATTTCCGGCTAATCTTTCCAACATTTGATCTATGAAAGGTAAGGGAAATTGATCTTTTCTGGTGGCGTCATTTAATTTTCTATAATCAATACACACACGCCATCCTGTTACAGTCCTAGTAGGAATAAGCTCATCTTTTTCATTTGTGATGACAGTCATGCCACCCTTCTTAGGCACGCATTGAACTGGGCTTACCCATGGACTATCAGAGATTGGATAAATTAAACCTGCATCTAGCAGTTTAATAATCTCTTTCTTAACTACATCTTGCATATTAGGATTTAGTCTTCGTTGGCGTTGCACATACGTTTTATGACCTTCTTCCATAAGGATTTTATGTGTGCAATACGAAGGACTTATTCCTTTAATTTCATGAATCTTCCATGCAATGGCTAGTTTATGAGCTTTCAACACAGAAATGAGTTATGATTTCTCATTTTCAGTAAGAGAAGACGATATTATTACAGGTAATTCAGAATCACCATGTAAATAAGCGTATTCCAAATGGTTTGGAAGTGGCTTTAACTCTAATTTCGGAGGTTCTTCTATCGATGATTTGTATCGATATCTATCTTCTTCTTTTAGCATTTGAATTTCTTCTGTTGTTGGTTCATATCCATTAGCTATAAGTGTAGCTAACATTTCAGCTTCATCAATTGGTTCATTACCTTCTCCTAAAGAACATTCTCCTGTTCCTTGTAATTCTGGAAATTCTTCTAATAATTCTGCATGTGCATCTATAGTTTGAATATAATAACATGTATCATCTGCAGATTGTGGTTGTTGCATTGCTCTATCAACTGAAAAGGTAACACTCTCATCCTCTATACTTAGGGTCAGTTTCTTACCGAACACGTCTATCATTGCTTTAGCCGTGTTTAAGAATGGTCTTCCTAATATGAGAGGAACTTGAGAATCTTCTTCCATGTCCAAAACAACAAAATCTACTGGAAATACTAAAGTACCAACTTTAACTAGCATGTTCTCCATTATCCCTCTAGGATATTTTATTGATCTATCGGCTAGTTGTATGCTTATTCTGGTTGGTTTCAATTCTCCAAGGTCTAGTTTAGTGTATAGTGAATACGGCATTAGATTTATACTAGCACCTAAGTCTGCCAATGCTTCTATTGAACTAAGACTACCCAGAAAACATGGAATTGTGAAACTTCCTGGATCAGATAATTTTTCTGGTATCTTATTCAACAGCACTGCTGAACAATTAGCATTCATAGTAACAGCCGAGAGTTCTTCCATTTTCTTTCTATTTGAAATTAGATCTTTCAAGAATTTAGCATATCTAGGCATTCCTGAAATCACATCAATGAAAGGAAGATTTACATTTATCTGTTTAAACATATCCAAGAATTTGGATTGCTCGTCTTCAAGTTTCTCTTTCTTCATTTTACTCGGGTAAGGAAGTGGTGGTTGGTATGGTTTAACATAAGGTTTATCCTTAACTGTGTTATCTTCATTAACCTTTTCAACTACCGGTTCTTTTTCCTTATCTTGATCAGGTTGTGGTTCTTGTGGAGTAGGAATGGCTTCATCAGAAGTTACAGGTATTTCAGGTGGTTTAAGTGTTGTGCCACTTCTTGTGGTAATGGCTTTAGCTGTTTCACTCCGGGGGTTAGCATTTGTATCACTAGGTAGACTTCCCGGTTTTCTTTCACCTATTAACCTTGCTAGGTTACTCACTTCTTGTTCCAGATTTTGAATAGAAGCTTGTTGATTTCTAAATGCTTGAGCATTTTGTTCATTGATTTATTTCTGAGATGTGAAAAACTGCGTTTGAGTTTCAACTAGCTTCGTCATCATATCTTCTAAATTCGGCTTTTTATCATCGGTTTGTTGTGGTGGTTTGTTTTGAAAATTAGGTCTTTGCTGATTATAAGTATTATTTGATACTTGTTGATTGCTAGGACCTTGTTGGTTGTTGTATGGAATATTTCTGTTATAATTCTGGTTTTGATTGTAAATCGGTCTTGGCGGTTGATAATTATTATGATAATTATTTCCAGGCCTTTGGTTTATGTATGAAATATTCTCTCTTTGTTCCATTGTTAATTCAATACTGAGACAATCTTTTGTCAAATGTGGTCCTCCACACTGCTCACAACTAATTCGTATTGAGTGAATATCTTTAGTCATCTTTTCCATTCGTCTCTCCACAGCATCTATCTTTGCGGAAATGGAATCTAAGTCATGGCTAGAATCGGCTCTAGCTGCTTTAGATGATCTAACGATGTCTTTTTCTTGGTGCCACTCATGTGAGTGGGAAGCAGTATTATCAATAATTTTGTAAGCATCAGTTTCGGTTTTCTTCATAATAGAACCACCAGCTGCTATATCTATGTCTTTTCTTGTAGTGATGTCGCATCCTTGGTAGAATATTTGTACTATTTGACAGGTGTCTAAACCATGTTGCGGACATCCTCTTAACAACTTTCCATATCTAGTCCACGCCTCATATAGAGTTTCATTTGGTTTCTGTGTGAACGTAACAATTTCTGCTTGAAGTCTTACGGCTTTAGATGCAGGAATGAATTGTTTAAGAAATTTGTCAACTAAAACGTCCCATGTATCGATCGCCCCTTCAGGTAACGATTCCAACCAATCTTTGGCTTCTCCCTTTAAAGTCCAGGGAAATAACATGAGATATATCTGTTCATCCTCCACTTCTCGGATTTTAAATAGTGTGCAGATCCTATTAAAGGTACGTAGATGTTCATTTGGATCTTCCTTCGGCGCACCACTAAATTGGCATTGATTAGTCACCATGTGTAGAATTTGTCCTTTGATTTCATAATCTGGCGCTTTAATGTCTGGATGAGTAATTGCGTGACCTTGGCCAGTGCGTTTAGCTCTCATTCGGTCTTCCATACTTAAAGGTTCCAGATTCTCCATAATTGAATTTGTTGAATCGGTATCACTAGATGATTCTGATTTAATGGTTCGTTCCTCAACAATCTCTGTTTGAATAATTGGTGGCTCCGGAGGAAAGTTTAATGGTTCAGGATCTACGAACCGTTCCTGAATATTTTCCGGATTCTCAATTGTGAGGTCGGGTTCAAAAAATGGATTATCGGAAATTTGAACTGAAGTACTTGGTCTACTGGATGACGATTCTAAAGAAAAATCAACGGCGGTTATATTTGCCAAATGTCTTGATCTAGTTACAGGTGGTGAACGTACAAAAGGTGGTGAACGTCTTGCTCGGTGCATTCACTGAATATCCTATTAGTTTTAAAAAGGAAAGAAAAATTATAATAAGTTATCCAATCAATAGACTTTTCTGATTTTGCCCACGTTTCGAATAGCCAAAAGATGCAGCAGAGGGGCAGGATTCGTTTGGTCTCAATATAATTGAGGACTGTTTGGCTCCAATAACCCGGTCCACGTACAAATCCAACTATTACTACGAACCAGAAAATTTTGATGTCTATCAATTTAACCACTCAAAATAAATTTTCGTAATTTTAAAAAATTTAGATAAGAAGTAGAATAAAAATCTATGTCCTAAAACTAGAATAGCGAGAAATAAGAAAGAAAAAGAGTTCGTCGAAAAAGGTCGAAAAAGAAAAATGGTTGAAAAATAAAAGGTGACGAAAAAATAAAAGAAACTTATAAAACTTAAAAATACTTGACTAACCTAACCTTATTACTACAACTAACTTAAAATTATAATCGCAAATTGAAATTACTAATTGGAATGATAATTGATAAATAGGTAAAAGTCGTCTAAAAATATTAAAGCTTACAGGAAAAACTAAATCCCAAATGAAAATAACTTAAAAAGAAACTAAAACTTAAAAAGGCGTCGCAAAATTCTAAAGCACCTAAATCTTAGTCTAAAGAAAAAGCACTTAAGGAATTTTACGGCAAAGCCTAAAAATCTAGGAGTAAAAATAACTATAGCAAAAACTAAGTTTAAAACTAAATATGAGCTAAAAATACAAATATTATGCTACAACGATTAAAAAGGGACAAAATATAAAAATATAAAAAAAGTTGTAAAAAGTACAATTTTTATAAAAATATTATTTTTATATTATTTAATTAATAAAACTATTAATTTAATATTTTAATTAAACTAATTAAACAAAATAATAATAAAAACTAAAATTAATAATTAATTAAAACCTAATTAGGGTTTTATATTAATAATTATAATATAATCCGTAATTAATGTGAAATTAGGGTTCTGTCAGCGTGTCAGAGCAGCTCCGCGACTTGCGATATTCAAAGCTTCAAACCCCGCGAGTCGCGGGGTTCCAAAATTCAGCTGACAGGTTATTTAAATTCGACGCGTTTTTCTTTATTAATTTTTTTTTTCTGTTTTTAATTTTTTCTGTTAAAAAAAATATGTGTATAAAAACTTATATTTTAAAAACTTAAATAAAATTGAACTACTTTATAATTTTAATAAATAAAATGCTTAAAACTAGATTTATATATATATATTTTTTATGTTTTTAAATAAAAACAAAATACTTAAATAAAACTTATGTTTTTATAAAATAAAAATAAAGAAACTTTATAAAACTTAAATATTTAACAAAATCTTAAAAATACTTATATTTTTGTTTTTCTTTTTATATTTTCGAATATTTAAAACGTATTTTTACAAAAGCGACTTTTAATAGAAGTAAACTAAAAATCTTTTTTTTTTTTATATATTAGCGTTGCGCTTCCGGCGTTTAGAAAGTTCCCCGGCAGCGGCGCCAAAAATACTTGATGCGGTAGCGGAGTGGTATAAAATACTATTAAATTTTTGCAGAAAATACTATTAAATACGATACAATTTTACACAAGATATTTATTTATTTATAGAATGGATATATTTAAACCTTGCTACAACACTTATAGGCAGTGTACCTAATCATACAGTAGTGTAGTTTTTAGTAAGTCCGGTTCGTTTCACAGGGAAAATCTTTAAACAAAGCTAAACGCTATATTAGTTTACTTTTATAAAAATACAAATATATATATATATATAAGTAATATTATTATTATAAAGGGGGGTTTTTACCGTTTAATGACCGGTTTGTCGATTTTAAAACTTTAGTCGCAGTTAAAACCAAATGTAAAATATTAAAAATGAATACAAGACTTAAATTAAAGCATAAAGTAAATAACGATAATGAAATTGCGAATAATAAAAGTGCGATAAAATAAACTTGCGATAATTAAAAAGTACGATAATTAAAAGTGCAATTAAATACAATAATAATAAAAATGCGATATTTAGAAGTGCAATTAAATATAAAATAAAGGAAATTAAATATGAAATAAAAGAATTATGCTTATTTAAACTTCCGTAATCATGATGTTTGACGTGTTGATTTTTGTTTTATGCCCATGGGTTAATTGTCCTTTATCCTGGATTATTTAATATGTCCGTCTGGTTTTTGTCCATAACAGTCCATCAGTCATAAATATAAAATGCGAGTGTCCTCGTCAAATTATCCTTATACCCGAAGTTAAATATTCCAACTAATTGGGGACTTAAACTGTAACAAGATTTTAATACTTTGTTTAATAATTACACCAGGATGTCGACTGAGTGTAACCCAAGGTTTTAATATTTTGTTATCAATTATACCAAGTGTCCTTGTACATAATTTCACCCCTGTTTTAATTATTCTAGTGGCTATTAACCCGTTCCCGTGTCCGGTTAGATGAACGATTATTCGTACATATAAATACCCCGCCCATCGTGTCCGATCGAGTGTATATGGTAATTTATAGGGACACCCAATTGTAAATCTTTATATTAACATTAACAAACTATCATTTAGTTAAACAAATATAAAGCCCATTAATAGCCCATAGTCTAATTTCCACAAGTGTCGTTCTTTTGTCCAAACCCCAATTATGGTACAAAGCCCAATTACCCAATTTTAGTAATTAGCCCAACATCATGATTACTTCGTTTTAAATAAGCATAATAATAACTTAGCTACGAGATATTAATGTAAAAAGGTTGAACATAACTTACAATGATTAAAAATAGCGTAGCGTTACACGGACAGAATTTCGACTTACACCCTTACAGTATTCGCTAACATACCCTTATTATTAGAATTATAATTAAAATTAAAATTAAAATATAAATTATAAATATAAATATATCGTATGAATGAGGAGAAAAAAAGATGATCATTTGCGATCAGAATTCGGTTGCTTTTATAGGAAAATTCGACTTTTGGGGCTCCGCGACTCGCGGTGAAATACTCTTCAAACTCCGCGAGTCTCGGAGAATGAAATTACAGCTCAGTCCCTTTGGAGTCTTTCTTGCCGACGGTTTTTATTATTTATTATAATATATAAATAATTATAAGAATTATTTAAATATTATATTATATTTATGTGCATAGTTGACTTGTAATTTTTAGTCCGTTGCGTCGAGCGTTGAGAGTTGGCTCTAGTCCCGGTTCCGGATTTTCGAACGTCCTTGCGTACAATTTAATATCTTGTACTTTGCGTTTTGAATCTTGTACTCTTGTAATTTCGAGACGTTTCTTATCAATAATTGGAACCTCTTTGATTGTCTTTTGTACTTTTGAGCTTTTTGGTCGTTTGCGTCTTCAATTCGTTGAATCTGTCTTTTGTCTTCACCTTTTATTATTTAAACGAATATCACTTGTAAATAGAACAATTGTAACTAAAAGCTTGTCTTTCTTGAGGAATAATGCTATGAAATATATGTTCGTTTTTAGCATTATCACATACTCCGTAGATTCCTCCGTAACTTATGGGATTTTAGTATTATATATGCATATGTAAATTATGTATTGCAGGGTACTAATCTACATCATATAATCTATTTCTTATCAAAAATCTTTCATCGGATCGTACGAGATGAATCCCTCAACCAGTTCGAATTCCTCGGATTCCGACAGCTCTTCCGATATGGAGTTTCACCTAAGCTCCGAAAGCAGTGTCACCAGAATGAATCAACAAATCATCCATTCCCAATTCATCTGATGGGTTCGTAGTCGACTTAATCAATGGAGACGCGAAACAGACGATCCTTTCCACCAACCAAATTGCCCTCTTGGAGAAGAACCTGAAGCACTAATCGGCGAACCTATCCGAAACACCATTTTCAGCCTCATTTCCAGAGTAGCTTGACATGATTATATTCTATCTACAATTCTAAACCTTATTCATCCGCTCGTTCAGACCGACAATCATCCCGGAATAATAGGAGATGTCAACGAACTTTGCGCTCGAGTAATCATTTTAGAAAATGTGGTGCAAAACCTACCAGCTTCAGCAACAACACAAACCACAACAACACACGACTCAACATCACAATCGGTACCTCGAGCATAATCATCGTTCTACATGACGTTCTACATCATTTATCTTCGTTCAACATGGCGAATATGTAATCTCTAATGTTTTAGAGATTATATATTCTTATTCTAACGTAAATCAAATGAGTTTAATATCATATTAACTCATTAAATCCATGATTGCATTTGAAGAAAATATATATGCAAGTATATTTTCATAAAGATTGTAATTTAAAATTCTTTTGTACAACTGTTAATGGTGAAAATATTTTAACGGGTAGGTAATACCCGAGGAATATTTAGATTGCTCATTAATCAGTTACACGGAATACTCTGCGAATCTGATTCAACAGTCATTTACTACCCTACTTACGTCCACAGATATACGAATCCGTTCATCACCGAATAACCATTTTTATTCAATTTGGGTTTTGACTTATCAGAATCCAACAAGTGGCATAATGAAGAAAACATTGAAAAAATAAAAATTTGTTAGAAACAAACAATTTAACTATGAAAAGAATTTTATTAAGAATCCATGCTAACTGTTCCTAGCTAACTGTTCCTAGCTAACTGGTTACATTTTATTTATCGCAATTTACATTCTCGCAATTTACATTCTCGCAATTTACATTCTCGCAATTTTATTTATCGTCATTTAATTTCTGTTATTTATTTTACGCACTTTAAATATCGGGACACGTATACAAGGTTTTGACATATCATATCGACGCATCTATATATATTATTTGGAATAACCATAGACACTCTATACGCTGTAATGTTCGAGTTCGCATATACAGGGTTGAGGTTGATTCTATAATAATATATATAGTTTGAGTTGTGATCGAGTCTGAGACATGTACACGGGTCACGATACGTATTATTTAATTCGAATATTATATATTAAACTATAAACGAATTATTAAATTGCTAACTGTGGACTATCAACTGAGGACTAACATTGGACAATTAAAATGAATTAAAATATTGATTATAACATATGAAACTAAACAATTCTTCAAGTTTGCCACTTGATTTCATCTTAAACCTCATTTGTATCTTGACGATTTAAATCTGCATCCAAACCTTTCATGATTCTTGAAAACATCTCAATCGAAAGGATGAACCAATCGCATTTCATCTACGGAAGAAAATATTGATGCATATAGTCATGCACCTGAAAACACTCGGAACCTGATTAAACGTTTAACACGTCTCTGCATTAGCTCCTTTGGCATTGCTATTATCAAAAATAACATTGCATTTTTTTTTCAAATTAGCCAATTTTGTCACAGCTCCAACAAGTTAACTTCGACTTTTCACTCGGATTAGCTTATCATAACCCCGATATATAAGTTGTCTTTCGTCATCGATACCGGGAAACCGTTTTTATCTCACCACATTAGCTGTAAATTTACCAACAACTCCGTTGATCTTTGAATTTCCGAAAAATCACTATATTCAATGAAACCCTATCATTTATTCATTTACATCTTATAACGAGAATTACTATACCAACTACCGGGAATTTAGCAAATCAGTATTTTGAAACCTCGCAGCATGTCTACATCAACAGTTATAAGGATACATATAATCCTTATCTTTTAAAGTTATGATCTTCTATTCAGAAATTCCGAAAAGCACCCAGTTTACAAATCAATACCACAAATTCTAAAAAAAAAAAAAGCTGAATACAGCAGCAAAAAACTGTACATGACCTTAACCGTCGAAAGTTTGATGATAAAGAATGGAGTATTGGAAACACCCAATAGAAAATTTAGTACCGGAAAGCGGATTATGCGAAACTATGAAGGAAGCCGTGGACAAATCACAAAGAATAAGTTTGACTTCAAAGAATCCAAATAATTCTGTTTTTGATGAAATCTTTAGCGAATACCTTGCTTCTGACTCCAAACTCTTGAGGACAAATTTTCTTCACCATCCTTAGATATTAGAAATTCCAAGATATCATCGTATCTTTCATTATAAATATCCTCCATATTTCTGAAGATATTTTTAAAACTATTCTTATTTGAAATCATTAATCTCTTCATGATATCAGTGTTACATCATATAGAAACTGTTAGTTTCTATATTCTGTAAACTTTCGAGCTTAAAATATGAATGCTATTGAGGTAATGTTGAGAACTGATGCATGAGTTAGTATAATATAATGACACTTGATCAACGTGATTATATTACAGTAAGTCATGCTGAGTTTTTAAATGGAACATGATGATTCACAGATTATAACGTCATCATGTGTCATGTTACATAACTCTTTCATTCTGATTAACTTCTGAACATATCAAGAAAATATATTCTTGATAGTTCTATTCTCAATGATTCTAATAATTTGACAAATCAAATCGTACGATTACGTTCTTTCTTGTTTAGAACATGATGTTCATCCGAAATTCCATACTTACGAATTCTAGACCATTACTCGCTTTACTAGAGATCGAGAGGATAATAAAAAGGCAAAGAGCTCCAAAATATTAGAGAAAATATAAAGCCCAATAACAACACGAAGGTTACAAACTACGGATATTAATACAAATAGCAATACAAAGAAACAGTATAATTAAGAATAGTATCATCCCAAGGTAATAGTATAAGTAAACAGATTTTTCTGGTGGAAGATTGAAAAGAAGGATGACAGAAAAGATAATTAGAAAATATTAAGGATTAGAACTGGGTTAAGCATTTTCACAATCTTTTGCGTGTATAAACTAAGAAGGAAAGTATAGGAATGATGAGGATAATGGAATGAAAAAGTTTAATTTATAATGGAAATATCAGACAGAGTAATTGAGGCAGATCACCGTATTTAATTATAGAGATCTTATTTTCCTTATTCGTCGAAGAATCAAATCTTTTAGATTTCGAAGATTTTCTTTATATCCCTTGAATTCCGGAATTCAACCAAGACAACATCAAAAGTTAAAACGAAACTTCATTTATCCATTTCACTCTTTTGTGATAACTTCATTCGTGCTCTTCGAATAATCGAATTATTTTATTCTGTATTATTCAATAATGATAAAACTCTATTTATCAGCTCATATTCATCAGGGAAACATATTTATTGTTAGTCATGACGACCTCACTCAAATTTCGAGACGAAATTTCTTTAACGGGTAGGTACTGTGATGACCCGGGAATTTCCGACCAAATTTAAACCTGAATCTTATTTGTTTTCGATACGATAAGCAAAGTCGGTAATGTTGAGTCTCAAAAACTTTTGAACTTTGTTCATGTAATAATTTAAATCTTTGACGATTCCCGACGATTCACGAACAATTGTGTGTAAATAAATATGTAAATATAAATAAAGTATGTTAAATATATATTTTTGTGATTTCGAATCTATTTAGTAAACGACTGTTACACTCAATTGCCATTCGATGGATATTACATGAGTAAAATACGAACTAATATTATTTTAAAAATAAACGGTGATCCGAAAATAAGTAATATAAATCATAGGCTTATTAAAAGTATATTTATGAGCTAATTGTTAATTTTTACATTTGGCATATTTTACTTGGGGTTGGGAGAGAATAATTAATGTAATTTTTATTTAATAGTTAATAACCAAATTTTATACCACAATGATTGAAATAAATAAAGATAATTATTATAAAAATTTGGGATTTTTTCTGAAGACTTTTATTCACCACTAAATTAACAACGGGGTACGATTTAACAATCTGTGAAAGGAATAGTAGACGACGGCTAAGTTAATCACACATTTTATATTTTAATTATATTATAATATTTCTGTTATCGATCTCAATCTCAATATGTATACATAAACTGTGCTTGATTGTTTAGTACTGTACCTAATTGAGGATTTCTATTTGTTATTATTATAAACACTAATGCGTAATTGATTCTTTGAGTTACTGTGATAATTTGTCTTTCTTTCCTCCACTATCTGAATATATATGATATATATTAACATATACAAAACACTTCTTCCTTCTTCCTAACTCCATCGACCCAACACATCTTGCAAACCACCATGGTATAGTTTTGGTTATTTGTTTCAGTTTGAAAGGAACAACCTCAGTCCACCACTATGATCACAATCACCACTCAAATTACCATGTTTTCTGTTCCTAATCAAATAAATCAAAGACATACCAACTTGTGTACTTTTTCTTTCTTCTTCTTTGAAGAACATCGGCCAAACCCGTCACCTCTTATTAACCACCTCCATCACTAACAACCATCCCCAAGGATCACTTCATCACTTCCATGATCAACTTGACACCACCACTCTCATCCCACAACCCATCATCAAACATCTCTTACAATCACCACCTTAAGACCCGTCAACCATGGTACTCGAATAACCTATTAAACCATCACTTCATCATTTACATCTTTACTCACCATCATCACTACTATCTACTGCAACAAATTTTTTTGTTACTTCCCATTTCTGTTCAAGCCAAAACTGAATGCCACCCATCAATTACCATCAAACCCTTTCACCTTTCATTACCGGTACCATCTAAAACGCCACCTATTATCACACATATCCGCCATCACCACACCTCTCTTTCTAGATTATATATACACACATATATAGATATACTTGGAATGTAATTAAATCCCCACCACCTGCAACCATCGTGAACACCAAACAATCTACAAAACCCATTAGTTTCGAACCCTACTACTTCTACTACTTATGTTTTTCTGTTTTATTTATAAACCCAACCAGGAACCTCCTGTTTCGGTTTTACATAATCACCACGACACCATGATCATATAACAAACCACCACACCTTCACAATCTTCAGCCTTCATCATCACCAACGACAACCTTCACCATTGTTTTTCTCTCTTCTTTTGTTGTTCTATTCGACTACCACGTTACTAGTTCTCTTTTCTATCTTTACGGCTCACTAGTCACTGTTGCTATTCGGATTTAAAACACGAGAACCCAACAGAATCAATGGGTTCATTTACTACTGTTCCGACACCTCTGTGAATCAAACAATGAAGAAAAATGTTTTGTTGTTGACAGCTAACCGAATGATAATGATGAAAAGAAATAAATAATGGATGCTGCACAGCCTTTTTCTATTTTAATCATAAACCACTACCGACATTTTTTTTCTTTTCTCCCTTGGATTTATTCTGTTAAATGATTGGGCTTGGAGATTCAATTGATGGGCTGTCATAATCCTTTATAGTTGGGCCGAGTATTTTTGTTGGGCCGGGATGCAGCTGGGTTTCTGTTAGACCGAAAGGAGGACAAGGAAGATGTATGCAATAATGGTAGACGATACATGATGTTAGTCGATGACTTGATAATCATGGAACCGCGAAATATTGATGATAACGAGTATTAGATAGATGATATATGTTGGTTTAGTGGATGAAACAAATGATAAAATGTGCATGATAATATAAAAATAATAAATGATGGTGAGATGAATATAGGATGGTCATGATAGTTACGATGATGGTAATATGGTTAATGATTATAGTATGGGCGAGGTTGTGATGATAATCTGATCATGATGTAGAAGATGATTGTGTTATGAAGTTAAGGATGATGATGATGAAGATGGTTATAGTTGTATGATGTTGATGATGATACGGTATAAGTGATGAGATAATTATATCACAAGAAACGATCGATGATTAGGAAGCGAGTAAGATGACACGGTGATGAAGAGAAAACAATGATAGGATGATCGCAATTAGGTTTAGATTATGATAATGATGAAATGATGAGGATGCGATTAGGATGGTATAATCTTCGTCACTTTTACTATTATCATTTATTATTATTATAATTATTACCACAAAAATGACTTAGTTAATACGTGGTTAATATTATGATTTGGAAAATAAATTCTAAGTATTATGTATTGGTTAAAAATGTTGTTAAGATTATGAATTAAAAGCTATGAATACAAATGATAATTAAAATACGATTTAAATGAATTATTATTATTAAGCTGTATTATTATTAATATTATCATTAGTATTATTATAATTACTACCAATATCATTATTATTATTATTATTATTATCAAAAACTATTTTCTTAATTAGATAAATATTTTGTACATAAAATATACTTATTACATATACTATAATTATATTAATATTTCACATAACTATATAAATCAAACTTACTCATATTATTTATTTAAATATGTACATATAACAAACTATTAATTTTAAATATAACATTAAACAATAATGTATATAAATAAATATGGATATATTAATATAACTATATAGGTATTAATCATTTTGAATATATACACAAATTAAAATATATAATATATAAATTAAGACATAATAAATAAATTTGCTCGATTACGATTATCTGTATTAATAAATATACAAATAATATAGGTTCGTGAATCCGAGGCTAACCCTACATTTGTTAAATGTTGTCATATGTATTTTTACTACAAAATACAATAGGTGAGTTCATTTGCTCCCTTTTTTCTCATTACATTTTTGGGCTGAGAATACATGCAAATGCTTTATTAACTGTTTTACAATATTTATATGCGTGAGTTTATTTGATTCCCTTTTACTCTTTACATTTTTGGAACTGAGAATACATGCGCTGTTTTTACAAATGCTTTATTAAATGCTTTTGAAATATATTTTGAACTGTGAATACATGAAATGCTTTTATAAATGTTTGACGAGATAGACACAAGCAAAACATTCCTCGAATGAATTATTATGCAGACAGAAGTTCTGCGGATTATTATTGAATTATGTGGACATGATAATTGCCACCATTGAATTATGTGGACATGATAATTGCCACCATTGAATTATGTGGACATGATAATTGCCACCAATTAAAGTGAATGTTATGTATCGAGAGAATGATTTTTATACACAGGTTATGTGTATGTTATTTTTGTACACAAGATATGTGTACGGTTACTATGATTTATGAAAATGGTTTCGTACACGAGAAAGATGTACTGTATTTAAAAGATATAGCATGTACATTACAGGTGGGTATAGGATTCGGGCCCATTTGTACCATGCAGCATTTAAATCTTGTGGTCTATCAAAATGATGAATTTTATTGTTTTATTATAAACCTATGAACTCACCAACCTTTTGGTTGACACTTCAAAGTATGTTTATTCTCAGGTACGAAAGAAATCTTCCGCTGTGCATTTGCTCATATTACATGGAGTCGTTCATGGCATATAGAGGTCAGAACCTTGCAATGGGACCAACTGTTGAAGACTTCGTCCAGATGGATTAGGACGGGTCGTTTCAGTTGGTATCAGAGCGGTGGTCTTAGCGAACCAGGTCTGCATTAGTGTTTCTAACTGATAAGTCGATAGGATGCATTAGTGAGTCTGGACTTCGACCGTGTCTGCATGTCAAAAGTTTTGCTTATCATTTAGTGTCAAAAATTACCTGCTTATCATTCTTAGTCTAGACACATCTTACTGCATTGATTGCATAAAGAGTGTATAGACAAAAACTCATATCTTAGCGTATCCACCAATTCATATCTTAGCATATCTATTACTGTAAACTCTGCCTGACATACTCCGTAGATTCCTCCGTAACTTATGGGATTTTAGTATTATATATGTATATGTAAATTATGTATTGCAGGGTACTAATCTACATCATATAATCTATTTCTTATCAAAAATCTTTCATCAGATCGTACGAGATGAATCCCTCAACCAGTTCGAATTCCTCGAATTCCGACAGCTCTTCCGATATGGAGTTTCACCTAAGCTCTGAAAGCAGTGTCACCAGAATGAATCAACAAATCATCCATTCCCAATTCATCTGATGGGTTCGTAGTCGACTTAATCAATGGAGACGCGAAACAGACAATCATTTCCACCAACCAAATTGCCCTCTTGGAGAAGAACCTGAAGCACTAATCGGTGAACCTATTCGAAACACCATTTTCAGCCTCATTTCCAGAGTAGCTCGACATGATTATATTCTATCTACAATTCTAAACCTTATTCATCCGCTCGTTCCGACCGATAATCATCCCGGAATAATAGGAGATGTCAACGAACTTCGCACTCGAGTAATCATTTTAGAAAATGTGGTGCAAAACCTACCAGCTTCAGCAACAACACAAACCACAGCAACACACGCCTCAACATCACAATCGGTACCCCGAGCATAATCATCGTTCTACATGACATTTTACATCATTTATCGTCGTTCAACATGGCGAATATGTAATCTCTAATGTTTTAGAGATTATATATTCTTATTCTAACGTAAATCAAATTAGTTTAATATCATATTAACTCATTAAATCCATGATTGCATTTGAAGAAAATATATATGTAAGTATATTTTCATAAAGATTGTAATTAAAAATTCTTTTGTACAACTGTTAATGGTGAAAATATTTTAACTGACCTACCCGAGGAATATTTAGATTGCGCATTAATCAGTTACACGGTACATTCTGCGAATCTGATTCAACAGTCATTTACTACCCTACTTACGTCCACAGATATACGAATCCGTTCATCACCGAATAACCATTTTTATTCAATTTGGGTTTTGACTTATCAGAATCTAACAAGTGGCATAATGAAGAAAACATTGGAAAAATAAAAATTTGTTAGAAACAAACAATTTAACTATGAAAAGAATTTTGTTAAGAATCCACGCTAACTGTTCCTAGCTAACTGTTCCTAGCTAACTGGTTACATTTTATTTATCGCAATTTACATTCTCGCAATTTACATTCTCGCAATTTTATTTATCATCATTTAATTTCTGTTATTTATTTTACGCACTTTAAATATCGGGACACGTATACAAGGTTTTGACATATCATATCGACGCATCTATATATATTATTTGGAATAACCATAGACACTCTATACGCTGTAATGTTCGAGTTCGCATATACAGGGTTGAGGTTGATTCTATAATAATATATATAGTTTGAGTTGTGATCGAGTCTGAGACATGTACACGGGTCACGATACGTATTATTTAATTCGAATATTATATATTAAACTATATACGAATTATTAAATTGCTAACTGTGGACTATCAACTGAGGACTAACATTGGACAATTAAAATGAATTAAACTATTGATTATAACATATGAAACTAAACAATTCTTCAAGTTTGCCACTTGATTTCATCTTAAACCTCATTTGTATCTTGACGATTTAAATATGCATCCAAACCTTTCATGATTCTTGAAAACATCTCAATCGAGAGGATGAACCAATCGCATTTCATCTACAGAAGAAAATATTGATGTATATAGTCATGCACCTGATAACACTCAGAACCTGATTAAACGTTTAACACGTCTCTGCATTAGCTCCTTTGGCATTACTATTATCGAAAATAACATTGCATTTTTTTTTCAAATTAGCCAATTTTGTCACAGCTCCAACAAGTTAACTTCGACTTTTCACTCGGATTAGCTTATCATAACCCCGATATATAAGTTTTCTTTCGTCATCGATACCGGGAAACCGTTTTTATCTCACCACATTAGCAGTAAATTTACCAACAACTCCGTTGATCTTTGACTTTCCGAAAAATCACTATATTCAGTGAAACCCTATCATTTATTCATTTACATCTTATAACGAGAATTACTATACCAACTACCGGGAATTTAGCAAATCAGTATTTTGAAACCTCGCAGCATGTCTACATCAACAGTTATAAGGATACATATAATCCTTATCTTTTAAAGTTATGATCTTCTACTCTGAAATTCTGAAAAGCACCCAGTCTACAAATCAATACCACAAATTCTAAAAAAAAAAAAAAAAAGCTGAATACAGCAGCAAAAAACTGTACATGACCTTAACCGTCGAAAGTTTGATGATAAAGAATGGAGTATTGGAAACACCCAATAGAAAATTTAGTACCGGAAAGCGGATTATGCGAAACTATGAAGGAAGCCGTGGACAAATCACAAAGAATAAGTTTGACTTCAAAGAATCCAAATAATTCTGTTTCTGATGAAATCTTTAGCGAATACCTTGCTTCTGACTCCAAACTCTTGCGGACAAATTTTCTTCACCATCCTTAGATATTAGAAATTCTAAGATATCATCGTATCTTTCATTATAAATATCCTCCATATTTCTGAAGATATTTTTAAAACTATTCTTATTTGAAATCATTAATCTCTTCATGATATCAGTGTTACATCATATAGAAACTGTTAGTTTCTATATTCTGTAAACTTTCGAGCTTAAAATATGAATGCTATTGAGGTAATGTTGGGAACTGATGCATGAGTTAGTATAATATAATGACACTTGATCAACGTGATTATATTACAGTAAGTCATGCTGAGTTTCTAAATGGAACATGATGATTCACAGATTATAACGTCATCATGTGTCATGTTACATAACTCTTTCATTCTGATTAACTTCTGAACATATCAAGAAAATATATTCTTGATAGTTCTATTCTCAATGATTCTAATAATTTGACAAATCAAATCGTACGATTACGTTCTTTCTTGTTTAGAACATGATGTTCATCCGAAATTCCATACTTACGAATTCTGGACCATTACTCGCTTTATTAGAGATCGAGAGGATAATAAAAAGGCAAAGAGCTCCAAAATATTAGAGAAAATATAAAGCCCAATAACAACACGAAGGTTACAAACTACGGATATTAATACAAATAGCAATACAAAGAAACAGTATAATTAAGAATAGTATCATCCCAAGGTAATAGTATAAGTAAACAGATTTTTCTGGTGGAAGATTGAAAAGAAGGATGACAGAAAAGATAATTAGAAAATATTAAGGATTTGAACTGGGTTAAGCATTTGCACAATCTTTTGCATGTATAAACTAAGAAGGAAAGTATAGGAATGATGAGGATAATGGAACGAAAAAGTTTAATTTATAATGGAAATATCAGACAGAGTAATTGAGGCAGATCATCGTATTTAATTATAGAGATCTTATTTTCCTATTCATCGAAGAATCAAATCTTTTAGATTTCGAAGATTTTCTTTATATCCCTTGAATTCCGGAATTCAACCAAGACAACATCAAAAGTTAAAACGAAACTTCATTTATCCATTTCACTCTTTTGTGATAACTTCATTCGTGCTCTTCGAATAATCGAATTATTTTATTCTGTATTATTCAATAATGATAAAACTCTATTTATCAGCTCATATTCGTCAGGGAAACATATTTATTGTTAGCCATGACGACCTCACTCAAATTTCGGGACGAAATTTCTTTAACGGGTAGGTACTGTGATGATCCGGGAATTTCCGACCAAATTTAAGCCTGAATCTTATTTGTTTTCGATACGATAAGCAAAGTCGGTAATGTTGAGTCTCAAAAACTTTTGAACTTTGTTCATGTAATAATTTAAATCTTTGACGATTCCCGACGATTCACGAACAATTGTGTGTAAATAAATATGTATATATAAATAAAGTATGTTAAATATATATTTTTGTGATTTCAAATCTATTTAGTAAACGACTGTTACACTTAATTGCCATTCGATGGATATTACATGAGTAAAATACGAACTAATATTATTTTAAAAATAAACGGTGATCCGAAAATAAGTAATATAAATCATAGGCTTATTAAAAGTATATTTATGAGCTAATTGTTAATTTTTACATTTGGTATATTTTACTTGGGGTTGGGAGAGAATAATTAATGTAATTTTTATTTAATAGTTAATAACCAAATTTTATATCACAATGATTGAAATAAATAAAGATAATTATTATAAAAACTTGGGATTTTTTCTGAAGACTTTTATTCACCACTAAATTAACAACGGGGTACGATTTAACAATCTGTGAAAGGAATAGTAGACGACGGCTAAGTTAATCACACATTTTATATTTTAATTATATTATAATATTTCTGTTATCGATCTCAATCTTAATATGTATACATAAACTGTGCTTGATTGTTTAGTACTGTACCTAATTGAGGATTTCTATTTGTTATTATTATAAACAACTATGCGTAATTGATTCTTTGAGTTACTGTGATAATTTGTCTTTCTTTCCTCCACTATCTGAATATATATGATATATATTAACATATACAAAACACTTCTTACTTCTTCCTAACTCCATCGACCCAACACATCTTGCAAACCACCATGGTATAGTTTAGGTTATTTGTTTCAGTTTGAAAGGAACAACCTCAGTCCACCACTATGATCACACTCACCACTCAAATTACCATGTTTTCTGTTCCTAATCAAATAAATCAAAGACATACCAACTTGTGTTCTTTTTCTTTCTTCTTCTTTGAAGAACATCGGCCAAACCCGTCACCTCTTATTAACCACCTCCATCACCAACAACCATTCCCAAGGATCACTTCATCACTTCCATGATCAACTTGACACCACCACTCTCATCACCACAACCCATCATCAAACATCTCTTACAATCACCACCTTAAGACTCGTCACCCATGTTACTCGAATAACCTATTAAACCATCACTTCATCATTTCCATCTTTACTCACCATCATCACCACTATCTACTGCAACAAATTTTTTTGTTACTTCCCATTTCTGTTCAAGCCAAAACCGAATGCCACCCATCAATTACCATCAAACCCTTTCACCTTTCATCACCGGTACCATCTAAAACGCCACCTATTATCACTCATATCCGCCATCACCACACCTCTCTTTCTAGATTATATATACACACATATATATAGATATACTTGGAATGTAATTAAATCCCCACCACCTGCAACCATCGTGAACACCAAACAATCTACAAAACCCATTAGTTTCGAACCCTAATGCTTCTACTACTTATGTTTTTCTATTTTATTTATAAACCCAACCCGGAACCTCCTGTTTCGGTTTTACATAATCACCACGACACCATGATCATATAACAAACCACCACACCTTCACAATCTTCAGCCTTCATCATCACCAACGACAACCTTCACCATTGTTTTTCTCTCTTCTTTTGTTGTTCTATTCGACTACCACATTACTAGTTCTATTTTCTATCTTTACGGCTCAATAGTCACTGTTGCTATTCGGGTTTAAAACACGAGAACCCAACAGAATCGATCGGTTCATTTACTACTGTTCCGGCACCTCTGTGAATAAAACAATGAAGAAAAATGTTTTGTTGTTGACAGCTAACCGAATGATAATGATGAAAAGAAATAAATAATGGATGCTGCACAGCCTTTTTCTATTTTAATCATAAACCACTACCGACATTTTTTTTCTTTTCTCCCTTGGATTTATTCTGTTAAATGATTGGGCTTGGAGATTCAATTGATGGGCTGTCATAATCCTTTATAGTTGGGCCGAGTATTTTTGTTGGGCCGGGATGCAGCTGGGTTTCTGTTAGACCAAAAGGTGGACAAGGAAGATGTATGCAGTAATGGTAGACGATACATGATGTTAGCCGATGACTTGATACTCATGGAACCGCGAAATATTGATGATAACGAGTATTAGATAGATGATATATGTTGGTTTAGTGGATGAAACAAATGATAAAATGTGCATGATAATATAAAAATAATAAATGATGGTGAGATGAATATAGGATGGTCATGATAGTTATGATGATGGTAATATGGTTAATGATTATAGTATGGATGAGGTTGTGATGATAATCTGATCATGATCTAGAAGATGATTGCGTTACGAAGTTAAGGATGATGATGATGAAGATGGTTATAGTTGTATGATGTTGATGATGATACGGTATAAGTGATGAGATAATTATATCACAAGAAACGATCGATGATTAGGAAGTGAGTAAGATGACACCGTGATGAAGAAAAAACAATGAAAGGATGATCGCAATTAGGTTTAGATTATGATAATGATGAAATGATGAGGATGCGATTAGGATGGTATAATCTTCGTCACTTTTATTATTATTATAATTATTACCACAAAAATGACTTAGTTAATTCGTGGTTAATATTATGATTTGGAAAATAAATTCTAAGTATTATGTATTGGTTAAAAATGTTGTTAAGATTATGAATTAAAAGCTATGAATACAAATGATAATTATAATACGATTTAAATGAATTATTATTATTAAGCTGTATTATTATTGATATTATCATTAGTATTATTATAATTACTACCAATATCATTATTATTATTATTATCAAAAACTATTTTCTTAATTAGATAAATATTTTGTACATAAAATATACTTATTACATATACTATAATTATATTAATATTTCACATAACTATATAAATCAAACTTACTCATATTATTTATTTAAATATGTACATATAACAAACTGTTAATTTTAAATATAACATTAAACAATAATGTATATAAATAAATATGGATATATTAATATAACTATATAGGTATTAATCATTTTGAATATATACACAAATTAAAATATATAATATATAAATTAAGACATAATAAATAAATTTGCTCGATTACGATTATGTGTATTAATAAATATACAAATGATATAGGTTCGTGAATCCGAGGCCAACCCTACATTTGTTAATGTCGTCATATGTATTTTTACTACAAAATACAATAGGTGAGTTCATTTGCTCCCTTTTTACTCATTACATTTTTGGGCTGAGAATACATGCAAATGCTTTATTAACCGTTTTACAATATTTATATGCGTGAGTTTATTTGATTCCCTTTTACTCTTTACATTTTTGGAACTGAGAATACATGCGCTGTTTTTACAAATGCTTTATTAAATGCTTTTGAAATATATTTTGAACTGTGAATATATGAAATGCTTTTATAAATGTTTGACGAGATAGACACAAGCAAAACATTTCTCGAATGAATTATTATGCAGACAGAAGTTCTGCGGATTATTATTGAATTATGTGGACATGATAATTGCCACCATTGAATTATGTGGACATGATAATTGCCACCATTGAATTATGTGGACATGATAATTGCCACCAATTAAAGTGAATGTTATGTATCGAGAGAATGATTTTTATACACAGGTTATGTGTATGTTATTTTTGTGCACAAGATATGTGTACGGTTACTATGATTTATGAAAATGGTTTCGTATACGAGAAAGATGTACTGTATTTAAAAGATATAGCATGTACATTACAGGTGGGTATAGGATTCGGGCCCATTTGTACCATGCAACATTTAAATCTTGTGGTCTATCAAAATGATGAATTTTATTGTTTTATAATAAACCTATGAACTCACCAACCTTTTGGTTGACTCTTTAAAGTATGTTTATTCTCAGGTACGAAAGAAATCTTCCGCTGTGCATTTGCTCATATTACATGGAGTCGTTCATGGCATATAGAGGTCAGAACCTCGCAATGGGACCAACTGTTGAAGACTTCGTCCAGATGGATTAGGACGGGTCGTTTCAAGGCCCATCCATAACTAACTCGTGGATCTTGTATCATTCCTATACGAACTTCGCTGCTAATATTTTTAGACGAACGACGGACATTGCTACTCATTGTGAGTTATAGAGAAAGACAGTGATGATGCTATTTAGATGAGAAGGAAAGAACAGCGACAACTAAAGGTAGTGTTCGTTGATAAGAAGAAATAAGAAAGATACAAAGAGAATTATACTCCTTTTTTTAAAAAAAAGTTATCGAAATCAGGAAACAAGTATTCCGTAATTGATTAATTACTATGGTTGTTGTTCTTTGTAGACACCAACAATTAAATATGTATATATATATATATATATATATATATATATATATATATATATATATATATATATATATATATATATATATATATATATATATATATATATATATATTTAATTGTTATTGAAAGTATGAGAACAAAGGAATTTATGAGATGTTTTTTTTTTCCCCCTTAAGACACCAACTTCAACAATAGAAGAAAAGACATACGGTGGGTAAAAAAATTAAAAGAAGAGGATGAAGTGGCCGATTGAAAAAGGAAGGTAGATGTAATTACTGATTGGAAAAGAGTTACGGTGCTCAAACCCTAATATTTAGAGTATTTGGTTCTAATACCATATAAAGTGAATATTTTCCAATGAATTGAATCATTCTCATTAACTACAATATATAGAAAATACAGTGGGCTGGAACCCTACGGGCTATACAACAAAAGTGGGCTATGAGCTAAACATATAAAATCAACCTACAAAACTATATACCCACTAATAGTTTCTGGCTTGAAAATAAATTTAAAAAAATCAAATGTTCATTATGGCTCGTAGTCTCGTAAATCAAGTTTGAAGTGGTTTCTCCTCATTTAAATACCTCGGTCTGCCCATTGGACATCGATGAAATGTATCCTCTTTATGGGACCCGATTCGCAATAAGTACAACTCTAAACTTTCGAACTTGAATGCTAATCTTTTGTCGATTGGTGGGTGACTCACACTTACTAAATTGGTTCTTGGCAGCTTCGACATTTATTACATGATCCTTTTTTGAATTTTTGAGATTACTAATCGTAAATTTGAAAGTCTTAGATCAAGATTCTTTGCGGTGGTGACGAAATGATATAAATACACACTTACAAGCCGCTTTCACTGAAAAGATATTATTGTTAAGCTGTTTACCGAATTTTAACATAACTTAAAATTCAAGCAATACAAATATCAAAGAGTTGCAATTTGTGCATACTCTATGATGTGTTTTCCATATACACAACAATTGAAAGATTTATAAGCAACATTGATACAGTACACAACCAACAAAAATAAACCCACTGAGGCCAACATGAAATGTCCCGTTCATATTGATTATAAACGTTCCATATTAATTGATTTCGTTGCGAGGTTTTGACCTCTATATGAGACGTTTTTCAAAGACTGCATTCGATTTTAAAACAAACCATAACCTTTAATTTATCGTTAAAGGTTTAAAAATGATAATAAAAAATATAGCGTTTTCACACGACCATTACATAATGGTTTACAATAATATTACACAATAATATATGTCTTCGAATGCAGTTTTCAAACAATATTACACAAGCATGGACTCCAAATCTTGTCCTTAATTTAGTATGCAACATCGGAAGCTCTTAACAATTACCTGAGAATAAACATGCTTAAAACGTCAACAAAAATGTTGGTGAGTTATAGGTTTAACCTATATATTTATCAATCGTAATAATAGACCACAAGATTTCATATTTTCATTTTTCATAAACATCATCCCATACATAGAGATAAAAATCATTCATATGGTGAACACCTGGTAACCGACATTAACAAGATGCATATAAGAATATCACCATCATTCCGAGAAATCCATCGGACATGATATAAAAACTCGAAGTACTAAAGCATCCGCTACAACGGATGGGGTTTGTTGGGCCCAATAGATATATTTTTAGGATTCGCGTCAATTAGTAGACTGGTTTACTAATTCTTAGGTTACCAAGCAAAAAGTGGCATATTCGGCTTCGATCATTCAACCATAGAAAGTAGTTTCATGTACTTGTGTCTATTTTGTAAAACATTTATAAAGCTGCATGTATTCTCATCCCAAAAATATTATATTTTAAAAGTGGGACTATAACTCACTTTCACAGATTTTTACTTCGTCGGGAAGTAAGACTTGGCCACGGGTTGATTCACGAACCTATAACAAATATGTACATATATATCAAAGTATGATCAAAATATAATTACAACATTTTTTATTACATTTTAATGATTTGAGTTTGTTAAGTCAGCAGTCCTCGTTAGTAACCTACAACTAGTTGTCCACAGTTAGATGTACAGAAATAAAGCAATGTATATTATCTCGAATCAATCCACGACCTCGTGTATATAAGTCTCAAGCTAGATCATAACTCAAAGTATATATAATAATTTGGAATCAACCTCAACCCTGTATAGCTAACTCCAACATTACTGTATATAGAGTGTCTATGGTTGTTCCGAAATTTATATATAGATGGGTCGATATGATATGTCAAAACATTATATTCGTGTCTATGGTATCCCAAGATTACATAATATATGTTAGAATACATTTATAATACAATATAAGTTAGTTAAGTTAGGATTTGTATAGATTTTTTACAAATTTCACGTAGCTACAACAAGCAAAATTATCCAATTTTGTTTTACCCATAACTTCTTCGTTTTAAATCCATTTTGAGTGATTCAAGTTGCTATGGTTTCATATTGAACTTAAGTTTATAAATATAAACATAAAAAGTATAATTTTTTAGTCAGAAATACAGATTACAAGTCATTTTTGTAAAGGTAGTCATTTCAGTCGAAAGAACGACGTCTAGATGACCATTTTGGAAAACATACTTCCACTTTGAGTTTAACCATGATTTTTGGATATAGTTTCATGTTCATAAGAGAAATCATTTTCCCTGAAGAATAGCTTTTAAATCAAAGTTTATCATAGTTTTTAATTAACTAACCCAAAACAGCTCGTGGTGTTACTACGACGGCGTATGTCCGGTTTTATGGTGTTTTTCATGTTTTCAGGTTTTAAATCATTAAGTTAGCATATCATAAATATATAGAATATGTGTCTAGTTGCTTTTAAAAGTAAAGTTAGAAGGATTAACTTTGTTTGCGAACAAGTTTAGAATTAACTAAACTATGTTCTAGTGATTACATGTTCAAATCTTCGAATAAGATAGTTATATATATATGAATCGAATGATGTTCTGAACATCATTACTGTAGTGACCCGAACTTTTCCATGTTTATATATAGTAATTGAGATTGATATTTACATGATTAAATGTTTCCAACATGTTAAGCAATCAAACTTGTTAAGACTTGATTAATTGAAATATGTTTCATATAGACAATTGACCACCCAAGTTGACCGGTGATTCACGAACGTTAAAACTTGTAAAAACTATATGATGACATATATATGGATATATATATAGTTAACATGATACTATGATAAGTAAACATATCATTAAGTATATTAACAATGAACTACATATGTAAAAACAAGACTACTAACTTAATGATTTTTAAACGAGACATATATGTAACGATTATCGTTGTAAAGACATTTAATGTATATATATATATATATATATCATATTAAGAGATATTCATACATGATAATATCATGATAATATAATAATTTAAAATCTCATTTGATATTATAAACATTGGGTTAACAACATTTAACAAGATCGTTAACCTAAAGGTTTCAAAACAACACTTACATGTAACGACTAACGATGACTTAACGACTCAGTTAAAATGTATATACATGTAGTGTTATAATAGGTATTTATACACTTTTGAAAGACTTCAATACACTTATCAAAATACTTCTACTTAACAAAAATGCTTACAATTACATCCTCGTTCAGTTTCATCAACAATTCTACTCGTATGCACCCGTATTCGTACTCGTACAATACACAGCTTTTAGATGTATGTACTATTGGTATATACACTCCAATGATCAGCTCTTAGCAGACCATGTGAGTCACCTAACACATGTGGTAACCATCATTTGGCAACTAGCATGAAATATCTCATAAAATTACAAAAATATGAGTAATCATTCATGACTTATTTACATGAAAACAAAATTACATATCCTTTATATCTAATCCATACACCAACGACCAAATACACCTACACACACTTTCATTCTTCAATTTTCTTCATCTAATTGATCTCTCTCAAGTTCTATCTTCAAGTTCTAAGTGTTCTTCATATATTCTACAAGTTCTAGTTACATAAAATCAAGAATACTTTCAAGTTTGCTAGCTCACTTCCAATCTTGTAAGGTGATCATCCAACCTCAAGAAATCTTTGTTTCTTACAGTAGGTTATCATTCTAATACAAGGTAATAATCATATTCAAACTTTGGTTCAATTTCTATAACTATAACAATCTTATTTCAAGTGATGATCTTACTTGAACTTGTTTTCGTGTCATGATTCTGCTTCAAGAACTTCGAGCCATCCAAGGATCCGTTGAAGCTAGATCCATTTTTTTCTTTTCCAGTAGGTTTATCCAAGGAACTTAAGGTAGTAATGATGTTCATAACATCATTCAATTCATACATATAAAGCTATCTTATTCGAAGGTTTAAACTTGTAATCACTAGAACATAGTTTAGTTAATTCTAAACTTGTTCGCAAACAAAATTTAATCCTTCTAACTTGAATTTTAAAATCAACTAAACACATGTTCTATATCTATATGATATGCTAACTTAATGATTTAAAACCTGGAAACACGAAAAACACCGTAAAACCGGATTTACGCCGTCGTAGTAACACCACGGGCTGTTTTGGGTTAGTTAATTAAAAACTATGATAAACTTTGATTTAAAAGTTGTTATTCTGAGAAAATGATTTTTATTATGAACATGAAACTATATCCAAAAATTATGGTTAAACTCAAAGTGGAAGTATGTTTTCTAAAATGGTCATCTAGACGTCGTTCTTTCGACTGAAATGACTACCTTTACAAAAACGACTTGTAACTTATTTTTCCGACAATAAACCTATACTTTTTCTGTTTAGATTCATAAAATAGAGTTCAATATGAAACCATAGCAATTTGATTCACTCAAAACGGATTTAAAATGAAGAAGTTATGGGTAAAACAAGATTGGATAATTTTTCTCATTTTAGCTACGTGAAAATTGGTAACAAATCTATTCCAACCATAACTTAATCAACTTGTATTGTATATTATGTAATCTTGAGATACCATAGACACGTATACAATGTTTCGACCTATCATGTCGACACATCTATATATATTTCGGAACAACCATAGACACTCTATATGTGAATGTTGGAGTTAGCTATACAGGGTTTAGGTTGATTTCAAAATATATATAGTTTGAGTTGTGATCAATACTGAGATACGTATACACTGGGTCGTGGATTGATTCAAGATAATATTTATCGATTTATTTCTGTACATCTAACTGTGGACAACTAGTTGTAGGTTACTAACGAGGATAGCTGACTTAATAAACTTAAAACATCAAAATATATTAAAAGTGTTGTAAATATATTTTGAACATACTTTGATATATATGTATATATTGTTATAGGTTCATGAATTAACCAGTGGCCAAGTCTTACTTCCCGACGAAGTAAAAATCTGTGAAAGTGAGTTATAGTCCCACTTTTAAAATCTAATATTTTTGGGATGAGAATACATGCAGGTTTTATAAATGATTTACAAAATAGACACAAGTACGTGAAACTACATTCTATGGTTGAATTATCGAAATTGAATATGCCCCTTTTTATTAAGTCTGGTAATCTAAGAATTAGGGAACAGACACCCTAATTGACGCGAATCCTAAAGATAGATCTATTGGGCCTAACAAACCCCATCCAAAGTACTGGATGCTTTAGTACTTCGAAATTTATATCATATCCGAAGGGTGTCCCGGAATGATGGGGATATTCTTATATATGCATCTTGTTAATGTCGGTTACCAGGTATTCACCATATGAATGATTTTTATCTCTATGTATGTGATGTGTATTGAAATATGAAATCTTGTGGTCTATTATTATGATTTGATATATATAGGTTAAACCTATAACTCACCAACATTTTGTTGACGTTTTAAGCATGTTTATTCTCAGGTGATTATTAAGAGCTTCCGCTGTCACATACTTAAATAAGGACGAGATTTGGATTCCATGCTTGTATGATATTGTGTAAAAACTGCATTCAAGAAACTTATTTTGTTGTAACATATTTGTATTGTAAACCATTATGTAATGGTCGTGTGTAAACAGGATATTTTAGATTATCATTATTTGATAATCTACGTAAAGCTTTTTAAACCTTTATTGATGAAATAAAGGTTATGGTTTGTTTTAAAATGAATGCAGTCTTTGAAAAACGTCTCATATAGAGGTCAAAACCTCGCAACGAAATCAATTAATATGGAACGTTTTTAATCAATAAGAACGGGACATTTCAGTTGGTATCCGAGCGTTGGTCTTAGAGAACCAAAATTTTGCATTAGTGTGTCTTATCGAGTTTGTTAGGATGCATTAGTGAGTCTGGACTTCGACCGTGTTTACTTGAAAAATGATTGCTTAACAAATTTTGTTGGAAACTATATATTTTTAACATGTGAATATTATGTGATATATTAATCTCTTAACGCGTTTGATATTATGTGATAGATGTCTACCTCTAGAACAAGTCCCATTGACTCACCTAATAATAATGAAGAGTCAAATGTAAATTGGAATGATTCGTGGACTGATTCACAAGTTCCCGAAGAGGAACCGGAAGAAGAGTCGAAACCGGAAGAAGAATCGGAACCGGAAGAAGAATCAGAACCGGATGAAGAAATAGAACCGGTGGGGGAAATAATAAAACGGTTAAGTAAAAGAAAATCCTCAACCAACCGACCAAGGTTAATTATGGTTAATGGTGTTTCCGCCAAGGAAGCAAAATATTGGGAGGATTACCAATTCTCCGATGAATCGGATTCCGACGAGAATTCCGATAATGTTATAGAAATTACCCCAACTAAATTTAAAAAGGCAAAAGAAAATAATAAGAGAAAGGGCATAAAAATAGAGAAATCTAATTCCAACCCCGATGAACTTTATATGTATCGTCAACCCCCGAAGTCCTTAAGTTGTAACAATGACCCGGGAACCTCTAAACCACCAGGTTTTTCTAAACCAATGTGGAAAATGACGGCTCTTATTAGGGGAACATCATATATCCCTAGAAACTTGGCAAAACAAACCAAAACCGAAGAAGAAGAAACAAGCGAGTCGGAATAAGATAGTTGTATTCGTGTGGTGTAATATATGTAATATAGTGTGCTTATGCTTTATGATATATGTAAAAATTGCTTGTATTAATAAGTATTTTTTTTATGAATCTAACTCTTGTCTATTTTACAGTATAAAAACACAAAATGGATAGACAACCCAATATTTTAAGAGACCTACCCGGAGACATGATTGATGAAATCTTGTCTAGAGTCGGTCAGAATTCTTCGGCACAACTATTTAAGGCGAGATCAGTTTGTAAGACATTCGAAGAACGTTCCAAGAATGCCTTGGTTTATAAAAGGCTTTCGTTCGAAAGATGGGGATATCACATTGGGAAATCCATAAGTTACGATGTGTTTACTTTGACGCATATATTGCGGGGAACCCAAATGCTATTTTACCCAATGGGTTAAGAAATTATTTTGACTCAATATATCCGAATATTGGACTTCGTGATTTAGAAAAAGCGGCTAACATGCAACATAAAGAAGCATGCTATGTTTACGGGTTAGTAATGTTCGCTTCTCACCAAAGTGAGAAAAAGAACATCGGGCTACAACTATTAAACAAAACGTTCCCACAAGTGACGGAGTCGGTAATTGAGGTAAGAAATGAGGTTTTTAGGTTATTACGAGACTGTTGGTCATTACGTAACCCTCGTCCCTTTGACAACGTTACAACACGCTGTCTTATCCACGACCATAACGGTTATGTTCCACAAGACCAAGGATGGGAAGTAGTCCTAGTAAAACCAGAATGCATGACTTGTTTTTGGACGTATGAAATACGTGTCTTTATTACCTTTGCTGAACGACTTGTGTACTAGCTACAATTATCTTCACAACTATCTTGTATCAAAGTTATTGTGTGCTATATTTCATGCTTTATGTAAAATAAGCGGTATTGTAAGTTTGTAAAATATTGTATAAAAGTTTGAACGCGAAATATTATTATAATCAGTTTTTCATATAGAATTGTATTAGTTGAATTGTATATTAGCTACTAAGTATGAACTTAACGGGTAGGTACTACCCGAATTTAAACTTATAAAACACTAATATGAAGAAAAAGCTTTTATAAATGAGTTCATATTATGCTACGAAATACTATTAACTACTCTTAATATTCTGTATGATTAACTTGTTCCATTTGACTATTTTGAAGGAAATGGAACCGACTACTCGACACACCGTGAATATGAATGAAGAGGAATTCCGTACTTTTCTAGCTTCAAACATATCCGCAGTACAGGCTGCGCTACATACCAACAATAACCTTGGATCTAGTAGTACAGGTAATCGTGTAGGATGCACCTACAAAGAATTCACTGCCTGCAAACCTTTGGAATTTGATGGAACCGAAGGACCGATCGGATTGAAACGGTGGACCGAGAAGGTCGAATCGGTGTTTGCCATAAGTAAGTGTACTGAAGAGGACAAAGTGAAGTACGCTACGCATATCTTCACAGGTTCTGCGTTAACATTGTGGAATACCTATCTAGAGCAAGTGGGACAAGATGATGCGTACGCACTACCGTGGTCAGCATTTAAGCACTTGATGAACGAGAAGTACCGTCCCAGAACCGAGGTCAATAAGCTCAAGACAGAACTTAGAGGGTTACGAACCCACGGATTTGATATTACCACGTACGAAAGACGATTCACAGAATTGTGCCTATTGTGTCCGGGAGCGTTCGAAGATGAGGAAGAGAAGATCGACGCATTTGTGAAAGGATTACCGGAAAGAATCCAAGAAGATATAAGTTCACACGAGCCCGCCTCCATACAACAGGCATGTAGAATGGCTCACAAACTAGTGAACTAGATTGAGGAAAGAATTAAAGAACAGACGGCTGAAGAGGCCAATGTGAAGCAAGTCAAAAGAAAGTGGGAGGAAAACGGTGATAAGAATCACCAATACAACAACAACAGCAATTACAATAATAATCGCAACAATTATCCCAACAATCGCAACTACAATAAATGACCCAATAACAACAACAACAACAACAACAACAACAACAACAACAACAACAACAACAACAACAACAGCAACAGCAACTACAACAATCATCCCAACAACAATAACAACCGCAACAACAATAACAATCAGAAGCAGCTATGCCAAAGGTGTGAAAAGTATCACTCGGGGTTCTGCACCAAATTTTGCAACAAGTGTAAAAGAAATGGTCATAGCACGGCGAAGTGTGAGGTCTACGGACCAGGGGTTAACAGAACGAAAGGAACAAATGGTGTCGGAACGAGTAATGGCGGAGCAAGTAGTGTCGGAGCAAGTTATGCCAATGTAGTTTGTTATAAATGTGGAAAACCGGGCCACATTATTAGAAATTGCCCGAACTAGGAGAACACGAATGGACAAGGCCGCGGAAGAGTTTTCAATATTAATGCGACAGAGGCACAGGAAGTCCCGAAGCTTGTTACGGGTACGTTTCTTATTGACAATAAATCTGCTTATGTTTTATTTGATTCGGGTGCGGATAGAAGCTATATGAATAGAGATTTTTGTGCTAAATTAAGTTGTCCATTGACGCCGTTGGATAGTAAATTTTTACTCGAATTAGCAAACGGTAAATTAATTTCAGCAGATAATATATGCCGGAATTGAGAAATTAAATTGGGTAGCGAAATATTTAAGATTGATTTGATACCAGTAGAGTTAGGGAGTTTTGATGTAATAGTTGGCATGGACTGGCTGAAGAAGGTGAAAGCAGAGATTGTATGTTATAAAAATGCAATTCGTATTGTACGAGAAGAAGGAGAACCCTTAATGGTGTACGGAGAAAAGGGCAACATGAAGCTACATCTTATTAGTAATTTGAAGGCACAAAAACTAATAAGAAAAGGTTGCTATGCTGTTCTAGCACACGTCGAGAAAGTACAAACTGAAGAAAAGAGCATCAATGATGTTCCCGTCGCAAAAGAATTTCCCGATGTATTTCCGAAAGAATTACCGGGACTACCTCCACATCGATCTGTTGAATTTCAAATAGATCTTGTACCAGGAGCTGCACCAATAGCTCGTGCTCCTTATAGACTCGCACCCAGCAAGATGAAAGAACTGCAAAGCCAACTGCAAGAATTATTAGAACGTGGTTTCATTCGACCAAGCACATCACCATGGGGAGCTCCTGTTTTGTTTGTCAAGAAGAAGGATGGTACATTTAGGTTGTGTATTGACTACAGAGAGTTGAACAAACTTACCATCAAAAACCGTTATCCACTGCCGAGAATTGACGACTTATTTGATCAACTACAAGGCTCGTCGGTTTATTCGAAGATCGATTTACGTTATGGATATCATCAAATGCGAGTAAAGGAGGATGATATTCCAAAAACTGCTTTTAGGACGCGTTATGGTCATTATGAGTTTATAGTTATGCCGTTTGGATTGACTAACGCACCAGCTGTGTTCATGGACCTTATGAACCGAGTGTGTGGGCCATATCTTGACAAGTTTGTCATTGTTTTTATCGATGACATACTTATTTACTCAAAGAATGATCAAGAGCACGAAGAACATTTGAGAAAAGTGCTAGAAGTATTGAGGAAAGAAAAACTGTACGCTAAGTTTTCAAAGTGTGCATTTTGGTTGGAAGAAGTTCAATTCCTCGGTCACATAGTGAACAAAGAAGGTATCCAGGTGGACCCGGCACAGATCGAAACCGTTGAAAAGTGGGAAACCCCAAAAACTCCGAAGCATATACGTCAATTTTTAGGATTGCCTGGTTACTACAGAAGATTCATCCAAGATTTCTCCAAAATAGCAAAACCCTTGACTGCATTAACGCATAAAGGGACGAAATTTGAATGGAAGGATGAACAAGAGAAGGTGTTTCAATTATTGAAGAAAAAGCTAACTACGGCACCTATATTGTCATTGCCTGAAGGGAATGATGATTTTGTGATTTATTGTGACGCATCAAAGCAAGGTCTCGGTTGTGTATTAATGCAACGGACGAAGGTGATTGCTTATGCGTCTAGACAATTGAAGATTCACGAGCAAAATTATACGACGCATGATTTGGAATTAGGCGCGGTTATTTTTGCATTAAAGACTTGGAGGCACTACTTATATGGGGTCAAAAGTATTATATATACCGACCACAAAAGTCTTCAACACATATTTAATCAGAAACAACTGAATATGAGGCAGCGTAGGTGGATTGAATTGTTGAATGATTACGACTTTGAGATTCGTTACCACCCGGGGAAGGAAAATGTGGTAGCCGACGCCTTGAACAGAAAGGACAGAGAACCCATTCGAGTAAAATCTATGAATATAATGATTCACACTAACCTTACTACTCAAATAAAGGAGGCGCAACAAGGAGTTTTAAAAGAGAGAAATTTAAAGGATGAAATACCCAAAGGATCGGAGAAGCATCTTAATATTCGGGAAGACAGAACCCGGTATAGGGCTGAAAGAATTTGGGTACCAAAATTTGGAGATATGAGAGAAATGGTACTTAGAGAAGCTCATAAAACCAGATACTCAATACATCCTGGAACGGGGAAGATGGACAAGGATCTTAAGAAACATTTTTGGTGGCCAGGTATGAAAGACGATATTGCTAAATATGTAGGAGAATGTTTGACGTGTTCTAAGGTCAAAGCTGAACATCAGAAACCATCAGGTCTACTACAACAACCTGAAATCCCGGAATGGAAATGGGAAAACATTACCATGGATTTCATTACTAAATTTCCAAGGACTGCAAGTGGTTATGATACTATTTGGGTAATAGTTGATCGTCTCACCAAGTCAGCACACTTCCTGTAACGTTCTCCCAATAGGGTCTGGAAGAAACGTTACTAATATCAAATAAACCAACATATTATAATACGAGAACAATACTAAATGAGAAAATTTAACTTTATTGAGTACGCAGCGGAAAATAAAATGTCGTTACAATAATGGAAATAACGATAAAGTAATTGTTCATATGCAGAAGTAATAAATGCGATATCTCTTGATCCTAAGTCCAAGTAGCATCACATAAGTAGTAGATAAGAAAGCTTGAATCAAACAGCACCTGAGACAAAACATGCTAAAGTGTCAACCAAAAAGGTTGAGTGAAGTTCATAGGTTTAACAAAAGTAGTTATCGTTGTTTTTAGACCACAAGATTTAGTTGTAAAGTTGATCTCCCGCAGGATCAAAAAGTAGATCTCGCAGATCCAAAAGTTATGCCAGTGCGTGATATTTAGACTAAACGTTCAAGTTTGCCCCATGACAAGTTGTGTCTGTCCTTGTCGGTTTAAATTTCATTATCAAGTAATACAAAGACTGAGTCAAATGTATCGGGGACGTTACTCCCGATAGGCCTACCCCCAATAAATAAGCATGCCGCAGCACTTAAAAATATCACTGTAGGGACTTAGTCGGACGTAGCCGGGTATAGCATAGTTTTAGCAGTTGGTACTTGTGTCTAAATTGTAAATAGTAAAAGCAGCATGTGTCTCACCCCAAATAAGTTAAATAAGTTTGCTAGCAATAAAGAGTGGGGCTATGAATTCACCTTAGTAAGTAGAGAGAGTTATTCCTCGGAATAGAGAGTTGAACGAGTGAACAGGAAAGTCAACCTATTGACATTTAAGAGTAGTTAAGTGTTTTGCCCATGTTTAAGTTTAAGTATGTGTTTAAGTATAGTTTGTTTTACTAAGTTTCTATTCCTAGTAAGTTACTATTTTTATAAAGTTTCTATTTTTAGAAAGTTTCTTATTTTACTAAGTTTCTATGACTAGAGAGTTTCTACTTTTATGAGTGTTTCCATTTTAGGATACTTGCCGTATTAGATAAGCTTCCAATCACCCCTTTCCCTTCGAATGGCTAATTTAGATCTAGGGGCTTGAGCCATAGGACCCTTTAAATCGGAAATCCAAACCCTCTGCCTAGAATCTCGTAGAAACCATTCGTCAAGAAAGTTCGAAGATCTATACATCTCTAATACATATCCCAAAATGTTTTTGTGCTACAATATAATTAGTAGGTTATAGGTGCTAGTAATAGTAATAGTGTATACATGTTAAGTACTAGTATAAGTAGTATTAGGGTTTCATTAATTAGGGTTAGTTAATTAAAGTAGTAATTAATAACTAGGGTTTAGTAATTAATGTCCTAGGGTTTCATAAATGTTTAGAGTTTAATTAATTAGGGTTTAAGAATTATAGTTTAGGTGTAATTAGGGTTTAAGGTTTTAATATGTATATGTATATATAATTCGTATATATATGTATATATATATAAAAATATTTTTTTTTACATGTATATATGTATATATAAATCTAGGTGTGTTTATGTATATACTTATGAATAACAAGTTTATAATATGAATATGAATTATCAAAGATCAAAGTTTATGTAAATAGTTTAGGGTTTATATTATACCTTTGAAGATTCAAGATAATTAACAAAGAAAAGATGAACACGATGAAGATGGAAGATCAAAGCCTTGAAAATCTTGAAGAACTCCTTGAAGATTCTTGAAGAACACGAAGAACAAGCTTGAAGATCCGAATACCACAAGAGAGGGAGAGGGAGAGATTGTTTTTGAGAGAGGATTTTGGTGTGATTTGTGAATGAGAAACTAGGTGTTTATATAGTGCAAGTATTAGAGTGTTAGTCAACATAAGGATGTTCTAATTAATGATTTTATTTTGTTTTATAATTTTTAGTCAACAATAGGTGGTACTAGTTTATAATTAGTCAACATAAGGATGTACTAGTTTACACTTTATTTTTAGTCAACATAAGGATGTAAGATTTTTTTAGTCTCATTATTATTACTATTATTATTATTATTATTATTTTTACATTTACTACATGATAAGTATTATTTTCTTTTTACTAATTCATGACTTGTATATATTTAGTTCCCAATTGTTTTATTATTTATATAAATGTCACTTTTTATTTATTACTTATAGGTTATTAGTTATAATATTACATAAATGCATAAATTTTAATTAGCAGTGAGTGTCGACTAACAGTTTATTATTTTCATCTTTTATTAACTTGTCAATTTTTGTACAAAGTTAATTAATATGTTTTCTAACTCTTAACACTTAACAATTGTTGATTAAAGTTTAATCATTAAGTTTTAATTATATTGTTTGGGCTTTTAATATTGGAAAAATATAGAATGGAAAAAATGAGGGTCGTTATAGTACCTCCCCGTTATTGAAAACTTCGTCCCGAAGTTTTTAGGTAGTTTCCTCGTTTGCATCAGCAGTTGAGAAGAGATGGGGATATTTCCGTTTCATATGGTCTTTGCGTTCCCAGGTATATTCGGGGCCTCTACGCGAATTCCAACGGACTTTAACGATAGGTATATTGCTTTTACGCGTTTGTTTGACCTCTCCTTCCATGATTTCTATAGGTTATTCAACGAAGTGCATTTTATCATTAATGCGAATATCATTCAAAATGATGATGTTATACAAGTCATTTCAGTAAATTGGATACATGAAATGTGTTATGAATAGTACTGAGCTCATTTAAAACCTTGAGCATTTTATGCCACAATATTAGGGCAGACAAACAAAGAGGAGTTCGTGAAAATCACAGTCATGAAATTTGATAGAGATCTTCATTGTTTACAACAAGAATATTTTAATGATGAATATAAGTTGAAAAATAAAGTTTTATCACTATTGAATAATATGGATAAAACGATTCGTTTATAGGAAGAGTATAAATGAAGCTATCATAAAAGAGTGAAATGAGAAAATTAAATGTTCGCCTTAACTTTTGACGTAGTCACGATTGATTTCCGGAATTCAAGGAATTAAAGGAAATCTTCGTAATCTATAAGATTTGATTCTCCGGTATTTACGAAATTTTGAGATTTGTTTGATTAAATGCGGTGATTTGCCTCGATTGATGTGTTTGGAATTTTGCTATAAATTAGCTTCTTTCGTTTCATTATCTTCACCACTTCTATACTTTCTTTCTCAATTCAAACTTTCAAAATATTAAGAAAATGCTTAATCCAGTTCTGATCCTGGTTATTATATTGACCATCTATGCAGTCATTCTTCTTTTTCTTTTACCGCCAGAGGAATCTGTTTACTTCTACTATGCTCTTGGGGTTATAGTGTTTTTAATTATCCCGTGTCTTTATATTGCTATACGCATTGATATACACGGTTTGTAATTTCGGAGTCGTTATCGGGCTTTATATTTTCCCTTATATGTCGGAGCTTTATGCTTTTGTTTCTTCTTTCCGACTTCAAGTCAAGCGAGTAATGGTCCAGAATTCATAGGTATGAAGTTTCGAATGATCATAATATATAAAGTAGAAAGGAAATGTAATAGCACGATTTGATTTGTCATATTACCAGAATATCCGGAAAAGACCGAATCATCAAGAAAAATATGTTCTTGATATATATTTAGAGGTTAAATAGAATGTAAGAGTCGTGTAACATGGAAAATGATGATTATAAAATCTATGAATCATCATCTTCCATTAAAAACTTAGCATGACTTACTGTAATATAATCACGTTGGCCTGACGTCATTATATTATACTAACTCATGCTTCAATTCCCAACACTTCTTCAAAGCATTTATAATTTAAACTCGAATTTTACAGAATATAGAAACTAAAACAGTTTCCTTTATAAAGATATCGCAAAGAGATACTTAATTGCGGACATGAATCGTTATGAAGATATCTTTCGAAATATAGAGGATATTTATGATGATATTTTGGAATTTCTAAGTTCGAAAGTTGATGAAGAAAATTTTTTCGCAAGCTTTTAACATGACTTCGGAGCAAGATATTCTCTAAAGATTTCACCGGATCCAAAATTACCTGGATTCTTTGAATATAGGGTTTGACCCTTGTGTTTGTCCTTGGTCTCCTCCATGGTTAGCTCAATCCGTTTTTCAGTTCCAAATTTTCTTTTGAGCTTTTCCAACGTACCATTCTTTATTATCAAACTGTTGGCCCTTAAGACCATCTACAATTTTTCTGTTTCCTCTGCATTTAATGCAGCCATATTTGAATCATCGGTTATCAATCCGAAATGGTTTCAAGAAATTTCATTTTTAGATGATTAAACGCTGATTGCGATCGTCAAGATTCAAAGGATGTTTTCAAGAATTTTAAATTTGAAGTGTTTAAGCGTAAGATGCATTCATCAATGGATCTAACGGTTGACGAAGAAATGTTGTGATTTTCAAAAGAAAGGAATGGTAAGTTCGGTGGTTTGATTTGATAATTCATCATAGAATACGAATGAATATAATTCATGAATGTAGTGATCTTTAGGAAGATAACACTTGCTAAAGCTTTACTTAAGTTTCGATATGTCAAAATCAGAGTATGTAACTGAATTTGTATGAAAATGGTTTTTCTTTGGTGAACATATACATATATCATGTGAATGTAAGTAGTATAGTTAACAACTGCTGAATCAGAATGGAAGAATGTACAATGTAACATATTTATATGAGATATGAATATCTCTCGGGTTTTACCTACCCGTTAAAATATTTTTTACAATTAACAGTTTGTACAAAAGAGAAGATATACGTTCATATATGTATTCTTCAGATGTAATCATGGTTTTAATGAGCTAATATAATATTAAACTCATTTGATTTGCTGTTGAAACGAGAATAAATAATCTCCAAAACCTTAGAGATTTCATAATTGTCGTGAAATATTTCGCTAATGAAGTTATGAATTAATACTTCATCGTTCATTGTTATTGATATACTTCGGTATATGATGTTGGTGCTCTTGGAATTCTTGTGAAATTCATAAGGCACTAATGATATTTTCTAGAAAGTTTCGAGTACATCGAAAATTAAAGTATACAATCAATCATATATTTGAGTAATACACTTGGTTTATTACGAAATGGAGTTTATTGTATTGAAGCAATGATTAACGATTGTTAAGTTATTAACAAAAGATGTACATCATAGCATATTGTGATATGAATTAACCATGTAGTACATACTAGTTAAGATTCACACGTAATAGCTTAGTACGAAAAGATTTATTATTGTTCCAATCCATATATATAAAGTATACATATGTAATTCTTCAGGAAGAATGAGTCAATACATCTTAACTCATTATTAATAATATTCCTTGGTATCTATGGGGCGTATGATGTTGATGTTTGAGGTACTGAGTGCGATGTTGAGGCGTGGAATGCGGATGTTGTCGTTGGTGAAGCTGGTGATGTTGGTGGTGATGTTGGTGGTGATGCTGATGGTACTGGTGGTACTGGTTATGCTGCTGGTGCTGCTGCTGGTGTTCGTAGGTTTCGCACCATATTCTCCAGAGCCACTACTCGAGCGCGAAGCTCGTTGACTTCTTCTATTATTCCGGGATGATTGGCGGTTCGGACAAGTGGATGAATAAGATCTAAAATTTTAGATATTATATATTCGTGACTGGATATCCTGGAAATGAGGGTGAAAATAGTGTTCCGAACGGGTTCGCCAGTAAGTGCTTCAGGTTCTTCACCAAGAGGTGAATTCGGTTGGTGGAAGGGATCACCTTCTTCTTGTCTCCATTGATTAAGTTTACTACGAACCCATCCCCAATTCATCCAAAATAGATGATGGCTGATTGGTTGGTTCATTCCGGTTACGCTGCCATTGGAGCTCGAAGAGTTCGAGGAATCCATATTATGTGTTTGGAATTAGGTTTTTTTGATATGAAATTAGTGTTGAATACTGGATGATATATTCGTCTCCTCGAATACGTGTATATAGCAAAAAGATTTCCGTAATTTACGGAGGGAATTTAGGAAAAGTGTTAGACAAAATCTATTGGGATAGATACGATAAGATATAATAAGATATGATGTGTCTATACTTTAATAATGGCAGTATGACGTGTCGAGATCATAAAGTGATAAGTATGTAATCTAATAATCTTTTGATTAAAGACTTTCAATTCGTATACTGTGATAACCCAATGACATTTTTCGATTCATAAACCGATGCATAAAGGCATAAGGCATATAGTTACGTGATATAACAGGGAGTTATATACGTTTGTGTGTGAGTAGTAACAATTATAAGAGTTTCAAAATCATGGATAATATTTCATGTAATACATATGTAATACACATAACCATGATAGATGACTTATGAATGTCAAGAATTTCTGAAATCATTGTGTCGCATTTAGATGCGGTGGTGTAATTGAATAGTACTCAGGAAATTGAGCAGAGTTCTTAGATTAGCTCGTCATTCTAAGATAAGTAAAGTTTATAAAGTATAGTGTAGCATTTAACAGTTAAAGGCAACAATTAAAGGCACTATGGTCAAGAAAAGTTGTAGTCCTACATTAGGAAAGAGACTTTGATTAGAATCTTTAAGTCAAGTTTGGTAAAGCATGATTGTTAAGATTATAAGGCAATCCTAAGTGCTTTAAGTGTAAGGCAGGAAAGGTTATAGTTTCCTAGATTGCTAAGGCACCCTAGCTAGCAAGTAAGGCACACATAAAATTGCAATCCTGGTTCTCTATAACAGCCTGGTTATGCTCTGATACCAATCTGTAACGTCCTCCCAATAGGGTCTGGAAGAAACGTTACTAATATCAAATAAACCAACATATTATAATACGAGAACAATACTAAATGAGAAAATTTAACTTTATTGAGTACGCAGCGGAAAATAAAATGTCGTTACAATAATGGAAATAACGATAAAGTAATTGTTCATATGCAGAAGTAATAAATGCGATATCTCTTGATCCTAAGTCCAAGTAGCATCACATAAGTAGTAGATAAGAAAGCTTGAATCAAACAGCACCTGAGACAAAACATGCTAAAGTGTCAACCAAAAAGGTTGAGTGAAGTTCATAGGTTTAACAAAAGTAGTTATCGTTGTTTTTAGACCACAAGATTTAGTTGTAAAGTTGATCTCCCGCAGGATCAAAAAGTAGATCTCGCAGATCCAAAAGTTATGCCAGTGCGTGATATTTAGACTAAACGTTCAAGTTTGCCCCATGACAAGTTGTGTCTGTCCTTGTCGGTTTAAATTTCATTATCAAGTAATACAAAGACTGAGTCAAATGTATCGGGGACGTTACTCCCGATAGGCCTACCCCCAATAAATAAGCATGCCGCAGCACTTAAAAATATCACTGTAGGGACTTAGTCGGACGTAGCCGGGTATAGCATAGTTTTAGCAGTTGGTACTTGTGTCTAAATTGTAAATAGTAAAAGCAGCATGTGTCTCACCCCAAATAAGTTAAATAAGTTTGCTAGCAATAAAGAGTGGGGCTATGAATTCACCTTAGTAAGTAGAGAGAGTTATTCCTCGGAATAGAGAGTTGAACGAGTGAACAGGAAAGTCAACCTATTGACATTTAAGAGTAGTTAAGTGTTTTGCCCATGTTTAAGTTTAAGTATGTGTTTAAGTATAGTTTGTTTTACTAAGTTTCTATTCCTAGTAAGTTACTATTTTTATAAAGTTTCTATTTTTAGAAAGTTTCTTATTTTACTAAGTTTCTATGACTAGAGAGTTTCTACTTTTATGAGTGTTTCCATTTTAGGATACTTGCCGTATTAGATAAGCTTCCAATCACCCCTTTCCCTTCGAATGGCTAATTTAGATCTAGGGGCTTGAGCCATAGGACCCTTTAAATCGGAAATCCAAACCCTCTGCCTAGAATCTCGTAGAAACCATTCGTCAAGAAAGTTCGAAGATCTATACATCTCTAATACATATCCCAAAATGTTTTTGTGCTACAATATAATTAGTAGGTTATAGGTGCTAGTAATAGTAATAGTGTATACATGTTAAGTACTAGTATAAGTAGTATTAGGGTTTCATTAATTAGGGTTAGTTAATTAAAGTAGTAATTAATAACTAGGGTTTAGTAATTAATGTCCTAGGGTTTCATAAATGTTTAGAGTTTAATTAATTAGGGTTTAAGAATTATAGTTTAGGTGTAATTAGGGTTTAAGGTTTTAATATGTATATGTATATATAATTCGTATATATATGTATATATATATAAAAATATTTTTTTTTACATGTATATATGTATATATAAATCTAGGTGTGTTTATGTATATACTTATGAATAACAAGTTTATAATATGAATATGAATTATCAAAGATCAAAGTTTATGTAAATAGTTTAGGGTTTATATTATACCTTTGAAGATTCAAGATAATTAACAAAGAAAAGATGAACACGATGAAGATGGAAGATCAAAGCCTTGAAAATCTTGAAGAACTCCTTGAAGATTCTTGAAGAACACGAAGAACAAGCTTGAAGATCCGAATACCACAAGAGAGGGAGAGGGAGAGATTGTTTTTGAGAGAGGATTTTGGTGTGATTTGTGAATGAGAAACTAGGTGTTTATATAGTGCAAGTATTAGAGTGTTAGTCAACATAAGGATGTTCTAATTAATGATTTTATTTTGTTTTATAATTTTTAGTCAACAATAGGTGGTACTAGTTTATAATTAGTCAACATAAGGATGTACTAGTTTACACTTTATTTTTAGTCAACATAAGGATGTAAGATTTTTTTAGTCTCATTATTATTACTATTATTATTATTATTATTATTTTTACATTTACTACATGATAAGTATTATTTTCTTTTTACTAATTCATGACTTGTATATATTTAGTTCCCAATTGTTTTATTATTTATATAAATGTCACTTTTTATTTATTACTTATAGGTTATTAGTTATAATATTACATAAATGCATAAATTTTAATTAGCAGTGAGTGTCGACTAACAGTTTATTATTTTCATCTTTTATTAACTTGTCAATTTTTGTACAAAGTTAATTAATATGTTTTCTAACTCTTAACACTTAACAATTGTTGATTAAAGTTTAATCATTAAGTTTTAATTATATTGTTTGGGCTTTTAATATTGGAAAAATATAGAATGGAAAAAATGAGGGTCGTTATACTTCCTGCCAATAAGAGAAGATGACAATATGGAGAAGTTAGCACGACTGTATTTGAAGGAAGTCGTCTCCAGACATGGAATACCAATCTCTATTATCTCTGATAGGGATGGCAGATTTATTTCAAGATTCTGGCAGACATTACAACAAGCATTGGGAACTCGTCTAGACATGAGTACTTCCTATCATCCACAACCTGATGGGCAGAGCGAAACGACGATACAAACGCTTGAAGACATGTTACGAGCTTGTGTTATTGAATTCGGAAACAGTTGGGATCGACAACTACCGTTAGCAGAATTTTCCTACAACAACAGCTACCATTCAAGCATTGAGATGGCGCCGTTTGAAGCACTTTATGATAGAAAGTGCAGGTCTCCGATTTGTTGGAATGAAGTGGGGGATAGACAGATTACGGGTCTGGAGATAATACAAGAAACTACCGAGAAAATCATCCAAATTCAACAAAGATTGAAAACCGCCCAGAGTCGACAAAAGAGCTACACGAACAGTAAAAGAAAAGATATAGAGTTTGAAATTGGAGAAATGGTCATGCTTAAGGTTTCACCTTGGAAAGGCGTTGTTTGATTTGGTAAACGGGGGAAACTAAATCCAAGGTACATTGGACCATTCAAGATTATAGATCGTGTCGGACCAGTAGCTTACCAACTGGAGCTACCTCAACAACTAGCGGCTGTACATAACACTTTCCACGTCTCAAATTTGAAGAAATGTTTTGCTAAAGAAGATCTCACTATTCTATTGAACGAAATCCAAATCAATGAAAAACTTCAATTCATTGAAGAACCCGTCGAAATAATGGATCGTGAGGTTAAGAGACTTAAACAAAATAAGATACCGATTGTTAAGGTTCGATGGAATGCTCGTAGAGGACTTGAGTTCACCTGGGAGCGTGAAGATCAGATGAAGAAGAAATACCCGCATTTATTTCCAGAATATACGTCAACACCTCCAACTTCTTAAAATTTCGGGACGAAATTTATTTAACGGGTAGGTACTGTAGTGACCCGAATTTTTTCATGTTTATATATATATTAAATGAAATTGTTATTTACATGATTAAGTGTTTCCAACATGTTAAGCAATCAAACTTTTTAAGACTTGATTAATTGAAATAGGTTTCATATAGACAATTGACCACCCAAGTTGACCGGTGATTCATGAACATTAAAACTTGTAAAAACTATACGATGACATATATATGGTTATATATATAGTTAACATGATCTTATTATAAGTATGTATCTCATTAGGTATTTTAACAATGAGTTATATACATAAAGATGAGACTATTAATTTAAGAAACTCGAAAACGATATATATAACGATTATCGTTATAACAACGTCTTACTAGGTACATATGAATCATATTAAGATATTGATACACTTGGTTAATTATGTTAAATGATAAGTAAATATATTATTAAGTGTATTAACAATGAAATACATATGTAAAAATAAGACTACTAACTTAATGATTTCGAAACGAGACATATATGTAACGATTATCGTTGTAACGACATTTAACTGTATATATAACATACTAAGATATATTATATATCATAATATCATGATAATATAACAATTTAACATCTCATTTGTTATAATAAACAATGGGTTAACAACATTCAACAAGATCGTTAACCTAAAGGTTTCAAAACAACATTTACATATAACGACTAACGATGACTTAACGACCCAGTTAAAATGTATACACATGTAGTGTTTTAATATATATTTATACACTTTTGAAAGAATTCAAGACACTTATCAAAATACTTCTACTTAACAAAAATGCTTACAATTACATCCTCGTTCAATTTCATCAACAATTCTACTCGTATGCACCCGTATTCATACTCGTACAATACACAACTTTTAGATGTATGTACTATTGGTATATACACTCCAATGATCAGCTATTAGTAGCCCATGTGAGTTACCTAACACATGTGGGAACCATCATTTGGCAACTAGCATGAAATATCTCATAAAATTACAAAAATATGAGTAATCATTCATGACTTATTTACATGAAAACAAAATTACATATCCTTTATATCTAATCCATACACCAACGACCAAAAACACCTACAAACACTTTCATTCTTCAATTTTCATCATCTAATTGATCTCTCTCAATTTCTATCTTCAAGTTCTAAGTGTTCTACATAAATTCCAAAAGTTCTAGTTTCATAAAATCAAGAATACTTCCAAGATTGCAAGTTTACTTCCAAGTTTTCTAAATCCATTCCAAGTAATCATCCAAGATCAAGAAACCTTTGTTACTTACAGTAGGTTATCTTTCTAATACAAGGTAATAATCATATTCAAACTTTAATTCAATTTCTATAACTATAACAATCTTATTTCGAGTGGAAATCTTACTTGAAATTATTTTCGTGTCATGATTCTGCTTCAAGAACTTTCAAGCCATCCAAGGATTCTTTGAAGCTAGATCTATTTTTCTCATTTACAGTAGGTTTATCCAAGGAACTTGAGGTAGTAATGATGTTCATAACATCATTCGATTCATACATATAAAACTATCTTATTCGAAGGTTTAAACTTGTAATCACTAGAACATAGTTTAGTTAATTCTAAACTTGTTGGCAAATAAAAGTTAATCCTTCTAACTTGACTTTTAAAATCAACTAAACACATGTTCTATATCTATATGATATGCTAACTTAATGATTTAAAACCTGGAAACACGAAAAACACCGTAAAATCGGATTTACGCCGTCGTAGTAACACCGCGGGCTGTTTTGGGTTAGTTAATTAAAAACTATGATAAACTTTGATTTAAAAGTTGTTATTCTGGGAAAATAATTTTTATTATGAACATGAAACTATATCCAAAAATTATGGTTAAACTCAAAGTGGAAGTATGTTTTCTAAAATGGTCATCTAGACGTCGTTCTTTCGACTGAAATGACTACCTTTACAAAAATGACTTGTAACTTATTTTTCTGACTATAAACCTATACTTTTTCTGTTTAGATTCATAAAATAGAGTTCAATATGAAACCATAGCAATTTGATTCACTCAAAACGGATTTAAAATGAAGAAGTTATGGGTAAAACAAGATTGAATAATTTTTCTCATTTTAGCTACGTGAAAATTGGTAACAAATCTATTCCAACCATAACTTAATCAACTTGTATTGTATATTATGTAATCTTGAGATACCATAGACACGTATACAATGTTTCGACCTATCGTGTCGACACATCTATATATATTTCGGAACAACCATAGACACTCTATATGGGAATGTTGGAGTTAGCTATACAGGGTTGAGGTTGATTCCAAAATATATATAGTTTGAGTTGTGATCAATACTGAGATACGTATACACTGGGTCGTGGATTGATTCAAGATAATATTTATCGATTTATTTCTGTACATCTAACTGTGGACAACTAGTTGTAGGTTACTAACGAGGACAGCTGACTTAATAAACTTAAAACATCAAAATATATTAAAGTGTTGTAAATATATTTTGAACATACTTTAATGTATATGTATATATTATTATAGGTTCGTGAATCAACCAGTGGCCAATTCTTACTTCCCGACGAAGTAAAAATCTGTGAAAGTGAGTTATAGTCCCACTTTTAAAATCTAATATTTTTGGGATGAGAATACATGCAGGTTTTATAAATGATTTACAAAATAGACACAAGTACGTGAAACTACATTCTATGGTTGAATTATCGAAATCGAATATGCCCCTTTTTATTAAGTCTGGTAATCTAAGAATTAGGGAACAGACACCCTAATTGATGCGAATCCTAAAGATAGATCTATTGGGCCCAACAAGCCCCATCCAAAGTACCGGATGCTTTAGTACTTCGAAATTTATATCATATCCGAAGGGTGTCCCGGAATGATGGGGATATTCTTATATATGCATCTTGTTAATGTCGGTTACCAGGTGTTCACCACATGAATGTTTTTTTATCTCTATGTATGGGATGTGTATTGAAATATGAAATCTTGTGGTCTATTGTTACAATTTGATATATATAGGTTAAACCTATAACTCACCAACATTTTTGTTGATGTTTAAAGCATGTTTATTCTCAGGTGAATACTAAGAGCTTCCGCTGTTGCATACTAAAATAAGGACAAGATTTGGAGTCCATGTTTGTATGATATTGTGTAAAAACTGCATTCAAGAAACTGATTTCGATGTAACATATTTGTATTGTAAATCATTATGTAATGGTCGTGTGTAAACAGGATATTTTAGATTATCATTATTTGATAATCTACGTAAAGCTTTTTAAACCTTTATTTATGAAATAAAGGTTATGGTTTGTTTTAAAAATGAATGCAGTCTTTGAAAAACGTCTCATATAGAGGTCAAAACCTCGCAACGAAATCAATTAATATGGAACGTTTTTAATCAATAAGAACGGGACATTTCAATAACAATCTTATTTCGAGTGGAAATCTTACTTGAAATTGTTTTCGTGTCATGATTCTGCTTCAAGAACTTTCAAGCCATCCAAGGATCCTTTGAAGCTAGATCCATTTTTCTCATTTCCAGTAGGTTTATCCAAGGAACTTGAGGTAGTAATGATGTTCATAACATCATTCGATTCATACATAAAAAGCTGTCTTATTCAACGTTATAAACTTGTAATCACTAGAACATAGTTTAGTTAATTCTAAACTTGTTCGCAAATAAAGTTAATCCTTCTAACTAGACTTTTAAAATCAACTAAACACATGTTCTATATCTATATGATATGCTAACTTAATGATTTAAAACCCGAAAACACGATAAACACCATAAAACTGGATATACGCCGTCGTAGTAAAACCGGGGGCTGTTTTGGTTGGGATAATTAAAAGCTAAGAAGAACTTTGATTTAAAAGCTATACTTCTGGAAAAATGATTTTTCTTATGAACATGAAACTATATCCAAAAATCATGGTTAAACTCAAAGTGAAAGTATGTTTTTCAAAATGGTCATCAAGATGTCGTTCTTTCGATGGAAATGACTACCTCTTTCAAAAACGACTTGTAACTTGTATTTCCGACTATAAACTTATACTTTTTCTATTTAGATTCATAAAGTTAAGTTCAATACGAAATCGTGGCCACTGGAATCACTCAAAACGGATTAGAAACGAAGAAATGGCGAGTAAAACAATATTGATAAAAACTACTCATTTTACCTACGTGAAAGTTAGTAATAAATCTATTCCAACCATAACCTAATCAACTTATATTGTATATTATGTAATCTTGAGATACCATAGACACGTATACAATGTTTCGACCTATCATGTCAACCCATCTATATATATACTGCGGAACAACCATAGACACTTTATATGTGAATGTTGGAGTTAGCTATACAGGGTTGAGGTTGATTCCAAAATATATATATAGTTTGAGTTGTGATCAATACTGAGATACGTATACGCTGGGTCATGGATTGATTCAAGGTAATATTTATCGATTTATTTCTGTAGATCTAACTGTGGACAACTAGTTGTAGGTTACTAACGAGGACAGCTGACTTAATAAACTTAAAACATCAAAATGTATTAAAAGTTTTGTAAATATATTTTGAACATACTTTAATATATATGTATATATTGTTATAGGTTTGTGAATCAACCAGTGGCCAAGTCTTACTTCCCGACGAAGTAAAAATCTGTGAAAGTGAGTTATAGTCCCACTTTTAAAATCTAATATTTTTGGGATGAGAATACATGCAGGTTTTATAAATGATTTACAAAATAGACACAAGTACGTGAAACTACATTCTATGGTTGAATTATCGAAATCGAATATGCCCCTTTTTATTAAGTCTGGTAATCTAAGAATTAGGGAACAGACACCCTAATTGACGCGAATCCTAAAGATAGATCTATTGGGCCCAACAAGCCCCATCCAAAGTACCGGATGCTTTAGTACTTCGAAATTTATATCATATCCGAAGGGTGTCCCGGAATGATGGGGATATTCTTATATATGCATCTTGTTAATGTCGGTTACCAGGTGTTCACCATATGAATGATTTTTATCTCTATGTATGGGATGTGTATTGAAATATGAAATCTTGTGGTCTATTGTTACGATTTGATATATATAGGTTAAACCTATAACTCACCAACATTTTTGTTGACGTTTAAAGCATGTTTATTCTCAGATGAATACTAAGAGCTTCTGCTGTTGCATACTAAAATAAGGACAAGATTTGGAGTCCATGTTTGTATGATATTGTGTAAAAACTGCATTCAAGAAAATGATTTCGATGTAACATATTTGTCTTGTAAACCATTATGTAATGGTCGTGTGTAAACAGGATATTTTAGATTATCATTATTTGATAATCTACGTAAAGCTTTTTAAACATTTATTTATGAAATAAAGGTTATGGTTTGTTTTAAAAATGAATGCAGTCTTTGAAAAACGTCTCATATAGAGGTCAAAACCTCGCAACGAAATCAATTAATATGGAACGTTTTTAATCAATAAGAACGGGACATTTCAGTTGGTATCCGAGCGTTGGTCTTAGAGAACCAGAATTTTGCATTAGTGTGTCTTATCGAGTTTGTTAGGATGCATTAGTGTGTCTGGACTTCGACCGTGTTTACTTGAAAAAAAAAAAAAAGATTGCTTAACAAATTTTGTTGGAAACTATATATTTTTAACATGTGAATATTATGTGATATATTAATCTCTTAACGTGTTTGGTATTATGTGATAGATGTCTACCTCTAGAACAAGTCCCATTGACTCACCTAATAATAATGAGGAGTCGAATGTAAATTGGAATGATTCGTGGACGGATTCACAAGTTCCCGAAGAGGAACCTGAAGAAGAGTCAGAACTAGAAGAAGAATCGGAACCGGAAGAAGAACCAGTGGGGGAAATAATAAAACAGTTAAGTAGAAGAAAATCCTCAACCAACTAACCAAAGTTAATTATGGTCAACGGTGTTTCCGCCAAGGAAGCAAAATATTGGGAGGATTACCAATTCTCCGATGAATCGAATCCCGACGAGAATTCCGATGATGTTATAGAAATTACCCCAACTGAATTTAAAAAGGCAAAAGAGAACAATAAGGGAAAGGGAGTAAAAATAGAGAAATCTGATTCCTACCCCGATGAACTTTATATGTATCGTCAACACCCGTATTTCTTAAGTTGTAACAATAACCCGGGAACCTCTAAACCACCAGGTTTTTCTAGACCAATGTGGGAAACGACGGCTCGTATTAGGGGAACATCATATATCTCTAAAAACTTAGCAAAAAGAACCAAGTTCGAAAAAGAAGAAACGAGTGAGTCGGAATAAGATAGTTGTATTTGTGCGGTGTAATATATGTAATATAGTGTGCTTATGCTTTACGATATATGTAAAAATTGCTTGTATTAATAAGTATCTTTTATGAATCTAACTCTTGTCTATTTTACAGTATAAAAACACAAAATGGATAGACAACCCAATATTTTAGAAGACTTACCTGGAGACATGATTGATGAAATCTTGTCTAGAGTCGGTCAGAATTCCTCGGCACAACTATTTATGGAAAAATCAGTTTGTAAGACATTCGAAGAACGTTCCAAGAATGCCTTGGTTTATAAAAGGCTTTCGTTCGAAAGATGGGGGATATCACATTGGGAAATCCATAAGTTACGATGTGTTTACTTTGACGCATATATTGCGGGGAACCCAAATGCTATTTTACGCAACGGGTTAAGAAATTATTTTGACTCAATATATCCGAATATAGGACTTCGTGATTTAGAAAAAGCGGCTAACATGCAACATAAAGAAGCATGTTATGCTTACGGCTTAGTAATGTTCGCTTCTCACCAAAGTGAGAAAAAGAACATCGGGCTACAACTATTAAACAAAACGTTTCCACAAGTGACGGAGTCGGTAATTGGGGTAAGAAATGAGGTTTTTAGGTTATTACGAGACTGTTGGTCATTACGTAACCCTCGTCCCTTTGACGACGTTACAACACGCTGTCTTATCAACGACCATAACGGTTATGTTCCACAAGACCAAGGATGGGAAGTAGTCCTAGTAAAACCAGAATGCATGACTTGTTTATGGACGTATGAATTACGTGTCTTTATTGCCTTTGCTGAACGACTTGTGTACTAGCTAGAATTATCTTCACAACTATCTTGTATCAAAGTTATTGTGTGCTATATTTCATGCTTTATGTAAAATAAGCGGTATTGTAAGTTTGTAAAATATTGTATAAAAGTTTGAACGCGAAATATTATTATAATCAGTTTTTTATATAGAATTGTAGTAGTTGAATTGTATATTAGCTACTAAGTATGAACTTAACGGGTAGGTACTACCCGAATTTAAACTTATAAAACGCTAATATGAAGAAAAAGCTTTTATAAATGAGTTCATATTATGCTACGAGATACTATTGACTACTCTTAATATTCTGTATGATTAACTTGTTTCATTTGACTATTTGAAGGAAATGGCACCGACTACTCGACAAACCTTGAATATGAGCGAAGAGGAATTTCGTGCCTTTCTTGCTTCAAACATAGCCGCAGTACAGGCTGCGCTACATACCAACAATAACCTTAGATCTAGCAGTACAGGAAATCGTGTAGGATGCACCTACAAAGAATTCACTGCCTGCAAACCTTTGGAATTTGATGTAACCGAAGGACCGATCGGATTGAAACGGTGGACCGAGAAGGTCGAATCGGTGTTTGCCATAAGTAAGTGTACTGAAGAGGACAAAGTGAAGTACGCTATGCATACCTTCATAGGTTCTGCGTTAACATGGTGGAATACCTATCTAGAGCAAGTGGGACAAGATGATGCTTACGCACTACCGTGGTCAGCATTCAAGCACTTGATGAACGAGAAGTACCGTCCCAGAACCGAGGCCAATAAGCTCAAGACAGAACTTAGAGGGTTACGAACCCAAGGATTTGATATTACCACGTATGAAAGACGATTCACAGAATTGTGCCTATTATGTCCGGGAGCGTTCGAAGATGAGGAAGAGAAGATCGACGCGTTTGTGAAAGGATTACCGGAAAGAATCTAAGAAGATATAAGTTCACACGAGCCCGCCTCCATACAACAGGCATGTAGAATGGCTCACAAACTAGTGAACCAGATTGAAGAAAGAATTAAAGAACAGACTGCTGAAGAGGCCAATGTGAAGCAAGTCAAAAGAAAGTGGGAGGAAAACGGTGATAAGAATCACCAATACAACAACAACAGCAATTACAACAATAATCGCAACAACTATCCCAACAATCGCAACATCAATCGCAACTACAACAAACGGCCTAACAACAACAACCACAACAACAACAACAACAACAACAACAACAACAACAGCAACTACAACAATCATCCCAACAACAATAATAACCGCAATAACAACAACAATCAGAAGCAGCTATGCCAAAGGTGTGAAAAGTATCACTCGGGGTTCTGCACCAAATTTTGCAACAAGTGTAAAAGAAATGGTCATAGCGCGGCGAAGTGTGAGGTCTACGGACCAGGGGTTAACAGAACGAAAGGAACAAATTGTGTCGGAACAAGTAATGGCGGAGCAAGTAGTGTCGGAGCAAGTTATGCCAATGTAGTTTGTTATAAATGTGGAAAACCGGGCCACATTATTAGAAATTGCCCAAACCAGGAGAACACGAATGGACAAGGCCGTGGAAGAGTTTTCAATATTAATGCGGCAAAGGCACAGGAAGACCCGGAGCTTGTTACGGGTACGTTTCTTATTGACAATAAATCTGCTTACGTTTTATTTGATTCGGGTGCGGATAGAAGCTATATGAGTAGAGATTTTTGTGCTAAATTAAGTTGTCCATTGACGCCTTCGGATAGTAAATTTTTCCTCGAATTAGCAAATGGTAAATTAATTTCAGCAGATAATATATGTCAGAATCAAGAAATTAAACTGGTTAGCGAAACATTTAAGATTGACTTGATACCAGTAGAGTTAGGGAGTTTTGATGTGATAATCGGTATGGACTGGTTGAAAGAAGTGAAAGCAGAGATCGTTTGTTACAAAAATGCAATTCACATTATACGAGAAAAAGGAAAACCCTTAATGGTGTACGGAGAAAAGGGCAACACGAAGCTACATCTTATTAGTAATTTAAAGGCACAAAAACTAATAAGAGCATCAATGATGTTCCCGTCACAAAAGAATTTCTCGATGTATTTCTGAAAGAATTACCGGGATTACCCCCACATCGATCCGTTGAATTTCAAATAGATCTTGTACCAGGAGCTGTACCAATAGCTCGTGCTCCTTACAGACTCGCACCCAGCGAGATAAAAAAACTGCAAAGCCAATTACAAGAACTTTTAGAGCGTGGTTTCATTCAACCAAGCACATCACCGTGGGGAGCTCCTGTTTTGTTTGTCAAGAAGAAATATGGTACATTCAGGTTGTGTGTCGACTACCGAGAGTTGAACAAACTTACCATCAAGAACCGCTACCTACTACCGAGAATTGACGACTTATTTGATCAACTACAAGGCTCGTCTATTTATTCAAAGATTGACTTACGTTCCGGGTATCATCAAATGCGGGTGAAAGAAGATGATATTCCAAAGACTGCTTTCAGAACACGTTACGGTCATTACGAGTTTATGGTCATGCCGTTTTGTTTAACTAATGCACCAGCTGTGTTCATGGACCTTATAAACCGAGTGTGTGGACCATACCTTGACAAGTTTGTCATTGTTTTCATTGATGACATACTTATTTACTCAAAGAATGACCAAGAACACGGTGAACATTTGAGAAAGGTGTTAGAAGTATCGAGGAAGGAAGAATTGTACGCTAAGTTTTCAAAGTGTGCATTTTGGTTGGAGGAAGTTCAATTCCTCGGTCACATAGTGAACAAAGAAGGTATTAAGGTGGATCCAGCAAAGATAGAAACTGTTGAAAAGTGGGAAACCCCGAAAACTCCGAAACACATACGCCAGTTTTTAGGACTAGCTGGTTACTACAGAAGGTTCATCCAAGACTTTTCCAGAATAGCAAAACCCTTGACTGCATTAACGCATAAAGGGAAGAAATTTGAATTGAAGGATGAACAAGAGAAAGCGTACCAGTTATTGAAGAAAAAGCTAACTACGGCACCTATATTGTCATTGCCTGAAGGGAATGATGATTTTGTGATTTATTGTGACACATCAAAGCAAGGTCTCCGTTGTGTATTGATGCAACGAACGAAGGTGATTGCTTATGCGTCTAGACAATTGAAGATTCACGAACAAAATTATACGACGCATGATTTGGAATTAGGCGCGGTTGTTTTTGCATTAAAGACTTGGAGGCACTACTTATATGGGGTCAAAAGTATTATATATACCGACCACAAAAGTCTTCAACACATATTTAATCAGAAACAACTGAATATGAGGCAGCGTAGGTGGATTGAATTATTGAATGATTACGACTTTGAGATTCGTTACCACCCGGGGAAGGCAAATGTGGTAGCCGACGCCTTGAGCAGGAAGGACAGAGAACCCATTTGAGTAAAATCTATGAATATAATGATTCACAATAACCTTACTACTCAAATAAAGGAGGTGCAACAAGGAGTTTTAAAAGAGGGAAATTTAAAGGATGAAATACCCAAAGGATCGGAGAAGCATCTTAATATTCGGGAAGACGGAACCCGGTATAGGGCTGAAAGGATTTGGGTACCAAAATTTGGAGATATGAGAGAAATGGTACTTAGAGAAGCTCATAAAACTAGATACTCATTACATCCTGGAACGGGGAAGATGTACAAGGATCTCAAGAAACATTTTTGGTGGCCGGGTATGAAATCCGATGTTGCTAAATACGTAGGAGAATGTTTGACGTGTTCTAAGGTCAAAGCTGAGCATCAGAAACCATCAGGTCTACTTCAACAACCCGGAATTCTGGAATGGAAATGGGAAAACATTACCATGGATTTCATCACTAAATTGCCAAGGACTGCAAGTGGTTTTGATACTGTTTGGGTAATAGTTGATCGTCTCACCAAATCAGCACACTTCCTGCCAATAAGAGAAGATGACAAGATGGATAAGTTAGCACGACTGTATTTGAAGGAAGTCGTCTCCAGACATGGAATACCAATCTCTATTATCTCTGATAGGGATGGCAGATTTATTTCAAGATTCTGGCAGACATTACAGCAAGCATTAGGAACTCGTCTAGACATGAGTACTGCCTATCATCCACAAACTGATGGGCAGAGCGAAAGGACGATACAAACGCTTGAAGACATGCTACGACCATGTGTTATTGATTTCGGAAACAGTTGGGATGGACATCTACCGTTAGCAGAATTTTCCTACAACAACAGCTACCATTCAAGCATTGAGATGGTGCCGTTTGAAGCACTTTATGGTAGAAAGTGCAGGTCTCCGATTTATTGGAGTGAAGTGGGGGATAGACAGATTACGGGTCCAGAGATAATACAAGAAACTACCGAGAAGATCATCCAAATTCAACAACGGTTGAAAACCGCCCAAAGTCGACAAAAGAGCTACGCTGACATTAAAAGAAAAGATATAAAATTTGAAATTGGAGAGTTGGTCATGCTTAAAGTTGCACCTTGGAAAGGCGTTGTTCGATTTGGTAAACGAGGGAAATTAAATCCAAGGTATATTGGACCATTTAAGATTATTGATCGTGTCGGACCAGTAGCTTACCGACTTGAGTTACCTCAACAACTCGCGGCTGTACATAACACTTTCCACGTCTCGAATTTGAAGAAATGTTTTGCTAAAGAAGATCTCACTATTCCGTTAGATGAAATCCAAATCAACGAAAAACTTCAATTTATCGAAGAACCCGTCGAAATAATGGATCGTGAGGTTAAAAGACTTAAGCAAAATAAGATACCAATTGTTAAGGTTCGATGGAATGCTCGTAGAGGACCCGAGTTCACCTGGGAATGAGAAGATCAGATGAAGAAGAAATACCCGCATTTATTTCCAGAAGATACGTCAACACCTCCAACTGCTTAAAATTTCGGTACGAAATTTATTTAACGGGTAGGTACTGTAGTGACACGAACTTTTCCATGTTTATATATATATATTAAATGAAATTGTTATTTTAGATGATTAAGTGTTTCCAACATGTTAAGCAATCAAACTTGTTAAGACTTGATTAATTGAAATAGGTTTCATATAGACAATTGACCACCCAAGTTGACCGGTGATTCACGAACGTTAAAACTTGTAAAAACTATATGATGACATATATATGGTTATATATATAGTTAACATGATATTATGATAAGTAAACATATCATTAAGTATATTAACAATGAACTACATATGTAAAAACAAGACTACTAACTTAATGATTTTGAAACGAGACATATATGTAACGATTATCGTTGTAACGACATTTAATGTATATACATCATATTAAGAGATATTAGTACATCATAATATCATGATAATATAATAATTTAAAATCTCTTTTGATATTATAAACATTGGGTTAACAACATTTAACAAGATCGTTAACCTAAAGGTTTCAAAACAACACTTACATGTAACGACTAACGATGACTTAACGACTCAGTTAAAATGTATATACATGTAGTGTTTTAATATGTATTCATACACTTTTGAAAGACTTCAAGACACTTATGAAAATACTTCTACTTAAAAAAAATGCTTACAATTACATCCTCGTTCAGTTTCATCAACAATTCTACTCGTATGCACCCGTATTTGTACTCGTACAATACACAGCTTTTAGATGTATGTACTATTGGTATATATACTCCAATGATCAGCTCTTAGCAGCCCATGTGAGTCACCTAACACATGTGGGAACCATCATTTGCAACTAGCATGAAATATCTCATAAAATTACAAAAATATGAGTAATCATTCATGACTTATTTACATGAAAACAAAATTACATATCCTTTATATCTAATCCATACACCGACGACCAAAAACACCTACAAACAGTTTCATTCTTCAATTTTCTTCATCTAATTGATCTATCTCAAGTTCTATCTTCAAGTTCTAAGTGTTCTTCATAAATTCCAAAAGTTCTAGTTTCATAAAATCAAAAATACTTCCAAGATTGCAAGTTTACTTCCAAGTTTTCTAAATCCATTCCAAGTAATCATCCAAGATCAAGAAACCTTTGTTACTTACAGTAGGTTATCTTTCTAATACAAGGTAATAATCATATTCAAACTTTAATTCAATTTCTATAACTATAACAATCTTATTTCGAGTGGAAATCTTACTTGAAATTGTTTTCGTGTCATGATTCTGCTTCAAGAACTTTCAAGCCATCCAAGGATCCTTTGAAGCTAGATCCATTTTTATCATTTCCAGTAGGTTTATCCAAGGAACTTGAGGTAGTAATGATGTTCATAACATCATTCGATTCATACATAAAAACCTGTCTTATTCAACGTTATAAACTTGTAATCACTAGAACATAGTTTAGTTAATTCTAAACTTGTTCGCAAATAAAGTTAATCCTTCTAACTAGACTTTTAAAATTAACTAAACACATGTTCTATATCTATATGATATGCTAACTTAATGATTTAAAACCCAAAAACACGATAAACACCATAAAACTGGATATACGCCGTCGTAGTAAAATCGGGGGCTGTTTTGGTTGGGATAATTAAAAGCTAAGAAGAACTTTGATTTAAAAGCTATACTTCTGGAAAAATGATTTTTCTTATGAACATGAAACTATATCCCAAAATCATGGTTAAACTCAAAGTGAAAGTATGTTTTTCAAAATGGTCATCAAGATGTCGTTCTTTCGACGGAAATGGCTACCTCTTTCAAAAACGACTTGTAACTTGTATTTTTGACTATAAACTTATACATTTTATGTTTAGATTCATAAATTTAAGTTCAATTCTAAATCGTGGCCACTGGAATCACTCAAAACGGATTAGAAACGAAGAAATGGCGAGTAAAACAAGATTGATAAAAACTACTCATTTTACCTATGTGAAAGTTAGTAATAAATCTATTCCAACCATAACCTAATCAACTTATATTGTATATTATGTAATCTTGAGATACCATAGACAGGTATACAATGTTTCGACCTATCATGTCGACCCATCTATATATATATTGCGGAACAACCATAGACACTCTATATGTGAATGTTGGAGTTAGCTATACAGGGTTGAGGTTGATTCCAAAATATATATATAGTTTGAGTTGTGATCAATACTAAGATACGTATACACTGGGTCGTAGATTGATTCAAGATAATATTTATCGATTTATTTCTGTACATCTAACTGTGGACAACTAGTTGTAGGTTACTAACGAGGACAACTGACTTAATAAACTTAAAACATCAAAATGTATTAAAAGTTTTGTAAATATATTTTGAACATACTTTGATATATATGTATATATTGTTATAGGTTTGTGAATCAACCAGTGGCCAAGTCTTACTTCCCGACGAAGTAAAAATCTGTGAAAGTGAGTTATAGTCCCACTTTTAAAATCTAATATTTTTGGGATGAGAATACATGCAGGTTTTATAAATGATTTACAAAATAGACACAAGTACGTGAAACTACATTCTATGGTTGAATTATCGAAATCGAATATGCCCCTTTTTATTAAGTCTGGTAATCTAAGAATTAGGGAACAGACACCCTAATTGACGCGAATCCTAAAGATAGATCTATTGGGCCCAACAAGCCCCAGCCAAAGTACCAGATGCTTTAGTGCTTCGAAATTTATATCATATCCGAAGGGTGTCCCGGAATGATGGGGATATTCTTATATATGCATCTTGTTAATGTCGATTACCAGGTGTTCACTATATGAATGATTTTTATCTCTATGTATGGGATGTGTATTGAAATATGAAATCTTGTGGTCTATTGTTACGATTTGATATATATAGGTTAAACCTATAACTCACCAACATTTTTGTTGACGTTTAAAGCATGTTTATTCTCAGGTGAATACTAAGAGCTTTCGCTGTTGCATACTAAAATAAGGACAAGATTTGGAGTCCATGTTTGTATGATATTTTGTAAAAACTGCATTCAAGAAACTGATTTCGATGTAACATATTTGTATTGTAAACCATTATGTAATGGTCATGTGTAAACAGGATATTTTAGATTATCATTATTTGATAATCTACGTAAAGCTTTTTAAACCTTTATTTATGAAATAAAGGTTATGGTTTGTTTTAAAAATGAATACAGTCTTTGAAAAACGTCTCATATAGAGGTCAAAACCTTGCAACGAAATCAATTAATATGGAACGTTTTTAATCAATAAGAACGGGACATTTCACATATAACCATTATGACCGTTAGCTAGGCATCATGTTGTAACGTCGTCAAAAGGACGAGGGTTTCGTAATACCCAACAGCCCCGTAACAATCTAAAAACCTTGTTTCTCACCTCAACTACCGAGTCCGTCACTTGTGGGAATGTTTTATTTAAAAGTTACAACCCAATGTTCTTTTTCTCAATTTGGTGAGAAGCGAACATTATTAACCCGTAAGCATAACATGCTTCCTTATGTTGCATGTTAGAAGCTCTTTTTAAAGAACGGAGTCCTATGTTGGGATATGTTGAGTCAAAATAGGTTCGTAACCCGTAGCATAAAATTGCATCTGGGTTTCCAGCACTAAATGCCTTAAAGAAAACTTGGCGTAACTTAAAGTCTCCCCAATGTGATATACCCCATCTTTCAAAGGTAAGCCTTTTATATACTAAGGCATGCCTGGAATGTTTTTCAAACGTTCGACAAACTAATTTTGCCATAACTAATTTTGCTGATGAATTCTGCCCGACTCTAGACAAGATTTCATAAATCATATCTCCTGGTAGGTCTTCTAAAATTTTTGGTTGTCTATCCTTAACGTCCATTTTTGTTTTTATACTGTAAAATAAACAAGGATTAGATTCGTAAAAGGTAATTAACAAACAATACAAGAAATTTTTATATATAACCTAATAATACAAACACACTACAATACATATATTACACAGCATGATTACAACTCTTTATTCCGACTCACTCGTTTCTTCTTCTTCGGACTTAGTTCGTTTGGCTAATTTCCTAGGGATACATGGTGATCCTCTAATACGAGCCGTCATTTTCACAAATGGTTTAGAAAAACATGGTGGCCTATATTGTGACGACCCGACCAAATCATGTTTGACGGCGCCGACTATTTAGGTCCAGTTGCGTGGTCATAAGTCTTTAACATGACGTTTGACCAAAATATGTCGCATTCATTTCATAAGTAAAAGGATGTTTCAAGTTTACAAATGTAGTTCAAAAGACTAGTTACATTACAATGTTTAACGTACAAATGAAACCTATGCGACACAATTTAAAGTAGTCAAAAGACGCTCCAACTATGCATGTATACTCGACATCCAAGCAAGTATCAAAAAGAGTGCGGAAGTATGTATCAAGTAGCGTTCAAGGACCTGAGAAAACATATAGAAAACTGTCAACGAAAATGTTGGTGAAATCATAGGTGTTTTAGTAAACGTTGCATTTGAACCACAAGATTTAATATAATATGATTATCAAAATCATTTGCATTCCAAAGTTGTTATTTGTTTCGCGGGCACCCAATTATCAAACTTAACTGTTTTGCACCCTTTGCGTAGTGTTAGAACATACACTAGACCCGAAAATATATTTCATCCGCTAACGGTAGCGAACCGTCCGAATGAGGCTCGTCAAGCCCATGTGATCACATAATATAAGTTCACGTTTACACCCTGCAAGTGTAACTAATGATAATTGAATTGAGGATTTTCGTTCAAACCCGTACGTGGAATGTTCGTTTTCATACTTGTGTTCAATGTGTAAAAGTATGATACGTATATGTTTCTCATCCCATAGTTTAAAGCATAAAAGTTGTTTGAAAGATGGGACTATGATCTCACCTTGAGTGCACGTATGAAAAGTACTTCACAAAGTAACGTGTGCAAAGGATAATACTAGTCTTAACCTAAACAAATAGGTCGTATCAATAACGGTAAACACGATAGGTCAAAGATGTTCAATTAGTCCTATGGCTCGTTACGACTCGATTATGTAGCATGTGAATCAATTTGTCAAGTTTCATGCAAGATACAAGTAGAGAAACAAGCTAGGAAGGTTGCATAATCATTTGGTTAAGTTTGACAAAAAGTCAAACTTTGGTCAGTCAAAGTCAACGAAAAAGTCAACACGTTCGGGTCGGGTCCCGAACTATTTTTCTGAGGTTTTTATTCATATATAAGCATGTTAGAACTAGTCTCATGTGAATTGGAGGTCCATAGCGTGCCAAACATTTTTATTATTTTGACCAAGGGGGTCAGAACCTGGGCACGGCTTAGGTCGCGCCGCGACCCAGGATTGCCGCGCCGCGGCATTGGTCGTGTGCTGGTACCTGGTCAGTCTCAATTGTTCAAGTCCCAAATCAAAACTCTTTCAAGCATATTTTACAAACCGCTAACACTTAGAACTTGCACCTTATATCGTTAGAAAGCTAATTTGACAAGGAACCCAACTAAACACATTTCACCAACCGAAAACATTATTTGCAATAATCGACTTTTCAAATCAAATGATCAATCAATGCACACATTTAATGCTTCAAATTTTACAAGTGCACATTTATGATTCGGGCGTTTAATGCATACATAAAACACGCCATTTTGTAGATAATCAATCATACAATACAACTAACTACTTACTAACAATAATTCTTGGCTTTCAATGCATTAAATGTTCACATTCAATTCTATCAAACCCTAACCAACAACATCAAAATCACTAATCATGTTTATGAAGTTTTCTAAAACAACCTACACATCAAATTGTAGCTAGTGATGTTAGGAACACATTTAATACATGCATTTATAACATTTAACATCATTCAAATAACCAAATCACCAAATCAAATACACCAAAGTTTATGTTCATGCTAGTTACTTCAAATAACAAAATCGAACATATAAATCATATATTCATGTTAGACTTGATCCATAGACACTAACTAACAACTTTATAAGTTAAAAACATCAAGAACACAAAATCTAGTGATTTTAGAAAGTTACCAAATGTAATGAAATCGGTATGGAATCGAAGAGGAAATTGCAAGGATTCCAAATATGTAATTTGTTTTGTAAGACACCCGTTAGCTTGGATTTAGATGATGATTCTTGAAATGGAGAAATGAGAGAAAATTCAAAAGTATTGAAAGAAAAAGGAAAATGAAATGGAAAAGAAAGAGGAGGTGGGTTGACTAGTCAAATGCTAGTCACCTCTTTGGCATTTTGGCGAAACTAGTCACTCGAGTTCGGTTGCGGGTGCGTGAATTACCTAAACGAGATATTTTAAAACGCGTAACAACAGGAGATGTTATAAACATATAACAGAATTTAAATAGTTAAACAGAAAAGTAAACGGAAAAAGGCGGGATGTTACATTACCTACTCCTTAAAAGAAATTTCGTCCCGAAATTTAAGTAGGCGTAGTAGTCGTTGTTTCTTCCTCGGAATTTTGCGTTTCCGGAATCGGGAATAAGTGAGGGTATTTCTTTTGCATTTGATCTTGCCTTTCCCAAGTAAACTCGGGTCCTCTTTTGGCATTCCAATGAACCTTGACAATCAGGATTCGGCTTTGTTTCAATGTCTTGACGGAGGTGTCCACAATTTCAACCGGTTCCTCTACAAAATGAAGTTTGTCATTAATAGTAAGTTCCTCGAGAGGGATGACGATATCGGGTTCGGCAAGACACTTTTTCAAGTTAGATACATGGAAGGTAGGATGAACGGAGCTCAAATTGAAATGTCCCGTTCTTATTGATTAAAAACGTTCCATATTAATTGATTTCGTTGCGAGGTTTTGACCTCTATATGAGACGTTTTTCAAAGACTGCATTCATTTTTAAAACAAACCATAACCTTTATTTCATAAATAAAGGTTTAAAAAGCTTTACGTAGATTATCAAATAATGATAATCTAAAATATCCTGTTTACACACGACCATTACATAATGGTTTACAATACAAATATGTTACATCGAAATCAGTTTCTTGAATGCAGTTTTTACACAATATCATACAAACATGGACTCCAAATCTTGTCCTTATTTTAGTATGCAACAGCGGAAGCTCTTAATATTCACCTGAGAATAAACATGCTTTAAACGTCAACAAAAATGTTGGTGAGTTATAGGTTTAACCTATATATATCAAATCGTAACAATAGACCACAAGATTTCATATTTCAATACACATCCCATACATAGAGATAAAAATCATTCAAGGTGAACACCTGGTAACCGACATTAACAAGATGCATATATAAGAATATCCCCATCATTCCGGGACACCCTTCGGATATGATATAAATTTCGAAGTACTAAAGCATCCGGTACTTTGGATGGGGTTTGTTAGGCCCAATAGATCTATCTTTAGGATTCGCGTCAATTAGGGTGTCTGTTCCCTAATTCTTAGATTACCAGACTTAATAAAAAGGGGCATATTTGATTTCGATAATTCAACCATAGAATGTAGTTTCACTTACTTGTGTCTATTTTGTAAATCATTTATAAAACCTGCATGTATTCTCATCCCAAAAATATTAGATTTTAAAAGTGGGACTATAACTCACTTTCACAGATTTTTACTTCGTCGGGAAGTAAGACTTGGCCACTGGTTGATTCACGAACCTATAACAATATATACATATATATCAAAGTATGTTCAAAATATATTTACAACACTTTTAATATATTTTGATGTTTTAAGTTTATTAAGTCAGTTGTCCTCGTTAGTAACCTACAACTAGTTGTCCACAGTTAGATGTACAGAAATAAATCGATAAATATTATCTTGAATCAATCCACGACCCAGTGTATACATATCTCAGTATTGATCACAACTCAAACTATATATATTTTGGAATCAACCTCAACCCTGTATAGCTAACTCCAACATTCACATATAGAGTGTCTATGGTTGTTCCGAAATATATATAGATGTGTCGACATGATAGGTCGAAACATTGTATACGTGTCTATGGTATCTCAAGATTACATAATATACAATACAAGTTGATTAAGTTATGGTTGGAATAGATTTGTTACCAATTTTCACGTAGCTAAAATGAGAAAAATTATCCAATCTTGTTTTACCCATAACTTCTTCATTTTAAATCCGTTTTGAGTGAATCAAATTGCTATGGTTTCATATTGAACTCTATTTTATGAATCTAAATAGAAAAAGTATAGGTTTATAGTCGGAAAAATAAGTTACAAGTCGTTTTTGTAAAGGTAGTCATTTCAGTCGAAAGAACGACGTCTAGATGACCATTTTAGAAAACATACTTCCACTTTGAGTTTAACCATAATTTTTGGATATAGTTTCATGTTCATAATAAAAATCATTTTCTCAGAATAACAACTTTTAAATCAAAGTTTATCATAGTTTTTAATTAACTAACCCAAAACAGCCCGCGGTGTTACTACGACGGCGTAAATCCGGTTTTACGGTGTTTTTCGTGTTTCCAGATTTTAAATCATTAAGTTAGCATATCATATAGATATAGAACATGTGTTTAGTTGATTTTAAAAGTCAAGTTAGAAGGATTAACTTTTGTTTGCGAACAAGTTTAGAATTAACTAAACTATGTTCTAGTGATTACAAGTTTAAACCTTCGAATAAGATAGCTTTATATGTATGAATCGAATGATGTTATGAACATCATTACTACCTTAAGTTCCTTGGATAAACCTACTGGAAAAGAGAAAAATGGATCTAGCTTCAATGGATCCTTGGATGGCTCGAAGTTCTTGAAGCAGAATCATGACACGAAAACAAGTTCAAGTAAGATCATCACTTGAAATAAGATTGTTATAGTTATAGAAATTGAACCAAAGTTTGAATATGATTATTTCCTTGTATTAGAATGATAACCTACTGTAAGAAAAAAAGATTTCTTGAGGTTGGATGATCACCTTACAAGATTGGAAGTGAGCTAGCAAACTTGAAAGTATTCTTGATTTTATGAAACTAGAACTTTTAGAATTTATGAAGAACACTTAGAACTTGAAGATAGAACTTGAGAGAGATCAATTAGATGAAGAAAATTGAAGAATGAAAGTGTTTGTAGGTGTTTTTGGTCGTTGGTGTATGGATTAGATATAAAGGATATGTAATTTTGTTTTCATGTAAATAAGTCATGAATGATTACTCATATTTTTGTAATTTTATGAGATATTTCATGCTAGTTGCCAAATGATGGTTCCCACATGTGTTAGGTGACTCACATGGGCTGCTAAGAGCTGATCATTGGAGTGCATATACCAATAGTACATACATCTAAAAGCTGTGTATTGTACGAGTACGAATACGGGTGCATACGAGTAGAATTGTTGATGAAACTGAATGAGGATGTAATTGTAAGCATTTTTGTTAAGTAGAAGTATTTTTATAAGTGTCTTGAAGTCTTTCAAAAGTGTATGAATACATATTAAAACACTACATGTATATACATTTTAACTGAGTCGTTAAGTCATCGTTAGTCGTTACATGTAAATGTTGTTTTGAAACCTTTAGGTTAACGATCTTGTTGAATGTTGTTAACCCATTGTTTATTATAACAAATGAGATGTTAAATTATTATATTATCATGATATTATGATATATAATATATCTTAGTATGATGTATATACAGGTAAATGTCGTTACAACGATAATCGTTACATATATGTCTCGTTTCGAAATCATTAAGTTAGTAGTCTTATTTTTACATATGTATTTCATTGTTAATACACTTAATAATATATTTACTTATCATTTAACATAATTAAACAAGTGTATCAATATCTTAATATGATTCATATGTACCTAGTAAGACGTTGTTATAACGATAATCGTTATATATATCGTTTTCGAGTTTCTTAAATTAATAGTCTCATTTTTATGTATATAACTCATTGTTAAAATACCTAATGAGATACATACTTATAATAAAAACATGTTAACTATATATATATAACCATATATATGTCATTGTATAGTTTTTACAAGTTTTAACGTTCGTGAATCACCGGTCAACTTGGGTGGTCAATTGTCTATATGAAACATATTTCAATTAATCAAGTCTTAACAAGTTTGATTGCTTAACATGTTGGAAATATTTAATCATGTAAATATCAATCTCAATTAATATATATAAACATGGAAAAGTTCGGGTCACTACAGTACCTACCCGTTAAATAAATTTCGTCCCGAAATTTTAAGCTGTTGAAGGTGTTGACGAATCTTCTGGAAATAGATGCGGGTATTTCTTCTTCATCTGATCTTCACGCTCCCAGGTGAACTCGGGTCCTCTACGAGCATTCCATCGAACCTTAACAATTGGTATCTTGTTTTGCTTAAGTCTTTTAACCTCGCGATCCATTATTTCGACGGGTTCTTCGATGAATTGAAGTTTTTCGTTGATTTGGATTTCATCTAACGGAATAGTAAGATCTTCTTTAGCAAAACATTTCTTCAAATTCGAGACGTGGAAAGTGTTATGTACAGCCGCTAGTTGTTGAGGTAACTCAAGTCGGTAAGCTACTGGTCCGACACGATCAATAATCTTGAATGGTCCAATATACCTTGGATTTAATTTCCCTCGTTTACCAAATCGAACAACGCCTTTCCAAGGTGCAACTTTAAGCATGACCATCTTTCCAATTTCAAATTCTATATCTTTTCTTTTAATGTCAGCGTAGCTCTTTTGTCGACTTTGGGCGGTTTTCAACCGTTGTTGAATTTGGATGATCTTCTCGGTAGTTTCTTGTATAATCTCCGGACCCGTAATCTGTCTATCCCCCACTTCACTCCAACAAATCGGAGACCTGCACTTTCTACCATAAAGTGCTTCAAACGGCGCCATCTCAATGCTTGAATGGTAGCTGTTGTTGTAGGAAAATTCTACTAACGGTAGATGTCGATCCCAACTGTTTCCGAAATCAATAACACATGCTCGTAGCATGTCTTCAAGCGTTTGTATCGTCCTTTCGCTCTGCCCATCAGTTTGTGGATGATAGGCAGTACTCATATCTAGACGAGTTCCTAATGCTTGCTGTAATGTCTGCCAGAATCTTGAAATAAATCTGCCATCCCTATCAGAGATAATAGAGATTGGTATTCCATGTCTGGAGACGACTTCCTTCAAATACAGTCGTGCTAACTTCTCCATCTTGTCATCTTCTCTTATTGGCAGGAAGTGTGCTGATTTGGTGAGACGATCAACTATTACCCAAATAGTATCAAAACCACTTGCAGTCCTTGGCAATTTAGTAATGAAATCCATGGTAATGTTTTCCCATTTCCATTCCGGGATTTCAGGTTGTTGTAGTAGACCTGATGGTTTCTGATGCTCAGCTTTGACCTTAGAACACGTCAAACATTCTCCTACGTATTTAGCAATATCGGCTTTCATACCCGGCCACCAAAAATGTTTCTTAAGATCCTTGTCCATCTTCCCCGTTCCAGGATGTATTGAGTATCTGGTTTTATGAGCTTCTCTAAGTACCATTTCTCTCATATCTCCAAATTTTGGTACCCAAATTCTTTCAGCCCTATACCGGGTTCCGTCTTCCCGAATATTAAGATGCTTCTCCGATCCTTTGGGTATTTCATCCTTTAAATTTCTCTCTTTTAAAACTCCTTGTTGCGCCTCCTTTATTTGAGTAGTAAGGTTAGTGTGAATCATTATATTCATAGATTTTACTCGAATGGGTTCTCTGTCCTTTCTGTTCAAGGCGTCGGCTACCACATTTTCCTTCCCCGGGTGGTAACGAATCTCAAAGTCATAATCATTCAACAATTCAATCCACCTACGCTGCCTCATATTCAGTTGTTTCTGATTAAATATGTGTTGAAGACTTTTGTGGTCGGTATATATAATACTTTTGACCCCATATAAGTAGTGCCTCCAAGTCTTTAATGCAAAAATAACCGCGCCTAATTCCAAATCATGCGTCGTATAATTTTGCTCGTGAATCTTCAATTGTCTAGACGCATAAGCAATCACCTTCGTCCGTTGCATTAATACACAACCGAGACCTTGCTTTGATGCGTCACAATAAATCACAAAATCATCATTCCCTTCAGGCAATGACAATATAGGTGCCGTAGTTAGCTTTTTCTTCAATAACTGAAACGCTTTCTCTTGTTCATCATTCCATTCAAATTTCTTCCCTTTATGCGTTAATGCAGTCAAGGGTTTTGCTATTCTGGAAAAATCTTGGATGAACCTTCTGTAGTAACCAGCTAGTCCTAAAAACTGGCGTATGTGTTTCGGAGTTTTCGGGGTTTCCCACTTTTCAAAGTTTCTATCTTTGCCGGATCCACCTTAATACCTTCTTTGTTCACTATGTGACCGAGGAATTGAACTTCTTCCAACCAAAATGCACACTTTGAAAACTTAGCGTACAATTCTTCCTTCCTCAATACTTCTAACACCTTTCTCAAATGTTCACCGTGTTCTTGGTCATTCTTTGAGTAAATAAGTATGTCATCAATGAAAACAATGACAAACTTGTCAAGGTATGGTCCACACACTCGGTTCATAAGGTCCATGAACACAGCTGGTGCATTAGTTAAACCAAACGGCATGACCATAAACTCGTAATGACCGTAACGTGTTCTGAAAGCAGTCTTTGGAATATCATCTTCTTTCACCCGCATTTGATGATACCCGGAACGTAAGTCAATCTTTGAATAAACAGACGAGCCTTGTAGTTGATCAAATAAGTCATCGATTCTCGGTAGTGGGTAGCGGTTCTTGATGGTAAGTTTGTTCAACTCTCGGTAGTCGATACACAACCTGAATGTACCATCTTTCTTCTTGACAAACAAAATAGGAGCTCCCCACGGTGATGTGCTTGGTCGAATGAAACCATGCTCTAAAAGTTCTTGTAATTGGCTTTGTAGTTCTTTCATCTCGCTGGGTGCGAGTCTGTAAGGAGCACGAGCTATTGGTGCAGCTCCTGGTACAAGATCTATTTGAAATTCAACGGATCGATGTGGGGGTAATCCCGGTAATTCCTTCAGAAATACATCAGGAAATTCTTTTGCGACGGGAACATCATTGATGCTCTTTTCTTCAGTTTGTACTTTCTCGACGTGTGCTAGAACAGCATAGCAACCTTTTCTTATTAGTTTTTGTGCCTTCAAATTACTAATAAGATGTAGCTTCGTGTTGCCCTTTTCTCCGTACACCATTAAGGGTTTTCCTTTTTCTCGTATAATGCGAATTGCATTTTCGTAACAAACGATCTCCGCTTTCACTTCTTTCAACCAGTCCATACCGATTATCACATCAAAACTCCCTAACTCTACTGGTATCAAATCAATCTTAAATGTTTCGCTAACCAGTTTAATTTCTCGATTCCGACATATATTATCTGCTGAAATTAATTTACCATTTGCTAATTCGAGTAAAAATTTACTATCCAAAGGCGTCAATGGACAACTTAATTTAGCACAAAAATCTCTACTCATATAGCTTTTATCCGCACCCGAATCAAATAAAACGTAAGCAGATTTATTGTCAATAAGAAACGTACCCGTAACAAGCTCCGGGTCTTCCTGTGCCTCGGCCGCATTAATATTGAAAACTCTTCCACGGCCTTGTCCATTCGTGTTCTCCTGGTTCGGGCAATTTCTAATAATGTGGCCCGGTTTTCCACATTTATAACAAACTACATTGGCATAACTTGCTCCGACACTACTTGCTCCGCCATTACTCGTTCCGACACCATTTGTTCCTTTCGTTCTATTAACCCCTGGTCCGTAGACCTCACACTTCGCCGCGCTATGACCATTTCTTTTACACTTGTTGCAAAATTTGGTGCAGAACCCCGAGTGATTCTTTTCACACCTTTGGCATAGCTGCTTCTGATTGTTGTTGTTGTTGTTGCGGTTATTATTGTTGTTGGGATGATTGTTGTAGTTGCTGTTGTTGTTGTTGTTGTTGTTGGGCCGTTTGTTGTAGTTGCGATTGATGTTGCGATTGTTGGGATAATTGTTGCGATTATTGTTGTAATTGCTGTTGTTGTTGTATTGGTGATTCTTATCACCGTTTTCCTCCCACTTTCTTTTGACTTGCTTCACATTGGCCTCTTCAGCAGTCTGTTCTTTAATTCTTTCTTCAATTTGGTTCACGAGTTTTTGAGCCATTCTACATGCCTGTTGTATGGAGGCGGGCTCGTGTGAACTTATATCTTCTTGGATTCTTTCCGGTAATCCTTTCACAAACGCGTCGATCTTCTCTTCCTCATCTTCGAATGCTCCCGGACACAATAGGCACAATTCTGTGAATCGTCTTTCGTACGTGGTAATATCAAATCCTTGGGTTCGTAACCCTCTAAGTTCTGTCTTGAGCTTATTGACCTCGGTTCTGGGACGGTACTTCTCGTTCATCAAGTGCTTGAATGCTGACCACGGTAGTGCGTACGCATCGTCTTGTCCCACTTGCTCTAGATAGGTATTCCACCATGTTAACGCAGAACCTGTGAAGGTATGCGTAGCGTACTTTACTTTGTCCTCTTCAGTACACTTACTTATGGCAAACACCGATTCGACCTTCTTGGTCCACCGTTTCAATCCGATCGGTCCTTCGGTTCCATCAAATTCCAAAGGTTTGCAGGCAGTGAATTCTTTGTAGGTGCATCCTACACGATTTCCTGTACTGCTAGATCCAAGGTTATTGTTGGTATGTAGCGCAGCCTGTACTGCGGCTATGTTTGAAGCTAGAAAAGTACGGAATTCCTCTTCATTCATATTCACGGTGTGTCGAGTAGTCGGTGCCATTTCCTTCAAAATAGTTAAATGGAACAAGTTAATCATACAGAATATTAAGAGTAGTTAATAGTATTTCGTAGCATAATATGAACTCATTTATAAAAGCCTTTTCTTCATATTAGCGTTTTATAAGTTTAAATTCGGGTAGTACCTACCCGTTAAGTTCATACTTAGTAGCTAATATACAATTCAACTACTACAATTCTATATGAAAAACTGATTATAATAATATTTCGCGTTCAAACTTTTATACAATATTTTACAAACTTACAATACCGCTTATTTTACATAAAGCATGAAATATAGCATACAATAACTTTGATACAAGATAGTTGTGAAGATAATTCTAGCTAGTACACAAGTCGTTCAGCAAAGGCAATAAAGACACGTAATTCATACGTCCAGAAACAAGTCATGCATTCTGGTTTTACTAGGACTACTTCCCATCCTTGGTCTTGTGCAACATAACCGTTATGGCCGTTGATAAGACAGCGTGTTGTAACGTCGTCAAAAGGACGAGGGTTACGTAATGTCCAACAGTCCCGTAATAATCTAAAAACCTCATTTCTTACCCTAATTACCGACTCCGTCACTTGTGGAAACGTTTTGTTTAATAGTTGTAGCCCGATGTTCTTGTTCTCACTTTGGTGAGAAGCGAACATTACTAATCCATAAGCATAACATGCTTCTTTATGTTGCATGTTAGCCGCTTTTTCTAAATCACGAAGTCCAATATTCGGATATATTGAGTCAAAATAATTTCTTAACCCGTTGCGTAAAATAGCATTTGGGTTCCCCGCAATATATGCGTCAAAGTAAACACATCGTAACTTATGGGTTTCCCAATGTGATATCCCCCATCTTTCAAACAAAAGTCTCTTATAAACCAAGACATTCTTGGAACGTTCTTCGAATGTCTTACAAACTGATCTCGCCTTAAATAGTTGTGCCGAGGAATTCTGGCCGACTCTAGACAAGATTTCATCAATCATGTCTCCGGGTAGGTCTCTTAAAATATTGGGTTGTCTATCCATTTTGTGTTTTTAAACTGTAAAATAGACAAGAGTTAGATTCATAAAAAAATACTTATTAATACAAGCAATTTTTACATATATCATAAAGCATAAGAACACTATATTACATATATTACACCACACGAATACAACTATCTTATTCCGACTCGCTCGTTTCTTCTTCTTCGGTTTTGGTTCGTTTTGCCAAGTTTCTAGGGATATATGATGTTCCCCTAATACGAGCCGTCGTGATCCACATTGGTTTAGAAAAACCTGGTGGTTTAGAGGTTCCCGGGTCATTGTTACAACTTAAGGACTTCGGGGGTTGACGATACATATAAAGTTCATCGGGGTTGGAATTAGATTTCTCTATTTTTATGCCCTTTCTCTTATTATTTTCTTTTGCCTTTTTAAATTCAGTTGGGGTAATTTCTATAACATCATCGGAATTCTCGTCGGAATCCGATTCATCGGAGAATTGGTAATCCTCCCAATATTTTGCTTCCTTGGCGGAAACACCATTGACCATAATTAACCTTGGTTGGTTGGTTGAGGATTTTCTTTTACTTAAACGTTTTATTATTTCCCCCACCGGTTCTATTTCTTCATCCGGTTCCGATTCTTCTTCCGGTTCCGATTCTTCTTCCGGTTCCGACTCTTCTTCCGGTTCCTCTTCGGGAACTTGTGAATCAGTCCACGAATCATTCCAATTTACATTTGACTCTTCATTATTATTAGGTGAGTCAATGGGACTTGTTCTAGAGGTAGACATCTATCACATAATATCAAACGCGTTAAGAGATTAATATATCACATAATATTCACATGTTAAAAATATATAGTTTCCAACAAAATTTGTTAAGCAATCATTTTTCAAGTAAACACGGTCGAAGTCCAGACTCACTAATGCATCCTAACAAACTCGAAAAGACACACTAATGCAAAATTCTGGTTCTCTAAGACCAACGCTCGGATACCAACTGAAATGTCCCGTTCTTATTGATTAAAAACGTTCCATATTAATTGATTTCGTTGCGAGGTTTTGACCTCTATATGAGACGTTTTTCAAAGACTGCATTCATTTTTAAAACAAACCATAACCTTTATTTCATAAATAAAGGTTTAAAAAGCTTTACGTAGATTATCAAATAATGATAATCTAAAATATCCTGTTTACACACGACCATTACATAATGGTTTACAATACAAATATGTTACATCGAAATCAGTTTCTTGAATGCAGTTTTTACACAATATCATACAAACATGGACTCCAAATCTTGTCCTTATTTTAGTATGCAACAGCGGAAGCTCTTAATATTCACCTGAGAATAAACATGCTTTAAACGTCAACAAAAATGTTGGTGAGTTATAGGTTTAACCTATATATATCAAATCGTAACAATAGACCACAAGATTTCATATTTCAATACACATCCCATACATAGAGATAAAAATCATTCATGGTGAACACCTGGTAACCGACATTAACAAGATGCATATATAAGAATATCCCCATCATTCCGGGACACCCTTCGGATATGATATAAATTTCGAAGTACTAAAGCATCCGGTACTTTGGATGGGGTTTGTTAGGCCCAATAGATCTATCTTTAGGATTCGCGTCAATTAGGGTGTCTGTTCCCTAATTCTTAGATTACCAGACTTAATAAAAAGGGGCATATTCGATTTCGATAATTCAACCATAGAATGTAGTTTCACGTACTTGTGTCTATTTTGTAAATCATTTATAAAACCTGCATGTATTCTCATCCCAAAAATATTAGATTTTAAAAGTGGGACTATAACTCACTTTCACAGATTTTTACTTCGTCGGGAAGTAAGACTTGGCCACTGGTTGATTCACGAACCTATAACAATATATACATATATATCAAAGTATGTTCAAAATATATTTACAACACTTTTAATATATTTTGATGTTTTAAGTTTATTAAGTCAGTTGTCCTCGTTAGTAACCTACAACTAGTTGTCCACAGTTAGATGTACAGAAATAAATCGATAAATATTATCTTGAATCAATCCACGACCCAGTGTATACGTATCTCAGTATTGATCACAACTCAAACTATATATATTTTGGAATCAACCTCAACCCTGTATAGCTAACTCCAACATTCACATATAGAGTGTCTATGGTTGTTCCGAAATATATATAGATGTGTCGACATGATAGGTCGAAACATTGTATACGTGTCTATGGTATCTCAAGATTACATAATATACAATACAAGTTGATTAAGTTATGGTTGGAATAGATTTGTTACCAATTTTCACGTAGCTAAAATGAGAAAAATTATCCAATCTTGTTTTACCCATAACTTCTTCATTTTAAATCCGTTTTGAGTGAATCAAATTGCTATGGTTTCATATTGAACTCTATTTTATGAATCTAAACAGAAAAAGTATAGGTTTATAGTCGGAAAAATAAGTTACAAGTCATTTTTGTAAAGGTAGTCATTTCAGTCGAAAGAACGACGTCTAGATGACCATTTTAGAAAACATACTTCCACTTTGAGTTTAACCATAATTTTTGGATATAGTTTCATGTTCATAATAAAAATCATTTTCTCAGAATAACAACTTTTAAATCAAAGTTTATCATAGTTTTTAATTAACTAACCCAAAACAGCCCGCGGTGTTACTACGACGGCGTAAATCCGGTTTTACAGTGTTTTTCGTGTTTCCAGATTTTAAATCATTAAGTTAGCATATCATATAGATATAGAACATGTGTTTAGTTGATTTTAAAAGTCAAGTTAGAAGGATTAACTTTTGTTTGCGAACAAGTTTAGAATTAACTAAACTATGTTCTAGTGATTACAAGTTTAAACCTTCGAATAAGATAGCTTTATATGTATGAATCGAATGATGTTATGAACATCATTACTACCTTAAGTTCCTTGGATAAACCTACTGGAAAAGAGAAAAATGGATCTAGCTTCAATGGATCCTTGGATGGCTCGAAGTTCTTGAAGCAGAATCATGACACGAAAACAAGTTCAAGTAAGATCATCACTTGAAATAAGATTGTTATAGTTATAGAAATTGAACCAAAGTAAGAATATGATTATTACCTTGTATTAGAATGATAACCTACTGTAAGAAACAAAGATTTCTTGAGGTTGGATGATCACCTTACAAGATTGGAAGTGAGCTAGCAAACTTGAAAGTATTCTTGATTTTATGAAACTAGAACTTTTAGAATTTATGAAGAACACTTAGAACTTGAAGATAGAACTTGAGAGAGATCAATTAGATGAAGAAAATTGAAGAATGAAAGTGTTTGTAGGTGTTTTTGGTCGTTGGTGTATGGATTAGATATAAAGGATATGTAATTTTGTTTTCATGTAAATAAGTCATGAATGATTACTCATATTTTTGTAATTTTATGAGATATTTCATGCTAGTTGCCAAATGATGGTTCCCACATGTGTTAGGTGACTCACATGGGCTGCTAAGAGCTGATCATTGGAGTGCATATACCAATAGTACATACATCTAAAAGCTGTGTATTGTACGAGTACGAATACGGGTGCATACGAGTAGAATTGTTGATGAAACTGAACGAGGATGTAATTGTAAGCATTTTTGTTAAGTAGAAGTATTTTGATAAGTGTCTTGAAGTCTTTCAAAAGTGTATTAATACATATTAAAACACTACATGTATATACATTTTAACTGAGTCGTTAAGTCATCGTTAGTCGTTACATGTAAATGTTGTTTTGAAACCTTTAGGTTAACGATCTTGTTGAATGTTGTTAACCCATTGTTTATTATAACAAATGAGATGTTAAATTATTATATTATCATGATATTATGATATATAATATATCTTAGTATGATGTATATACAGTTAAATGTCGTTACAACGATAATCGTTACATATATGTCTCGTTTCGAAATCATTAAGTTAGTAGTCTTATTTTTACATATGTATTTCATTGTTAATACACTTAATAATATATTTACTTATCATTTAACATAATTAACCAAGTGTATCAATATCTTAATATGATTCATATGTACCTAGTAAGACGTTGTTATAACGATAATCGTTATATATATCGTTTTCGAGTTTCTTAAATTAATAGTCTCATTTTTATGTATATAACTCATTGTTAAAATACCTAATGAGATACATACTTATAATAAAAACATGTTAACTATATATATAACCATATATATGTCATTGTATAGTTTTTACAAGTTTTAACGTTCGTGAATCACCGGTCAACTTGGGTGGTCAATTGTCTATATGAAACATATTTCAATTAATCAAGTCTTAACAAGTTTGATTGCTTAACATGTTGGAAATATTTAATCATGTAAATATCAATCTCAATTAATATATATAAACATGGAAAAGTTCGGGTCACTACACAAATGGGGTGGAAGATCTAAACGATAAGCAACAGTTCCAATACGCTCCAAGATTTCGAAAGGACCAACATACCGCAGATTTAATTTCCCACGTTTTCCAAAACGAATGACACCTTTCCAAGGTGCGACTTTTAACATGACACGGTCACCGACTTGAAATTCAAGGTCGTTGCGTCTTTTGTCGGTATAGCACTTTTGACGACTCCGGACCGTCCAAAGCCTATCTCGGATTTGAACGATCTTCTCGGTGGTTTCGTGAATGAGTTCGGGTTCGGTGATTTATACGTCTCCTACTTCGGCCCAACAAAGAGGAGAACGGAATTTTCGGCCATATAACGCTTCGAATGGGGCGGCTTTTATACTCGCGTGATAACTATTGTTGTAGGAGAATTCGGCGAGAGGTAAGTGCTTGTCCCAAGCTTTTTCAAAATCAATAACACAAGCCCATAACATGTCCTCTAAGGTTTGAATTGTGCGTTCGCTTTGCCCATCAGTTTGAGGATGATATGCGGTGCTCATGTCTAAACGCGTTCCCAACGCTTCTTGCAAGGTACGCCAAAATCTAGAAACAAAACGACCATCTCGGTCGGAGATAATCGATAAAGGTACACCGTGTCGGGCTACGATCTCCTTGATGTAAAGTTGTGCAAGTTTCTCCATTTTGTCGGTCTCCTTCATGGCGAGAAAGTGTGCGGATTTGGTGAGACGGTCAACAATAACCCAAATGGTATCATAACCACCCGTCGTTTTTGGTAGTTTGGTGATAAAATCCATCGTTATCCTTTCCCACTTCCATTGCGGGATCTCGGGTTGTTGAAGTAGTCCGGACGGTCTTTGGTGTTCGGCTTTGACTTTGGAACATGTCAAACACTTGAAAACATAAGTAGCAACGTCCCTTTTGATGTTCGGCCACCAATATTGTTGTTTAAGGTCGTGGTACATCTTATTGGCACCGGGGTGAATCGACTATCGTGACTTATGGGCTTCATCTAAAATAAGACTTCGTAGGTCCCCATAACTAGGCACTCAAATCCTTCCGGCGAAATATTGGAGTCCGGTTTCCTTAGTTTTGAATCGAGAGACGAGAATGTTCAAGAGCTCGGGTGAAATGTTTTCATCCTTGAGAGCTTCATCTTGGGCTACCCGAATTTGGCTATTAAGGTTTGTGTGGATGGTGATGTTTAAGGCTCGGACACGAAGACGTACCGTTCTTTCTTTTCGACTTAAGGCATCGGCTATTACATTTGCCTTTCCAGGATGGTAACGAAGCTCGCAATCGTAATCGTTTAAGGTTTCAATCCACCTTCGTTGTCTCATGCTTAGTTACTTTTGATCGAAGATGTGTTGGAGACTTTTGTGATCGGTAAAGATAGTACTCTTGGTTCCATAAAGATAGTGTCTCCAAATTTTAAGTGCAAAGACAACGGCTCCAAGTTCGAGATCATGTGTCGTGTAGTTTCGTTCATGAATTTTGAGTTGTCGAGAAGCATAAGAAATGACTTTCGTTCGTTGCATCAACACACACCCAAAACCATATTTCGAGGCGTCACAATACACAACAAAATCATCGTTGCCTTCGGGAAGTGACAAGATAAGAGCGGTGGTTAGCTTCATTTTCAAGATTTGAAATGCGGATTCTTGTTCGGTTGCCCAAACGAATTCTCTTCCCTTATGAGTTAATGCGGTTAGAGGACGAGCGACCAAAGAGAAATCTTTGATGAATCTACGATAGTATCCGGCGAGACCCAAGAATTGACGAATGTGAGTAGGAGTAGTAGGAGTCTCCCATTTACTAATGGCTTCAATTTTCGTTGGATCGACTTTAATACCTTGGTCACTTACAACATGACCAAGAAATTGAACTTCCTTTAACCAAAATTCACACTTGGAGAATTTAGCATAGAGTCGTTCTTGTCTTAAAAGTTCAAGCACAAGTCGAAGATGTTCCTCGTGTTCTTCTTTGCTTTTAGAATAAACCAAATATCATCGATGAACACGACAACGAATTTTTCAAGATACGGTTTGCACAAGCAGTTCATAAGATCCATGAACACCGCCGGTGCGTTAGTGAGACCAAATGGCATGACAAGGAATTCATAACTACCATAACGAGTTCGGAAAGCAGTTTTGGAGACATCTTCCCCCTTAACCCTTAATTGATGATAACCCGAGCGGAGATCTATTTTCGAATATACACAAGACCCTTGTAGTTGATCAAAGAGGTCATCGATGCGAGGAAGAGGATATCGGTTCTTAACTGTCAATTTGTATAGTTCACGATAATCAATGCACATTCGTAGGGATCCGTCTTTCTTTTTAACAAACAAAATCGGAGCGCCCCAAGGTGAATGGCTAGGTTGGATAAAACCACGATCAAGTAGTTCTTGGATTTGACTTTGCAATTCTTGCATTTCGGATGGAGCGAGTCTATATGGTGAATGTGCTACGGGTGCGGCTCCCGGAATAAGATCGATTTGGAATTCAACTGGTCGATGAGGTGGAAGACCCGTCAATTCGTCGGGAAATACATCGGAATAGTCACTAACAATTGGCACATCATTGATGTGCTTCTCATCAGACTCGACTTTCTTAACGTGAGCAAGGATCGCAAAACAACCCTTACGGAGTAGTTTTCTAACTTTAATGCATGAAACGAGGTTGAGTCCGGTGCAACTCTTATCGCCATAGACGATCAAAGGTTCACCATTCTCGATAGGAATTCGGATTGTGTTAAGATCACAAAGGATGTGAGATTTCGTTTTGGCTAGCCAATTCATACCGATTATTACATCGAAGCTTCCTAGTTTCATGGGTGTCAAGTCAATTTCAAACTCATTACCCAAAATGTTTAACGTACACCCCCGGTAATATGTGTCGGCACTCAATAGTTTTCCGTTGGCCACTTCAATGGTATAAGTGGTATCTAGTGGCAGTGGTGGAGTGTTAAAAGAATGAGTCAAAGTCTTGGATACAAAACTCTTATCGGCACCCGAATCGAATAAACAAGTAACATAAGTGTTGTTGAGGAGAAACGTACCCGTGACTAATTCATTGTCATCTCGGGCTTCCTCGGTGTTGATGTTGAAAGCTCGTCCGCGTGTGTTGGTGTTGGATTTCTTCTTCGAACATGCATTTCTAAAATGACCCGTTTGGCCACATTCATAACAAGTACCCGGTTTTGGTGCATTGGGCACCTTTTAAGCGACGGGGGCGGCACTTCTACAATCGTTGGCCACATGACCACCTCTTTGGCACCGGTGGCAAAATAGATTGCTACATTCACCATAGTGGTGTTTGTGGCATTTGTTGCAAAAGGGTTTATTTCCGCCATAACTTTTCTTGGCGTCAGAGGTGAAAGGCTTTTTGGTGAAGTTGTTGTTGTAGTTGTTGCTTGATTGGGGGGCTTCCCATTTTCTTTTGTTGCCGGCCGATTTATCCTCAGCCTTAGGTGCCGGAACTACGATTTCGTCAACCGTTTCGATCAATTGGCGGGCCATGTTCAAGGCTTGTTGTAGGTTAGCGGGTTTGGATGACATCACTCCTTGTTTAATGCTCTTTGGAAGACCATCCATATAGAGTTCAACCCTTTGAGATTCGGGGTTCACGAGGTTGGGACACATCAAGGATAGCTCGGCGTATCGTTGATTGTAGGCCTTGAGATCGTTTCCGACCGCCTTTAAAGTTCTTAGCTCTTGTTCAAGCTTTCGGGTTTCTTCACGAGGGAAAAATTCGACGATCATCCTTTTCCTTAAACCGGCCCAAGAGAGGGCGTGAGCTTCATCAGTACCCACCGATTATACATACATTTTCCACCACGTGAGGGCGATACTGGCAAAGGTGTGGGTGGAATTTTTGACTTTATTTTGGTCTCGACAACCGCTTATTCTAAAAACGGCTTCCGTTTGTTCGAACCATCGAGTGAGTACAACTGGTCCCCCGGTTCCATCAAAGGTGTGAGGTTTGCACCCCATGAAGGCTTTATAGGAGCACCCTTCGCTTGAGTTACCGGCCCCTTGATTGTTGTTGTTGTTATTGTTATTGTTGTTGGTGGAGTGATCGGCCATGGCCGCCTCTACGGCGGTGGCTACCATTCGTTGTAGAGCTTGTTCGGGTGTCTCATGGCGTGGCACACGACGAGGAGGCATTGTTCCTTCAAAACACAAGAATACCGTTGATTAGTATTCTTAATAATACTAACCATGATATGGAATAAGGATAGAGAGAAATTTTCCTTGACTCGCCTTAAATTCTTTATGTCATAATGTCGGAATGTTCATATGAGTCACCGTAATATAATCCCGGAAATTATATTACCCTAATTCATATGTGCATTCGACACTAATTCATATAGTCAAGGTGGCGCGTCAATTAAATCAAGTAATGTGAGATTAAGATTGAATAAGAATTAGATATGATAGACGAGTTCGAGTATAATGCACAAGTAGTCAAGTAATTTCTACTTCAAGTCTATATGCCGGTTATAGTCTAGACTCACCAATGTACCCTATGACTAGGGGTCGACACCAATGAACTCTAAATCCCTACGACCAACGCTATGATATCATCTATAGCGACCCGACCAAATCATGTTTGACGGCGCCGACTACTTAGGTCATGTTGCGTGGTCATAAGTCTTTAACATGACGTTTGACCAAAATATGTCGCATTCATTTTATAAGTAAAAGGATATTTCAAGTTTACAAATGTAGTTCAAAAGACTAGTTACATTACAATATTTAACGTACAAATGAAACCTATGCGACACAATTTAAAGTAGTCAAAAGACGCTCCAACTATGCATGTATACTCGACATCCAAGCAAGTATCAAAAAGAGTGCGGAAGTATGTATCAAGTAGCGTTCAAGGACCTGAGAAAACATATAGAAAACTATCAACGAAAACATTGGTGAAATCATAGGTGTTTTAGTAAACGTTGCATTTGAACCACAAGATTTAATATAATATGATTATCAAAATCATTTGCATTCCAAAGTTGTTATTTGTTTCGCGGGCACCCAATTATCAAACTTAATTGTTTTGTACCCTTTGCGTAGTGTTAGAACATACACTAGACCCGAAAATATATTTCATCCGCTAACGGTAGCGAACCGTCCGAATGAGGCTCGTCAAGCCCATGTGATTACATAATATAAGTTCATGTTTACACCCTACAAGTGTAACTAATGATAATTGAATTGAGGATTTTCATTCAAACCCGTACGTGGAATGTTCGTTTTCGTACTTGTGTTCAATGTGTAAAAGTATGATACGTATATGTTTCTCATCCCATAGTTTAAAGCATAAAAGTTGTTTGAAAGATGGGACTATGATCTCACCTTGAGTGCACATATGAAAAGTACTTCACAAAGTAACGTGTGCAAAGGATAATGCTAGTCTTGACCTAAACAAATAGGTCGTATCAATAACGGTAAACACGATAGGTTAAAGATGTTCAATTAGTCCTATGGCTCGTTACGACTCGATTATGTAGCATGTGAATCAATTTGTCAAGTTTCATGCAAGATACAAGTATAGAAACAAGCTAGGAAGGTTGCATAATCATTTGGTTAAGTTTGACAAAAAGTCAAACTTTGGTCAGTCAAAGTCAACGAAAAAGTCAACACGTTCGGGTCGGGTCCCGAACTATTTTTCTGAGGTTTTTATTCATATATAAGCATGTTAGAACAAGTCTCATGTGAATCGGAGGTCCATAGCGTGCCAAACATTTTTCTTATTTTGACCAAGGAGGTCAGAACCTGGGCACGGCTTAGGTCGCGCCGCGACCCAGGATTGCCGCGCCGCGGCATTGGTCGTGTGCTGGTACCTGGTCAGTCTCAATTGTTCATGTCCCAAATCAAAACTCTTTCAAGCATGTTTTACAAACCGCTAACACTTAGAACTCGCACCTTATATCGTTAGAAAGCTAATTTGACAAGGAACCCAACTAAACACATTAACCAACCGAAAACATTATTTGCAATAATCGACTTTTCAAATCAAATGATCAATCAATGCACACATTTAATGCTTCAAATTTTACAAGTGCACATTTATGATTCGGGCATTTAATGCATACATAAAACACGCCGTTTTGTAGATAATCAAGCATACAATACAACTAACTACTTACTAACAATAATTCATGGCTTTCAATGCATTAAATATTCACATTCAATTCTATCAAACCCTAACCAACAACATCAAAATCACTAATCATTTTTATGAAGTTTTCTAAAACAACCTACACATCAAATTGTAGCTAGTGATGTTAGGAACACATTTAATACATGCATTTATAACATTTAACATCATTCAAACAACCAAATCATCAAATCAAACACACCAAAGTTTATGTTCATGCTAGTTACTTCAAATAACAAAATCGAACATATAAATCATATATTCATGTTAGACTTGAGCCATAGACACTAACTAACAACTTTATAAGTTAAAAACATCAAGAACACAAAATCTAGTGATTTTAGAAAGTTACCCAAATGTAATGAAATCGGTATGGAATCGAAGAGGAAGTTGCAAGGATTCCAAATATGTAATTTGTTTTGCAAGACACCCGCTAGCTTGGATTTAGAAGATGATTCTTGAAATGGAGAAATGAGAGAAAATTGGAAAGTATTGAAAGAAAAAGGAAAATGAAATGGAAAACAAAGAGGAGGTGGGTTGACTAGTCAAATGCTAGTCACCTCTTTGGCATTTTGGCGAAACTAGTCCCTCGAGTTCGGTTGCCGGTGCGTGAATTACCTAAACGAGATATTTTAAAACGCGTAACAACAGGAGATGTTATAAACATATAACGGAATTTAAATAGTTAAACGGAAAAGTAAACGGAAAAAGGCGGGATGTTACATAGATGTTCCTGGATTATTGTTAAAATCTAAGAAATACGGGCGTTTACGATACATATAAAGTTTATCGGGGTCGAAACCAGGTTTCTCTATTTTGATGCCCTTTCCTTTATTATTCTCTTTTGCCTTATTAAATTGAGTTGGGGTAATTTCTATAACATCATCAAAATCCTCGTCGGGATCCGATTCATCAGAAAATTGGTAATTTTCCCAATATTTTGCTTCCTTTGCGGAAACACCATTGACCATTTTTAACTTTGGTCCATTGGTTGAGGATATTCTTTTATTTAATCGTTTTACTGTAGGTATTAATATTTCATCCTCCGAAACCTCTTCTTCTTCCTGTTCCTCTTCTTCCGGTTCCTCCTCTTCCGGTTCTTCCTCTTCCGGTTCTTCCTCGAGAATTTGTGAATCTTCCCAAAATATATTCGACTATTCATTATTATTAGGCTAGTCGATGGAATTTGTACTAGAGGTAGACATCTATCACACAATATCAAACACGTTAAGAGATTAATATATCACATAATATTTACATGTTAATAATATATAGTTTCTACAAAAAAATGTTAAGCAATCGTTTTTAAAGAAAACACGTTCGAAGTCCAGACTCACTAATGCATCCTAACAAACTCGGTAAGACACACTAATGCAATTTTCTGGTTCTCTAAGACCAACGCTCGGATACCAACTGAAATGTTCCGTTCATATTGATTATAAACGTTCCATATTAATTGATTTCGTTGCGAGGTTTTAACCTCTATATGAGGTGTTTTTCAAATACTGCATTCGATTTTAAAATAAACCATAACCTTTAATTTATCGTTAAAGGTTTAAAAATGATAATAAAAAATATAGCGTTTTCACACGACCATTACATAATGGTTTACAATAATATTACACAACAATATATGTCTTCGAATGCAGTTTTCAAACAATATTATACAAGCATGGACTCCAAATCTTGTCCTTAATTTAGTATGCAACAGCGAAAGCTCTTAACAATTACCTAAGAATAAACATGCTTAAAACGTCAATAAAAATGTTGGTGAGTTATAGGTTTAACCTATATATTTATCAATCGTAATAATAGACCACAAGATTTCATATTTTCATTTTTCATAAACATCATCCCATACATAGAGATAAAAATCATTCATATGGTGAACACCTGGTAATCGACATTAACAAGATGGATATAAGAATATCTCCATCATTCCGGGACATCCATCGGACATGATATAAAAACTCGAAGTACTAAAGCATCCGCTACAACGGATGGGGTTTGTTGGGCCCAATTGATCTATCTTTAGGATTCACGTCAATTAGTAGACTGGTTTACTAATTCTTAGGTTACCAAGCAAAAAGGGGCATATTCGGCTTCGATCATTCAACCATAGAAAGTAGTTTCATGTACTTGTGTCTATTTTGTAAAATATTTATAAAGCTGCATGTATTCTCATCCCAAAAATATTAGATTTTAAAAGTGGGACTATAACTCACTTTCACAAATTTTTACTTCGTCGGGAAGTAAGACTTGGCTACGGGTTGATTCACGAACCTATAACAAATATGTACATATATATTAAGGTATGATCAAAATATAATTACAACATTTTTATTACGTTTTAATGATTTGAGTTTGTTAAGTCAGCAGTCCTCGTTAGTAACCTACAACTAGTTGTCCACAGTTAGATGTACAAAAATAAAGCAATATATATTATCTCGAATCAATCCACGACCTCGTGTATACAAGTCTCAGGCTAGATCACAACTCAAAGTATATATAATATTTTGGAATCAACCTCAACCATGTATAGCTAACTCCAACATTACTGCATATAGAGTGTCTATGGTTGTTCTGAAATATATATATATATATATATATATATATATATATATATATATATATATATATATATATATATATATATATATATATATATATATGGGTCGATATGATATGTCAAAACATTGTATTCGTGTCTATGGTATCCCAAGATTACATAATATATGTTAGAATACATGTATAATACAATATAAGTTAGTTAAGTTAGGATTTGTATAGATTTGTTACAAATTTCACGTAGCTACAACAAGCAAAATTATCCAATCTTGTTTTACCCATAACTTCTTCGTTTTAAATCCGTTTTGTGTGATTCAAGTTGCTATGGTTTCATATTGAACTTAAGTTTATGAATATAAACAGAAAAAATATAAGTTTATAGTCGGAAATACAGATTACAAGTTGTTTTTGTAAATGTAGTCATTTCAGTCGAAAGAACGACGTCTAGATGACCATTTTGGAAAACATACTTCCACTTTGAGTTTAACCATGAATTTTGGATATAGTTTCATGTTCATAAGAGAAATCATTTTCCCAGAAGAATAGCTTTTAAATCAAAGTTTATCATATTTTTTAATTAACTAACCCAAAACAGCCCGCGGTGTTACTACGACGACGTATGTCCGGTTTTACGGTGTTTTTCGTGTTTTCAGGTTTTAAATCATTAAGTTAGCATATCATAAAGATATAGAACATGTGTCTAGTTTTTTTTAAAATTCAAGTTAGAAGGATTAACTTTGTTTGCGAACAAGTTTAGAATTAACTAAACTATGTTCTAGTTATTACATGTTCAAATCTTCGAATAAGATAGTTATATATATATGAATCGAATGATGTTCTGAACATCATTACTACCTTAAGTTTAGTAGTTAAACCTACTAAAAGTGTCAAAAATTGATCTAGCTTCAAAGGATTCTTGGATGGCTTGAACGTTCTTGAAGTAGAATAATGACATAAAAACAAGTTCAAGTAAGATTTCCACTTGAAATAAGATTGTTAAAGTTATAGGAAATGAATCAAAGTTTGAATATGAGTATTACCTTGAATTAAAAAGATATCTTACTGTAAATAAGAAAGATTTCTTGAGACTGAATGATCACTTGAAATGGATTTGCAAGATTGGAAGTAAGCTAGTAAACTTGAAAGTGTTGTTGGTGTTTTCTTGAGTAGTTGTTTTGTAACTTGGTTTATGTATAGATTTATGAACTAGATTGAGCTAGATTTTGATGAAGATGATGAAGAACACTTAGAACAATGTAAGAACACTTGAGAGAGAGTAATTTGATTCAAGAAAATTGAAATGGAAATGTGTTTGTGAGTCTTCTAGTTCATGTGAATTAAGGGGTTCCATATAGGCTCCATTAGTTTGTAATTTTGTGAGATATTTCATGCTAGATGTTAAATGATGGTTCCCACATGGTTAGGTGACTCACATGGCTGTTAAGAGCTGATCATTGGAGTGTATATACCAATAGTAAATACATTTAGAAGCTGTGTATTGTACAAGTACAAATACGAGTGCATACGAGTAGAATTGTTGATGAAAATGAATGAGGATGTAATTGTAAGCATTTTTGTTAAGTAGAAGTATTTTGATAAGTGTCTTGAAGTCTTTCAAAAGTGTATGAATACATATTAAAAACACTACATGTATATACATTTTAACTGAGTCGTTAAGTCATCGTTAGTCGTTACATGTAAGTGTTGTTTTGAAACCTTTAAGTTAACGATCTTGTTAAATGTTGTTAACCCATTGTTTATTATATCTAATGAGATGTTAAATTATTATATTATCATGATAATATGATGTATTAATATATCCTAATATGATATATATACATTTAAATGTCGTTACAACGATAATCGTTACATATATGTCTCGTTTCGAAACCCTTAAGTTAGTAGTCTTGTTTTTACATATGTAGTTCATTGTTAATATACTTAATGATATGTTTACTTATCAATTATCATATTTAAACATAGTGTAACAATATCATAATATGATTCATATGTATTTAGTAAGACGTTGTTATAACGATAATCATTATATATTTATATATATATATATATATATATATATATATATATATATATATATATATATATATATATATATATATATATATATATATATATATATATATATATATATATATATATATATATATATATATATATCGTTTCAAGCTTCTTAATTCAATAAACTCATTTTTATGTATATCACATATTGTTAACATACTTAGTGAGATACTTACTTATCATAATCTTATGTTAACCATATATATGTCTATATATATAACATCATGTAGTTTTTAAGAATTTGTAACGTTCGTGAATCGCCGGTCAATTTGGGTGATTAATTATCTATATGAAACCTATTTCAATTAATCAAGTCTTAACAAGTTTGATTGCTTAACATGTCGGAAACATTTAATCATGTAAATATCAATTTCATTATATATATATATATATATATATATATATATATATATATATATATATATATATATAAACATGGAAAAGTTCGGGTCACTACACAACAAAACCCCAAGTCATCTTGTAATACAGGCCAATAAAGCATTAGAAGTAATTCCCGCATAACCAATTGAGGGGATACTCAAGTGAAACTCTCAAAGAATACTAAAATCGATGGATGAGGCAAAATAAAAGTGAATAATCCAAACGACGATGCAAACCCAAGGAACACTCATGGTACCCTATTATCTCCCACTATTGATGACTAATGCCGTCGAATCTTCTAAATATACTAGAAAAAATATGAATCGATATCAATAGTTGATCACGCCTTACTTATACATAGATTTATAGCGTTATCGGTTCTCATTGGTTTTAATCTCAGCACTTTTCAAAGACTTTGAGCCACGTTTGCAACTAAAAGAAAGATGTTTGGTTTAAGAAGTGTTGATGAAGATTTTATCAAGGTTTTAGCATAAAGACATCAAGTTGAAGATAAAGGATTAAGCAAAGCAAGAAGAGTGTTGCTGCACAATCCTCGCGTTTGAGTCAGGTGCTCGATTTCAGTATACCTCGCGGATCGCGAGGCCCAGTCAAAGAATGCGAGGTCCAACATCTTCCACCTCCCAAGTTCTGCTATATTGGTAGCGTTTCAAGTAGTATCTCAATTTTTGGTAGGCTCGCCGAACGCGAGGGGTGCTTCGCGAAATGGGACCACGGTCGGTTCCAGACTTTGAATTTCGGCTAAGTACTTTATTGATTCTCACTTTTAGGGTAACGAACTCCAGACGAGTCTTAGGGAAGCTTTTACGAACTTTAAAGGTTTTTTTCATAGTTTTGATTATTAATCACTTGGACTTCAATTGTAATCAATGTTTTAATCATTGGTACTCTCTATTTTTTACTTTTGATTATTACAATGTTTTATATTTATTGTTTCTTGTGTTTTATTGTTCTTGGCATGATGGAATCGTGCTAAACTTATATGTATTCACTTAGATGATTAAACCTAGGTGAAGGATTGATATTATATTATTCTATAAAATTGATAATTACTCTTGATTATGTTTAATTGATTTGATTGAGAGTTTGTTAGTTGAATTAATGACTGTTAATAAGATTGATAGAATTTTCTAGGTTATTGAAAGATAATTTAGATATTTTTGTGTTGCATGGGGGACACCGGTTTAATTAGACAATTGAGATTGAATTGATTAACTATCTAAAGTAATTATGAGGTTAAAGAGGGATACCGAATTAACCACGAATTGAATTGTAGTATCGAGTAATTGATTGATTGTGTTTCTAATTTACGTGGGGGGAAACCAGTGTTACTTAATTATACTTCCATGATAAAATTGGTAGTTTAGATGCAAGAAATCAGCCATGATTATTAATTGGTGGATTGATTGGTGAACTTGGATAACGACAGTTACACTAAGGAATCACATTAAGAAATTGTGAGAATCGATGGATGATTGGAATGTCGCCTCATATCAGTTTTTATAATGGTTTTAATTAAAGCAATCCGGATCCTAGGGAAGTGCATACCATATCTCATCTGAATTGGTGTTCATTTAATTTCTCATTAATTAGTTTAAGATTAATTACATTCTTTAAATATCCTCCAATTTTTCTTAGAATAATTATTAGTTTAAAATTCCTAATTCAACTGCTCTCTGTGGATCGAACTAGTCAAATACTTTCTAGTTATTGCATGATCAGGTTTAGTGTCATGAATATATGTGTTTGTCTGTAAGAATTTTGATTAGTATTTTATAAGTTAGATTTTACATATCAAGTTTTTAGCACCGCTGACGGTGAGTGGTGCTTGTTTAAGAATTTTTGGGACTTTTAGTTATTCGATCCTTTCGCTGGAACTTGTTTCTACGGAGGTTACTTTTTGTTATCTTGTTTGGTTTACGCGCTTGTATTTGTGGTGTTGTGATTGTATGCTAGGTAAAGAAGTTCATGAAACTACGTTATGCCAAATCAGAAGTAGTTGAGCAATTTTTCAGAACCAGAAAGTGAGTACCATGAGTGTAATTACCACCTCCTATTCGTACACCGATCATTAACTGATGTGGTGTGCTAGGCAGACTACACCGCCAACATTACCACCTCCTATTCGTACACCGGATATCACTGCACATTCGTTTGAGGTCAAGCTTCAATTTATTCATATGGTCCGGGAGAATTTGTTTGATAGAAAATCCCACAACGCATTTGAGCATATCAAGTAGTTTGATGAGTTATGTGGCCTTTATAAGAATAAGGATGTGAGTGCGGATGCTTTCAAATTAAGACTTTTTCCCTACTCTTTAACGGGGGACGCGAGGGCTTGGTTGAAATCACAACCATCGAACTCCATTAAGAATTATGCTCCACTTCGTGACAAATTTATCACTAGTATTTTCCGCCAGTCAACGTTGAAAGATTGAACGCCAAAATTAATTCGTTTGCTCAAAAGTTTGATGAATCATTACATGATGCTTGAAATCGATTGAAGAAGATGTTGCGCAATTGTCCTCAACATTGATTATATAGTGTTCTGATGTTTTGCGAGGGGTAAACGAAATAGTATTAATTTTTACAAGGAAATACTATTAAATACGATACAATTTTACACAAGTTATTTATTTATTTATAGAGTGGATATACCTAAACCTTGCTACAACACTTATAGGCAGTGTACCTAATCGTACAGTAGTGTAGTTTTTAGTAAGTTCGGTTCGTCCACAGGGAACTCGCCAAGTTTAACGCTATATTTTTTAAACTATATTTGTATAAATATAATAATATATATAAGTAGTATTATTATTATAAAAGGGGGTTTTTACCGTTTAATGACCGGTTTGTCCACAGGGAACTTTAGTCGCAGTTAAAACCTAATGTAAAATATTAAATATATAAAATACTTAATTTAAAACGTAAAGTAAATAACAATAATGAAATTGCGATAAATAAAATAACGATAAATAAAATTGCGATAATTAAAAAGTACGATAATTAAAAGTGCAATTAAATACGAAATAAAGGAATTATGCTTATTTAAACTTCCGTAATCATGATGTTTGACGTGTTGATTTTAGTTTATTCTCATGGATTAATTATCCTTTGTCCTGGATTATTCAATATGTCCGTCTGGTTTTTGTCCATACCAGTCCATCAGTCATAAATATAAAGTGCGAGTGTCCTCGTCAAATTATCCTTATATCCGAAGTCAAATATTCCAACTAATTGGGGACTTAAACTGTAACAAGGTCTTAATACTTTGTTTACAATTACGCCAAGTGTCCTTGTACATAATTCACCCCTGTTTTAATAAGTCCATTGACTATTAATCCATTCCCGTGTCCGGTTAAATGAACGATTATTAGTACTTATAAATATCCCGCCCATCGTGTCCGATCGAGTGTATATGGTTATTTATAGGTACGTCCAATTGTAAATCTTTATATTAAATTAACAAACTATCATTTAATTAAATAAATATAAAGCCCATTAATAGCCCATAGTCTAATTTCCACAAGTGTCGTTCTTTTGTCCAAACCCCAATTATGGTACAAAGCCCAATTACCCAATTTTAATATTTAGCCCAACATCACGATTACTTCGGCTTAAATAAGCATAATAATAACTTAGCTACGAGACATTAATTTAAAAAGGTTGAACATAACTTACAATGATTAAAAATAGCGTAGCGTTACACGGACAGAATTTCGACTCACACCCTTACAACATTCGCTAACATACCCTTATTTTTAGAATTTAAAATTAAAATTAAAATTAAAATTAAAATTAAAATATATATATATATATATATATATATATATATATATATATATATATATATATATATATATATATATATATATATATATATATACACGAGTGAGAGATAGATAAAGAAAAAGATGTGTTTGTTCGCTGAAAACTCGTCGCCTTTTATAGATGTGGCCAACATTTCAGGGTCATGCGATCGCATGGCTTTGATGCCTGATTCCCATGCGATCGCATGGAGGGCAGTTCCAGCTCACACTCATTTGTTTTCTTGTTTGCCGACGGTTTATAAATATAATATAATATATATATAATTTTTAAGAATTATTTATATATTATATTATATTCATGTGCATAGTTGACTTGTAATTTTTAGTCCGTTGCGTCGAGCGTTGAGAGTTGACTTTGATCCCGGTTCCGGATTTTTGAACGTCCTTGCATACAATTTAATATCTTGTATTTTGCGTTTTGCGTCTTGTACTCTTGTATTTTGAGACGTTTCTTATCAATAATTGGAACCACTTTGATTGTACTTTGTACTTTTGAGCTTTTTGGTCGTTTGCGTCTTCAATTCGTCAAATCTGTCTTTTGTCTTCACCTTTTATTATTTAAACGAATATCACTTGTAAATAGAACAATTGCAACTAAAAGCTTGTCTTTCTTGAGGGATAATGCTATGAAATATATGTTCGTTTTTAGCATTATCAAATATTCCCACACTTGAGCGTTGCTTGTCCTCAAGCAATATAGTCTTGAAAATTAAAATATACTAGAATCACTTCTTTATTCCTCACACTTTGTACATCAGTGATTTCTATACGGCGGTATGAACAATGGTAGTAACGATGTGGTTTACAGTCCCACATGACTCTAAAAATTTAGATCCTTTAGGAAATTGGATCTTTATGAAAACATTTGATCTTGAAAATTCAATCTAGCTTTTATCCTAGATAAGTTTTCCGGAATAACCCTTCACCGATGTTTTCAAAATTGTTTTTGTGGGTTTTGTGAGTTTCAGATTTGAAAATTTTGGCTCAAAACTTATGGTTTTGTGTCACCCACTTGCTAACCTTGTATTGGGAAAGCAACACGTCCAGTATACTTGCTCCGTATATTACCTTTCGATAAACTACCATCTGGTTGTAAAGGAAAGCGTTGAACAAGCAACTGTTAAGGCAATGTCCCATGACATGCTTTCAATTATGGTCTATAACGTGTCGGATGCAATTACTATCCTTGGTAGGAGCAATTGTAAAGCTCACCCTATAGTTTTTCCGTCTGGCACAAGGTCCTGTCTTTGACCATGCTATGCAACCACCGTTCTTACGGTTGACACCCAATTTGGTTCAGGTGACCTAATGAATTCCAGGTGAATTCCTAGGATTTTACGTTCAATGGTAATGAACGCATTAAAAATGGGTTTTCAAAAAACAAATCGGTTTGTAATTTTTATCAAAATATTTTCTCGTTCAAGCTCGAGTTTAGATATCATTGAATTCCATGAGTTTGTAATTCTCAATCTTTAAAAGTCAATCTCTAAGATTGAGTAATATCAGTCTTAAAAGCTGATTTTTGATCTTTAAGGAGATTATCCTTTCCGGGGATCTGATTCATTAGTCTTATCAAGCTAATTTGCACGGTGCCCTCTCCATTTTACGAGACAGATCCTCTCATGGTTAGGATAAGTCTGACCACTTGGCGACCCTGTTTGATGCTGAGGTCCGTGGATTTCCTGCTGATTTTAGAGATGACTTTTCTAGATTTTTCGTCAATCCTACAGCTGGTCTGGACGACAACTTCCTGACCTAAATCAAGAAGCACGTGTCTTTTTTGGAAGACTTTACTTCCTTTTAATGATGGAATTGATTCATCGTGTAGATCCATCTTTTCTTTCAAATATATTATAAGTAATTGGGTAAAACTGATAAAATTGTCCAAAACAAAAGTATCTTCAGTTATTTGTACAAAAATATGTGAAATATGTTTTAAATAACTTGGTAAATTTTTCCCACACTTGGCTTTTTATTTTCCTTTCTTTGCCTTTTTGTTCTCCTCTATTCCATTTTTAAATGAATTCTAACATTTTGGTTTGTTTCTCAATTTATGTCCTTTACGAGGTAACAATAATTTCGGTGTTAAAACCTAGTTTTATCGTTCATAAATATGTATAAACATGATTTTGAGTTCATTTAATTGAAAATTTTGAAATTTTTTTCTAGAATTGGGTAGTCAGTATATAAGACTAGGGCTGTTCTTTATTATCAGAGAGCACTAGAGTCTAATACAACTACTGCGTTACTAATATTTTTAATGGTAACCAAGTGTATAAGTTAAAATTTTAAAAATCCAAAAGAATTTAACCCTTACCACACTTAAGATCTTGCAATGCCCTCATTTGCAAGAAATCAGTAACAATTTAAATTATTGAGGGTGATTAACGTAGAAAAATGATTAAATTTTACCGAAGTTTCCAAACATATTGGCGTTTGTTTGCTGAATGATAAATGGTGCACATCATTTGTTCATTCCGTCTTGTTGTTACATCACATTTGTTTTTCATTTTTTCGTCAAAATTAGTAGCTTTTGCTGAACTTAATGCCAGTCTTTGAAAATGCGCTGTTTTTTCCCTGTTGTGTACAATTGACAATATACATACATACAAATAATAATGTGCATGGTAATTTAAAATGGGACTTAAAATCTCACCTTCAAATCAAATATAAAATATTAGTACAACATAATAAAAATATTAAACATTACATTAATGTATCACAATATCATATGTTTAAACATAAATAAATAAAAATAATAAAACATAAATAAATAAAAATAATAAAAAGATAAAAATCATAAAAATCACCAAAGGGAACTATATCAATCTGGATAGGGGTTCCAGTTCATGTCGTCGGTCGGGTTCCATGGTTGGTGATAGGTGTACTGGTAGGCCTGGTTAGGGTCGTAGAGAGTAAATGGTGGTCTCATCTCGGGATGGTGTGGAGGATAGTAAGCGGGTCGGGTTGGTACGTAGTGATCCTGAGGTGATAGCCGACTCATGATCTGACGCTGATGATAGTCCCATCTATCATGCTGTCGTTGCCTAGAATGCTCGTACTCATTCCGGGCTTGCCACTGCTCTAACCGACTAAATCTATCCTCGTTTGTCATGTCTACCTCATCTATACGCTGGTAGACGTCAGTCATAGCCTCCCTAATGACATCCCTAATGTCATCTGCTTCCTCCATTTCCTCATCTGAACCTCTCTCTACCTGAGGATGATTACCAACATAGGGTATTGCCTGATTGCGTCTGTTTTTTAATACCTTAGCACCCTGATAGACTCTCAATCCTAAAGGCTCAACCTGTTCCCTACATACCAAAAGTGGACCCCCTTGATCCCTATCTACACCCAAATACTCTCCAATGAGAGTAACAAAAATACCTCCTCCTATTATTCCCCCTTCCTGTATTCCTTCCACCATTTTAGACAAATAAAAACCAACACAGTAAGGGATATTAACAAAGCCTCTTGGGTCTCGAATACATTTTAGGTAAAATAAATCATGTAAGGTCATTTTCTCTTTGTTGTGACCTCTCTGTATAATCGAGTTAGCCAGAAATCTATGAATTATACGAAGTTCGGCTTTGTTAATATGTAAGTAGGTATGTGTTCCTGCCCGCTCAAAAACATTAAAATCTGACATACGCCTCCAGACGGCGTTAGCATCAAAATTCCTATCTACCCTTTCACCATGATAAATTAAATTCATACAATCGGGTAGTAGTAATTCAGTGGGCGTATATATCTGTAAAGCCCTGGCCATGTCCAGCATGGATATCCTGTACATCCTACGGCCAAGTATAAATCTAAGAAAACTTCTATCATCTAAGCTATCTACATCCGCATTAAGTGAAATAGTACTCATAAGCTCAACGTACCATTCCTTATATACAGGTCTACGAATGGTGAATAAACATTCCCAATCGGGAAAAGAAGAGCTGCCATACCTTTGGATCAGATGGAGTCTAACTCGGTTAGCTAGTTGGACTCTTTCCAAAGGATCCCAATCGATTACCCTTGGCACTTCTACATTTTTCGGTACCAGTTTGAATTTTTTACTTTGATATGTCAGGTAATCTTTCCAACTTCGATCAAATCTTAGATTGGGATGCAACTGTTCTTCATGAATTGTTGGGTGAGCTACTATCGGATGCATCGGAAATACTACGTAAGCATCAACATATTCTTGATGCGGATCATAATAAGGTACGTGTTGATCAGGTTGTTGTTGTTGTTGTTCCTGTTGTTGCTCCGGTTCAGGTTTATATTGCATTTCTGGTTCAGGCTCTGGAGCAGGTTGTCTAGATGATGATGATGCACCATCAGTATTAGTAAATCTCTGCAAAACACATTAAACACAAAATTTGTGCATCCAAATATGCATTAGTGTTAGCAAAATAACAAATTAACACAATTACAATAACATGTTCAATCAAAATTAAACTTATACACATTTTCACAATTTTAACAATTCTACACTTTTTCAAATAAGCATATATGAAAATGTTTACAAAGTTCATAAGAATTTAACTCAAATAACATGTTAAAACAACCATTACTAGCAATTAAACAAGTTTCAAATGGCATTTACATCAATTTAATCAAGTTCATGAATTTTATACCTAAAAAGTCCACTTTAATTCTCAAAAATCATGTTTAGGAGCAAAGTTTGGATCATTTAACTACCTAAACATGTTACACTACTTAATTTAGCAATAATTCATGACAAAAATCAGCCATAACCTGTTTATATCACAAATCCCCAAATTTCTCAAGAACACAAACCCTAGATTCCTAAAATTTTTGAAGTTTTTGACTTCAAATCATGTTAAATAGCATCAATCTACGTTATACATGCATAATATACTAACAATTTAACTCTAATTACACAAGAAATTAACAAAATCAAATTAGGTAAAATATTGATAAAAATCACAAAAACTAGAAAATTTATGAGTTTAGGGGAGTAATTTTTACCTTCTTTGAAAAGCTTCTGAACAATTTCATGATTAGAGCAAGAAATTTGACGAATTACGGTGAAAATTTGCGAATTTTAGAGAGGTTTTTGGAGCATTTTCGTGTGTGTGTGTGTGTTGGAAGTGAGGAGCAGCAGCAGCGACTGCTCTTTTTGATCCTGGCCTGATTTCGGTCTCCATGCGATCGCATGGATTTGAAGGCCAAACCCCATGCGATCGCATGGAGGTCGGGTACTTTTTTTTTATATATAAAACCTTATACTTATTAAAACAAATAATTAATTAAATTTTAAAATTTTTGTTTTTTTAGGAGTGAGGGCGTTTCGGATTGTTGTCCTAGTCCGTCCCTCGATAAAATTTTAAAAATTTGACACGTTTTATGCGTTGTTTTAAAAGCAAAGATTTTTGGTTTTTTTTTATGTTTTTGGAATACTTTAATTTAATAAGATTAAAAATAATGATAATAAAAGTTCTCGTCTCTCTCTTGGGTAAAGCAATTTCGGTTCAACGACCTAGTTTTCAACTCACGACGAATTTTAAAAATCATATTTTTAACTTAGTGAAATAAAGTAAATTTTTGTTTTTAAATTCACACCAAACTTAAATTTAAAATGCATAAAATTAAAAATTCATATAAATATCATTTTTATACATACAAACTTATATTAAAAATATTAATTTTTCAAATATTTACAAACTTAAATATATTAATTTTAAAAAGTTTACAATATTAATTTAATATTTATATATTAATTTTAAAAACATGGTAAAAATTAAAAATTAAAAATATTTTTGATCTTTTATCCCACTTTAATCAATCAAATATTATCAAAAATATACGCCCCTCTTTTCGGTAAAGTAATTTCGGTTCAATGACCTAGTTTTACTCCTGACGAATTTTTGAAATATTTTGGGTTGATTGATTAAAGATATTTATACCTTAAGAATAAACGGTAAATTTCGCAGTGATGTAATAAATTTTTGTATGATATCAATAATTTTGGTTACGCATACCTAATTTTATTGAATACCAATTTAATACTTTATAGCGAACGATTTAGCGTTTATTATCAAAAGGTTAAAAGCAATAAAAAAAATAAAAACTGTACATACTTACCTATGAGAAAGAATTCTCAGAGACCTACTTTAACCGACTCATAGGAGAGTCGTGTGATTTGGTTTAGCTACGTAAGCATAACCTCGAATCTTCAATATCTTTTCTTCTAAACATATGAACGGTCCTTCTCTACATAGAGTAACAAATTCGGTGTTTGAATATGTTTGATTATTTGAACATTTACCTTCGTGTGACCATTTTCTGCATTTATAACATCTTTCAAGGTGTCGTGCTCTTCTTTTTGTTGCGGATTTTGATTTTCATTTACCAAAATGTATCTTATGATGTTCTTTTCTGAGTTCTTTCCTTACTTCGTCACATCTGCTTCTTATTACTGACACCAGGTCACTCGGAAGTGTGTGATTATTACGTTTAGTAATCAGAGCGTGTAGCATTAGACCATGGTTTAGATCAAAGGAATTCTTCATCTCGTAAAACCTAAAAAAAATAAAGATTCAGAATGGGGGAAGAAGACTAGTTCTTTAGGGTCTGCTAGGGAAAGACCATTCGGATTCCATTCTCGGAAACTACACGAAAACAGAATATCTAACTCTAACAGAAATATATATTTTCCTTAAAAGACTTGATTCGAGAATGAAGCCAGTCAAATTTAAGATTAATGGTCACAGAGTTAAACATTACATAGATAATCCAATGGAAGTTTGACTGGCTTCATTCTCGAATACACATCGGCGTATTATTCCATCGGGACAACTTTTAAACAAATGTGGATCTTCCCAGAAATAGTGTTTTATATCACTAAAGAATTTCTTTCGTTTTTGGTACGACAACCCTTTTTCAAGGAATCCACATACTAAGTAGTTTGCATAGTCTGCAAACCATGGAATTTCACTATAATCTATCTTCAATAGATATTCATCAGGAAAGTTATCTTGTATGGCTGATTCATTTAGAACTTCTAATTCAGGATTTTCAAGACGAGAAAGGTGATCAGCGGCGAGATTTTCTGCTCCCTTTTTATCTCAGATTTCAATATTGAACTCTTGTAAGAGTAAGATCCAACGGATTAATCTTGGTTTAGCATCTTGTTTTGAAAATAGGTATCTAAGAGCAGAATGATCGGTATAGACCACCGTTTTAGCTAGAACGAGATATGAATAAAATTTGTCAAAAGCAAAGACAATAGCAAGGAGTTCTTTTTCAGTAGTTGTGTAATTTATTTGTGCTCCTTGTAACGTCTTACTAGCGTAATAAATAGGTTGAAATCGTTTTTCAATCCTTTGTCCTAAAACGGCTCCCATTGCAAAATCACTTGCATCGCACATTAGTTCAAACGGTAGATTCTAATTTGGAGTTATCATAATCGCCGCATTAGTGAGTTTTTCTTTAAGAATATTAAAAGATTTGATGCATTCATCTGAAAAGATGAATGGAGCATCCTTTTCTAGGAGTTTATTCATAGGAGTGACAATTTTAGAAAAATCTTTTATGAAACGTCGGTAAAAACTGGCATGCCCTAGAAAACTCCTAACTCCTCTAACATTGGTGGGATGTGGAAGTTTAGCAATTACATCTACTTTAGCTCTATCCATTTCTATTCCTTCCTTTGAAATTTTATGACCAAGAACGATGCCTTCTTTAACCATGAAATGGTATTTCTCCCAATTAAGTACTAGATTTGATTGTTCGCATCTAATAAGCATTCGTTCAAGATTAACTAGACATGATTCAAATGTATCACCGAAGACTGAAAAGTCATCCATGAAAACTTCCATGCATTCTTCTATCATGTCGTGAAAAATCGCCATCATACACCTTTGAAAGGTTGCAGGGGCATTCCAAAGTCCAAATGACATGCGTTTGTAAGCAAATGTACTATAAGGGCATGTGAACGTGGTTTTCTCTTGATCCTCGGGTGCTATTGAAATTTGAAAATATCCGAAAAAACCATCAAGAAAATAATAGTAACTGTTTCCGGCTAATCCTTCCAACATTTGATCAATGAAAGGTAAGGGAAAGTGATCTTTTCTGGCGGCGTCATTTAATTTTCTATAATCAATACAAACACGCCATCCTGTTACAGTCCTAGTAGGAATAAGCTCATTTTTCTCATTTGTGATGACAGTCATGCCACCCTTCTTAGGTACGCATTGAACTGGGCTTACCCATGGACTATCAGAGATTGGATAAATTAAACCTGCATCAAGTAGTTTAATTATTTCTTTCTTAACAACATCTTGCATATTAGGATTTAGTCTTCGTTGGCGTTGCACATACGTTTTATGACCTTCTTCCATAAGGATTTTATGTGTGCAATACGTAGGACTTATTCCTTTAATGTCATGAATTTTCCATGTAACAGCTAGTTTATGAGCTTTTAGCACAGAAATGAGTTGAGATTTTTCATTTTCAGTAAGAGAAGACGATATTATTACTGGTAATTCAGATTCACCATGTAAATAAGCATATTCCAAATGGTTTGGAAGTGGCTTTAACTCTAATGTCTGTGGTTCTTCTATCGATGATTTGTATCGATATCTGTCTTCCTCTTTTAGCATTTGAATTTCTTCTGTTATTGGTTCATATCCATTAGCCATAAGTGTAGCTAACATTTCAGTTTCATCAATTGGTTCAGTTCCTTCTCCTAAAGAACATTCTCCTGTTCCTTGTAATTCTGGAAATTCTTCTAACAATTCTGCATGTGAATCTATAGTTTGAATATAATAACATGTATCATCTGCAGATTGCGGTTGTTGCATGGCTCTATCAACTGAAAAGGTAACACTCTCGTCCTCTATACTTAAGGTCAGTTTCTTACCAAACACGTCTATTATTGCTTTGGCCGTGTTTAAGAATGGTCTTCCTAATATGAGAGGAACTCGAGAATCTTCTTCCATGTCCAGAATAACAAAATCTACTGGAAATACTAAAGTATCAACTTTAACTAGCATATTTTCCATTATCCCTCTAGGATATTTTACTGATCGATCGGCTAGTTGTATGCTTATTCGTGTTGGTTTCAATTCTCCAAGGTCTAGTTTAGCGTATAGTGAATATGGCATTAAATTTATACTAGCACCTAAGTCTGCCAATGCTTCTATTAAACTAAGACTACCCAGAATACATGGAATTGTGAAACTTCCTGGATCTGATAATTTTTCTGGTATCTTATTCAACAGTACTGCAGAACAATTAGCATTCATAGTAACACCCGAGAGTTCTTCCATTTTCTTTCTATTTGTAATTAGATCTTTCAGAAATTTAGCATATCTAGGCATTCTTGAAATCACATCAATGAAAGGAAGATTTACATTTATTTGTTTAAACATATCCAAGAATTTGGATTGCTCGGCTTCAAGTCTCTCTTTTCTCATTTTACTCGGGTAAGGAAGTGGTGGTTGGTATGGTTTAACATAAGGTTTTGCTTTAACTGTGTTATCTTCATTAACCTTTTCAACTACCGGTTCTTTTTCCTTATCTTGATCAGATTGTGGTTCTTGTGGAGTAGAAATAGAGTCATCAGAAATTACAGGTATTTCAGGTGGTTTAAGTGTAATACCACTTCTTGTGATAATGGCTTTAGCTGCTTCATTCCGGGGGTTAGCATTTGTATCACTAGGTAGACTTCCCGGTTTTCTTTCACCTATTAACCTTGCTAGGTTACTTACTTCTTGTTCCAAATTTTGAATAGAAGCTTGTTGATTTCTAAATGCTTGAGCATTTTGTTCATTGGTTTGTTTCTACGATGTGAAAAACTGAGTTTGAGATTCAACTAGCTTTGACATCATATCTTCTAAATTTGGCTTTTTATCATCGGTTTGTGGTGGTTTATTTGGAAAAATAGGTCTTTGCTGATTGTAAGTATTGTTGGATACTTGTTGATTGCTAGGACCTTGTTAGTTGTTGTATGGAACATTTCGGTTATAGTTCTGATTTTGATTGTAGATTGGTCTTGGCGGTTGATAATTATTCTGATAATTATTTCCAGGCCTTTGGTTCATGTATGAAACATTCTCTCTTTGTTCCATTGTTGGTTCAATACTGAGACAATCTTTTGTCAAATGTGGTCCTCCACACTGCTCACAACTAATTCTTATTGAGTGAATATCTTTAGTCATCTTTTCCATTCGTCTCTCGACAGCATCTATCTTTGCAGAAATGGAATCAAAGTCATGGCTAGAATCGGCTCTAGCTGCTTTAGATGATCTAAGTATATCTTTTTCTTGATGCCACTCATGTGAGTGGGAAGCAGTGTTATCAATAATTTTGTAAGCATTAGTTGCGGTTTTCTTCATAATGGATCCACCAGCTGCTATATCGATGTCTTTTCGTGTAGTGATGTCGCATCCTTGGTAGAATATTTGTACTATTTGATAGGTGACTAAACCATGTTGCGGACATCCTCTCAATAACTTTCCAAATCTTGTCCATGCTTCATATAGATTTTCGTTTGGCTTTTGTGTGAACGTAACAATTTATCCTTGAAGTCTCACGGCTTTAGATGCCGGAAAGAATTGTTTAAGAAAATTTTCAACTAAAACATCCCATGTATCAATCGCCCCTTCGGGTAATGATTCTAACCAATCTTTGGCTTCTCCCTTTAAAGTCCAGGGAAATAACATGAGATATATCTGTTCATCCTCAACTTCTCTTATTTTAAATAAAGTACAGATCCTATTAAAAGTACGAAGATGTTCGTTTGGATCTTCCTTCGGCGCACCACTAAATTGGCATTGATTAGTTACCATGTGTAGAATTTGTCCTTTGATTTCATAATCTGGCGCGTTAATGTCTGGTTGAGTAATTGCGTGACCTTGGCCAATGCGTTTAGCTCTCATTCGGTCTTCCATACTTATAGGTTCCAGATTTTTCATGATTGAATTTGTTGAATCTGAATCACTAAAGGATTCTGATTTAATGGTTTCTTCCTCGACAATCTCTGTTTGAATGATTGGTGGTTCCGGAGGAAAGATTAATGGTTCAGGATCTCTGAATTGTCCCTGAATATTCTCCGGATTCTCAATTGTGAGTTCGGGTTCAAAAAATGGATTATCGGAAATTTGAATTGGAGTACTTGGTCGACCGGATGACGATTCTAAAGAAAAATCAACGGCGACAATATTGGCTAAATGTCTTGATCGAGTTACAGGTGGTGAACGTATAAAAGGTGGTGAACGTTTTGCTCGGTGCATTCACTGAATATCCTATTAGTTATAAAAGATAAAGAATTATATAAGTTATCAAATTAATAGACTTTTCTGCTTTTGCACACGTTTCGAATAGCTAAAAGATGTAGCCGGGAGCCAGAACCCTTTAAATCGGAAGCTCACAACTCAGCCACTAACAAATCCAACTATTACTACGAAGCAGAAAATTTGGATGTCTATCAATTTAACCACTTAAAATAATTTTTAGTTGAAATTTAAAGAAATTTTAGAGAAGAAATAGAAAATTCTATGTCCTAAAAACTAGAGCGGCGAGAAATAAGAAAGAAAAATAGAGTGTCGGAAAAACGTCGAAAAATAAATGGTCGAAAAATAATAAAAAGAACGTAGCGCGTCGAAAATTAAAAGTCTAAAAACTAAGAATTAAAAGTTGCGTCTAAAGGTATTAAAGCTTAAAAGAAATTCTATATCCAAAACGGTATAAACTTAAAAAGTACTAAAATTTATAAAACGGCGTTGCAAAATTTTAAAGCACCTAAATCTTAGTCTAAAGAAAAAGCACTTAAAGGATTTTACGGCAAAGCCTAAGAATCTAGAAATAAAAATAACTATGGCAAAAACTATGACTTAAAACTAAATACGAACGAAAAATACAATATTACGCTAAAACAAATAAAAAGATACAAAATATAAAAAAAATAAACTTAAAGTTGTAAAAATACAATTTTTATAAAAATATTATTTTTATATTATTTATTTTATAAAACTATTAATTTTATATATTAATTAAAACTAGATTAAAACTAAATAATATAAAATAATAATAAAACTAAAACTAAATATTAAAAATTAATTAATTAATAAACCCTAATTAGGGTTAATAATATTAATTAAAATTAAATTAAACCCTAAACTGGTCGGCTGAGGTTACAGACCTGTCAACTCAAGCCATGCGATCGCATGGCTTCGAGGTTATATTTTCATGCGGTCGTATGGAGTAGAGTTTCGGGCCAGGAGTTGGGCTGCTACAGTTCTCGGGCCTAGGCTTTTATATATATATATTTTTTTTTTCTGTTTTTAAAATTCTGTTTTATAATTATTTAAATGATTTATATAAAATAAATAAAAACTTAAATTTTAAAAACTAAAATAGAAATAAAAATACTTTATAATTTATGTATTTTAAACAACTCTTAGAAATATATACTTTATTTTTCTTTTTATATTTTTGTATTTTTAATAATTAAAACGTATTTTTACAAAAGAACTTAATAAAAACTTTAGAAAATTTTTTATATAGCGTTGCGCTTTCGGCATTTAGCTTTCCCCGGCAGCGGCGCCAAAAATACTTGATGTTTTGCGAAGGGTATACAAAATAGTATTAATTTTTACAAGGAAATACTATTAAATATGATACAATTTTACACAAGTTATTTATTTATTTATAGAGTGGATATACATAAACCTTGCTACAACACTTATAGGCAGTGTACCTAATCGTACAGTAGTGTAGTTTTTAGTAAGTCCGGTTCGTCCACAAGAACTCGCCAAGTTTAACGCTATATTTTTTAAACTATATTTGTATAAATATAATAATATATATAAGTAGTATTATTATTATAAAAGGGGTTTTTACCGTTTAATGACCGGTTTGTCCACAGGGAACTTTAGTCGCAGTTAAAACCTAATGTAAAATATTAAATATATAAAAGACTTAATTTAAAATGTAAAGTAAATAACAAATATGAAATTGCGATAAATAAAATGACGATAAATAATATTGCGATAATTAAAAAGTACGATAATTAAAAGTGCAATTAAATACGAAATAAAGGAATTATGCTTATTTAAACTTCCGTAATCATGATGTTTGACGTGTTGATTTTAGTTTATTCTCATGGGTTAATTGTCCTTTGTTCTGGATTATTCAATATGTCCGTCTGGTTTTTGTCCATAACAGTCCATCAGTCATAAATATAAAGTGCGAGTGTCCTCGTCAAATTATCCTTATATCCGAAGTCAAATATTCCAACTAATTGGGGACTTAAACTGTAACAAGGTCTTAATACTTTGTTTACAATTACGCCAAGTGTCCTTGTACATAATTTACCCCTGTTTTAATAAGTCCATTGAATATTAATCCATTCCCGTGTCCGGTTAAATGAATGATTATTAGTACTTATAAATATCCTGCCCATCGTGTCTGATCGAGTGTATATGATTATTTATAGGTACGTCCAATTGTAAATATTTATATTAAATTAACAAACTATCATTTAATTAAACAAATATAAAGCCCATTAAAATCCCATAGTCTAATTTCCACAAGTGTCGTTCTTTTGTCCAAACCCCAATTATGATACAAAGCCCAATTACCCAATTTTAATATTTAGCCCAACATCACGATTAGTTCGGCTTAAATAAGCATAATAATAACTTAGCTACGAGTCATTAATTTAAAAATGTTGAACATAACTTACAATGATTAAAAATAGCGTAGCGTTACACGGACAGAATTTCGACTTACACCCTTACAACATTCGCTAACATACCCTTATGATTAGAATTTAAAATTAAAATTAAAATTAATATATATATATATATATATATATATATATATATATATATATATATATATATATATATATATATATATATATATATATATATATATATATACAAGTGAGAGATAGATAAAGAAAAAGATGTGTTGGTTTGCTGAAAACTCGTCGCCTTTTATTGATGTGGCCAACATTTCAGGGCCATGCGATCGCATGGCTTTGATGCCTGATTCCCATGCGATCGCATGGAGGGCAGTTCCAGTTCACACTCATTTATTTTCTTGTTTGCCGATGGTTTATAAATATAATATATATATATATATATATATATATATATATATATATATATATATATATAATTTTTAAGAATTATTTATATATTATATTATATTCATGTACATAGTTGACTTGTAATTTTTAGTTCGTTGCGTCGAGCGTTGAGAGTTGACTCTGGTCCCGGTTCCGGATTTTCGAACGTCCTTGCGTACAATTTAATATCTTGTATTTTTCATTTCGCGTCTTGTACTCTTGTAATTTTGAGACGTTTCTTATCAATAATTGGAACCACTTTGATTGTACTTTGTACTTTTGAGCTTTTTGGTCGTTTGCGTCTTCAATTCGTCAAATCTGTCTTTTGTCTTCACCTTTTATTATTTAAACGAATATC